>NC_059353.1:31612500-32230000 GCF_019703515.2 Myxocyprinus asiaticus | reverse complement strand
TTTTAGTGTCTGATTATTAAAACTTCTAACCACAATCCTAAATATGTTGTTACAGCTGTGCAAAAATTATCTATAGTTATTTATTGTTACCAACCCTAAATCTAATCCTAAAGCGCTACCTATAACTATGTCACAATAAGTTTTGACCTCATATACTTGTAATATGAATAGACAACTGAGTAAATTTTAGTACTATTACTCAGTTTTGGTGTGCATTATAATAAATCACACGGTAACATTCCTTAACATTAGTTATTGCATAATGTAATGAAAATATATATATATATTTTTTTACAGCGTTTATTAATCTTTGTTAATTTTACTGAATAAAAATATAATTGTTCATTGTTCGTTCATGTTAGTTCTTAGTACATTAACTAATGTTAACATGTACAACTTTTGATTTTAAAAATGTATTACTATATGTTAATTAACATAAACCAAGGTTAATAGATGCTGTAAAGATATTTGTCATTGTTAGTTCATGTTAACTAATGTTGACAAATGGAACCTTATTATAAAGGGTTGCCACTCATATAATATAATATAATATAATATAATATAATATAATATAATATAATATAATATAATATAATATATACACTGGTGGCCAAAAGTTTGGACTAATGTACAGATTTTGCTGTTTTGGAAGGAAATTGGTACTTTAATTCACCAAAGTGGCATTCAGCTGATCACAAAGTATAGTCAGGACATTACTGATGTAAAAAACAGCACCATCACTATTTGAAAAAAGTCATTTTTGATCAAATCTAGACAGGCCTCATTTCCAGCAGCCATCACTCCAACACCTTATCCTTGAGTAATCATGCTAAATTGTTAATTTGGTACTAGAAAATCACTTGCCATTATATCAAACACTGTTGAAAGCTATTTTGTTCGTTAAATGAAGCTTAACATTGTCTTTGTGTTTGTTTTTGAGTTGCCACAGTATACAATAGACTGGCATGTCTTAAGGTCAATATTAGGTAAAAAATGTCAAAAAAGAAACAGCTTTCTCTAGAAACTCGTCAGTCAATCATTGTTTTGAGGAATGAAGTCTATACAATGCTTAAAATTGCCAAAAAACTGAAGATTTCATACAAAGGTGTACACTACAGTCTTCAAAGATAAAGGACAACTGACTCTAACAAGGACAGAAAGAGATGTGGAAGGTCCAGATGTACAACTAAACAAGAGGATAAGTACATCAGAGTCTCTAGTTTGAGAAATAGATGCCTCACATGTCCTCAGCTGACAGCTTCATTGAAGTCTACCCGCTCAACACCAGTTTCATGTACAACAGTATAGAGAAGACTCAGGGGTTTAGGCCTTATGTGTAGAATTGCAAAGAAAAAGCCACTTTTGAAACAAAAATAAAAGGTTAGAGTGGACAAAGAATCACAGACATTGGATAACATATAACTGGAAAAGAGTGTTATGGATCTTAACCCCATTGAGCTTTTGTGGGATCAGCTAGACTGAAAAGTGTGTGAGAAGTGCCCGACAAGACAGCCACATCTATGGCAAATGTTACAGGAAGCGTGAGGTGAAATGTCACCTGAGTATCTGGACAAAATGATAGGAAGAATGCCAAGGGTCTGCAAAGCTGTCATTGCTACACATGGAGGATTTTTTGATGAGAACTCTTTGAAGTACTTTAAGAAGTTCTGAATAAAAAAAAAAAAAAAAATTGTAATAGTAATTTTTCACATTATTAATGTCCTGACTATACAGTGTGATCAGTTGAATGCCACTTTGGTGAATAAAAGTACCGATTTCTTTCCATATGAACAAAATCCAAAAAAACACATTATTCCAAACTTTTGGCCACCAGTGTATATATACAGTGTGTGTGTGTGTGTGTGTGTGTGTGTGTGTGTGTGTATATATATATATATATATATATATATATATATATATATATATATATATATATATATATATATATATATAAACCCATGATGTTTCACTTTTAAAACATTCTAAATGTTTTGAGGTTGTTTGTTATGGGATTTAGATCATTATAATGGTGTAACGGCCTAAGCTAGCAAATATCTTTACACACACAGTCACTGTTATTGACAGTCAGTATTCTTGAGGTTTGTGCCAAGAAAAATATTTTTCGTAAAAAATAGCTACAAGAACTTTTGAGCTTGACGAGGCCAGAATACAAGTAAGTGTAAATACCTTAAGCACAGTACTATGCAAGCTAAATTGGTGTTAGTGTGTTGGCGAAATAGCTCATGCAAAATGTTAATGGGTTTGGTCAAGTGCAATTTAATTCTGAGGTTCTTCTCTGGTTATTGTGCTGTCTGTGTCCTATAACTGTATATTTTCGATTCCCTGTTTAGCAATGTTGATATACATGAAGACAGGCCATTCATAAGCATTCGGTAGTGTAAAGGGGCTGTATGCAGTACATTAGAAGAACAGAAATATGGACCATTTCTGTCTAATGCTCTTTTGTGCATTAACTACATCCTTGTCAATAGTCAGCCATATTTTTATGACAGTGACATGCTCCTTATGTACACATGGAAAATATGGTGCTCATCGGGACTAATTGGATGTTGGCTGTGTTAAATTGTAAAGAATGTAAGTATAATTAATCATATTGATCTACTGACAGACAAACCATGTTTAGTATTAAAAGTGACCGATAGCTCTTTAATATCATCTGCTAGTCCCCCAAACTGCAAATGCAGGAACTGAGTTTAGACTTTGCACTGAGGATTAACTATTTCTCAGGAAAATAGCAAATTGCATTTTGCGGCACTTCATTAACATACAATACACCCAAAGTATGCATGCATACGCCCACAGATAGCATAAGCACTCCCACCCAAGCCCACTTTTGCAATGTGCTCGCACGAAAATTGTGCTTACAATTAGCACTCTCAGGAAAATTGGATAAGGAGCAGTGCACCATGGTTGTGCATAGCGCTGCGCCTAGCGCATCCATGAAAATAGAGCCCTGTAAGAGAAATGTACTTCTGTTTCAATTATAAAAACATTTACCATTAATATAATGGGGTTTAACAACTTCTGCATTTTTCACAGAAAATGCACAAACATTACAGAAAACCAAGTACATGTCCATGTACATGGACATGAACCATTATATTCCAGAAAGAGCAAAATTGAAGTAGAATTCAATTGTTTTTATCCTATATAAAACCTTAAAATATAATGAAAAATTTGGTGACATTTTGATGAAAAATGTTTGTTTACATTAAGATACAATTAATTTAAACCCCCCCCAAAGACCTTATCCGGGTCAAACCCTTATCTGAACCCACCGACCTTTATGTTAATTTTCATTTATTATTCTAAGTCATTTTTAAGAAAATATTAAGAGTAAACATAAGAAACAAGATGGGCATAAGAGTGGGACAATGGCGTATTCAGAAGCATATTCACAGCGTCTTTACTCTCCACGTCTAGTCCACAGCCAGCCATTCTAACCTAGTGTCTTTCTGTCCTGAGAGCCTTGTGCATGATATATTACAAACACTGTAAAAGGCATAAATACTGCATGCACTGAGATACCCTCAATAAGGTAATAAGTTGTTTGCCTTTACCTATACTCTTGTCGGTTATAGATTTACGATCATTCCATCTAGTATGTTGAGGCAGAGATGAAGCCTTCAGTTGAGATTTAAAATCTACTGTATGTAAAAACTTTTCTTTGGGACTTGACAGGATTCTTTTTGAGTAAACACACAATAGAGCTGAAGCAGAGACACATGAAGTGCACTCAGAATCTGGGGACATTGCCTTTCACAGAGCTGGTGTTAAAAATCTACCACACAGCCAAAAGGTCACTCTCTTCAGGGAGGCTGAACGGAGAGTTTTAAGTGCTTGTGGTTAGACTGATCTTCAAAAGGCAGTGGACTCTCAGCTATTCATCATGGCAAAAATCACTACATGATCAAGAAAAATTTCATAAAAATTCATAAAAATACTGCAAACATTTCCACATATTTTCGCCAAAAAACAAACAAACATTTTCTTATTGTTCTCTAAAAACAAGACTTAATATCATTTTGCTTATCAACTAAGTGTCTCTTGTATTAAGGTTGTTGGAATTGGGGGGGGGTGGTCACGTGGCACCATGCGGGAGTCGGACGTGTGGGTGGCGAGCACTGCGCACTTTGCTAGTTTTAATACTTTTTATGACATGGACCAGTGGGATTCAGTGCACTCTGTTCCATTGCTGTTCTGGGGGGACAGTGTGTTGAAGAATTCGAAGTCCTCAGGCTCTGTAGACATTGGAGTATGCTTGCGTGCTCGGGCTGACGTCCCCAGGCGGGCTGCGGGCCGTGGGCCTGGGGGTCGATTTGGTCGGGGGTGCAGCAGGATGTGCTGGGCGTGTCGGTGGTGCTGGCGGGGGTCATTGCTGACTTGGAGGATCTTGCTGTGATGCGTCGATCGATCGCTGCCATGGGAGCGGGGTTTGCTGGTGTTGTTGCTGGAGTGGGGGGTGTCGAAAGGCAGATTGATTGCCTGGATCAGGGGTGTCAAACTCGGTTCCTGGAGGGCCACAGTGCAGCAGAGTTTAGCTCCAACCCTAATTAAACACACCTGAAGCAGCTAATCAAGGTCTTCAGGAGTGCTTGAAGATTACAAGGAGGCATTTTAGAGCAGGGCTGGAACTAAACTCTGCAGGGCTGTGGCCCTCCAGGAACTGAGTTTGACACCCCTGGCCTGGAGTCATCAGGGAGGGAGTTGTCTTCTGGTCTGCTGGTGGCCGGGGTGGATTTGGAGCATGTCTGGGAGAGGTTGAAGGATGTGGAGGACCGTGGCTGGTGGAGTGGCGTCTGTGTTGTCGGGGTCCCGGGGGGAGTGGAGGGATGGGATATGTTGTGGTTTCTGGATGGGCTCTTTCCGGGTCTGCTCGACGTGGTAGGCTGTGGGCTGGGGGTCGGGTGGGCTCGCGGGGTTCCTGCTTGGTGGTCTGCAGAGGGAAACGGGCCCCGATTGATTCTGGGCAAGTTTCTGAGATCGTCCGATGGAGATGTTGTGTTGGACAAGGAATGGAGGGGAGCTTTCTTGGAGGGGCCGCAGCGTTTTCTTGTTCCCGGACTTTGCGAGCTCGGCAGGAGAAGGGTGTGAACGATTCGGGGAGTGCGGGAGGCTTTTGCATCGGCGGAGGGACGCTTTTGTGCAGATGATCCCAGTCAGGTTGGGGGTGGATGCTGGGGGTGGCTGTGAAACATTTGTTTTGTGAGGTGTCACGCCTTCGGGACAGTTTTGTGGTTGGGTCTGCATGCTCTTTGTGCTTGGTCCGCCTATCGGCTAGAGTTTGTTTTGTGGAGTGGCACACCTTCAGGATGGTTTTGTGGATGGGTCTGCACGCTCTTTGTGTTTGTTCTGCCTGTTGGCTGGAGTTGTTTTGTAGATTATCTTTTGCTGTGTGGTTCTGTCTCATGGAATTTGAATGGAAGCACTGGACTTGGGTGGTCCGGTGGCGGGGTTGTCACGGGGGCTCTCAAGGGCACGCATGGACTGTTTGGGTTTGGGGGGATGGACGCCGGTTGGTGCACGGGGTTGGTGCATGCGTTTTTCTTTTTTCTGTTTGTTTGGTTCTGGGGGATGTTCAGGTTTTGATGGTTGCACTGGTGTTGGACTGTGGTCTTTGTGATCTTTTTTTGACACACAATCTATTTTTTCTTGTATGTCGGGATGTTGGTTGTTGGTGTGGGTGGGTTGTGTCTCTCCCCATGGAGTGTGGGTGGGTTGGAGCACCCCATGGGGGAGTAAGGGTTGTTTCTCTTCTTAGGCATGGGAGGTGTGATGTGGTGTTTCTTCGGGAGGTGCACCTTTCTCCGCGGGAGGCTGAGGGGTTTGGGAAGATGTTAGGTGGGCATTTTTTTGTGGTTCTGGCTTGAGTGGGAGCGGGGGAGTCTTTGTGCTGGTGGGTGGACATCTGTGGTTCAGGTGTCTCAAACAGGGTGGGGATGGGTTGGGAGGAGTCATTGTTGTTTTGGCTGAGATTCGGGGATGAGGTCTTGTTTTGGCTGATGTTTGTGCACCTGGCGTTGATGATCAGGGCTTTTTTGTAGATCTTGGGGGGATGTTGTGGGCCGCTGGCACCCCTCATGATGTAGTATTGGGAGGAGACTTTTGATGTCACGGATTGCATTTCGGTGGGTTGCTTGGGCCAAATGGTGGGGGTGGGCTGGGCCTGCCCAAGATTTTGTTTTGTTGTGCATTTGGTCTCGGACATTTGGTTCATTGGTCGCTTCCGCCTGGGGGAGCCCCTCCCTGGTTTTGTGTTGGGCGGAGGTTTCTTGCCCCTGTTTTGCTATTGCGGGGACTTTCTGTCGGGCTGGCCGGGGAGGTTGGGTTGCACCCCGTTGTCTCGCATTTGCACGCGGTGTGGACGGGGGTGTCACTTCGAGCCTATGGCTGAACCCCAAATTATGTATTAATAAGTCCCCTTTCTGCTAGGTGGAATGGATTGTGTGGGATGTTGGTGCACTCGGTGGCCTGTGTGGGAGTGGAGTGTTGAGATCCTTTGGAAATCTGGTTCAGCATTTTGGGATTCCCAGGTCTCAATTCTTCAGGTATTTGCGGCTGCGCCACCTGCTCTGTGCTATTTTTGGGGATGGCGTGCACCACAGGGATATTTGTTGATGGTCAGGGTGGGGTTGGGGATTGAGAGGGGTAAAGGAAATAATAGGGGTTAAATGTTGATTCTGTGAATGTATGTTTTGCTTTTCTGTGTCAATTGTGTGAATCAATAAAAAGTGTTAATTGGAAAAGAATGTAAGAATGTTTTTTTTTTTTTTTTTTTTTTTTTTTTTTTTGCAGTGCATGCACATACACTCACTGAGCACTTTATTAGGAATACCTGTACACCTTATTCATGCGATTATCAAATCAGTCAATTGTGTGCCAGAGGTGCAGTTCATACAATCAAGCAGATACAGGTCAGGAGCTTCACATCAACCATCAGACTGGGGAAAACAACAACACTCTCTAGTTTACTCAGAATGGTGCCTAAAACAAAAAAACATCCAGTGAACGGCAGTTCTGTGGATGGGAACACCTTGTTGATGAGAGAGGTCAACTGAGAATGGCCAGACTGGTTCAAGCTGACAGGAAGGCTACGGTAACTCAGATAAACACTCTGTACAATTGTAGTGAACAGAATAACATCTAAGAATTCACAACATGTCAAACCATGAGGCGGATGGGCTACAACAGCAGAAGACCACGTCAGGCATTTTAATAGGACATAATGTTCATAATGAAGTGCTCAGTGAGTGTATATAAGAATATTGTGCAGACATGAAAATTGTTAGGGCAAGAATTAACGATATGATCTGCCCCCAAAAGAGTAAACTGTTATGTAACACACAAAGCGATTTGCTTAAGGGTCTGCTCTTGAATTTTAACAGGAACAAGTAACCTTCTCCAGTATGGCTCCTCTTGTTTGGTTCTCATCTGAGACATATAACATATGCACGTAATTGTCAACAAGCCTTTTGAGGTCCTGTCCTACAATTCCTCATATAGAGTCAAAATATGTCCATGTCTCTTTAAGAGGAGGCTCATCAGAGTCTGCTGATAAAATACATATTTATGTACCATCCATATTTAACAGTGTCCCTTCTTTTGTGTTTGGTTCGTTGAAAATATTCAGTGAAGCTCACATTATCTGGTTCTCTTTTGATGTGCCTTTTTTTTCTCAAGATGAGCAGAGGTGTGGGGTGCTGCTCAGTCTCTTGAAGACTGATTACTCCATGGAATAATTGATTAGATTCAACCATCATTAACAATTTCCATTTTATTATTTTGGTGAAAAATTGTGTGGCAGCCTAATAAATTTATTTATTTATTTATTTATTTATTTATTTATTGTCTGCGTTTCTTGCTTGATTTTCTTGTGTTCTGTCTCTCCCTCCCCTGTCTCATTTTTTTTGTATTCCTTCTTCAACCCTGCCTCCCTTAACCTTTTTTCTCCTCCACTTCATGCACTCATTCTCTCCCTTTTCCTCCCATCCCCCTTTCTCTTCGTTTGCTTTCAGAGAGGGATGGGTTGATTATCTGTGTCTGGAGTAAACTGCCCTTTCTGGCACTGGCCAAGGTCAATTATGGCTACACATTTAAAGCAGAATGAATGTGAGGGGTGAAACACTGGGGCAATGGATTAAGCGATGAGGAAATAAACTGATCTTCCCTCCAAGAATCATTTTCCATCCCTTTCCATCAATTTAGTTCATTCCATTACTCTCGAAAAGCCAGCTAGCTACATGTGCTGAGGAGCATTTATACATTTATCGAAGATCTGTTGTTCCGTGATATCCCTGTGAAATTCCAGATGAGCTATATTTAAGTTTTTACTTACAGCCCTTTCATTACTTGTTAGTAATTATGTTCTCAACATGCTCCTACTGAGATCTACACTTTATGTGATGCATTGTTTCACACAATGACTCTTGAAATATATGAAGGTAAATAAGTAGCAAAACTTGAGAGCTTGCATATTTGGATTTGAGAACTTGTACAATAAATATTTGTACTCATAAGTTGAAATTTACACTCACAGCACCAAAGTGAAAACTTGTAAAATAAAAATGTGAAGTTGAATGTTGTAATCTGCACTCACAGTCAATAATTCAAAGCTTGTGTTCTAAATTCAAAATTGCTGACAATTAGTCACAAATGTGTAAAATAACATTCACATCAATACAACTACAGACATAGACATGTATTACACCTTAACTTTTGTACTTTAATTCATTTTTGCAGTACAACCACAAATTGGCATTTATAACCTCTTAAATCTGGCACTGCAACTTTAAATCTTCACACCTTGACTTTTGCATGTACTTCTGTGAAAAACGTAGCAAACACTTGTGCGCTTGTATATACTGATGCGAGAGAGCAAGACTAGTGTTTGGCGGGGGAGGGGGCAATGAAGTCATTCTATTGGTTAATGCCTAGCCAGTTAAATGGGACATTTTTTTACGCGATGATGTCACGCCACAGTGCCAGCCTGCCCCTTTTTGTTAGGGCAAAGTAGGGCTGGGTGGTATATCAACTTTTTAAGGTATATCGATATATTTTCAAACGAGATATAGGATGAGACAATACCGTTTATATGGATATAGTTTGATGTTGCGTTACATAACCCGTTTCTTCCGTAAAACCGTGCTGTATTTGCATCTCTCTCACACTCTCTGCGCAATCCCACCCCCTCTCTCCCTCTGCGTCTGAGCGCAAACCCGCCCCCACTCACTTAAGTTCTCCTGCAACATGGAGGGAGACAGAGTGCTGGTTTACACTGCCAAAGAACTGGTTAGTAAAAAATAAAAACAATGGTCAAATTATTTGGAAATGGTTTGGATTTAAAAAATCAGATGAGCAGCAAAACAGCTGCGTGCTGTTTGACTGACAGGCGGCTTGTGTGTTTGTGTGTGTGTGGCGCGCTTTACATGCGCATGTGCTCCAAGAACGCTCGTGCCTAAATGCTCAAATACATTTAAAAATCCACCAAAATGCCTGTCTTGGTGAGGTATTCATGTAAACACAGAGAGTTATGTTTAAAGTGAAGGTAAACATTTGGAAGAAAGCTGATTTGTACGACTTGTAAGTTTAAATGTAACCTAATAGACCTGCCGCCGACTAGTGTATCTTTAATATGAATCAAACAACAATAACAAGAAAACGACAAAGCCACTCACTGCTCTTGGCTGGATAACCTTACTTGTATAACTCTAGTATAAAAGTGTTAAAGTATTATTCATATAGGGAAGACCAGTAGTAGTTTTATGTAAAATTCATTCTGAATGTTTAATTGAATACTTGATTCTGTTAATTTTTTTTAAAGCTGTTAAAAAGCACTGTTTTCTTGATTTGTATTTTTTTATAGTGTTTTTTATTATTATTTTTTTTCATTTCATTGCTTTTCTTTTGTTATTTTATTACTGACTATTTACTACTCTTGAATAATAACTTGAGAAATTCATTTATTATTAACAAATTAGTTAATGTTAGGCTATTATTTGTTGTGGTTTTGAAGCTGGTATCAAAAATCTATTTCACTAAAGACTACTGAAATTTTGGCATTGTGATAAATTTATATATTGTGTATGGTAACATTGCTGCAGCAACATGATGGAAAAGTAGATCTTATTCCAAAGAAGTGTGAGCACCCCTGCTGTAAATGATGGTGATGGATGATTTCCTTATTTGACTACCGTGCGTACATGTAACATAAAATAACCTCCCTGCAGTATGTATTAAACTTCGTGCTGCTGCTGCAACCCCGGCCGCAAGGTCTTCACAGTCTGAAAAGTCTTCTGCCCTGAAACAAAGCACGATACAAGCTTCATTTACCATGTCACATGTGGATGAAAATTAATTTTGTATAGAGTAGCCAGAAACTATAAAACATATTTTGTTGCTCTGTTGCAAAACTGCTGTTGCTCTAAGAGATTTTGGAAAGAAATACCAGATTACATTCAACTGACATCTGGTCATGCTCTTGATATAAATCGCAGAGATGTGTTTATTTATTTTGAATCAAATTGTTTTGTATTGTATTGTGAACCTTATAATTTTATTAGGTAAATTTCATATATATAAAAGCAACATTAGTCAATCTAAACCATGCTTTAAGTAGTGGTCGATTGATATGGCATTAACATTAATGGCTGATGCCGATATCCAGAGAGCAGGGTGGCCGATAGGCCAATACAATGCCGATATATTACACAATTTAATATAGTAAATAACAAACATTAAATTGCTAAAAAAATTATTATTTATTTATTACTTATTTAGCACTATATTTACTCAGTTTCACACAAAACTAAAAAATAATATTGCATTTTAAATGGTAGATAGCAGTTTCTTCTGATTTCTGTTTAGTCATCAAATATTTGTAATTTATTTGCACATGAAGAAATTGCTAATATATTAGGAAGAAGGAAAAAACAGTACATACAGTAGTCCAGCAACCATGGATGGCATGTCCACGTTAGCAATCGCATTTACTCAAAAAATATTGAATCAAACCAACTGTACATACAGTGATAGTGAATAAGACATTTACTTATAGCACACGTGATGCGCTTTTATCTTAGGCTGCATCCGAAAACATAGGCAGCTGAATTGCTACCTTACTGCCTAATCAGTTAATGGCTTAACTGACAGCTATTTTGCATGAATGGAACTCTTAAGGAAACTGCTTTCCGAACAGTTTGAAAAGCACCTTATTTTCATCCTACCTCCGTATACAGCCTCCTGAGGCAGCATTTTCCTGGTTTCGGAAGCAGCCTTGAAGTTGCACTCACGCGCTCGTGCGGATCCACCATGAGCCTCAATCTCCTGACAGTTTAAACAGCCTAGATCGCCTACTTGGATTGTTACAGATGGACTGTCATGATTTGTGAATGAGAGGAACTTTTGATCCTGATCCTGAAGTTTTTGATTCTGGCTGAATACGTGCATCAGAGGAAGATATTAGATGAGTTCTCGATGGGAAGAAAACGCTGGATTTTGGTGAGGTTCCTGAATGACATCTTTTTAAACGAGATATCTGCATATCTGCAGATGGTATGTAATAAAAGTTTTATTGATATTTGCCTTTTATCATTAGAAAAGTTACAGGGAGCTGTTGAGGAGAGGCTGACAGAATACATGCTTTAAAGGTAAATAAATGAGCGTTCCACAGCTGGATCTGCTGAGTTGTGTGAGGTTGCGCATATTTTCGGAGAGTATATGATATTAGTTTTGTTGATATTTGCCTTTTTCTCATTAGACAAGACAGTTAAAGTTACATGGAACTGTTGAGGAGAGAGAGGGAGAATGAAACAGATGAGCACTTTAACATTATGGCTCTGATAAGCGGACCATTTAAATGAGAATTTGTTGCACACCGGTATATTATTGTAGTAACGCGATGGCACATAACAACAAAACGAACCGTGACTGTTTGTTTACATGTCTCAAAAGCTTCACATGCAAGCAGCCGATTTTCAGCGCCCTCAAGAAAAAATCGGCCAAATGGGAAACAATTTAGTCCGATTCCGATAATTAAAAAAGTCTGAATATCGGCCTATATATCGGTTGACCACTAGCTTTAAGGTTTTATAACTGATTTCTTTTTGTTTATGGAGTCTCTTAAATGTATTAATAATTAAAAATCTAATTATATATTTCAACTGAAAAATAAGTTTCTGAATTGCTGTCCCCCCCCCAACAAACTCTGGTCTTGCTCTCTCGCATGAGTATGTACAAGTGCACAAGTGAGTTTTCCTACAGGTTTTTCGCAAAAGTAGTTGCAAAGTCAAGGCATGAAGATTTAAAATTGCAGTGCCAGATTTGAAAGATTGTAAATGCTGATTTGTGGCTGTAATGCAAAAATGACTTAAAGTACAAAAGTTAATGTGTAATACAAGTTTATGTCTGTAGTTGTATTTATGTGAATGTCATTTTACACATTTGTGACTACATGACTGCAATTGTGAATTCAGAACACAAGCTTTGAATTATTGTCTGAGTGCAGATTGCAACATTCAACTTCCAATTTTTACTTTACAAGTTTTCACTTTGGTGCTGTGAGTGTAAATTTCAACTTATGAGTACACATATTTATTGTACAAGTTCTCAAATCCAAATATGCAAGCTCTCGAGTTTTGCTACTGATTTACCTTCATAGAAACATGCACAGAAGACTCATGTATATGCATACAGTATTGGAATTCTGAGGTCTCTCTTCAACTAAATAAAAAGGAAAAAAGGGGGAAAAAAATCTTAATTGCTAGGCAGGAGCCTTTCAAGCGTTGCCATGGTTACACAATAGCAAGGTATGTGCCATTTTAAAAGCAGCCTGTGAAAAGGAAGAGCTGTCAAGAAAAGAGCATTAGGCAAAAGGCGGCTAGAAACAATGGATTGCCATTTCTGCACAGTGTTTGCATGCAGAGATCAAAGGTAGACATGCATGACACATATCACCTGTCTAATTTGTTGGCTAGAATGGAAAATTAAATCAAGCTTTTAGTTTAGCCGCTGGTATTGACCACCAGCTCCAATGACCCATGGGAGACGAAAGAGGGTTGAAGTGTGGCCATCAAATCGTCTTTCTGTTTCAAAGGCCTGACATGTACACAGCACATCTCTGTGATTTTTAGTTTTATGTTTAGTTTTATGTTTTCCTTTTAGATTTAGATTCAATTTGGCTCACTATAGTGTTCAGCTCATTTAATAGTGTGTGCATTTACATGTGCAATCTTAGACCGATTAAGCTACTAATTCGACAATGCCTAAGGTCATGTAAACACTCTGAATTGTGTTCTTTTATCAGGGTGAGATCATAAACTGTTTAAGCATAAACCAATCAGCACTATTACATCCCTTAGGGGTTAGGATGCAATAAAAGAAAAGGGACACATGACTCTCCATAACTGTCAGACCAAACCCCTAAAAAAGACAATTATCATAAATCCAAGGTTGATTTATTGGAAGAAGTGATTTGAGCAAAAAGAGCAGCAGGTATTTTGGCTTCAGAGTAGGGTTGCAGCCGGTTTCACAGTATACCATGGTATGAAAATGGACGGTTATCATACCAGGTACATTTGCTTATCTACGGTATTGAGAAAAACAATGCAACCGGATGGAGAATCTCACCTGCGCATCTCCTTTCCTCCTCGACTGCCTGTCAGACTCGTCAACTTGCCCCCCACACACAGATGCGGTGGAGAAAATGTCAGAGAGAAGTGTATCTGACATAAGTGAGTGCAGGGCCGGAGTGGCAATGGGGAAGATCGGGAGAATTCCCGCTGGACCGGTAAAAAAATTGGTTGTAAATCACCAAAAACAGAAGAAGAACTCTTAAGAGAGAAGAGCGCTTATGAAAGGGAAAGTGGAGATTTATAGTAAAAAATGACTTAATTATTGATCTGTTTCTCACCGCTTGTCATTTACTTGCATTGAATGGACCAACAGAGCTGAGATATTCTTCTAAACATCTTCATTCATGTTGTGCAGAAGAAAGTCATACACATCTGGGATGGTATGAGGGTGAGGAAATGATCAAATATCCCTTTAACATTCACTTATTTTTACAACACATACAATGAAGTCTTATGACAAAGTGAAAATCTTAGTGAATGTCGTATGTGGTATAATGACATGGAGAGCTTAAATAATTTTCAAGTATTTGCAAATATTTCAGATTTTTGCCGTGATCTTGTTTTATTGTTATCATCTTCACCTCCAACCCCCCTTTTATGTGTGAGCTGATTGGACATGACATCCCTGGCTGAATATGAATCCCAATCCGGCCCTGAGTGAGTGTGTGAGTTAAAGCAGTGTTTCTCAACTGGTCTATTCGGACTGGGTCACGGACAGCAGGGAAAGAACAATGACATGGTTCTCCCATTGAAGATATTTCGGCATCCGTCCAAGTGATTGCCTATTTAGGACTGCCGAGGCAGATTTAATGATAATCTCACAATCAGCTAAAGGCTTCTCATCTGCACTTTCACACGAGTGTAACAGAACCAGCTCACGCTAATGATCTGCTCTGCTCTCTGACGCACAGGCAGCGACTGGTCTTCCCTCGATATTGCGGGGTGCAGACCTCAAAACTGATGTGACGAATTTCAATTCTAGTGATACTTTTCTAGTTTAAAGCATTACGGAGAAAGTCAAGTCGAACCTCTCAAACAATAGGCAGCCCTGACATGCCAAACAGCACTGAGGAGGAAAAGAGCAACACTGTGTTATGCGCAAATATTTATTTCATTATACATCATCACCTTTACAAAATTGTTTCACGATTTTACATGAGTAAAAGTAACTGTTATATTTTGACAAAATGTTTCTTATGAAATAATCTAAAAGTAGAATCTATTAGACCTCCTTTTATATCAACAGTGGCAGTTGTAGTTAAAGTTTCAAGATGTGTTTCAGCTTGTACTTATTTTTTCATAAATACTATCATTTGTTATTATTATTACTATTATTTAAGACTAGCTACACTGACCTAACCATGGTAATGAGGAGCCTTTCCTCCTGTGTAATATGTACGTTCTGTTTGAATTATGTTTGAAATTAGGAAACAAACAGGATAATAATGGGTTCATATATGTAAATATGCTCTTCAATTTTTAAAAGGGGTGAGAGAAAACTTCCTGTAGATTTTGTTGTTGACATCAACAACAAAAATAATGTCACTTGATGCATGTCCTTGTACTTGAAAACCATGAACAAAACTATGCAACATAAAAGGAAATGCGACTCAGGATACATTAAATACAGGTTACGTTTTTACTATGGTGGGTCGCCACTTGATTTCCAATAAAATATGGGTCCTGAAGCAAAACCAGCTGAGAACCACTGAGTTAAAGGTACAGACAGGAGCAGTCTGGCTGCGCTGTCACACACCTACAGTATATGTTAATTATTAATAATCATAGGACATTACTTTAAAAGCTCACACAGCTGATTTTTATTTAGTAGTTAATTTAACATGCTATGCTAACATGTAAACTAACATGCTTTAGTTATATAACATGTTATAGTTACATGCTATTTTTTTTATCACGTTTATAATTTGGTTTATTATAATTCTGTTAGATTTCTTATTTATTCTATTTATTTATTTATTTTTTTTTTAAAAAGGGAGACTTTTTTTACACATACTTCCATTAAATAAAATGGTTTCAAGTTTCAATTATAATAAAGCGTTTGTTCAACCAAAAAAATAAAAAAACCCTTCTGTTTTCACTCCTTTAAGAGTCATTGTAACAGATAATAATAATTGTGTAATACCGTATACCGTGATACCATGAAACCGTGATATTTTCTGAGATGGTTATCATACCGTGAAAATCTCATACTGTTGCAACCCTACTTCAGAGTGACCCCTGGCCTTCAAAAGAAAAGAAAAAAGAGAATAAGGAAAGAAAAGAAAAAATACAATCGAATAAACCCTAGCTATACTAACAAAAACAAAGCGCACAATATCAAACAAACAGGGCAGGTCACCCCTACAAACCTAACTGCTTTAGAACACTGTATAAGTAAACTTTACTAACAAACCAGATTGCTTTGATGGCAAAACCTGAGAATAACCTGATTATTTCAAATGTCATGTACTGTAAACGCAGCTTTCTTGTGTTGTCGGGTTTTTAGAATGAGCTGTTTTTTGATCAGTATTTTTGTGCATGTAAACGCCCTCATTGTTAGGATTTTTTGTTCCTGCAAGAGAGGACTGGTGGCAACACACTATAGACAGTTTGTGTGGATTTTATTTATTTTATTGAAAGTTTATCTTGTCATAGTCAACACTTTTGAGTGACATAAGTCAGACATGAGTCTTTTTATGTTTTAAGAAATGTCTTTATGAGTCAAGACTTTGTACATTCTCTAAATCCCAATAATGTGTGTAAAAAAATAGTTGCTAAGGTTAAAAGAACTTTGAATGACAACTTCAATCACTGTTATACAATAATTTAAATGTGTTAAAATACTGTACAAAACTAAAAAAATAATATTCAATGAAAAGTCAAAAGAAGATCGCAATGTATGTAATTGTAACTGTATCAGATGTTATTAATAAAACACGGGAACTCATTGCGTGGGCATTTTTTGTCCCTATATTTTGAATTTCGGGGATATTTTTGTCAATTTCGGTGGCATTTTTGCCCCAAGTCCCCATTAATTCCCGACACTATTGGCATTGTATCTTTCTAAGGTATTTAAAAGGTTTGTTTTATACATATAGTAGCAAGTAAACAAGATATCCCCAGATATATGTCAAACTACATTGTGTTAATGTTTGACTCAGTTAAAACATTGCCTACCTTAAAAACAAGTTTGATCAGTGTTTAAACGTGTTCAGACGGTTCCCTCGTACCTGAATGAACGACTCCTTTCCAGAATAAAATGAAGTATGCTGAAAATCACAGTATTACAGTTCTTGTATAGTGACATGGCAGAAAGTCTTGGAGAAGCTAGAGAAGAAAGGACACCGGCGGCAGTTTATGCAAGCTGCTATGCTCATGATGCTGGGCCCTGCGGGCTTCCATCATGCCATGCACAGCGCATTTTTGTTTATAAACAGATTTAATGCTCATAACTTGCCGATTTCTTCTTCCCAAAAAATTCAGAAATATTATGTATTTTTTTGTACTTTGTAATTGTGGTGAAAAATAACTGTAGTGAAATTGAATACATTGGATTTATGGTTGAACACTTGAATTCATTTTTAATCAACTCAAGTAAAAGTACTATTATTTATTTATACTTAAAAAAAGTAGAAAAATGTGAAAAATGTTTCTCAAGTACTGTAACGAGAGTAGTTGTAATTAATTACTTTCCACCTCTGGTCATATCCCTCACCCCTAGTCTGACGCAATCAATGCTGAATATCACCAGTTAGGATCTGGTTTTGTGTGGGTTAAAGCACTTGGTTAGCATGCAGTCAATGAAGTCTGCTGTTAGTGTTTAATCAAGGGTGAAAGAGAGCCCTCCAAAACACATCCGAGTTCAACTCCCTTATATAATACAATTTCATCCCATTTAGTCTGCCATTGCATCTGACTAACGTGTCTCCAATCCTTTTTTATGCAAGTACCTTGTCTGAAGTTGACAAGAAACAATTTAACACAGACATAATTGGGAGGAATGAGGTCTGTGGAAATGCCTTTCTTTCATTTGAAGTTAAAACAATTGGTCTTCAAAAATGTTACTCTATCAAGCATGTTTTTAGTAATATTTTTCCAATGAACAATTCTGTTTGGGGTTCTTAATATTTTACAGTGAGGAATTGGGAAAACGTAGGTTTCATTTTTATTATAATATCTTGTAGAAATGAGTTTTTCATGTGATTAGCTGACCTTTTAAAGCTATAAAAATCTCTGATTTATCAGTTTTATTTTAACAAGCAAGTCTTCAGGAAGTGCTTTACTCTAAAATCTTCCTCATTTGTTAATTAACAGAGACGCATATTTATGTATTTGGAAGTTGGTTTCTTATTCAGATAAAATGTTAATTATTGTTTTAATCCCAAATTATATAGTCTGTGATGGGTGTTAATGGAACTTGTGGATTTACAAATGATAGTCTTGGTGCTGTTTACCAATATAGTGAAGTGCTACAAGGATTATTGAAGTGGTAGCGTTATTGAATTGACAGAGTAAGCCAGGAAGCTTTAATCAATGCAGTAATTTGAAGAGTCATGCAACATATGCACAGTGTTTACAGATGGAATCAAATAATGGGTCATACAGAGAAGATGAATGGCTTTTGCTGGCTAAATGAAGTAATTTTGAAGAAGACAGAGCACAGTAATATTTTATAATCCTTAAATCAGTCGAAATGAAATAATGAATAATGATGTCATTATCAGGGCCCCTGTTCTGTGTGAGACTTTTCCCAAACAGCATCAAAGCCTAAATTAACGGCCTCCAGGGAGTTTCATCACTGAAATGCAGTGATGAATGGAAATCATGCACCATGGTGCAGATACATAGGGAACATTTTCAGTTATGCTTTACAAAAATATAGGCATTTAATTATATGCTTAAACCTGTGTTTACATTTTTAACCCTGGTTTAAGGCCACTCCTAAACGCCTGGTTTTCCATGTTTGAGGGAACAGTAATTGTAAAAGTTAAGGCAGTAACAGTAATTTGAGTAACATAGAGCTACTGGGTTACCATGGGTTACCAATTCCAAGTGTGAAAGGCCATGATTTTATACCCATTTTAAGACATGTTAAGTTTTCATGGCTTGATCAACATCTCCATAAACCTCCTTAACATCTCAAAAAATCTCAGATGATTTCACCTGGTTCATATTCAAGGCTTCATAATTACTGACAGTAATTTAAATGCACAGCAGGGCCAGATTTCAGATTATTGTGAACATATGGGCTGACTCATAATGAAAATATACAAAACTTCACCACTAAAAACCTGCTGGCTTAAATTACCTTCATTCTTTAAGTAAAACCCTTTTACAACTCCGCGTGACATCTGAACTGTTTTTGTGTTCTTAAAATTGATTAAATCATTTGCTGTAGTGCTAATTTTTCCATAATGAGGTTGTGCTGGATAAGGTGGTGTGGGATGTTTAAAAAATTAAATAGAAGACATTTTAAACAGGTGCTTATCTGTTTTTAAGATTTACACCTTGCCCAAAAGCATGTGAACACCCCTTTCTAATTAAAAGGTTTTGCTAGGTCCATTAATTTCAGTAAAGAAAAACCCTAACCCATGCTAACAAAGCGAAATTTACTGTATAAAGAAATCATTTACCAAGTCTGTCTGGAAGAACTTGACTGGCCTGCACAAAGCCCAGACCTGAACCCCAAAGAACACTTTTGATATAAATTGAAATGGCAACTGTGATCCAGGCCCCATCTCCAAGCATCAGTGCCTGACCTTACTGATGCTCTTGTGTCTGAAAGAGAGGAAATCCCTGAAGCTATATTCCAGAATGTGGTAGAAAGCCTTCCTGGATAAGTGGAAGCTATTAGAAATGTCCAACTCTCAATTGTTCAATAATAAAATATGGGTGTGGTGTTTATGTGTCCAAATATAGTGAAGATGATCAGAGAAATCCAGGTTCTTTCAAGTCACCTTTGATACATTTAGATTTAAATTATTTTTAGATCCAATTTCTACAGATATGTTTTACTCCTCCTGCTATATTCACAGTGTGGCATGATCCCAAGCTTTTCAAAAGCAAAAAGCAAGTGAAACATGAAATATATGGTGAAATATACAAGTGAAGTGTGGGTGTATGCCCACATTTTGCTTCAAGTTACTTTTTGTTTAGTTGTTCTGAAAAGATAGTGAGGTGATTGGAATGCCCTGAATAAAGTGTGGATTGTGCAATTGGACATGGATATTTGAAAAAATAATAGATTAAGCATTACACCTGGAGTGAAGGTGAATGTAGAGATTAATTTGTCATGAGCGAATATCACATTTTGTCATGGAGACAATTATTTTGTCTGCATGCTCATTCAGGTATCAGCAGACAGAGCTGCAGTGTCTGCCTACAGATTAGACCTCAGGCATTATCACCATGCATGCAGAGTAATACTGATTCATTGAACAATGGTTTAGTGTCCTGTCCAACAGAGATTTAAACATACAATTTATAGACTTAAAGTTGATACCATATTTAATTTGACACAAATGAAATCTGTTCAATATGTCATACTGTTGTGCCGATCCTTCTTCTGACACAACATTGAAAATGTTCTTCAGCCTTGTTTTCATTCGCATCAAATTAAATATGGTCTCTTCTTTGCCTGAAGTCTATATATTCTAAAATGGGTTTAAATAAAAAATAAATAAAATAAAATTTTTAAATAACCTACATTTATTAAATTAAAACCAAAGTGAAACATGATTGAAACAATAGTCCCTTTCAAATATGCAACAAGGTAAATTACAGGAATCGTTGGGTTGCCTTTACTGGTAAATGTACCACATGTGCTATTCACACATGCAACATCTTTCCATCTTTTTCCGTTTTGTTAGGACTATTCACACATCAGCACCAAATGCTGTTAAACTCGTCATTTGCCGGAAATTACATCTAAAAAGCTGCGCTGGGAACGTAGGCTTCTTGTTTGAAAACGTGGTGGAGTATTATTTTGTATCTGAATTCTGAACGTCTGTAATTTTGGTGAATGATGTTTATTTATTTTTTTTGGATTTTCTCCCTAATTTGGAATGCCCAATTCCCAATGCACTCTAGGTCCTTGTGGTGGCATAGTGACTCAAACCAGGTGGCGGAAGACGAATCTCAGTTGCCTCTGAGTCTGAGACCGTCAATCTGTGCATTTTAACACGTGGCTTGTTGAGGCTGTTACCATGGAGACCTAGCGCATGTGGAAGCTTCATGCTATTCTCCGCAGCATCCACGCACAACTCACCACGCACCCCACCGAGAGAGAGTGACCACGAGGTGGTTAACCCAACGTGACTCTACCCACCCTAGCAACCGGGCCAATTGGTTGCTTAGGAAGCCTGACTGGAGTCACTCAGCATGCCCTGGATTTGAACTTGCGACTCCAGGTGTGGTAGTCAGCGTCTTTACTTGCTGAGCTACCCAGGCCCCCTGGTGAGTGATGTTTACATTTATGCAGATGCATGAGACTCAACCACATCGAATGCAACGACTTCAAATGAGACTGATGAACTACAGAGAACAAAATGTTGTCGCTAGCATCCGAAGGTGGAAATGCTATCTGCGGCTGAAAAGCACAGTAATGTGTACGTATGTCTGCATGTTCCCGAAGGAGGCTGGTGATTTTATCCAACGTAACGGAATCGCTTACTGTTTCTTTAAGCTGTAGGAAAATATATTCATCCACTCGGATGAAGAGAAGCACTCTAGTTTCACCGTCTGACCAAATTGTTGACATTTCCGATTCACCATTGTTACGGCACAGAGTCATCTCTGTCAGAACTTTCTTACGCCAGCACATCCTGACCTTGTACGAGCTGAAACCAGTAATCTTATGACTCTGTTATGAGCATTTTCAAAAGGGTCCTGTTCACACATGACCTCTAACCTAGAAATACCATCAATGTGTGAAAGGGGCTAGTGAATTATTAAATGAGTTGTTTAATTATTTGTGATATCAACATGCAAACATGTGAAATTCATTTATTTATTGAATAGTAAAATTACTTAACATTTCAGGTGGGATATCATGTAAAAAAAAAAGATCCCAAAGATCTTGTGTGATGGTGTTATAGCCTGACTTCTCTTTTGTCTCTGCTTCTTGCAGGAACTGTTTACACCGGAATGCAAGTTTAAAGAGTCTGTGTTTGAAAACTACTATGTGATCTACTCATCCATGCTGTATAGGCAGCAGGAATCGGGAAGAGCATGGTTCCTCGGCTTGAATAAAGATGGTCAGGCCATGAAAGGTAACCGGGTGAAGAAAACGAAACCAGCTGCTCACTTCCTGCCCAAGCCATTAGAAGGTATTACCTGCTCTACAAACCTCCTGAGAATGGTTAACATCCGGATCACTGTGACACTAGCAGAATTGTAATGAGGTTCACTCGTCCCAGAGAGATATGCTTGTGCTTGATGCTCTTTTAGTTTTCTCAACTGATTTGAAATTTCTCAGAACAAAGGTCAATGCTCAAAACAATGAACACAGCCATCTGAACACTTGTAATTTTTCACAACAAAATTTCATTGATTTACAATACATACTACATACATCATCTTCTCAAAAAACGACACAAACATTTCTCAAATTTAAAGTTTACGCTTTCAAAACAGTTACCACAGAATCCTAAAATAAACCCATATTCTGAAATGCACATGCTATCAAATACCATGATATTTATATTTGCAGGGTTAGTAATACACACAGCACAGGAAGTGCAATTTTATCAAATGTTCACACAGTTATCATGGCTTTTCTATGTGTAAATGGGTTCACCTGTGAAAACCCAGCAAAGACACTGTGAAGAAAGAGTGAGAAGAAGAAGAAGGTGGAGTGGGTAGAGGAAGATGAGAGGGAATAGGAGGAAAAGCTGAAAAGGGGAGGAAGTATAAAGAGATGATGGGAAGAAATAGGAGAGGATGTAGGAAGAGGAGAGGAAGAAGAGAGAGAGAGAGGTATAGTTGAAGGCTTTGAAAAAGTTCAGGAAAGAACAAGAGAAGATGATGAAGAAGAGGTGAGAAGAGGGAGGGGACAACAGTATCAAATGAGATGAGAGCCCATGTTATGAATCCAGAAAGCATATTATGTGAGATATATGAAATTCTCTGGCTAGGCACAAATTAAAGTCTTGATGAATAAGTAAATTCAGTAGCAGCAAACATGTTTGTGGCCTTTTTGAAGAATTTATCAACATGTGTTTTGGAATATATACCATATACAACATACATTCTGTGGTTCTGATATCAGTATTGGCTATTAAAAAAGCGTTATCTGAAAAAAGATTGCAAAGATTGCTCGTTATTTAGTGAAATTGAACTGTTTTGCTAAATGAAGTCTGTTTGAATGGCTGTTCTAATTGTTTTGACAGCATGACCTTAGTGTGGAGAAATGTGTAAATTGGTTAAGAAAAACTGTAATCAGCAAATGAAAGATCAGGTCAATGAGGTAATGTGTGGGTTATTAGTTGTGTTATTAGAAAACCTGGTTGAAGGAGTAGTTCACCCAAAAATTAATTTCAAGACCCTGTATGATTTTTCTTTATCTTACTATATTTTAAAAGTACTATAAAAAGTCAACACTTGTGACTTATTCCAAATCATCCCTATGTGGGATGAACAGATCAAAATAGTTATTGACTGAAACTATCCTATTAAGACGATAAAGATTTTTTTGTTTGTAGAATTAATATATTAATTCTTAGAATAAAACATGAAGTTTTTGTTAGAGGAGCATCTGTGCAGAGTTTAAAAGCATGAGTCAGAGGAACTGAAGAATAACATCTAGGGTTTCAATTTTAGGGAGGCTAATGATTGTGATAATCCAGACTTTTCATACATCCTTACAATGAGCTTATTGTCCTTATATTCCCATTTTCTGATTATATTAATGATAATGCATTGGGCTGGGTATTGATAGAGATTTCCCGATTCTATTAGATTCCAATTCACAAGCTTTCAATTAGATTCCAATCTCGATTCGATTTGATATCAACTCATATGGGTACATTTCTGTTACAATGTCCATTTTGCTTACTTAGAAAAGAAATTCTCTATCAGCCAATGCTCTTAATTATAAAGCAACCTTTTAGGCAACTCTTCTAGGTACAATTCGAAAATATTAATTTTACAAATTATACTTTATCATTAGTTTTCAAAAAAGTTCAAATTCAGTCTATTCCATCAATTAATGTCTTGAAATTGCATATATTATGTTGCATATCCTGTATATATTGGTTTCATTTTTATTGTTAACTTGTATAATTTGAACTATTTACAAGTATTTACATTGATATGTAGAACACGTGCTTAATCGCCAGTAGGCGCATATAACGAGGGAAGATGTCTGTAATTTCTTGAGTGAACCCATGTGTAATTACAATTAAATGTTTCTTTTTTACTTGTTTTTATTCAACAACTGACTGAAAAAAAAACAACAAAAAGGGTATTAAAAGAGACATTATTCAATGACCGTGGATCTCGTCTTTGGACACACAGAACGAGTTAAACCAAACTTTTACTCTCAACACGCAGTGAAAGGACCTCTGTGTTAATAACTTCTCCACTACTACTCAATCACTGGAGAGTGAAATCGGAACATTTACTAGCCAATGGCTAATCACAGACATTTTTAGTCGCATAGCGAGATTTGGTTGCACATGCGAGTGATTTACTTGCATTATAGAAAGTTGCCATATAGAGTGAAAGATTGTCCCTGGGATTGAAGAATCAATATCGAAATCGTTCAAATTAAGATTGCGATGCATCTGAAAATCGCTATTTTTACCCAGCCTTAAAAAATGCAAGAGAATTAATGAACATGGTTTCATAGCACTGCATGTCCAAGGCATAACATTGCGATGGACAACCTGTCTGTCCCAATATTCTTTACAGCTCTTTTTATGGTCCCACTGTAAAATGTGTCTGGCTGCTGTGAGATTGATGCTTTTTATACAGTATGAGGTGTAATTTGTAATGGGTGCCTTGTTTAATTTACAGCTGTGCTATGTGAGGTACAGATTGGACAGTTCTGTCTGTGAGCTGCAGACATCTATTGGTGTATACAGATGCCCACACTATAGACCAGTCGCTCATCCTGATGTATGTTCATTATGCTCAGCTAATATCTCAGACCAGCCAGCAGCACGCAGTGTAGCAGCTCTGCTAAGAAGCTTCTGACTTCTGTTGTAGGATTGAACTGAAGTAAAGCAGTGAAACTAGTCAAATGTATACCTAGAGATCAGACTGTCTTCCCATCATAACTAAGGAAAGATGCAGCCCTGCTGACAGGCTGCCTATACTTTGACAAATTTGCACAAGCTCTGTCAGAGTTCCCTTAAAGCTGAAGTACGTAACTTTTTCGAAGTAAAAATACTTTCTTCTATCCCAGCTTAACCTGTTGATTTGCATGCCGCCCCCCCCAGAACTGATGTCACTTTGCTTAAATTAGTTCACATATACTATATAGTCTAGTCAAAAAAGAGTTAATAATGTTGACATATTATAAAGGTGTATAATTTGTCAACATTATGAAAAGTTTTTAACAGCACATTATATGGTAAATGTGAACTAATTTAAGCAAAGTAAAGTCAAACCCATGGGTGGGGTCAATGAGCATCAACAGGTTAATATGCAGGGGAAACTATAAACATTGATAGATTAAGTTTCTTGAAAACTGTAAGCATTGTGTCTCTGTGGCACTATGAAAATTTCTCTGTTTTTTTTTTTTTTTTTTGAGTGACCCGTCTCAGGAGAGACAATATCATTGACTCAACCAATGGTGTGAGTTGGGGGCGGGACTATCAGTTTCTTTGACCAACAGCAGATGGAGGGTGTATTCAGAAAGCAGTTTTGAAAACAATATTTATTTTTGTGATTCCGTTTGGTCTACTGGTGCAGAAATTACATACTTCAGCTTTAATGAATGTTATCTTTTTAGCTAAGTTTCAAATGAGGATGGGAGTTTGCTGGGAGGATTTATTATTAGTAGTATTATTATTATTATTGCTATTATTTTTATTTTTTTTACATTTATTGGCAGATTTACGTCAAATTTCTGGTTGGTCTCTTCTGTCCTGCAAAGGCAAAATGCAGTAACTACATATTATTATTTAATAAAAAGAGTTGTCTGTGTACTTGCTTCAGGTGTCTGGATCACAGTAGTGAAGTGATGCTATACAGTCCTGTCAGAGAGTGTCAAATTGCAGGGGTCTGCTGCAACCTCCACTATAGCACTTATAACCAACCCGCAAGATCGTAATTACGGGGTGAAAATTGCATTCAGTACAGATTTTCTTCATTTGCATCTGTATAATTACTTCAGTTAACTGGGTGCTTTTACTGGATGCAATTCATTCTTAAGAAATTCTACCCTCAGTGTTGGAGTAGTAACTGCGTTTTGACTTTGCAGGGCAGTGTTGTCCCATACCCTGAAAATCATTTCCATTACCCAATAAGCATGAAAGCAGACAGATGGGGTTTCCTGGCTGACACTGCTTTTCTCCTAATGTCTTTTGCAGTCGCTATGTACCGGGAGCCATCATTGCATGATGTGGGGGAGACAGTGCCCAAACCTGCTGTGCCACCCAGTAAAAGCACAAGTGAAGATCCGGCTGTCATGAATGGAGGCAAACCTGTCAGCAAGGAAACCAAGCCCACCACATAGCCAGATCTCAGCTTGGCCCGTGCTCCTTTTGTCAGGCTCTCCATGTATGTGGATCAGATCCAGGCATCCTCTGCTCTCTCTCCTCCCCTCTCCCTTCACTCCTCTGACTGTTCCGATCTATTTTGACGGACTGGCTCTGGAAGGGTGGTCAGCTGTGCACGTAGGAGGATGCGACTGGATAAACCAGCTAAACTCTCACCATGGAATGCCCTAACCGATATGGAATGCCTTTTGACACAATTAAACCAATCTTTTTTTCTGTATTCGAGACAATCTACGAGAATGAAATTGTGTATCGCAGGCGCTTGCGTGGCGGTTCTTTTGCCTGCTAAAATTGTCCCATTATATTCCTTTTATTGAGCCCTGTTAAAGCAGAGACTGTACATTTTAGGTCTATTTTCTATATATGCAGTAACACCAGCTATGTTCTGGGGTAATACTGTAAAGATATACACATATGGACCACAAGCCACAAATGTTTTGTTATCAGCTAAGCTCCTGTGTCTCTTTCTATCTAGGTGTCCCTCACAGCTTGAATTCCAAATCTTTCCCTTTGTTGGTTAATTACGAAACTTGATGATGTGTGATTTTCAAATGTGCATTCTCATGTGCAGTCATACAAATACAGTAATGGATTTCAAGAAGAATTTAATGATGCGTGTTATCATGAGACATCACTGGTTGCCTGTATGCAGGGAATAATTCAAGAGGACTAACAGGGCAGAGTCATCTAAACTCATTATCCAAGGATCAGTGCTCATGTCTTCTCATTGTCTAGAAAGACACACATATACTTACACAGCTAATGCCAGTGAGTACATTAGCCATGGCCATGGCATTCAACACAAGAAGCTGGCATGTGCCGGGAGGTGTATACACTACATATCACTATCTAGTTCCAACTAGTACAGTGTAGATCGGTTTCAACCCCAGTAAATAGCTGAATTCCACTTTTCTTTGCTCTTAATTTAGAGCGTGGGCTCTAGGAAAATCTATAGGCCTTGTAGGCCTCTGGTCAAGGCCCCTCTTTGACATGCTGACTCCTCTGAACTGTGGGCTAGATCTTGTGAGCACATTAAATGTGACTCGAGCAGCAGCCATTGAGAAATAGTTTACTTGAAGTGTGGTGAAATGGATCATTGTAAGTAGGCACCATTACTATTGGCTGCACACCCATTTTGTTCAGCAAAGGCATGGGCAAGGTTAGTATTACGTTCTATTCTTGCAGCGCTGATGCATTGCAAGTGATGGCTTATGTAACAATGTTTTCACTGTATAAATATATTACCAAAAAATAAATAAAAATAGAGAGAGATTTTTTAACTACCAGACATTACGATTCTGAAACGAGAGGGGTTTTTCCTAGCTCAGCATGCAGAGTCCAGTACTGCTCATCGTTTCCCTGTGATGACCTCTAACCCAGCATGCAAAAACATGTACCCAGTCTGTGCTGGGTTACAGGTGCCTCATGTCACAGACGCCACCAGGAACACACAAATTCAGTAGCAACTTTACCCATAAACCCTCTATCTGTCCAAGATTCAACCCGCAAAGGTTGATCTTGAAATTAACCAAAGTCCGTAAACACGAGGAATCCAGCCAAACAATTTCAATAACTCTGTGGTGGTCCTCTTCAGCTTATTTTTCTCACTGTGACAAGGGTTCACCCTGACAGAGGAATCACAAAAGAACAATTGTCTCTCTTGTCGACTTTTTCACTTCTCAAAACTTGAAGAGGTTCCAACAGATGTCCTTGACTTATATTGTTAATTTATTAAAAGACCAAGTGTATCTATTACTAATCACCTGCATGCTTTTTCTTACGGACCAAAGTGTGGGATGGGTAGAAATGTCTAAAACTAGCTTAAGAAGTGTTGGGCTGAAGAAAATAGGCATGATTATATAAGGCTCTCTCATACTCTGGATTGAGACCATTGCACTTTGCGTTTGAAATCGCCATCTACTCACGACATTTAGCATTTTATTACCAATTAGTCAATTATCAGCCGAGTTCACATGAACCTGTCTTGCTTTAACAGTTTTCATAGATTGGATGAATAGAATGTTATGAAGTAGACTAAGGCAATGCTGCTAAATGCAAATATATTGTACACTTCATTTGAAGACCTATATTTTTATTTATTGGGATTATGAGCTAGTTTTCATGTTAGGAAATGTTCAAGCACATTAGTTAGACTTAAATATCTGTCTGAAAAAAGTTGACTTTAATACTAGAATGAGATTTAGTACTATACAGGAAAAAAGTAGCTTCATACTGTATTTGAAATCAGTTCAAGGCTGGTGTCCCACTTCCACACAAATCACAAATCACTCCAATGAACTCTACATGCTGGGCTACAGCTGCCCTGCAAACCAGTTAACTGGTTTTATGAAGGTTAAATTTATTTTTGTAAGTGACTGGTGAGTAAGTGTGCATTTGTTAGTAAGTTTGTTTTTTTCCTCTTTCAAATGTCAAACGTGTTTGTTTTGTTCCATTCAGGTTGTGCGTGACATCTTTAAATCGATATGAGGAACAATCGATGAACAATTGGTCATTTCTGTGGATTTTTCATTTTGTATTTTATTCCCAGTGGTGAAGAAAGGTATTCATTGTCTGTTGATTGGTTTTAAATGTTCATTTGACAGTTAATTCATCTGTTGCATGGGAAGAGGGTGGCATTTAAGAACTGCATGTTGTAGGCAATGTGTATCATGGACTGTTGGTATGTTATTTTACATACATATATGCAAAGAGTTTGTCTGCACTGTACAGTTTGTGTTTGTTGTATACACAGATACAACATATTGAATAAAATATTTATATAAAGGTGTAATGAAATCTCTCAAATCTCGATTCAATTCAATATATATACATTTGTGCAGTATGTATACTGTATATCATTGCATCCGTCATTTAATGGGTTGACCAGGGATCAATAGCAAGATTTGTTTGTTTAAAAATTTTAATTTTGTTTTTATATAAATTTGTCATTTCAGTTTAGTTTAGTTTTCATTACTAATTTGTGTTTTAGTCTTGTTTTACTTTTAATTGTTTCAGTTTAGTTTTACTTTATTTTTGTATATTTAGATTTCTAGTTTTTACTTTTTTTTAATATTTTTTATTTTTTTATTTATTTATTTACTTTTCATATTCATTTTAGTTTTCTGTTTCCAATAATAATCTTGGTCAATGTTGTCAATACATTCAACCCCAAATATCATGGCTACCATAACAGGACTATACAGTATATAGAAAGCTTCCAATAAATAATTCTAGATCATATTCATAATAAAATAAGTATTTTTTTATTTTTTATAAAGCATATACAGATTATTTCAGATTATTTCAGAGTAGGTTAAATTTATAGGCAACAAGCTCTTTACAATTTAAGAATGTGTTTATCACATGGCACATTTCAAATAAAACTTACAGTGAATAAAATGGGGTCAGAACATTTCACTTAATCATTATACACCGTTTTCATATACATAGTTATATGGAAATCTATAGAGGATTATAGAAATCATCTGCCTGAAAAAACATTCCTTCCACTGGATTTTATGTGCATATAGAGGAGTTTAAATCGCATTGCTTTAATTAATTTAGCATTTAATGCTGTTATTTCACAGACATTTCCTCTGATCTCCTCTAAAATGATTTCCCCATGTTTACGGTTGTTGCAGCAGCCCTTTTCTTGTCATGGTTAAAAACAGTCTTTAAGTGTCCACCAGGGTTAATACTCCTCTCCAACCCAAATTTCACAGGCGTTTCCTGTCCAGCTGTCCCAGCAGTCACAATTTCCACAGTTGCACACGCCGTTCCCTGGAACAGAATTTGAGAGGAGAGACAAAACTAAGACACTCGGATCATTGCTCCCCAAGTCTCGACATGCTTTCTCTCTTCACACCCCCATGACAGAGTGTGCAAAGAGAAACTAAGTACAAATGTAAGTTCTTGGGTTGCCTTCTCTGGTGCTGCATATATTCAGTTCGAGCTCAGCACATGTGGTGGCATGGGTATAATTACACATTTTAAAACAAAATTCAGCATATGTAAATTAGCATTATATTCTGGTGTACACTAAATAATTATATTTGATAGCATTTATTGGGCACTTACAATTGCAAACTAATTACTAACAAAATGCTGTTTTGCAAAATCAGTCAATCATAGATTTTGAGTTGTTGCCTATGTAAATTGTCCGAATCTGTTACTTAAGAGGTTCCATGATGGATACAGGCTTAGAAGAAAGCTGCCCTTGTAGGCAGTAAACAATCATGCATTTCACAAGGTTTTGGAAAAGGACTATAAACTGCAAATTGATCAATGCAGAGTGTGTAATATTTTCTACAGCTGCTTAAACTCTGTCTTGATCATTTACAATATGATAAAGAGCTACATAGGAATCAGTCAATTAAATATTTGTACATTTGTAAATCAGCTGAGAGACTGTTGTTTAAATATGCCTTTAGAGGACTCCTGTATGCCACAGGGCAAAGGTTGAGAGCTGTGAACTGTATGAATACTCAAACAGTTGTAATTCTACATGCAGTGCATGAAATTAAGCCCCAGCCTTCCCTAATACCTTGAATTATCCACATTGCTCATCAGTTGTGAGTGTAATGAGAATGTCTTCCTGAAGAAGCCATGAAAACACCAAAATTATGGCAGACGCATTTCTGCGTGATTATATTGATAAAGACAGAGGGAAATAATTGGGTGTTTTTTGCATTTACATTTAATCTATATAGAAAATACGGGTTTCCCTGAGCAACATGAGAAAATAGTTAATTATCCTTATGAATATGGAAATGATGACACACTATGCCCTAATCGTTAATATGCTAATCAGTGACATTTAACAGACACATTTATGCATCCCTTTTATCAACTGTATTTTTCTCCTTGTTTTGTAATGAATTTTGTGTCTCTGTGCATGGAACTTTACAATTGGTTGACTGACACAGCAACTGATAATGAAAGTATGAGCCCTATATGTAAATACATTTTACAGTTGTCTTTGAGCCCTCAAGCTATCATAATAATAAATATTTATTATGCCTTTAATTAAGACAAACAGGACAACTCTACTTGGTTTTAAAGGAAAACCTTGACACTCTCTCTCTCTCTCTCTCTCTCTCTCTCTCTCTCTCTCTCTCTCGTTTCTTTTCCATTGAAAAGCAGGAAGAGAACCAGACAGCAGGGGCTCTCTGATTGCAACAGAGTTGTACAGAGCTGTCTAATCAAACGGCAGCCACATCAGAGGACCTCAATATCCGTCACAAAGAGCCGTCGCTGAGATCTATCAGTGTGTGACTGGGTGTTTTGAAGAATGGTGCTGCATTTGAACACGTACCTGTGCAAACCAGTCCGTCATGTTGGTCGCACTCCCTGTCGTCGCATTCGCAAAATTCCCCTGAAATGTACCACTCCTGTGGTGAACAAATACACCGACCACAGTGACAAGAACCTGCAGGAACAAATTAGCCTTCAGTCACACATCTCCATGCTGATCAGAAATCTATTAGTCTTCCCTTATTCTCCTGTTCTATTTCACATAACCATAAAAACAATTATGGCTGTCATACTGTGGATCCTAATTAGAATTTAGAGGGTAAATTGTGTGTTGTTGTTTTTTAAATAAGTGAAACTGCATATGTTCTGTTGTTTATAAGGTAAAATTTCATGTTCCTAAGGAGTCAGTGGTAGACTGATACTGTATTTTGGCCAGACAGATTGATTGTCCGATATATGCAAGTAGGTATAGCTGCAGGACAGAGATCTCCAAATAGGGGCGGAATCTCCAAAAGAGGGCGAGGTTGCACCAACTCCAAAAGGGGTCGTCACTAGGGGCTCCCTATATCTTTGCTGGCAGTTGAGGCTGCCACACCTTTTTGGAGCTCAGCCTGCAGCTATATCCTTCTCGATATTTGGCCATTTTTTGGCATTGACCAATAACCATGCCGCTTGGCCAATTAACAGAAGTGTTACCTGCCCCTTCTTATTGTGTAAAACAAGTGGTCATTTCATTTCAACAATCTCATTTGCTTCCATTAAATCGGCCACACTGCTCTCTAGATATCAGCACTGGCCACTGAAAAACAAATTTGGCCAGTCACTACTTATGACTGGTCAAAACAACAATCTTATAAGATGTGATTCTTATATTAATAGTAACCACTTTTCCAGTGTGAGCCAGGGCTATAAACTGGTCAGCCAGGCTGAGAGACCAAAATCAATCTGTGTTCCCACCAATGGGCCAATAGCCCCGCAGCGTTGCTGCCCTTAATATGCTGCTTTGGTGCCAACGTCACACACCCCACCAATCTAACAAGCAAGTGGGAAGCTCAAGCATAGGTATCATGGTATCTAGTTATCTGGAATATTGAGTATATATCGTATGTAAAAATTAGCTAGCTAGCAAGATAAATTAGCATAGACAACTCACCGACTGTAACTGGTGTCCCAAGTGGTCTCTGTACCGTTGCGCTGACTACACAACCTGGAGAGTTCAGCGAAACTCTGCCTTTGACACTGACCCCGCCTCAATCCCCAGTTGGCCTTGTTTGGCCCAAGGGTATTCAGTGGGCCAAAGGCCATTGGCCATTGGCCCTGAGAAAGCCCCAAGGAGGCACGATGAAGACCTGGAAGTGACAGTGCGAATGCAACTGGCCCTGGCATGCACTACCACACCCTAATTTGGCTCGATAGTGGAAACGCGGCTATTGAGGTCATGTCCACAATAATACGTTTTTGTCTGAAAATGCATTGATTTTGCTATATTTACGGCCTTTGTCCACACTAGAATGCCGTTTTCCTCCACCAAAGACTTTTCAAAACATTCTTCATAACTGCATTCTCAGGAAGACGATGACTCTAGGAAACCAAAAATGGAGGTTTCAAACCTAAATGGATGAGTTTGGATGTGGCCTGAGATTCAGGGAATTTCATATATCAAAGGAAATTTAATTTTTTCCAAATTCCAGAACATGGGCATTGGTCCAACTGTGTCATTGTTGTGTTTCATTTATATGCAAAAATACATTTAATTCTTACAGTGTTTCAGGCTTAAACGCTGACGTTGTTATGACAAGTGAAACAACTCTCCTGCTGATTTCAAAGCAATAATTTGAGAAAATTAGTGAGCAGACCATGTGAAACCTTGACCAATTAATTTTTGACTGTAAACAAAACAATGTTCCATTCCCAACTCGAACATTTTGTTGCTTAATATATATATATATATATATATATATATATATATATATATATATATATATATATATATATATTTATTTATTTATTTTTAAGGATGGTGGCAAGTCAAACAAATAACAAAACATGCTCTTTCTTGATGTGGCTTCTTATTAAAACATAAAACCAAAAGATTGATTTTAAGCATTCTGTGTGGCTTTCAAGAGCAGGTGTAGAGTTTGGAGAGTTGAGTAAATTCGATGTTAAGGTTTCTGACAGACAGTCAGTAAACATGTCTTCGATTTTACAGGAAACACATCTGTATAACTTGGATATGGATATCTGTACTTAAAAAAAATTTTAAAAACGGTTTAGAGCCATAGTTTGGCGGTTAGAACACATGCTCCGGGAATGTTGAACTTTGGTGAACTTGTGGGAAACAGTTTTTTTTTTTTTTTTTTTTTTTTTTAACAAAGACAGTGAAAAATAGTCCGAAAATCATTGTTAGAGAGCAAGGGAAAAGGATAGAAACATGATGCAGGCCAAATTCGAAACCCACACTTCCCAACATGGCACTAACCCCCAGGTCACAGCTCTGATGTAGACATGGATTTTAATAACGTCCAGATCCCATTCCGTCTCTCTCCCCAACAGAGCGCAATAGTCTGGCAAACTTCCTGTTCCTGTTGACTTCCTGTTCGGTTGCTGCCGGCATGCTGCCTGAGTGTTTGTAGCTTGCTAGCTTGCTTAGCATTGCTTATTTTTATTCTTATATGTTCATCATTTTATCCTTAGCCATTTTACCGTGAGCTTTGGGTTTTTCCGCTTTTCTACTGTTTCAACTGTGCATATTCTACCGCACGCACCCGTTTTCTCTCTTTTTTTCTTTTTCCACTTGTCTACATCTCGCGTCTTGACTGCGTGCATTCATTTTCTCCACTGTGTTTTATACGGATTATTGCATCAATCTCAAATATCTGCTGATCAGCCTTTAGACACACATTATGCTGATCAGAAATCTATTAGTCTTCCCTTATTCTCCTGTTCTATTTCACGTGACCATAAAAAAATTATAGCTGTCATACTGTGGTTCCTAATTAGAATTTAGCAGGTAAATTGTTTTTGTTTTTTTGAAAAATAAGTGAAACTGCATATGTTCTGTATTTTATAAGGTAAAAATTTCATGTTCCTAATGAGTCAGTGGTAGAATATATCGGCCAGACAGATTAAACATCAAACCACATCGATCCAAAACCCTAGCTGCTCAAGAACGACCATAACAACAACAAAAACTTGCGGTAAGTCATGGCATCCACTCATGTTATTTCTTCCTGCATTGCATGCCACATGTTTACTATAGCTTCTTCCATCAGCAGTGAGGGATTCACATGTGATAAATGTAAGGAACTAATCAGGCTGAAGGAGAAGGTTAATGAGTTAAAGACACGCATCCGAACGCTAGTGGAGGTCACTGACAAAGAGAAGCCGGTAGATACTGTTTCGGATGTGAGTAGTACAGCGAGCAACACACACACTTAGGTTCCAGCTGAAGAGCCCCTGCAGCAGGACATTTGGGTGACATCTCAGAGGCATACTAGCTCAGCAAAGTGACACCACTCTCCCGTTCCTGTTAGGATTTCAAATTGATTCTCCCCACTCAGAGATGCAGCCACTGATGATCATGTTGAAAGAGCCTTAATAATTGCTGATTCTATTGAAAGGAACATGGAAATAGACACTCCAGCCACCATTGTTAAATACATTTCCAGGGCTCGAATGTCTTGCAAAAATGATGTCAGACACTGTAATATGCTCTGGCCCCCTCCCTACTTGTCGTGGTGACGTGGTTTATTGTAGATTAGTGTCATGAAATGGCTGGATATCTGAGTGGTGTCCAGAGAATAGCATAGGATTTATAGAAAATTGGAAGAGTTTTTGGGGTAGACCTGACCTGCTCCATCACTTCAGGGAAGGTGCCGCTCTCCTCTCTAGTAATTTGGCTCATAGTCTTAATAGTGATAGTATTTGACTAACTGGGACCCAGGTCAGGAAGCAGACAAACTGGTTAATCCAAATGTCTGCTAGCTGCCTTGAGACGTCACACAGGTCACATAAACTGCAACACATAGAGACTGTATCACCTAGATATCATACAGAGACTGTGTCTGTTCCCTGAACTACCATACACAAACCCCTCACTAAATCATTTAGAAAATGTTTTTGATTAAGGTCAAACTTGAAAAAAAAAAAAAAAAAAAAAACCTGAAGATAAACATCCTATAAAGGTAGGGCTAATAAACAGATCTCTTTCAACCAAAGCACTAATTGCAAATGAAATTATTACAGATCATAATTTGGATGTGCTCTGCTTGACTGAAACCTGGCTTAAACCGGATGAATATATTAGTTTAAATTAATCTACTCCCTCAACTTATTGTTATAAACATGAGCCTCGTCTGAAGGGTCGAGGAGGGGGTGTTGCTACAATTTACAGTGAAGTTTTTGGTGTTACTCAGAGGACAGGATATAAGTTTAAGTCTTTTGAACTAATAATGCTGAATGTGACACCGTCAGATATAAATAAAAAATCTCTGTCATATTTTGCCCTTGCTACATTATATAGATCACCTGGGCCGTTCTCAGATTTCTTTGGTGAATTTGCAAATTTTCTATCAGATCTACTAGTTAATGTAGATAGAGCTTTAATTGTTGGTGACTTCAACATTCACATAGATAATGAAAATGACACATTGGGATTAGCATTTATCGATTTTCTCAACTCTCTTGGAGTCAGACAAAATGTGAAAGGACTAACTCATCGCCATAATCATATGCTAAATTTAATTCTGTCATATGGAGTTGATGTTGAGAATATAGAAATTCTACCACAGAGTGATGACATCTCAGATCGTTGCTTCGTCTCTTGTTTGCTGCAATCGGCTAATGTCACACACTCTACACCATGCTATTGTTCAGGTAGAACTATTCTTTAGACCACTAAAGATAGCTTCACTAATAATATTCCAGAAATTTCTCATATACTCAGTAAGCCAAAAAGTCTAGAAGAACATGATGTAATAACAGAAAATATAAATACAGTCTTCTCAAGCACTCTTGATAGTGTCGCCCCCATCCAATTAGAGAAAATTCAAGAAAAAAGCCCTGCACCATGTTACAATGATCACACTCATGCTCTCAAGAAAGCAGCTCGGAAAATGGAATGCAAGTGGAAGAATACAAAGTTAGAGGTATTTCGCGGTGCATGGAAGGATAGTGTCTGTAGCTACAGACAGGCACTAAAAGCTGCCAGGTCAGCATATTTTAGCAAACTCATAGAAAATAACCACAACAATCTTAGGTGTTTATTCAGTACTGTGGCTAAATTGGTTAGGAATAAAGCATCGACTGAATCAATTATTCCGTCGCAGCACAATAGTAATGACTTCATGCATTTCTTTACTGATAAAATTGAAATAATGAGAAATAAAATTGGAACTACGCAATCAACTGGCACCTCAGAAAACATTGTCTCATAATTTTCCTCAAGAGGAACTTCAATCCTTCGCTGTCATAGGTCATGAAGAGCTAACAAAACTTATCAAAAAATCAAAAGCCACAACATGAATGTTAGAGCCAATACCAATTAAGCTCTTAAAAGAGGTCTTCCCTGTAATCTCAGAACCTCTCCTTAATATAATTAATTCCTCGCTGCCACAAGGACCTAAACCATACCAATGCAAGTCCACTAATGCCAACATAATTCTCCAGCCTATTCAAGAGAATGTTGTGCTCTATCGTGTCAAGGGCAGCACTAAGATATAAAAGCACTAGAAGAGAAATGCAGCCTCGATCAGATGATAAAAGCAAGTCATTTGTAACTCTGATAAGTGCAGTCTCTGTACTGTGATGGGGCCTAACTCCTGACAGACATTTTTCATATATACAATTTCTCTGTAGAAATGAACATAGTTGGGAGGACACTACCTTTTCTAGTATTTTCAACATAAATGGTAGATTTGAAATCAGTCTGTAATTAGACAATTCTCCAGGATCAAGCTGTGGCTTCTTAATAAGCGGTTTGATAACTGCCATTTTAAAGTTTCTTGGGATATGTCCTAAGGATAGTGAGGGCATGGTCGAGCGTTCGTCCGGAGAGAGAGAAAGCTGTAAAGGTCCACACACCTGAACCTTATAATGTCTAACACCTGTTTCTAATTGCAGTAAGCACTGGGGAGAGCGATATTAAGGGACCACCCCAGAGATGAGAGAGAGAGAGAGAGAGCTACCCATCTGAAAGAGACTGTGTTGTGTTAGCTAAAGAGTGTTGTGCTGAAAAGCCCTTTAAGTTTGTTTATTAAAGTTATACCTTTGAGTTGAAGAATCCAGTTCCCTGTGTCCTCCTTTCCCATCCTACGTCAAGTCTTTACACTGGTGCCAAAACCCAGGAGAATTGGAGGAAATACGCCATCATGGAGTCATCGCAGTTGTCGGAAGTTCTCAATACCCTCGTCGGTCTGCATCACACCCACCATCAGGCCCTGCTTGAGCTACGCCAGGACCAAGATCGCCACTTCCATGAGGTGCTCAGAGCTCAAGCAGAGGACCGGCATGCGATCCAGAGCATACTAAGCCAGAAGAAAGCCCCGGCCGTGACCCTGGACATAGCAGCCCTCATGCCCCTGGCCGCTCTCATGAAGATGGGGGCAGATGATCCAGAGGCCTTCCTGGATCTATTCGAGCGGACAGCCGAGATCTGGGGCTGGCCGCATGCTCAGTGGGTGGCCAGACTCATTCCCTTGTTGTCTGGGGAAGCCCAACTCACAGCACAACAACTGCCGGCGGCAAGTCTCCTGGTCTACGATGATCTGAGGAAGACCATCTTGCAGTGGGTCGGCCGCAGCCCAGAGCAGTACCGACAGCTCTTCCAGTCGATGAAGTTGGAGGGGGGCGGCCGACCATTTGCCTTCACTCAACGGCTCCGGGAGGCTTTGGCCCCCTCCCCACCATTAGGGAGTTTCCTGAAAGGGATTTCCCTCTAGAGCAGTCGAGAGACGAAACGCTTAGGCATGCCCTTGACCAAGTGAAATTTATTGATGGTCAGTGACTCCAACCAAACATCGCACTTTCATATCCCTATTTTGCTATAATAAAAGAGTGGTTGTATTGAGTGATGCAGGACGTTCAAACAAAAGAGGACACAAACCAGCTGATAATACCACAGAGCCGGCAGGAAATGTTATTCCAGGCGGCTCATTATAATCTGATGGCGGGTCACTTAGGGCAGAGGAAAACACTGAACTGACTAATGGCCCATTTTATTTGATGGGGATGTTAGCAGGTGGTGTGCGGCATGCTGAGAATGTCAGCTGGTGAATTCGCCGGCTACATCAAGAGTGCTGTTGCGCCCCCTTCCGCTAATCGAGGTCCCCTTCGAAATAATTGCCATGGACCTCGTCGGGCCATTAGAGCAGTCAGCACGTGGACATCGATTTGTCCTAGTTCTGGTGGACTATGCAATGCGATATCTGGAAGCAGTGCCTCTGCGCAACATCTCAGCATGCAGTGTTGTGGAGGCACTCTTCAAAATAATCTCCCAAGTGGGGAGTCCGAAAGAAATTCTCACTGATCAAGGCACTACATTTATGTCACGGACACTCCGCGAACTCTATGAATTATTGGGTATTAAACCGATTCGCACCAGTGTTTACCATCCACAAACAGATGGGATGGTGGAATGATTTAATAAAACCCTAAAGAATATGATTCGTAAGTTTGTACATGAGGATGCTAGAAATTGGGATAAATGGCTTGAACCCCTGTTATTTGCAGTGTGAGAGGTCCTGCAAGCCTCCATTGGGTTTTCCCCATTCGAGCTGCTGTATGGGCAGTGCCCGCGCAGCATGCTTGATGTCATATGGGAAACTTGGGAGGAGGGACCTTCAAACAGTAAAAGCAAAATTCAGTATTTTCTTGATATTAGAGCAAAACTCCACACCCTGGGTCAACTAACATAGGAGAATTTGCTCCAAGCTCAGAAACGTCAGGGCCGACTGTATAACAGGGGCACTCGGCTATGGGAATTTTCACCAGGAGATAAAGTACTCGTATTACTCCCCACATCGAGCTCCAAATTACTCGGCAAGTGGCAAGGGCCATTTGAGGTCACACAACGAGTGGGGGATCTCGATTATGAGGTGAAACGAACCGATAGAGTGGATGCACGTCAAATATACCATCTCAATATTCTGAAATTATGGAGGGAGGCGGTCCCTGTTACGTTGGCTATGGTAGTTCCAGAGAGGGCAGAGCTCAGACCGGAGGTGAACACAAAAACCAATCATGTCGCCCCGTTCACTTGTGGAGACCACCTCTCACTGTATCAAGTCACAGAGGTTGCTGAGTTGCAGAAAGAATTTGCAGATGTGTTTTCGCCTTTGCCGGGTTGTACAAACCTTATCCAGCAAACCCCAAGAAGTGCGCAGTTGGACGGGTGGAGGTACGGTCTCTGGGGTTCCACTTGGGCCACAGGCAGGTGCGTCCCCAAATTGACAAAACTGCGGTGATTGCAACCTGCCTGAGACCCAAGACCAAAAAGGAGGTTAGACATTTCCTGGTGCTGGCTGGCTATTATAGAAGGTTTGTGCCTAATTATTCAGATGTCACCAGCCCGCTGACTGATCTCACTAAAAAAGGAGCTCCAGACTTGGTCCAGTGGACAGAGCAGTGTCAACAGGCGTTTACGCAGGTGAAAGCCGCACTTTGTGGTGGGCCGCTTTTGATGAGGGAGACTAAGTACAGCACCATTGAAAAGGAGTGTCTTGCCATCAAGTGGGCTGTCCTCACTCTCCACTACTACCTGCTGGGGCGGGCCTTCACCCTCTGTTCGGATCACACCCCACTCCAATGGCTCCACCGCATGAAAGAAACTAACACGCGGATCACCCAGTGGTATCTGACTCTTCAGCCGTTTAGGTTCGAGGTGGTCCACAGACCGGGGGTGCAGATGGCTGTCGCGGACTTCCTTTCCAGAAATGGGGGTAATGGTAGACAGACCGGATGTCTCCTCGGCCTGAGTCGGGTGGTGGGGATATGTGGTGGCGGGGGCGTGGTCGAGCGTTCATCCAGAGAGAGAGAAAGCGGTAAGGGTGCAAACACCTGAGCCTTAAAATGTCTAACACCTGTTTCTAATTGCAGTAAGCAATGGGGAAAGAAATATAAAGGGACCACGCCAGAGACGAGAGAGAGCTACCCATCTGAAAGAGACTGTGTTGTGTTAGCTAAACAGTGTTGTGCTGATAAGCCCTTTAAGTTTGTTTATTATAGTTATACCTTTGAGTTGAAGAAACCAGTTCCCTGTGTCCTCCTTTCCCTCCCTACGTCAAGTCTTTACAGTCCTATTTATCAGACCGCTACCACTTTGAATTTGTAATTGAGGAATTGTAAAATCAAACAAAAGTTAAGTATGGAGTGCCACAGGGATCAGTTTTAGGGCCTCTGCTTTTCACCTTATACATGCTTCCCCTGGGAGATATTATCAGGAATCATGGAATAAGTTTCCACTTTTATGCCGATGATAACCAACTTTATATTTCTTCTAAACCCAACGAAAATTCACAATTCTCCAAATTAGCAGAGTGTATCAATGAAATCAAAGATTGGATAGCCAGAAATGTCCTTCTTCTCAATTCCAATAAAACAGAGGTACTAATTATTGGACCAAAAACCTCTAAAAATAAGCCACTAAAATATAATTTGACCCTCTACTTCCGGTTCCGGTGTGGGAACGCTGTGCGTGTCTGACTGCCGCTCCACACTTGGATGATTGTTTGTGATCAGTTATGATATTTGTTTTCTGTTTCTTTTTGTTATTTTTCACTTTGATTTGTTCTGCTATCATCTGGCTGCTGTTCTACGACAGCTATTGTATTTTCTGCTACCCCTCTGGTTTCTCAGATGCCACACTGCTACTTGGATCTACCTCCTCTGCTTCAGCTTGCCGTGTTTTTCTGTTGCCGCTGTGAACTCTCGGTTGCTGGCTTACTGCGAGCTCTCTCCCTCCTCGATCCTCCATCTATCAGACTGACTTTGGGGTGAGTTAACACTCTCCTTATCAATCACTCTATCTGCTTACTGTCAGGTCAGGTTGCTTTCCTCTCTGTGAGCTATTTATAGATGTTGTGATGGTTGAGGTTTTGGCTAACGTGGTTTTGCTAATGGCTGGCTTTCTCACGGTTATCGCTAGTACATCAAAAGCTTTACCACTCATCCTGCCTCTGGTTTCCCTCATTTTTGGATTAACATCCAACATGGAAACTGGGTATTTGTCATCTGATTTAAAAGGCATTAAACGGGCATCCGTGCCTAGACTCTGTGACGTACGAGCACTGCGGGTTGCTTGGTATCATCCGGCACCTGCGGTATGTACATCGCTCACCCCGAAGGATTTTCAACATTCAACAGTCAGCACCTACTGAGATTCTGTGCATTTGGTCAATTAATAGGGCATTGAGTAAACCAAAGCTTTTAAAAAGGGATCGCTGGACACCTCAATCACTTGTCAACATAAATAAGACAAACTTAAATTATACCTCTACAGGCAACCTTGGTGTATTGCAAAAACACTTTGCTCTCCTGAACTGTCGCTCCATCTCGGATAAGGACCCCTATCTTAATGAACTAACTACTGACACCAACCTGGACATCCTATTTCTCACAGAGACTTGGCAGACGCCTAATTATTACATGCACCTTAACCTGCTTACACCACATGGATATCAGCACTTGTCTAAACCGTGTTCATATGGAAAAGGGGGTGGACTTGCGGTCATCTATCAAAATTAAATACCGCTTCCTCAGCTGGATTTTCACAACACTAAGACATTTGAGTACATGGTTCTGAAGGTTGGCTCTAACAGTCCCCTTATAATTATCTTAATTTATAGGCCACCTAAGCAGCAAATTAAATTTTTCTCTGAACTCAGTGAACTATTAACTTTAACTTGTGCTGTGTCGTCTCAGGTCCTTTTGCTTGGTGACTTTAACATCCATGTTGATACTGCATGCTCTAACAGTACTCACTTAAAGACTGTCCTGGACTGTTTTGATCTTCTTCAGAATGTCAATTTCCCAACACACACTCATGGTCATACACTTGATTTGGTCTGTACATCTGGTTTGAATAATGTTTCCATCTGTGGTCTAGCTATTCCTATCTCTGACCATAAACTTATTACTTTTGATTTTACATTATCCTGTCCAACAAAATGTATTGATACCACAACCATATCATATCATAACATCAATGCTGTTGATCCCAACTCTTTTTCTGACTCAATTGCTTCCTCTGCTATTTCTGATGTCTTCAATTTCACCTATCCGTCTATGATACTGTATCAGTACCATTCTCTTATTGCTAATGCCTTAGATTAGTATGCTCCTATTAGGACCAGGTCTGTTCCCTCTTCCCACTCCTCTCCTTGGTTTAATGCAGAGCTTCATGCTCAAAAAGCAAAAGGCCGACAACTTGAACAACTTTTTAGGAAGTCGGGCCTAACTGTACATTTCTTAGCATTCTTGGAACATGTTAGACATTATAAAACTGCCCTGAATGCAGCCCGCTCTACTTATATCTCCAACATCATTAATAAAGCTAACAATAGGCCTAAAGTACTATTTAGCTTGGTAAACAAACTAGTGCATGCACCCAGCCACAGTATTTGCCAATCTGATGACATTTGCTGTTCCTTTTTGCACCACTTTCAGGGAAAGCTGGACGCTTTATGTGAGACCTTTGGTGCCAAACTGACTATTTCTGCTTGTGAGCTCGATCAGTCTATCCAACCCTTGACTAACTTTACCCCGACGAACCCCTTCCTCATTAGTGATATAACACAGAAATCCAATTCCTCTTCTTGCCGGCTAGATCCTGCATCCACATCTCTTCTAAAACACTGTACCTCTGTTAGTTCTGCTCCTATCTCACACCTTGTGAACATGTCTCTTATCTCTGCCACTGTCCCAATATTACTGAAGGCTGCTGCTGTTACTCCTATTCTCGACAAATCTAATCTGGATCCAGCAGACTTTTCAAATTATCGTCCAATTTCTAATTTACCATTTGTCTCTAAAATCATGGAAAAGGCTGTCGCCATTCAGCAGCAATCATTTCTAGCTCACAACAATCTGTTTGATATATTTCAATCTGGTTTCCGCTTACATCACAGTACTGAAACTGCTCTAGTAAAGGTTGTCAATGACCTTTTACTCTCTGGTGACTCGGCAATCTCTCCATTCTCTTACTACTTGACCTCAGCTCAGCTTTTGACACTGTCTGTCACAAACTACTACTTTCTTGCCTTTCAGAGATTGGTATCTCAGGCATTGCGTTATCCTTGTTCTCTTCATATCTCATGGATAGACAATACTATATCTCTATGCACAATTACAAATCCCCCACTGTCCCACTCAAACAAGGTGTTCCTCTGGACTCAGTTCTTGGTCCATTACTATTCATTATCTACATTATGCCTCTTGGACAAATTATTCGGCATCATGGTTTTAACTAACACTGCTATGCCGATGATATACAAATATATACAGCTTACCAGCCAGATTCTATTCACCAGACTGCCTCGTTGTCCTCTTGTGTCAATGAATTGAAGGGCTGGCTTAACTCCAACCTTCTCAAATTAAACTTGGACCATCAACACTAACAAAAAATCTAATTAATGTCCCTAGCTGTGACATTGATGGTACTCTAATTTTCCCATCTGCCACAGTCAAAAACTTAGGTATCATTCTTGACCCTTAACTGACCCTAGATGCCTATATTAAGAAACTCTCTAAAGCAGCATTTTTCCAACTACGTCGTTTCGCCCAAATTCGTCCCTACGTTAGCCCGAAAGATGCTGAATCATCAGTCCATGCATTTATTACATCTCGCCTTGACAACTGTTACACCTTTTTTTCTGGACTACCAGCACACTCTATTTCCCGCTTGCAGAATATTCAAAATTCTGCTGCGAAAGTACTAATTTACACTAAACGATCTGCACATATTACTCCCATCCTATTTAACCTTCACTGGCTACCTGTTGCATCCCGTATTGCATACAAAATTCTACTGCTTAAATTTAAGAAACTCCATGGTCTAGCTCCTTCTTACCTTTCTGATTTACTTTCTCCCTATACTCCTATTCGCTCTCTCTGATCTTCTGGGTGCGATCTTCTTCTTGTTCCTAGATTCTGTCTTTCGTCAATGGGCGTCAGGTCTTTTTCTGTTGTGGCACCTAAGATATGGAACTCAATTCCCCTGGCACTCCGAACTAATACCTCCATCTCTGAATTCAAAACTCAGCTCAAAACCTATTTGTTCTCTCAATATTATCAGTTATAATGTGTATATGCATCATGTACTGCTCATTGTATTTGTATGCTTACTTGTACTGGATTGAAATGTCTAATTGTTTGTATGATCTGTTATCTGCTATATGCAACTGCATTTGCTTTCTGTTCCAGACTGGGCAACTGTGCACTGTCCATATGATTGTCTATATGTTTTTTATGTTACTGTTCTTTATTGTGAAGCGTCCTTGAGCTCTGGAAAGGCGCTATATAAATTAAACATATTATTATTATTACTGTTACGTCGTCTTCTACAGCGAAGAAATTGGGTATTATATTTGATACCAGTCTGTCTTTTGAAAATCAAATTTCCAATGTTTGCAGAACATCATTCTTCCACCTCAGAAATATTGCTAAGTTACGACACATGCTCTCTGTTGCTGATGCCGAAAAACTAATAAATGCGTTCATGACCACAAGACTAGATTATTGTAATGCATTACTGGGAGAATGTCCAACAAGTTCAATAAATATACTTCAATTGGTTCAAAATGCAGCTGCCAGAGTGCTGACTAGAACCAAGAATATGATCATATTATTCCCATTTTATCATTGTTACATTGGCTACCTTTTAAATTTCATATTAATTTTAAAATTCTGTTAACTACATACAAAGCTTTGAATGGTCTAGCTCCACAATACTTTAGTGACCTTCTGACATGCTATATTCCATCACGTTCATTACAATAAAAAAATTCTGGCATGTTAATAGTTCCTAGAATATCAAAATCCTCAAAAAGAGGTAGATCCTTTACCTATTTGGCTCCTAAACTATGGAATAGTCTCCCTAACACTGTTCGGGATGCAGAAACACTTACTCAGTTTAAGTCTAGACTAAAGACTCATCTATTTTGCCAGGCATACACCTAATTTATCCATCAACTCACAATTAGGCTGCTTTAGTTTAGTCTGCCAGAACCAGAAACATCTATCATGATCTACACTCCTGAAATGGAATACATAGACTATCATTTAATTGCCAACAAAAGCCTTCATCAGCCAACTAAGAAAGGACAATACATCTATGTGAACTTCTACACACTTACTTAGTTTACTAATCTTAAACCATGATCTGCACTGCACATAAATATCTAATACTGGCATTATATTCAAGCTGGTTTTCCAGAGGGGAACTGGCCCCCACAGTGAGCCTGGTTTCTCCCAAGATTATTTTTCTTCATTAACCAACATCTTATGGAGTTTTGTGTTCCTTGCCACAGTTGCCATCAGCTTGCTCACAGGGGTTCTAAATACAATTATTATTTAATTCTTATACACAATTTACAATCATATTTAATCAAACTACACAATGATCATTCTAAGACTTTATAGATATTACAGTTTAAATTTTTGTTAATACATGATTTTCTGTAAAGCTGCTTTGAAACGATGTGTGTTGTGAAAAGCGCTATACAAATAAAAATGACTTGATTTGGTTCTGGAAGTAAAAATCCCATTCATTTTTCTCCATAGCTTAATTGATTTTCAACGATAACTTATAAACATGTAAAGACAGACCTACCGTGAGCTCAGAGTTTGTTCATCGATGGTAAATGCCTTTAAAGCTATCAGTCCGTGTTATTTTAACTTCATTGTTTAAAAATCATGTTTAATAACGGAATTCCTTGTGAACAAGTACACTACTCATGGTCCAGCAGAGAAAGATCCACCAATCAGAGAACCACGGCCAACAAAGCCTGCCAATATAATAAACAACCTAAAATCAATAGTTTTCTATATTTCCATCGTTTTTATTAAATTATGTCATTTGCAATGCTTCATGGGACTGTAGTTTGTGCCCTTGTGAAAGATGGTAAGTACACTGTCTTGTGCCTTTTTCTTTTTGTACGATTTGCAAATACTTTTTTGCTTTAAATCAAAGTTTGTAATGTCGGAGCGGGTTGGTTTGGTTCAAGGCTTAGAACTCTATGAAAGATTTTATGGAAATCCAATGGGAAAGATGAATGGGAAAAATTCTTCTGGAACCCAGATAGCTGAAAACTGACAGGCACTGTTGCGCTCTGTAATTTGTGTCTACTGTATCTATCAAATAAAAGTGGCAAAAACCCTCCCAAAGAACAGAACTGATTGGTAGAAATAGTTATTTCAGCTTGTGTTTGCTATCCACTTCATTACAGAAGCCTGTGTGGGAAAATCAATTTAATAGCTCTGTTTGTTCTTTATGCTCCCCAACAAACATATGACAGAACTCACTTTCATTTTAAAGAGATAAAAGACAGATGTTACTTCTAAGGGTGTTGCCCAGAAGATCTTCCCTCCTACCTTTTCCAGAGCACATGACGCCGTCGGCCGTCTCACACATGCTCTTGCTCTGCTCGTCCATCATGTCACAGTTGCGGGGGAACTGGCAGTGCTTCCCAAACCATCCATCACTACAGATACAGCGGCCACATGAGCAGAAGCCATGGCCTGGGGGAGACACACGCACGCACGCGCACACACACACACACACACACACACACACACACAATCACTTTCTCTTCACCGCCTCTCCTTACCAAAGAAAACATGCATTTGTATCTGCCAAAACAAAGAAACAGTCTGATTGATCCAGGCAAATATAATTGGTTCAAACAGACAGAGATTCGTTTCTAGACTGGCTAATGGTGTTGCGGTATATAGCTCTTATCACTTATATATACCCAGAGGGATGAACCATCCTTCAGCCTTCTGGATCGTGCTGGGTTCCCATAAGTGGATAAGGCAGTGTTAAGGCATTCATAATGTGCTTGCTGTCTAAATTGTGCTCAATCAAACCTTTTGCATCAGCTGAAATTGTGAAAAGACAAAAGGCGGTGATTAATTTATCTAAACACTATTTTTTTATGTTTGAAATGTAGACTTGGTTGAGAAGATACCAAACCATTGCTTTTTGTTTCATGTGGTAGCTAGGGGGTGTTAATACGTTTTTTCTTCTAAGAAGTTATGCAACATGTGTAACAATTTTGAACACTACTTCCTCTTACCACACAAAAGTAATATTTTAGTGTGTAAACTTATATTTAAGCAGCATTTCACCCTGCAGCTCTTTCCAGGTAACCCATTGAGGCTAAACAGGGTTGAGCCTAGCTAGTACCTGAATGGGAGACCTCCTGGAGAAAACTATGGTTGTAGCTGGAAGAGGTATTAGTGTGGCCAGCAGGGACTGCTCACCCTGTGGTCTGTGTGGGTTTGAGGTGAAATGTTGTCACTCTATGACATGCACTACACGGACAGGTTTAGCTGTTGTGCACCGTCTCTGTTTACATCAGTGTATCCCGCCGAACACGTTTACATACATGTCCTCCTGCGAGTGTAGACTGGGGAGAATAAGGTGGCGGATGCTGCAACCGGGCCCCCCGCCCCGGGAGTTTGGGGCCCCCCTGCAGCCGTGGGCCCCGGGGCTTAAGCCCTGGTAAGCCTGTGCGTTAATACTACCCTGGCTGTGAAGCAGCATATCATTGGTTTAACCTGTTGAACGAATACGCACCTTTACTGAACCAGTCAAGTCAATCGTTTGAGTCTGAATAAGGTGAGATGTTGTTCATGAACAAACTGAATGAACTGGTAAACTCGTTCACGAACTAAATGAATGATTCGGTCATCTCGTTCATGAACGAAGATCTGCTGAACAAGAGGAGGCAAGTCGTTTGTTTGCGACTGACTCGCATAAAAAAACCTTTCTAATATTCTAGCTTAATATACAGAGACAACTATAAGCCCGATCTCATAAAATTAACGTGACAATGGCAACATTTTTGCAAACCAAAATTACATGTCATTACATGTTTTGCTGCAGTTTCCCAGTGAAATGTCTAGCGGGGGGCACCAAAAGCGTTTTTTAGGTGAATATTAGATTGATGTTTTAATGAGTAAAACATACCTCCCTAACCTAAAACTTTAGCCTAAACCTGACCAATAGTGTTCAAAAAGATAAATGAGAGGTAAACAACAGACATCCTTACCCTTAACCAGTGTCTAAACCTAACCAATGTTTGTTTTAAACAGATATTAGACATACCGTGTCACATCTTTGGCACTTTCGCTTCACTTTTACTTTCATTTAGAGCATCTTTGGCTGGGCTCAAGACTCGGTCTCCGTGTCCAAAGTCCTACACTCTATCAGATGAGCTACCGCGCAAGCTAATCATGTTGGAATATGTGTGTAAATGTTTTGATATAATACAGTAACATAGCAGTTTGTGAGTAATAGAGTAAAAAATAAGTGCTTATAAAGTCATGAACAGCCAAAGAATCCATCATTTGTGTGAAAGTAAATAAAACGCACAGTTGTTGTAGCGCCTCTAGTGTAAATTTCACCAGGAAACTGCAGCAAAATGTAGAAAACGTTACATAAAACTCAGTCTGCAAAAATGTTGTTATAGTAACGTTCATTCTATGAGAATAGGTTGAAGTAAGCCATTCTTATGTTGTTGTTTCTGTGGCAATAAAAAATATTTTACTGTTTGTTTAAGCAGCCCTATGATGCTATACAGTCCAGGCAGAGTGTGCCAGATGGTGGTGGTCTGCTGCATTCTCCACTATATACCGCTCAGAATAGGCTCGCAAGATCAAGAATTGTGCTGAGAAATTTGCATTTAATACAGATTTTGTGAATAGGGCACTACACCAGGGCAGACAGCTCATGCACATAACCAGCACTTTTACTGGGCAAAATTCATTCTTTGTGAATTCCCCCTCTGGGGTTACACAGTAACTTTATTGCCACCTTGAGTACTGAGGAGTATATGCATACTTGCGTAAAGTTAGTAAAGTTGCTTTTTCTAAATGTTCCTGTCACTTATTGACTAGGTTATCTGGCATTCAAGGGTGTTTACAAGAGTAGCACTTTGGGAGATCTGTGCATGGGCGTCATTTAATGTGGGCTGTAAGAAACTAAATGTTCCCTGATGATGAAGTGTGTTTTTCTTTCAATTTTTAAAGAGCAATTGGTGACTCACTGTGAAATGCACATTGCCTTCTCCAAACTCTTCCTTTCTCTCAGTGATAAAAAGTCTAGGTTTCCCCTAGACTACATCTGGCTTGACTGAAATGTGTTCTAGTTATTAAAACCAAACAAAAGGATGTGCCTCAAAATGAAAAAACTGGGCAATAGATTTGAACAATCTCTTCAGTGCTCAGTATGTTTTCTGAAAATGTATAATGTGTGTCTGAGAGACATAAAAGACTTTTGAAATCAACAAACAAGCTCTGCTGCAGTACTGCATATTATACATTAATGCCAAAAGACATTTCTGGCACTCCTTGTCTTCCTATTTCTCTATATCACTCGTTGATTTTGTGGGTGCAGGTATACAGGTTTGAAGTTTGATGCACTCTTTGTAGAGCTACATGCTTGACTGCTTCAATCAGCCAGCCTACGAGAGCATTTAATTGCTTTGGTGAGTGGCACCCCAGTCCTTTCAATTAAAGCACACCTGCGATTCCCAATTTTCCCACCCGTAAATGCAATTCGAGTGTGGGCATGTTCAAATTCATGGTGCTTCTCACCTAACTTTGGAAAGATATTTTCCAAGGAATGTAGCCTAGCCTCAAACTCTCAGGCATGTGGCTCATAAAACTGTATGAATCCAATTTGAAATATTGATGATCCTGCATTTCAGCATTTCAGTAAAACACTTTCAGGTTAATACAGCTGGAATGGCTTTTCATTCTCTCTCAAGTGCTAAAGATCCCATGATGGGCATATCTAAAGGCTTTTCTCCATTTTAACTCCAAATGACCCTTTGCTAAGCCCCACCTTAAAATGTTTACAGACCAATCCTGCCTTAGCGACTGTTGTCATCAACCATACTATCAGACAAGCTTTTGCTCTTTCTCAATACAAGTCTATTGGACAGTTTTAAACAAAATTTTACAGATATTACCAAAAATAAATGTTAAGCCGTTGTCTGGGCACGTATAATACCCAGAGAGGACACTCACAGTATTTTTTCCCTTTTATAATTAAACAAAGAGTCAGACTTTAGCAAAGGGTCAATTCAGTCCAGCTGGCAACAGTAACCAAAGGGGAGGAGCTTAGCAAAGGGCCAATCAGTCCAGTGGGCAATAGTAACTAAAGGTCAAAAAAGAGCTTACCAAAGGGTCGGTTCAGTCCAGCAGCATCTATGCAATTAGCCGAGAGGAACTTTTCATCAGCGTGTGTGGCTGCTATATCTCTAAGTTAGTGAAGGATGTGTGAGCTGAGAGCTGGAGGAACAGCATTCTTCCACAGTTCACCTGTGTTAGCATGCACTAATCTGTTTGTCTGTTCAGGCAGTCACAGCAGAGGAGCCCTATACATATTTAAACATCTCCAAGGGCTGGTCCACACAAGGTTAGTAGGCTGAGCCGTGGCGGCTTGTTGCTTAGTGACACAACACAATAAGCATTCTGAATGCAGCAGCATTAAAATTGCATCCCCAGCAAAAAGGAGGAATGTCACTCAGTTATTAAAGGGTACTTAGGGTGATCTGATGGAACTCTCGACACATTTTTAGAGACATTTCTCTAATGGCACTATTACAGGGAAGGGGAATTACTATGACAGTTATAAAGGTTTGTATATTATAAAATATATTTCTAAAGCAAACCTATTGCTCTTTATGAGAAAGACAACTAAGAAATTGCAGGTTGATAATACTGCTGTATTAATAACGAAAGCGTTCACATTTTAAAGCACATGTTAAAAGACTTACTGTTTGTTAATAATTTGAGTTGTAGTGGATAATCAAGTAAAAAAAAATCAATTAAACAAATATATTGTAACAATGCGATAGGGAGAACAAACAGACCCAAGAGCAGAGGAAACGTTTATGAAATTTGTTAATAACAAAAGGCAGTCACTGTGGATGTCGAGGATCCTGGCATTGGCTGCAGCAGCAGGAAGAGGCGACAAGGAAGCAAGCACACTGAGGCCACGCTCGGGGACAATCCTTGAAGAATGTGTTCATAGGATGAGTGTGTGTGTTGTGGAAGTCAGGAAAAGATTTGTAGAGTCATCCATTGAAGCTAATGAGGTGCAGAACAGCGCCCAGCTGAAGAGGGCAATACTACTCCCGACACGCGGGCAGAGACGAGATATCCTCCGTGGAAGAACATCTGACACGCAGCAATACTGGAAGGCGACCACACACCCGACATGCAGGCAACCAACGGATACACAAGACAGGACCAACTAGACAGACAGAGTGAGGTTAATACTCAACATCAAACAAAAATCTAGCAAAGATATTGAGAACACGACGGGCTTAAGAAGGGCGTGAATTAGAGAAGAACAGGTGTTGCTTGGCACGCTAATCAGTGACATGATCAGCATTTCCCCGGGAACAATCAATGTTCCCATGGAAATGCCGATCATGCATGCCGACCACGCCTGCAGACATGGGGGAGAGAAAATTACAAAACAAACAAAATAAATTGGCGACCTCACCAGAGCCATTATATATATACACTATATTGCCAAAAGTATTCGCTCATCTGCCTTTAGACGCATATGAACTTAAGTGACATCCCATTCTTAATCCATAGGGTTTAATATGACGTCGGCCCACCCTTTGCAGCTATAACAGCTTCAACTCTTCTGGGAAGGCTTTCCACAAGGTTTAGGAGTGTGTTTATGGGAATTTTTGACCATTCTTCCAGAAGCGCATTTGTGAGGTCAGACACTGATGTTGGACGAGAAGGCCTGGCTCGCAGTCTTCGCTCTAATTCATCCCAAAGGTGCTCTATCGGGTTGAGGTCAGGACTCTGTGCAGGCCAGTCAAGTTCTTCCACACCAAACTCACTCATCCATGTCTTTATGGACCTTGCTTTGTGCACTGGTGCGCAGTCATGTTGGAACAGGAAGGGGCCATCCCCAAACTGTTCCCAAAAAGTTGGGAGCATGGAATTGTCCAAAATCTCTTGGTATGCTGAAGCATTCAGAGTTCCTTTCACTGGAACTAAGGGGCCAAGCCCAGCTCCTGAAAAACAACCCCACACCATAATCCCCCCTCCACCAAACTTCACAGTTGGCACAATGCAGTCAGACAAGTACCGTTCTCCTGGCAACCGCCAAACCCCAGACTCGTCCATCAGATTGCCAGATGGAGAAGCGTGATTCGTCACTCCAGAGAACACGTCTCCACTGCTCTAGAGTCCAGTGGCGGCGTGCTTTACACCACTGCATCCGACGCTTTGCATTGCACTTGGTGATGTATGGCTTGGATGCAGCTGCTCGGCCATGGAAACCCATTCCATGAAGCTCTCTACGCGCTGTTCTTGAGCTAATCTGAAGGCCACATGAACTTTGGAGGTCTGTAGCGATTGACTCTGCAGAAAGTTGGCGACCTCTGCGCACTATGCGCCTCAGCATCCGCTGACCCCGCTCTGTCATTTTACGTGGCCTACCACTTCATGGCTGAGTTGCTGTCATTCCCAATCACTTCCACTTTGTTATAATACTACTGACAGTTGACTGTGGAATATTTAGTAGCGAGGAAATTTCACGACTGGACTTGTTGCACAGGTGGCATCCTATCACAGTACCACGCTGGAATTCACTGAGCTCCTGAGAGCGGCCCATTCTTTCACAAATGTTTGTAGAAGCAGTCTGCATGCCTAGGTGCTTCATTTTATACACCTGTGGCCATGGAAGTGATTGGAACACCTGAATTCAATTATTTGGATGGGTGAGAAAATACTTTTGGCAATATAGTGTATGTATATATATATAATTTATCATTAATGCAAAAAGCATTAAAGGGATAGTTCACCCAAAAATTAAAATTCTCTCATCATTTACTCACCCTAATGCCTTCCCAGATGTGTATGACTTTCTTCTGCTGAACACAAACAAAGATTTTTAGAAGAATATTTTAGCTCTGTAGGTCCTCACAATATAAGTGAATGGGTACCAAAATTGTTATGCTCCAAAAGGAAATAAAGGTAGCATAAAAGTAATCCATAAGACTCCAGTTGTTAAATCCATATTTTCAGAAGCGATATAAGTGTGGGTGAGAAACAGAACAATATTTAAATCCTTTTTTTACTATCAATCTCCACTTTCTCCTTCACATTCTTCTTCTTTTGTTTTTGGTGATTAGCATTCTTTGGGCATGTTGCCACCTAATGGGCAGGGAAAGGACTTAAATCATAGGTGTCATTTACACATGAGGCATGTCCCTACAACTTTTTGCTTTTGCCAATTTTGTCCCCACCACATTTTGAAATAGCTTTCGTCAGTTAAGTGTCTAATGCAGAAATAACATCTCCTGTTCTTGAGCAGGAGTTTCCATTTCATTCGTGTTATTTATAATAAGTGTCGATCCAGCACTGGAGTTTATTTTTTATGTTATAATGAGTGCTCATTGCAGCTTTTATCAGTGATGCTGAGTGACAGCGGGTGGCAATGTTCTCTTGTGCATCCAGATGCGTGCTCTCATGCTGCATCTCGTGCTCCTTTCCAGTTAAATTGCAAAGCAAAATGAAAAAAGATGCACTCATGATATACATTCACTAACAATGGATGTTACCATCACTTTTTTAAACAAAGTGATGCCCATGACTTAAATATTGATGTGTTTCTCACCCACACTTATCATATCGCTTCTGAAGAAATTTAACAACTGGAGTCGTATTGATTACTTTTATGCTGCCTTTATATGCATTTTGGAGCTTCAAAATGTTGGTAACTGCAGAGCTGAAATATTCTTCTAAAAATCTTAATTTGAGCTCAGCAGAAGAAAGTAAGTCATAATCATCTGGGATGTGTAAATGATGAGATAATTACTATCGCTTTAAGACCATCTTAAGGTGGTGAAAATGTTGATGCCACTTGGTGATATTTTTTTATACTGTATAATGCAATGAATCTAATTTTAAGCATTAATTTTAAGCATGGTTTAAGTGTCCAAATACTTTGTGGCACCACTGTATAAAATATTCTTAAGAATACACAACTGTTACATGTTGTATATCACATAAAATCAAATCAATATGGCACAAATCACGATACTAGTGGTGGAACAGTAGAGAGGAAATTGAATGCAATAACCTCCTTGACCTTACAGTACGAGTCGTAGCAACTGATCACAGACATGTTGCCTCAGGGACATTGCTGTCTGGTCGAGACACACGACAGAGTCACATGCACATGTTGAGTGGAACTTCAATATATAAAAGCTTACTTATAACCTGACAACAGCAGCTGGAGGGCTTGAAAATGATCTTTTTACTATTCTCTATCCACTGCATAGCAAATTACTAGAATCCATAAAGTCTGTTTCTATGTCAACAAATTCTAAGAATGCACAAGTGACAATTATTTCTAATGCTAATATTTCTGTGGCTTCATTATCTCATTTTCTCAAAGTATATAGGCTACTGTGAATTACATGAGATAAGTTATCCATGGGCACATAACCTTGAAAAATGTCAGTTTAAAAGGAAATTACTAAATAATTTCATGGCAAAAACTTCAACAAAGTCAACTTGTAGATCCTTCAATCAAGTGTGCAAATTTCTCTGACTTCCTTTGCAGCAGGGACATTTAAGTGCCTCCTTAATCAGATGATAAGATAATTGACAATACAGAAGTACAATATTACAAAACAATGAGATCAAATAGTACATAATCCAATAATTTTGTAAAATAACAAGGGTGACACTAGTGGATAAGGGTTCAGAGGGACGCAGAGTCTCATTTGTCTCCTTTGATCTTGTGTTCTCATTAAGGCCCCGGGAGGGAACCGGTAAAATACAGGTAAATTCACGTGACAGGAGGAAGTGCCTCCATAACCCTATAATTGGATGATTAACCTGTCAATGTGATAATTCCATGACAATACAGTATGGTAAATCCAATCATGTTTGGACATCACCACTTTCAGTCTGTATTGGAAAAAAACTTGAAATGACTTGAACATTTTTTGTCACATTTCTTATTGTACAATGTCTTTGAGCTTTGGAAAGGTGCAATATAAAAAGAAAATGATTATTACTATTATTAATATTAAACTAAAACAAAACACTCTTTTTTTTGTGACCACTCAGCTTGGTTAAATTAAAGGTGAACCTCCGTGCCTGCGACCTACATGACACTCGCTGTGTTTACAGATGATTGTTTTGACTAATGATGCATAAAGGTGATAATTAATATCAGCCGAACTACTTTTATTAACAAAAACTAAAAGATACATAAAAATTTCTGTTACTGTGTTATAAGAGTTTTTTTTTTTTTTTTAAATATGCACTTAGTAATATTCTTGATAAAGCTGCAGTGATATCTAGTGGTGAGGACACAGCTTAATGCAAAAACAGTGCAAAGAAAAGTTCTCAGTTACCGATGTCATTGTAAAAATACATTTTCACAGTCAGCCTTGATTAATTGTTAACACTTTATTTTACTTTGTCCATGTTGCACAAATTACACATTACTAATATTAATTACTACAGTAATAATAACAACAAGCAGCTCTGCAAAATAAGTACACAGTAACTGCATATAGTTCATTAGTATTGCTCTGTAATAACTAATTTAAATGCATAATAAAACAGACACTTCAAAATAAAGTGTGACTAATTAATTTATTCTGTGAGTGAAAGCATCCAATCACACAGGAGGGTATTATTGAGACAGAACAAGCAAAAATTCTGGCTGGTCATATGATCTCAATATTGTGGCTCTCATGAACACCCAGGACCATATGAAGAATAAAGCAGATTTTTCTCTAAGACTTATATAGTAATAAATATAGTACATAATTTAAAAATATTTTTTTTTTATTTCTGTTTAAAAGTTTAGCAGTTATCAAAAAATTACTGAGTGCACATTTAAAGCAATGTAAAAATACAATGCATAAACTTGATGTGACTTTCATTTGACTAGGTTTTAATGAATATATGTTAATATAAACATACAAATTTATTGGTATTGTTTTCATGTTTCCTGTATAGTACCAAGTGAAAGGTAAATGGTGTTCCATATGCCTTTAACCCAGAAACGTTGTACAATTCATGCCACTGGCTTGCATCAAAGAATGAATCAACCTCTTGATTTGCTGTATTTTCAGTGCCTTGCTTGCATTTTGAGCTGATTCTAATCAATCCACAGTGTGTATGTTCTGAGGATGGGCATGAAAAAACATTAAAGAGCACCTATTATGGTTTTTAAACATGCCTAATTTTGTTTTAAAGTCTCATACAACAGATTTACATGCATCCAAGGTCAAAAAACACTTCAATTTGCTCATAATTTAAATTGCAGCATTACCTTTTTTCCCCAGTGTCAAAAACAACCCGTTCAATGATCCGTTCTAAAGGATTCATTCTAAACTCCTCCTTTCAGAGAGCCTACTCTGCTCTGATTGGTCAGATGTCCCAGTCTGTTGTGATTGGTCTACCTCTGTGTATTGTAGTGTTTGAGGGTGGGTCAAAGCGGTTCTCGAGCAGCCAATGAAGAACAGAGGCGGGTTTTTTGTTACCAAATTACATAGGTTAGTACAGGAAGTAAGTCTGGAATTACTAATGACTCGTTTCAGGTGTTCAGACTCGGTTCTTCCTTTTGGGAGTCAATAACTCCATTTGTCGTGCACTTTGATTTTGAAACTTTGCAGACTTTTTACATTCACAAACAGCTATATAACACACTACATGAAAGGTAATATTTGAAAAACCATAATAGGTGCTCTTTAAGTCAGGGTGAATACCAGTTCTCTATTAATCACCTACTTGCCCTCTCTTGGCAGAACCGTTTGTATAACATTGTTGACGCACTAGTGTTTAAAAATCAATATACTTAAAGTCAGAAGGTGTGAGTGTATGCACTATTTTCCACTATAATAAATAAAGGATATAGTCCTATAACAGGTTAATGAGAAAGAGCTGTCAGTCGAATACATGATGCATTGTACAGTACGCTGGAGTCTACAGTATGTGGCTTAATGTTTAAACCCACATGCAATTATGCTATCACCACAGGAAAACTGATATGCTGTGGTGTATCACTGCCGGTTTTGTTTTGGATGGCAAGTGTAGTTCCAAGGTCCAAACATCCAAGGTTGTTACCCCTCCTACCAACCACCAGAGGGAGCCCTCTCCCGAATACTAACTCTGTACCATTTCTTCTTTGGTGACTTCCTGTTTTGAACTATATAAATACCATGCTGTTCCATTGTTCATTGGGAAGTATTGCCAGTTTACGCTGCCTTACCAAGTGTTTTTCCATTGCCATTGTTGATTGTTCTCTTGTTTACTGCCTTTTGGATACCCCTTTGTTTTGTTTGCCTTGTTGGACTGTCTTTTTGGTTTATTGGATTATACTGCCTGCTTAACAACTACCTCAGTTTTCCTGCTGATTTGGATTGTTTGCTTGTGTACTTTAATAAACTTCCTGCACATGGATCCTAACACCGTCTCCATGGCCAGTTCGTTACAGAATACTTCGCCTAACATGGATCCAGCGGAAGTTTCACAGCTCCAGGCCGCATTCGCGCAACAGTGCGAGGTATTAAGGGGTTACCAAGACCAGCTGAACAACCTACAAGCTTCCAATGAATGTTTGACACAATACATACACTCACTGCCAGCTCCCCATGCTAAACCGGTAAGCTTTGCTCTACCTGATAAGTTTGATGGTTCTGCTGAAAAATGGCAGGGTTTTTTTACGACAATGCAAAGTGTATTTCTCAAATCAACCTGAATAATTTGATCAAGACGCCAGAAAATGTGCTTTTATGATGTCACTGCTTACCAGCAAAGCTCTCGATTGGGCCGCCGCTGTTTGGGATAAAGATCCTAAAATCCAGGTTTAATTTGATTACTTCGTTCAACAAATCCACGAAGTCTTTGAATATCCAGCGGATCCAAGATATATCTGTTCAGCTGCTTCATCTATGCCTGGGTCATCAATCAGCAGTGGATTATGCAGTTCTGTTCAGAACACTAGCGGCTCAGAGTGGATGGAATGATGTCGCTCTGAAGTCTGTTTTCTGTGAGGGGCTTAACCTAAAACTCAGGACAGAGCTGACCTGTAAGGGTGAAGGTACTACTCTTTCTGAATATATAACCATGGCCATCAAGATGGATAACCTGCTTCAAAATGCTTCATGGCCTCAGTTTCACTTCGCCTCAAATTCTACAGTCTCAGTACAGGCCCAGGCATCCACTGTATCACCTGAACCCATGCAAGTTGCTTACGCTCGTGTTTCCATAGAGGAACGCGATGTCGACGCAACGAAAACCTTTGCTTTTATTGTGGCTCTCCAGGTCATCTCAACGCTGCATGCCCATACAAGAAATCAAGTTCTCCTGAGTCAAGGCAAAATGTGAGTACAATGAACACTGTATCACACGTTTCACATAATTTTCTGTTACCTGTAGATGTCTCCATAGGTGATCATGTAAAGCGTTTTACAGCTTTAGTGGATTCTGGTGCTGCTGTAAATCTCGTTAATCAGGAGATTGTACAAGAACTCAACATACCCACCATTCAGTGATTAACATCACCACTGTTGACAACACTCCTATTGGTACTGGCATAACCCAACAGACTGTTCTGATAACCATCAAGGTTGGACTTTTTCATGTAGAAAAAATCTCACTATATATCATCAACCCACCCAAGTTGTCCTGGGTCATCCCTGGCTGGCCATCCATGACCCATCATTATCTTGGAAAAAAGGTGAGCTCATGCAATGGTCAAGTTTTTGTCACAAACATTGTCTCCATGTTTCTGTTTCCACGCCTTGTCTTATCACCAGTATTGAGAGCCCCAAATCACAGAAGGAGCCCACGATCCCCAAAGAGTATGCAGAGTTCAGTGAGGTGTTTAGCAAAATCAAAGCTACACAACTTCCTCCTCATCGTCCATGGGACTGCGCCATTGAACTTTTGTCCAATACAGCCCCACCAAGAAACAAAGCATACGCATTGTCACGCCCCGAGACCCTCGCCATGGAGAATTACATTGAGGAAGCCCTTGCCTCCAGTTACATCCATCCCTCTACCTCCCCAGCTGCTGCAGGGTTCTTTTTCGTAGAGAAGGATGGAGATCTACGTCCCTGTATCGACTATCGAGGCCTGAACTGTCACCATAAAGTACCGTTACCCATTACCGCTTATCCCCTCAGCCCTTGAACAACTCTGTGAGGCAAAGATCTATACCAAACTTGATCTGAGAAGTGTTTACAATCTTGTCAGGATCCGAGAAGGGGATGAGTGTAAAACTGCTTTCATCACCACCAGGGGGCACTATGAATATTAGGTCATGCTGTATGGACTTGCTAACACTCCCTCGGTTTTCCAGTCTTTTATCAACGAGATATTCAGAGACCTACTGAATCATTGTGTGGTGGCTTACACTGACGACATCCTCATCTACTCGCAAGACATGGAACAACATATCCAGCAGGTCAAGACAGTTCTATCACTTCTCCAGGAACACCAACTATTTTTCAAGGCAGAAAAATGTGAGTTCCATACCACTTTCCTAGGCTACAATATCAGCCATCAAGGTGTAGAAATGGATGTCTCTAAGATAACAGCAGTCACCGAATGGCCTCGACCTTCAAAAATCAAGGATCTACAGCGGTTTCTGGGTTTCACCAACTTCTATCGCCATTTCATCAGGAATTACAGCATCATTGCAGCCCCACTCACGTCGTTGCTCAAGGGAAAGCCCAACAAATTGTCTTGGAATGATGCTGCATACAGGCCTTCATCTCCCTCAAGTCAAGCTTCACAACCACTCTGATACTGAAACATCCTGACCCCAATCTTCCCTTCGTCATTGAGGTAGACACTTCAGATTGCGGTCCTGTCACAACGTCACGGAACACCAGGCAAGCTTTACCCTTGTGCCTTTTTCTCCAGAAAATTTAACTCTGCAGAATATAACTATGATGTGGGAAATAAGGAATTACTTTCCATAAAAGCAGCCTTCGAAGAATGGCGTCACTGGTTAGAGGGAGCAGTCCACCCTTTCCAGGTTATCACCGATCACAAAAATCTTGAATATATCAAGGCAGCCAAGAGATTGAACCCACGTCAAGCCCAATGGTCATTGTTTTTCACCAGATTCAATTTTACAGTCACTTACCTCCCTGGCAGCAAGAACAGCAAGGCAGATGCACTTTCACGCAGACGTGATCCACCCTAACTCCAACCTCACCCTGGGTCCATTCTGCCACCATCTGTCATCATAGCACCGTTTAGTTGGGACATCATGGAGGAGATACAATGAGCACAACAGCATGAACTGTCACCTCCTAACTGCCCCGACCAAGCACTACATACCCCAAGCTCTACATCAGAGGACTATCCAATGGGTCCACACCTCCTTGAGCACTGGACATCCTGGCATCCAAAGAACTGTTACCCTGCTGCATAATTCATTCTGGTGGCCAACTCTGATTCATGGTGTAACTAACTATGTAAAGTCTTGTCAGGTGTGTGCCCAATCCAAGACCCCCAGAGAACTGCCCATAGGGTTGCTTCAACCACTGCCATTACCACAAAAACCATGGTCCCACTTGTCCATCGACTTCGTCACAGACCTGCCAAACTCCTATGGTAACACTACCATCCTGGTAATAATAGATCGATTTTCTAAATCATGTAGACTTGTCCCTCACAAGGGTTTACCCACTGCCATGGAAACCGCTAATGCTATGTTCCACCAAGTCTTTAGGGTCTATGGAATACCAGAGGACATTGTATCTGACAGAGGTCCACAGTTCACGTCCCGAGTTTGGCAGGCTTTCTGCAAACAACTGGATATCAATGTAGGTCTCACCTCTGGTTACCACCCTCAGGCCAACGGACAGGTGGAACGTCTAAACCAAGATATAGGCAGATATCTTCGGAGTTATTGTAGCCGTGAACAGGAGAAGTGGAGCGATTTCTTTCCCTGGGCCGAATATGCACAGAATTCCCTCACTCGTACCTCTACGGGTCTAACCCCCTTCCAATGCATGCTGGGCTACCAACCCCCAATGTTTCCTTGGTCAAGAGAACCTTCTACAGTGCCAGCAGTGGACAATTGGATAAAGCGAAGCGAGAGGGTGTGGGACTGCGCACATGTCTGGCTACAGTGAGCGGTCAGAACACAACGCTTCCGGGCTGACCGATGGAGGCGCCCCCATCCCAACTATCAGACAGGACAGAGGGTCTGGTTGTCCACAAGTGATCTCAAGTTGCGGCTACCCTGCAGGAAGCTCAGTCCAAATTATGTGTGTCCTTTCAGAATTATCCGTCAAATAAACCCAGTTACCTACTGTTTAGAGTTTCCAGCTAATTACCGCATCTCTCCTTCCATCCATGTGTCCTTGATGAAACCGTCCACCCGGCGTCTGGCTCTGGAACCACGGATTCTGAGCCTCCACCTCCATTGGAGGTAGATGGAGCCCCAGTGTATATGATCAGAGAGATCATGGACTCAAGATGACGAGGGAGCCAGATGCAATACTTGGTGGACTGGGAGGGCTACGGACCAGAGGAGAGATCATGGGTAGTTGCCAAGGACATATTGGACCTGTCCCTGATCCAAGAATTTCATCATGCCCATCCTAATCGTCCAGCACCACGACCAAGGGGACGTCCCAGCAGAAGAACACCAGGAGTTGTTTGTGGGGGGGGGGGGTTCTGTAACATCCGAGGTTGTTACCCCTCCTACCAACCACCAGAGGGAGCCCTCTCCCGAATACTAACTAACTTCTTCTTGGGTGACTTCCTGCTTTGAACTATATAAATACCATGCTGTTCCATTGTTCATTGCGAAGTTTTGCCAGTTTACCCTGCCTTATCAAGCGTTTGGTTTCCATTGCTGATTGTTCTCTTGTTATGACCATTGCCTGTTTTCCTGGATTTACTGCCTTTTGGATACCCCTTTGTTTTGTTTGCCTTGTTGGACTGTCTTTTTGGTTTATTGGATTATACCACCTGCTTAACAACTACCTCTATTTGCCTGCCGATTTGGATTGTTTGCTTGTGTACTTTAATAAACTTCCTGCACATGGATCCTAACACCGTCTCATTGGCCAGTTTGTTACAGCAAGCTACCAAAGTGGGAAGAGGCGAGCATTTTGATGGAAGTCTCTATGATAGCGTAGAAATTAACAGCTCGGCTGCACTGAAAGTAATTTAGAGCAGTTGATAAGGCTGTTCTGTTATTTTTGTTTTGTTTCATTTTTACAAATTATCTACCAGAGGCAATAAAGAAAGCTAGCATTTCTTGCTATGAATAAGACCAAAATGTATAATGGCTTCTTTGCAGTTTGCAAGGTTCATTAGATTGTGAGTGATGGACTATTGACAAATTATTTATAAAAAGTAATAGTAAAATAATTCTCTCCTCCAAATTCACATTTTCTATGCAGCCCTAAATTATCATAATTAACAATCATTTTATTCACTAAGATAGACAAATAAAAACAAGCTAAAGGTTTCATTTTAAAGATTACATTTCCCCATAGGACTGTTCAAGGCAAGCAATTTTTACCATTGTTTACAATAGTATCTGAGACTCCCCATTCACTTCTGTTCTCCATTAGATGCTCATAGAATAGTAAGGTTTGTGTATGTTACCTCCACAGATTTCTCCGTTCAGGTCCTCACACTGCCGGTCATCACACTCACAGTTCTTGCCGTGTACACGTTTATCTCCCGGTGGATGACACGTGCACTGGCCACACAAACACTGCCCTAAAACACAAATACACACTGTGACTGGCAAACCTTAAAATAAGCAAAACAAGAAAATGACAATGAGATCCAGTGAAATTCAAGCTGTTGCTATTTTTTTATTATCAAGACCTTTATGTTATGAAAGGGATAGTTCATCCTAAAATGAACATTCTACCATCATTTAATCACCTTCATGTTATTTCGAACCCAAATGAATATTTCTTTCATCTGTGGAACACAAAAATGAGATGTTAGTAAAAATGACAGCTTCAGTCACCATTCACTTTCATTGCATATTTATTCCATATAATGAAAGTGACTGGTGACTAAGGCTGTCAGTCCCTAACATTCTGCCTCTCCTTTTGTGTTCCAATGAAGAAAAAAATTCTTACTGGTTTGGAATGAAATGAGGGTGAAGAAATGACGAGAGCATTTTTTATTTTTGGGTGAAGTCCAAATACTCTCTTTGAATTTAACTTATTTGTTTTCAAGGTCAATTGAAAAGGTCGTTGCACTAAAAAGAGCAGAGCTTCTGAGTCTACAGTATTCTTAAAATGAATTAGTCTGCCAGGGTGTAATTGCCATTGTTTGACATTGACAGCTGTTAAAACTCTAGCTCCAAGCAGGCAACGAATACAACAAAGCAACGCCCTGTCTGACAACATTTCAGTCTGCCAAGCAGATAAAAGCTGTGAGCTGCTGTTGCCACAGTAACTAGTGATGTCATAACACTTTTGCTTTTTACAGAAACTACACACTTCATCTTTACATTTTTTACTCCTTTACTTCTTACACCTCAAAGGGGTCATTCAGACAAAACATGTTCTTGTATTAAAAAAAAGCTAGACTAATAGAACATAGTAATATGATCTTGTAATATGTCTTAAAAATGTGGCGCTCATGCATGAGACGAAAAAAAAAAAAAAACGTCGAGACGTGGTGTTATGGCCAAAGATGTCCGTCTTGTGCATGTTTACATAGAAAAACAGCACAGATAGAAGCAAAAGCTCTTTCTATGTGAACGCCCCCTAATGATGTCATCCATCAAAAGTACTGAATTATAAAGAAGTCAGCGACAAGTGGAGCACAATGGGTTAAATTTAAAACTTATTGTAATGAAAGAACAGAGTAAACAATAACGAGCATTAATAGATTGTAAAAAACATTATTCAGCATCTTTATTGATACAATACAGACTGTATCAATCACGTGATACTCTAGACACAACAGACCCCATAGAGAAAGTGTAACATTTCCATATGCTTTTTCACAGTAGCTAGTGGCATTATGTGCTCGTAAATGGAGAAAGCAGCACTGCTAGCTTCGATGTGATTAATGGCATCCTCGCTGATCATGTACTGTGCTTTGGTCCGAATCGAAACAATTAATTCCTTCATAATATTTGAGAGACAGCCATTCGGTAAGTTCAATTACCTGGGGAGCCGTTTTTGTGCAGGTGCCAAGACAATGCCCAGTTCCTCTCAATTTTTAAACATCATAATGGCTCAGCCTCATCAATTGCCAATAATATTACCCCTTGTTCATCTTTAAGAGTTACATTTTTATTAATTTATGACCATGGTGCTCAAAACCTCAGATAAATGCTGCCCTGGAAGTGGCACCAGCCATCCCAAGTAAGACTGGGATTTCTATAACAACATCATCTCTGTTAACCAGCTTTCTTTAAACACTGGCTACATTCCAGTTTGCAGACTTACTAATTTACAACCTTATAATTCATTATTACTTAACTTCTAGGTTCATACATTTAAAAATTGCTATGGCAGCTACAACCATTTTTTGCAAGAGGTGTTATAGCTGAAAAAGCATGCACAGATGCATACTTAGAAAATTCACCAGAAATACAGATGTACACCATCTGCACTCTTTTGCCATTATTTTCAACGTATTACGATTTCGGACATACGCATTCTAATCTCACACACTATTTAGTATAGTATGCAAAATGGCCAAGCAATCATTATAAAGTTTACCTTTCCTTTTTCCTTGGCTTTCTGGACTGACAGATGATGATACACACCAAACCAGCATCACTTTTGTCCCACTAATTTGACAAGGAAAATTAGCCTTGTAAAGACACCAATGTTTGGTAGCACAGACCACTGCCATCTCTGACATTAAATGACAAGCGTGCTGGAGCTGTGCTGAGTGTATTTTGATGTGTTTTGTGAAGCATGAACCTGCCGTGCCAAGCGCAGAGGTTCATGCAAATGAGTCTGGTGCACTAAAGGGGGTGAGCAGGTTTCTCACTGTCTGCTTTTAAAATGCAATTATGAAATGTCAAGAGCCACAAAGAACCAGAGTTAAACCCCTTTCAGAGTAGGTTTTAAGATGGAAATACATGTAGGTGTGTGGGATATGAATATAAAACATAATGTGTATATATATATTGAGGGGGTGTAAATGTCCTTCAATGTAGATTATAGTAAGAATAAAAGCCCTTGAGAAATGAAAGAGGTAGAACAATTCTTTGCACTTCAGTGGTGTTTAGAACTGGTAACATTTTGGAATGTGCTTGATCTGGCTTTCACAACTTTTACATTTACGCATCTGTTAGATACTTTTATCCAAGGCACTTACATTGCAAGGTATATATTTTATCAGTATGTGTTCCCTGGGAATCGAACACATGACCTTGGTGTTGTTAGAATCATGATCTACCAAATGAGCTACATAACATACAGTACATGTTTGCAATATTCTACTTATATTTTTGAGAGTGTTCCTCATGAAAATAAACAATACAGATTTTGTTTATATAACATTTGTTGCTTCTCAAATGGTGGGATATACAATCAAAAGACAGGAATAGTACATTTATTTTTGGACATCATATCTTATAGTGTAAAAATGGTCACATTCAACATCAAATGTTCAGTGTAAAGACCAGAGAATCAGGGGATTTCTGACAAGTTCACAAAAATATTGACTTATCTACAGTAGAAAATGTTTTTTTTTTTTTTTTCATTGTCAGCAGAAACACCCTCAGAACAAGTATTTCCTGAGGGATATTTCTCCCAGCTGTTAACTATACACTGGGGGGGGGGGGGGTTAGGGGGTGGAGCTCAACTGAATCTTTGTTTCTCAGAACCCTTTTCAAGCTCTTCAGCTGAGTGTAAGGTGTGGTACCACTATTTTTGTTGGGGGTGTCACATCTACCAACTGTTTTTGCAAAAATCTCGCCCTCTTCTCTTGGAGGTCAGATTCCTTCAGATGTTAATGAAGGTTAGGACTGAAAAAATTTGTGAGTTTTCAGCACGCAGTACTTTCTCCCAGAGTCACGGGGTAATGATGACCATTATTCTTAACTAGGGAAAATGGGAACATAAGTAAAAAAAAAAAAAAAAAAAGAAAGAAAAAACTTACAAAATCAAGATATCTATTTTTAGTTGGATGCTTAGCAATCCCAAGCAATTGCTATATGGGATGACATGGGAATCCCTCTTATGGGGAGCTTCTCCACATTACTGTGTAAATGTTTGCATTGATTTAGCCAGGTTGACAGTTCCTTTTAATTGTGGGAGTGAAATTCAGAATGGAGGAAACTTGGGTAATTACCTGCTGTCAAGATAATGGATGCAGCGAGCAGACCTATAGCTCCAATCATGGGTGAAATTCTATGTAAACAGATGTATAAATCATCATTTGGTGGCCACTTCTCAGGCCGCACTCTCAGTTAGCAAAAACATTGGAAAAATCTATGGCTTATTGATGCTGAACTGTAAAGCCAGAGTGTTCCATTCAAACTGCATCCAGGCAAAAGCTTATCACACATAAGCAGAATCTGCCACTAGTCCAATATTCAGCTTTCTGTAATTGATGAGAGGCTTGTTCTATTATTTAATTCCGCACATGAGAAGTTGATATAAAATATGTTTGGAAAGTTCATATGTACTGCAGTGTGACATGCTATACTCCATCAAAAACTATTTTAAACAATAGTTTGCTTATTCTTTTATAATTATATCTTGCATTGCAGTCTTTATGACTTCATATTAATTGTGAGACTACATTTAAATCTTGAATTGTTCCAAAGGACCATTTAAAATGATCTAGTGAAGGCAAAAAGGTGATTAAAAAAGGTGAAAAACATGGAAATGGTTTTTGAAAAAGACCAACCACAGTACCTAAAATACTTTTATGCATTCATATAAATTTTAACCTAAAATCTTGATTAAGTCCATGGACACATTGTACGTCAACCATCCACTATGTTACACTTATTTAATGGGCGGTTTTCCAAATGAAGACTACAAATCAAAGACGAAGATGCACAGTACATTTTTTCCTCTTTGTCAGAATCAGTGGTATAATGTTGTCATAAAATTGTGTGACCATTTCAATTAGTTCTGCAAAATAAATAAATTATTAATCAGGCCCCTTTCCAGGAATTCTTTTGTTTTTATTTTTTGTATTGCCTGCCGATTAATAATTGCACTTGGACACAATTTAAACTGTCATTTGGTTGAAGCAGTTTAAAGGTACAGCTGAAGGAATTAAAGCTAATTAATTAATTCTGGCAGCAAGACATGTGGTGACACTTTACACTTTAGTTACAATTTAATAATTTCTTTTTTTATTTATTGGAGGGACAGAACCCTCCCTCCCTCTCTCTCTCTCTCTCTCTCTCTCTCTCTCTCTCTCTCTCAATCTCTCAATCTCTCAATCTCTCAATCTCTCTGTTTCTCTAAAGACCAAGAACAAGCAGCCAGAGTCTGAGAATTTCAGACTGCCAAGATCCAATCTCTGTGCAGATTTAGCTTTTTATACACATGGTAATGAACAAAAAGAATCTGATAGAACTTAAGAGAAGATGTGTTACTAAGTTTCACCACAAGACTTGTTGGCAGATTCAGTGTTATTTCAGGTGCTATATAGTGGAGCTAAAGCCTTGGGGGATGAAACACAAAAGCCACTATGTAAAACCTTAAATCTCCCGGTCTCTATTTGCACATTTGTGTCATATTTTGTGGACTGTAATCATCATTGACAATTTCTTCAACAAACATGGACTTGAATGGGTTTGAGTGCTGTACAACAAACAGACCTCTGTCAGTGTTTGGCAATGTAATAACGCTCAAAGAAAAAGATGGAAATATTACGATATATTAGACATTCCTTAGCGGATTTAATTGTGTTTACTCTTTTTCAACCCAGGGACAGCCATTATAGCTAAAGTGATGTGGGTTTCTGTTTTTAAAAGAGAAAAAGTTATATTATATACTCAACATGTTGCTGGAACATGTGGGGGCCAAAGTCATTTAAAAAACAGGTGCACAGAAGACAGGGTCCATTTAAGTTAAATTATCACCTCACTCACCAACCACCAAATCACCAAGACTATTATTTTTACCACACTTCATTTACTTCACAATGGAAATATTGTATACCACACTAGCTCTGATTCATTTCAGAATTTGTCATTTTGTCTCGTTTCTTTTTTAATGACAGTGTTAGCTGATGCCAAGTTAACACAGTTTTATGGCCATAACAATCACTACAGTAGCTATGCATTTTGGTGCAAAGTTTGGTTACCATGGACATTTTTGGTTACCATGGTAAGGGAACAATCTTGATATAGTTAAATAGACAATTCAAATTAAATATAGTCAAACAAACCATTCATCCACAGAAGGAGAAATCAATGACTCACAGCACAATCAAAATTATTTTTGTTGGATTTGTGTTGTGCTCCGGGTTTAGCAGTGCAAAGTATCAGAAGGATGTAGCATCAATCATCATGGAAAATCTCTGGAAATATTCCAGAAATATGCCAGGATGACGCATAGCATTTACTGCTATTAAGCTGTATGTGAAAACTCACCGGTTGAAAAGTAGTCCATATGCAGAAATACTAAGACTAGTATGGTAGTATGTCATTTCGAACTCAGCCAATTGAAATTACACACTTTACCTTTAAGAGTCCTCTGGCCTGTTATGTGACCCATCAATGTAACACCTTTGAACTGTGAAAAGCTGTCATTGGAACTCACTTTGGCACAGATCTCATGTACATAGATGCTATACTTAATTACCTCTGCCAAAGCAGGGGAGGTTGGAGGTTCCCCGACACTTCTTCTGACTGGCCTCCACAGACAGTGAACAAGAAAGAGGATGATCACATTTCTTTCCGGCCCAGCCCTCCTTGCAGTCACACCTGCCACAGTTACACTGGCCGTGACCTTTAAAAAAACATACAGTAAGAATTGAAGTCCTCTAATGAATGACTGATCAGCTGAAACTCTGCATGAAGCTGCTGTGGATACAGGCAAAGATAACACATTGGTGGCTAGTGTTTGTGTGTGCACATGTTTGTTTATGGACTCAAAACGTACAGCTTTTGAACATGAATACAAAAGTGAATTGTCAATGCAGTCCTCAGAGGCAAACATAAGATCACAATTAAGAACAACAGTGACTGCCACGTTTTCAGCACCCTTGGTTCTGGAAGTATTTTTCCCCTTGATTTTATCCATAGGGATTTCAAAATATTCTTTGATAAAGAGTTCTAAGCCATAAACCAAACTTACTAGCTCCAAGATGAATCACAGCATAACACACTTTGATTTGATGCAAAAAAGTATATGAAAATGAGAAAAGATAAAGGTACAAGACTATATACAAAACTTATTTTATGAGGGAATTAACTGCAACAACATGAAGCATAGCAAATGACATAATCGAGTTAAAAATAGCAGTAAAATATTTAACTGTTGATTTATAGGCATTGTTTATAAGTACTGTATAAAAGCTAAATATTTTAAGGTCATTTTAAAATTTTCAGATATTCATAGATATCTAATCTAATATCATTAATATATGTAGTTTGGTGAATACAGTTGAAATCACACTGGCTTGTACAGAAGCATATACTATATCATCTCTCAACAACCTCTGAGCTCATGGTAGGCCTGCATTGAAGTGTTTATAAGTTATTGTTAAAAATCAGTTTCTATGTGGAGAAAATAAGTGTGATTTTTACTTGTGCTCTATTGAAGACAGCTAAAAAAATGGCTGCAAAGTTATTCCTCAGCACTGGAAACAGATGCTGAAATGTTTCAACTTTGTCTGTTGTTCTTGAGCTCAGGATAATCCATGTGGCCTGTGTTTATGAAAGATCAGGTATAGGTGGAGTGAATGGATATAGAACAGTTCCAACCTGTCCTCTTTTACAGCAACAGTCAGTATTTTCACTGCTGGAACATGGAATGTGAGCCATTTCCTTTTTGGGGGGTTTAATACAGCCAACACTGGCATTGAACATTTAAAGCTATTTTCTTGAGGCCATTGACAAAAACACTAACAAAGTTTTTGTTAAAGTTTTTATATCCCACAAAGTTTTATGGATAAAAAAAAAATAGATAATAAGAATGATAAGCTTGACAGAAATGTTTAATGTAAATAAATAATGCCTATATGAAAAGATTGCTTCACCTGAACAGAAATCATCAGAGTATCTGTCGTACAAGGCATGGCAACCTCTTTCGTCACACTCGCATGTCTCTCCATGGATGTCGCCCCAGTCTCCTGAGGGATCCACGTCATAGCAGGTGCACTCACCACATACACAGGTTCCTACAAAAACAAGGTGAAAGCATGGTATAGGTTCAGCTCTTTTCAGTTGTGTATCACACACCTAAAGCTAATATAAACAAAGTATACATCTTAAATTCTTAGATTTACTGTAAATTCTTAGATTAAAAGACTGTAAATGTTAAAGGTGATGTGTGCAATTTCTGCAACCACTAGTGTCACCACATGGAATTGCAAAAACATTGTTTTGAAACAGGTCAAGAACATTCTCTTTGTCTGCCATTTGTTGTTCACACAGATAGTCCCACCCAAAACTCATGCCATTGGTTGGTTAAGTTGCTATATTGCTATAACTCACTGGTTCGAGAAGGGTCTGTCTGCGTTCTTCAAGATTACTACAAGACACAACCACTACAAGGCACACCCACTATATGTTATGACCCCCTTCAAATTACCAGCAAAATGCTCAAGTCCCGCAAAAGTTGGATGTTACATTCATACACTGTGTTTGTTGTGTTTATTTGGAGTCCCGCAGCAACCCTACATCTGTCCCAGTCCCTACCCCAAAAAATAAAAATAATGAAAACATTGTAAAATTATTAAATACACTGCAACTTAAAAGTTCTCTTGAATAGAATCATATCGCTGTATCACTAGGTAGCAACAGTGAGGATAAATGTGATGAAAATGAAGAGCAGAAGAAGCTAGTGGTATACTAAGCTAATAGGCTAACCATTTAGCTTGTGAGCTTACTGGAGAAAACCAAACAGAGAAATGTTTAATTTCACCTTTGGTTTAATAGTATGATAGTTCGCTCTGGATTTACCTATGGGTTTTTAAAATGGGATTATTGAACTTACGAGTAAAATAAAGTCTGTGGTAAACATTACTTGACGATACATGGACGTTTTGCTCTACAACTTAAATTTCACACCGTCATCCCTCAAACGTGAATTTCGAAGCAGTATTAAATTACATACTTTTTTTTTTTTTTTTTAAACACACTGTGGCTTCAAAATTCATGTTTGAGGTAGGAAAGTCTGTAATTTATGTTTTAGAACAAAACTTTCATATATCGTAAAGTAATGTTTACTACAGACCTTATTTTAGTCATAAGTTCAAAATTACCCATTTTAAAAACTCCAGGTGTTTTCACCCATGGTGAATTCTCCTCTGGGTTTTTGGACTACAAGCTGAACAGCTCTATCGCTGTATGATTCATGTTGTCTTAACTGTATAAACAGGCCTTATTTGACTCATAAGTTCAAAAACCCCATTATAAAAGTCCATAGGAAAATCATGAGGGAACACATGACGAATTGGACTTCCGGGTTCGCCTACAAATTGACATCACAGCTGAACAGCTCTTTTACATAGGATTTGAATAGTTCTTTTAGCCAATAGAATCACTTTATGATCCAAGGGGGGCATTAATTGGAGTGAGAGTGTAGTAGGTGTTCCTTGTCATCTTGCTGGACACATGACTGATTCTGATGTTCAAACAAATAGCAGTTTTTGAAAGCGCCACAGAGTCAGCTCGGTGAAATTAACCTACGGATAGATCATTTTTATTTGAATATCCACATTAAACTAGGATTGGAGAAAGCATTTCAACTTTAAAAACAATTATACAGTTTACCTTTAACCTCGTCTCAAAAGCACCAGTTAAAAAGCAACTGAAATACATAGAAACTTCTTTAAATTAACTAGAATTAAAAATTATATGAAGGGAACTACATTTACGATGTACTATGTTTGAAGCTGAAAAACCACATGGTGCAACATGAAGTGAATTTATTCAGCAAATCTCAGGTAAGCCCGTCTTCCAGTTCTTGGAACATAGGTTCAAACTGTTTTGTCTGTGTGAGCAGGTGGATTAGGGCTTACTGAAACAGTGCACAGCACTATAATTGAAGTGATGCTGAAGAGGAAAGCTAAATTTCTCTTGGGGCCCAAATCCTCTTGAGTCCAGCTGACAAAAAAGGGGCCATGCATGGCAGGGATTGATGAGGATGCTTACTCCCTGTCCCTGCTAATCTACTGCTGGGGTGACAGTCATGGCAACAGAGCCGCGGGAAACACCTTTACCCTGATGAAGCCGAGCCAGGCCCGTCGCAGCACAACTGGAAATCCTGTTTTCTCTTATCTGTTCCACTGCGGTGCAAGCACACAGTGATCCAAGCCAGCTGGCATCCTGCAGGCAGAGGCTACACCACTGCTGCTACCTCCATTTTCAGACAATGTCCTCATTTGACTATAAAGATCTTATGCACATTGCACTTTATTTAACTGAAATGCAGGGCATAATGTATCCCCTTTAAGTGCTTAAATGAATGCTATGGGCTGTATTATTACAGTCATGCATATTAGAGTGCGTTGCTGCTTACTGTGCTGCACTTAGTCACAGGAAAGCAAATTCAATGGCCCACTCTTTCATAACATTGAGACTTAGTAGACTTGTTTAAAGGAATAGTTTACCCAAAAATGAAAATTCTCTCATTATTTACTTACCCTCATGCAATCACAGATGTGTATGACTTTCTTTCTTCTGCTGAACACAAACAAAGATTTTTTGACAAATATCTCAGCGCTATATGTCCATACAATGCAAGTGAATAGTGGCCAGAATTTGAAGGTCCAAAAAGCATAAAAAGGCAGCATAAAATTAATCCATATGACTCCCGTGGTTAAAAATATATCTTCTGAAGCGATATGATTGGAGTGGGTAAGAAACTGATCAAAATTTAAGTCAATTTTTTCTATAAATACCCACTTTCACTTCCACATTCTTCTTCTTTTGTTTTTGGTGATTCACATTATTTGTGCATTTCACCACTTACTGGGCAGGGAGGAGGACTTAAATATTTATCTGTTTCTCACCAACACCTATTATATTGCTTCTAAATATATGGATTTAACCACTGGAGTCATATGAATTACTTTAATGCTGCCTTTATATGCTTTTAGGATCTTCAGTTCTGGCCACCATTTACTTGTACCATACATTGTATGGACCTACAGATCTGAGATATTCTTCTAAAAATCTTCATTTGTGTTCTTTAGAAGAAAGAAAGTTATACACATCTAGGATGGCATTAGGGTAAGTAAATGATGAGAGAATTTTCATTTTCGGGTCAACTATCTCTTTAAACTTGACTAGTCAGAGACTTGGGATAGTTCACCCCAAAATGATTTTTTATTTTTTTCATCATTTATTCACCTTCATGTTGTTACATATTCATACGACTGTCTCTCTTCTACAGAACACAAAAGGAGATTAGCCTCAGTCACCATTCACTTTCATTGCCAGGAAAAAGTTGCAATGAAAGTGAATGGTGACTGTGGCTAACAACTTATGTGTTCCACAGAAGAAAGAAAGTCATACAGGTTTCAAACAACATAAGGGTGAGTAAATGATAATATTTCATTTTAAGGTAGTCATAGCATTCTTGCTCAATCTGTTCTTCCTGGAACTGTCCAATGCATTTGACACAGTCAACCACAGCTACAAATCTCTACACTGACAAAAATGAGCCTATTTGGATCTGTTTTTTCCTGGTATGCATTTTAGCATTGTCACCACTGTAGTCCTCTACCTCTAAACCAAGATTGAGCAGATATTTGTCCTATCTCTCTCCCCATTTCTTTTAAAGGCGGAGTTTATCTCTCTTTCCAGACTTAAGTTTTGTCTTGGCTAAAATATGGCAACGAAATTCTTGCTGGTCTGCCTACATCATCTGACCCCTTGAGTTTATCCAAAATGCTGCTGAATTGTGGTTGACTCCAGAAACTTTTTTTCAGGCCTTTCTTTGACATCCCATAGCAGCCAGAAGAATCACACTAAGAACACATTTCTGGCAACGATAATGTTGAGTTTTGTAACATGTGGTCCCAAATAGTAATTTGTACGATTTTCTTGTGTGCCTGCTTTTAAAAGTAGTTCTAATTAATTAGTGTTACAAAACCCTTTTGGCTTATTTTTTTCTTTCTTTCTTTTTATCCCCAAAAGGTTATTAATGTAGCTTGGTACAGTTGTATTTCAAAATGAAGGACAAGCTATTTCATGGATTGAGAGGTTGACTGACTAAAAGAGGCTGTCATTTCACACAATAGCAGTGATCCACAGAGACCTGCCATTCAGAGCTGAAAATATAATTGAAGGGCATAAACAGAATATAAAATTCAGAGAACAAGGATGGATAGCTTAAAAGTGCCCAAAATAATGGATATCTTTCACCAAGTGAACTGAGACAAACAAGTGTACTTTTCTGGAGTAATGCTACCTTAATGCATGTTTGCATTTGTGTGGCCCAGTCTTTGATGAAGATTTTCGAGCATTCAATCATCACATATTTCCAACTTTGATGGCTCACAGAATTATAAGACTGTAACTTTATGCTGAATTCAAATCAATGTGCTAGAAAACAAGCTGATTGTCTTTTTATAGTCAGTATGCTATATGCTAAATTATGTCACAGCCATAAACCATGTTTTGCTACTTGCAATATGAGTCATTAATATTTTTTAAGTTGAAGTTATTGTGTTACCATTTTTCTTTATCCTGCGTTGTGCACTTCCACATCCACTCACAGGAACTTGGTCTAGTTTACTCCAAATCGACTGTTATAACTAGCAAGGATACCCAAGGCTTAGAGACAGAGGGCTGCCTTAAGCAGAACACAACCTTGCTGATAAAAATGTGTCTGGCCAGATAAATGGACAAGAATGCCGAAGGCCATGAGAGAGTGTACATATTCCATGAGAAAGTGTAACTATTTGGCAAAATTGAGCCTTTCGATCAGTACGTCAATTTGTCGACCAAACCATAAAGCTGATCGACTTGGAATTTTAATATATGCAAAATAAGTTTAAAATAATTATGTAACTTCAAGTAAAATAAGGTCTATGGTTAACATTACTTGACTTTCACAAATCTCTACAACATAAAATACATTTAAAATTAAACAATAATTTTGGAACTGCTGTGTGATTTAAAAACATAAATTGGTAACAAGCTGCTATATAAGAACTACAACCATCACAAGGATGTATGTTTACATGCTTGACAAATCAGACAACCGTTGTAGTCCTTATGTAACAACTTGTTAGCAACTTATATTTTCAAAGCGCACAGTGGTTTCTAAGTTCATGTTTGGGGTATCCATGGCTCAAAAATGCAAATTTTCTTCTGGATTTTAGCAGCTCTATACTATTCTTTTCAGAGACAAATGATGAGTCTCTGCCTTCTGATGCAGAAAACCAGTGTGGTTGCATTTAATGAGCGGTTACAGTCTGCGGGCAGAATACCTTACCACAGTCAGAGGTTAAGAAGTGAAGATGAGTTTATATTGTGTACCACTTCACCCTTTCTCTGTAATACCTTTCGGAGAGGCTCCCTGGAGATTCACAGGCAATATGAGAACCAAAGCTTTCTTGGCAGCCTGATGTATCTTAAAGGAGACTACATTGTCCCGCTTTCATTTGTGCCTGTCAGGTGAAATTACTTATACTGTATATGGCTGATATAGCAACAGTTAGACTTATTTCCGTGCAGAAAAACCCCTCAAATAAAATTTTAAGTTAATTTAGATGCCACTGCAGGAACATTATAAAACCTTTAAGTTAATCTACTATTAGTTAATGTTAAAGGGTGAGGTCATTATAAATATTGGTTATGTCATATGAGAACGATACATGCTTGCATAAAGACAGACCTCTGTTGCTACAGATCTTGCCATCTGGAGATGTGCATCTCCGCTTACTCTCCCATGGGCTGATGTCACACTGGAATTCACATTTATCTCCATGCCAACCAGCTGAGCAGTAACAGTTTCCACAGTAACACTTTCCATGGCCTGCAACCACAAAAGGAGGGTGAGGGAGGGGAGAAATCCATTTCCTGGTCTTTTTCAGAAATATATCTCAAAATCGTCACAGACAACTTATGGCAATTTCATAATTTGAATTAGGCTGCCTTTTAAATATAGTTTTAAGTGGCACATTCAACATGAAACATTATAATGGGTGTGTTTCATATAAAAACACACCACTGAAAAGTGTCATGCCTTTCAAAAATGAAATTACAGCATACTGATTAAAGTGTACTTGCTGTTGATTCAGTGGCCTCTGGACGAAAGAAATATGTAACTTTCATTATATGAAAGAGCTACAACATCTATATTGCAATTTTTTCCTAAATTAATTTAGCAAAAGGTGACATGCTATCCTTTTCATAACCTCCTCACAAATAACTAGAATGATTGGAACTCTAGAAAGAGTAATACATGTAATAAAAGGGCCCAGTAATGAATAAGGAAAAGTAACCTCTAGTTACAGCATACAGTGCATCCGGAAAGTATTCACAGCGCTTCACTTTTTCCACATTTTGTTATGTTACAGCCTTATTCCAAAATTGATTAAATTCATTATTTTCCTCAAAATTCTACAAACAATACCCCATAATGACAATGTGAAAGAAGTTTGTTTGAAATCTTTGCAAATGTATAAAAAAATAAAATAAAAATAAAAAATAATAATAAAAAGAAAATCACATGTACATAAGTATTCACAGCCTTTGCTCAATACTTTGTTGAAGCACCTTTGGCACCAATTACAGCCTCAAGTCTTTTTGAGTATGATGCTACAAGCTTGGCACACCTATTTTTGGGCAGTTTCTCCCATTCTTCTTTGCAGGATCTTTCAAGCTCCATCAGGTTGGATGGGGAGCGTCAGTGCACAGCCATTTTCAGATCTCTCCAGAGATGTTCAATCGAGTTCAAGTCTGGGCTCTGGCTGGGCCACTCAAGGACATTCACAGAGTTGTCCCGGAGCCACTCCATTGTTATCTTGGCTGTGTGCTTAGGGTTGTTGTCCTGTTGGAAGATGAACCTTCGCCCCAGTCTGAGGTCCAGAGCGCTCTGGAGCAGGTTTTCATCAAGGATGTCTCTGTACATTGCTGCATTCATCTTTCTCTCAATCCTGACTAGTCTCCCAGTTCCTACCGCTGAAAAACATCCCCACAGCATGATGCTGCCACCACCATGCTTCGCTGTAGGGATGGTATTGGCCAGGTGATGAGCGGAGCCTGGTTTCCTCCAGACATGACACTTGCCATTCAGGCCAAAGAGTTCAATCTTTGTTTCTCATGGTCTGAGAGTCCTTCAGGTGCCTTTTGGCAAACTCCAGGCAGGCTGTCATGTGCCTTTTACTGAGGAGTGGCTTCCGTCTGGCCACTCTACCATACAGGCCTGATTGGTGGAGTGCTGCAGAGATGGTTGTTCTTCTGGAAGGTTCTCCTCTCTCCACAGAGAAATGCTGGAGCTCTGTCAGAGTGACCACTGGGTTCTTGGTCACCTCCCTGACTAAGGCCCTTCTCCCCCGATCGCTCAGTTTGGCCAGGCGGCCAGCTCTAGGAAGAGTCCTGGTGGTTCCAAACTTCTTCCATTTACGGATGATGGAGGCCACTGTGCTCATTGGGACCTTCAATGCTGCAGAAATTGTTCTGTACCCTTCCCCAGATCTGTGCCTCGATACAATCCTGTCTCAGAGGTCTACAGACAATTCCTTGGACTTCATGGCTTGGTTTGTGCTCTGACATGCACTGTTAAGTGTAGGAACTTATATAGATAGGTGTGTGCCTTTACAAATCATGTTCAATCAACTGAATTTACCACAGGTGGACTCCAATCAAGTTGTAGAAACATCTCAAGGATGATCAGTGGAAACAGGATGCACCTGAGCTCAATTTTGAGTGTCATGGCAAAGCCTGTGAATACTTATGTACATGTGATTTTTTTCAATTTTTATTTTTAATAAATTTGCAAAGATTTCAAACAAACTTCTTTCACATTGTCATTATGGTGTATTGTTTGTAGAATTTTGAGGAAAATAATGAATTTAATCAATTTTGGAATAAGGCTGTAACAAAACAAAATGTGGAAAAAGTGAAGCGCTGTGAATACTTTCCGGATGCACTGTACATTGGTTGAGTATGAAGATATAGTTGCCAAAAACATACTTTACACAAGTACATAAATGCAGACCCGAGTGCTTGGCCAAGGCATTAGCAACACAGTCCATTTGACCATGCATTCTTGCGTTACCTTGGCAGTAACAAACTTCAGTAATCAAGGGGGCGATAGGGTTACCTTCAAAAGTTTGTGCCATAAAACTGTAAGTGATATTATTCAGGTAAGTTGCTATAAATGTACTGACTTTAACTTACTTGCTCAGCAATATTCTCCTCAAACTGTTACGCCGCCATGACATTTCTTGAAAGAGCAATCTCACCACAGACGTGGACAGTTCACACTGACAGTAGTGGTTCTAGCTTGTATGGCACCCTGGGTGAAACCCGCTTCAACACGCTCCCAAAGTTGTTGGGGGTGGGGGGGGGTGGGGGGTCTGTGTGGGTGCCTCGTGCACTTTTAAAGACAGACCTACCTTGAGCTCTGGGATTGCTCATCGATGGTATATGCTTCCTTTGAAGCCATCAGTCTTCTGATTATTTCAAGTTATTTCAACTTCTTTATTAAAAAATCATGTTTGATTGTGGAATTCATGGTATTCAACTACATTACCCATGGTCCAGCAGAGAAAACTTCACCAATCAGAGAACCGCGGCCAACCAAGCCCACAAAACTTTCCTCAGTGCGATCGCCCACTCCCATGACGCGCTGTGAATTACATAATCGAGACGTGTCTCTTCACCCTTAAACTACTTACAGTACCTATTTGTACATATTGGAATATTTTGCAATAAACGGCAAATATGTTTTTTCTATACTTATAATCAACAACCTAAAATCAATAGTTTCAATCAATATACAGTATGTTCCCATTGTTTTTTATTCAATTACATAATTCGCAATGCTTCATGGGATTGTAGTCCATCCTCTCATGAAAGATGGTAATTACACTGTCTTGTACCTTTGTCTTTATGTCAGACTGTCAAATATTTTTTTTGCCTCAAAACAAGTTCACGATGTTGTGATTTTCCTCAGAGCTGGTTGATTTGGTTCATGGCTTACAACACTTTTATGAAGGATTTTATAAAAAGTCTGTTGGAAAAATGAATGGGAAAAATACTTTTGGAGCCCATGCGGCTCAATAAGTGGGCGACACTGTTGCACTTTATTGTGGTCTGACACATTTTGGAACGCAATGACGCACAAAATTGAGCTTGTGTAGCTATAAATACTTGATCCAATACTTGGATGTGATTGCATTAGATAACAAAAAAGCAAACTAAGTGGCATTTATTTTAAAGTAAGATAACAGAAGTGCACTTTTCAAGCAAAACATTTCACAAAAAAATAAGATGTAAAATTATTTAACAGATATTCCTTCTTTAATTGAAGGCAAAGAGTAAATAACAGGCAGTGCCTCTATCAAAAAGGTGATTGGCTCTTGTAGCTAAAAGACAGGACTTTCATTCCTACAGCTTCCATAATAAACATACATAGTGATTTGATTTCTACCATTAATTTTTTTTACAAGTGGTCTGTCTCCTCCTCCTAATGCTGTCTCTGGGGTAAATTACTTCACACGTCCACTTAAAATTTCCTTGGTAATCGCAAAAACGGCCAAGAACATAATTTATTTGCAGATGCCACTTAGTTTCATGTTATATAATGCAATTTATGTCAACCATATGTACGTGTGTCTTAAGTGTCCAAATGAGCACTTTTTGGGGCCAATGTGGATCAAACTATACTGTAGGCACAGGTCACCCTGCTGCCATACCTCCACACACTTCTCCAGAGTCTTCTTCCAAACACTCGCTGTCATCACACTCACAGAAGCGTCCACTGATCAAGCCCTTCCCGTTGAGATTATGGCACATGCAGCTGCCACAGTAACAGGTGCCTGTCGGCCAGACACATCAATGTCAGGATCCAGAGAACTCATTCTGTCACCCTACTCCACAGCATCACACTGCAGCAAACACACTTGCACATATGAAGACACACATACACTCTCACAAACACATTTGATCTTAACCTAGATGACCAAACACAGATACAGTTTCATGTACACACATGCCGTAAAACATGGCTACAAATACCAAGCACATCTGCAAACCAGCTGGGTCCTCTTCCCCTGTTAATCAACATACATGTATAAACAAAGCCACATCACCCTACGTTAATGTTCAGGTCAGTGTAAGGGTTAAGTGCAGGGTTTGGGTCAAGGTGTGAAATGCAATGAAGCTGCTGTTTTCTATGGGGATTTTCTTGGCCGCTCAGACTGTGTTAAGCATGTTTTGACAACTGGGCACCATATAACTTTACATTTAGTTATATTTATAAACAAATATGCAGAAATGGTTAGATTTTGATAAGGCTCATGAAAGATCAGTACATTATTGCATTCACTGTATCCAACAAAGAAGTTTTGTCACACCATTTACCAAAAAGCCAAAATTAAAACCGAATAAAAGTTAAAGGAATATTCCGGGTTCAATACAAGTTAACCTTAATCGACAACATTTGAGGCATAATGTTGATTATCGCAAAAAATAGTTTCAACTCATCCCTCCTTTTCTTTAAAAAATAAATAAATAAAGCAAAAATCGAGGATACAGTGAGGCACTTACTGTACATTGGAAGTGAATGGGCCAATTTTCTGTGGAATTAAAGGGAGAAATGTGTAGCTAATCATTTTATTAAAGCACTTACATTAATTCTTCTTTTAAAACTCATGTATTATTTGAGCTGTAAAGTTGTAAATTGTCCTTTTTACAGTCGTTTTAGGGTTTAAGGGTTTGTTGACATTACATCATCATGACAAGGGTGTTGTAAAATTGGCTATAACTTTACACACTAAAATCACATTAACAATCATATTGTTTACATCTTGTGGCTATACTTTTGAAACAGTGAATATTTCAACCTTTACAAATTGACGGCATTCTCTTCCATTGTAAGTGCCTCACTGGAACCCAGATGTTTGCTTTTTTTAAAGAAAAGGAGGGACGAGTCAACATAATTTTTTGTGGTAATCAATATTATGCCACAAATGCTGTCAGTGGAGCTTAACTTGTATTGATCCCGGAATATTCCCTTAATTGGGTTATTTTTTGGGTTTTCAACTTGTAGGTTGCAAGTCTGTTCTGACTGTGTCATGGATGGCAAGGCAAAAAAACAATGGTAAATGCAAATAATTAAATGCAACTAACCAAGTAATCATGCTTGGTTGGCAAATATATATATATATCCAACTTTAAAAGGGAGAAGAATTTGGTGCAAGTACATCTGTTACTTAGTAGAAGCTATCCATATTAGACAGATGCCAACATACACATTACATCATGACAAAAGCTAACCAAGGTAAAACAAATTGGACCCAGACTAAATACAGGTACACTTGCAATGGGGATTAACATAGATTGTGCCGACTACAATGTGTTATGTGCAGCAAATTATTGGCTTAATAAATATAATAAATAATAATACATTTCTATGTTTGATTTTAACAAAATTTTGTTAACATTTGAACGATTAACAAATTTGGTGCTGTGTTAAGTTGCCGACTGATGTCCAATATTCAGTCAATTTATGTTCAGTACAAAACAATTAGATAAGCAAATGTCATAATCAACTGTGCGCCTGTGTGCCTTCATTTGTGACTGTTTGCATTGCATAGCATAATAAGAAATTCTAGATCACAGCTCTGACATGGAGACAACTTTATTTTCTACAGGGCCCGATATAATATGAAATGTGAAACATCTTACCAGCATTGGAGCAAACTACACCCTGGCCGTTGCGACAGAGGTCTTTGCTGGTTTTAGCAGAGAGGGAACATTGCTCCTGAAACTGGCAGGATTCCCCAAACCAGTCCTCATCGCAGAAACACTTTCCACATTTGCATATCCCATGATCTGTAGTGGCAACACAAACACACAAAATATATTTATTGATTTTTTTTTTTTTTTATTAACATGTGGTCAGGATACAGACCCACAATGTAAAAAGTAAATGGCTGAAAATGATGTTATGTTGGAGGAGCCAATGAGCTCAATATGAGATCGATTTTGTGATTAGTAATACATTTATAAGATGTTTGGAAAGGGGTGAAGGACAGGGTGAGGTGCAAGCCATTAACACTCTCCACGCATGCATGCTTACAAAGGAAACCCTGTGAATGAAGGGGGGCAAGGAGTCCTGTGTGATTCACACATGTGTGCTTTTCACAGCTAAAAGGTGTTAAGATCCTTGTAGTTTTTTCCACACCATAAACATTATACAATTATACAACACTATACACTAGAACAAGGGCTCCCAAACTTCTATGAACTAAAATATCTACTTGAAGTACCCCCTGAGATTTTAAGCCATGTTTAACTGGTAACATTTTACAATAAGGTTTTATTTGTTTTAATAACATTAGTTAACATAAACTAACAATGAACAATGCTTTTACAGAATTTATTAATCTTGGTTAATTTTAATTTTAACATAAAGTAACACATTTTGAAAATCAAAACTTGCATATATTAACATTAGTTTATGCACTATGAACTAACATGAACTAACAACTAACAATTATATATTTTTAACTTGCATTAACAAAGCCTACTACATGCTGTGAAAAATATTTTGTTCATTGTTTGTTCATGATACCTAATACATTAACTAATGTTAACAAATGGAACCTTATTGTAAAGTGTTACCATTTAACTTTCAAAATCAAATGAAATTTACAACACCTTTGCATGTTCAGTTGTAAAATATTTGTTTTTTTTATTATTTATTTATCAATTTACTTTCAAATTTGACACACACACACACACACACACACACACACACACACACACACTATATATATATATATATATATATATATATATATATATATATATATATATATATATATATATATATATAATTATTATAATACATAATTATTATATACTTTTGATTCATTTAAGCATAGGTATTTCTATAACAACAGTAACCTCACCAACCCCTAGGGATTTGCGAATCTCGGTTTGGGAAACCCTGCATTAGTGGTCTGCTACCAAAACCAAGTAAAAGTAGATTACTGTGTGTTTTTGTAATGGAAACATAGTAATACAGGTCTAATAAACATAAAGGTGATGTGTGTAACTTTTTCTATGTTACAGTACATTCTCCTTTCCCAACTTAATATGCACAGACAACTATAAGTACACCATTTGTGGGATGAATACTATGGCGGCAAATCAGTGCCAATAATCTGTGCGCATTTTTGACTCTCGCACGTGCGATAGATTGAAGCCACGCGAGGAAACAGGTAGAACTCGCGTGCGCGTTTTAACCCTTGCGCGCATTATTGACACTCATGCACGGTAGTTCAATGCTGCGCGAGGAAACAAGAAGAACCCGCGCGCTCGGAAACCTCTGCCGCGCGAGCAAGATTATTCTTCTGCCTTTGCTCATGCAAACATCTTTTAAGTTTGTCAGTGGTGGGGCGGGCTCTTAGTGTTTTGTGTGTAACCTTCATTAATTTCATTGGTTATTCCCCTTTCCCCTAAATTAGTTGTGATTGGCTAGCAATATCTAGGCTGATAAAAAAAAAAAAAAAAAAAAAAGGAAAATGCTTTCTCTAAAGTGTTATATTGCATGCTTATTATATGTACAAGGAATTTACTTTTTTATCTAAAGTGACATACGTTATGCAAATTAAAGATAGTCTTCTAATAGCAACTTTGAAATCAGTGGTTTAAAGTCACCAATGTAGACACAGACACTTTGCAACATCCTGTTAATAAGGCTATGATTTATTTTCCTGGGCTCACAACTTTTCAATTAATTATAAAGTGTCTTACAACTGCAATGACAAAAGTCAGATTATATATTATATTTAAATAAATGGCAGTTCTTTAAGTTCTACTGTATATAGTAACATCACAAGAATGCAACAGCTAGCTAGTAACCTACCTGTTTTTAAAAGTGTCTTCCAAAGATACACAGTACTTGCATACATTAAATCAGCCCTGTTATTAGCAACAAATAAAGTAATAATGACTAACATGCAGAGGGTCCCTTGATGAAGCCATGGCTGTCTCGTTTGGAAGGATGCAACCTCCGGAGGTCGCATTTGTTGGCCGCATACGTCATCGAGGCTGTCTCGTTTCGTAAAAGCGAGTAGGACACTTCGAATGCAGCCTTCAAATGCGACCTTCTTTTACGGGAACGCAGAGGATGCATGAGGTGTATCCTTCGTGGGCACTCACAACCCACAATTCTTTGCTTCAATGGAAATGTCTAAAAAAAATAACACCAATTTGCCCGTAAATATGATGTTCAAACTCAAGTAATGTTAATTTCCAAGATGAAGTACCTCAGTAGATGGGTACAGGGTATATAAAATTTATAATTATATTAATATTTAATTAAAATAAAGTATTAAACTAAAAGTACACCTGGAAAATCTATTTTCTTTTCTCTTTACATCATTATAACTCTCCTAAAATTTACCTCATACATTCCCTTCTAAAGGGACTTTGTTCTCTTGTCACTCAAAGCGATCTCACTTGTTAAAGAGTGGCGTGCTGTCATAGCAACCATGTTACGTTCCGTTTCCGTTTGTCCTATGAAGGCCATCTCGTTTAAATGAGGCTTGTTTAAAGGATGACGCTCGGTACACTGCAGCCTTCAAAGGACGCGTCCTACCTAGCACGTAGCCTTCGAAACGAGACACAGCTACTGTCTCTCACAAATCACAGGCGAGTTTATGGTTCTTTTTAGTAACAGGGAGCCAATCACAACTGACTTCTGGAAAAAAAGATAATAAACAATGATATTTGAGGTTACAAACAAAACAGCAAGAGCTTGCAAGAGCAAAGGCAGAAGAATGACCTTGTTGGTGCAGCAGGTTTCCTCACGCACAAAAGGTTATATTGCATGCGCAGAGGATTTCATGCGTGCCAGGGTTTAAAACAAGCGTGCAGGTTCTTCCCATTTCCTCACGTGGTTTTAATCATGCGTCAATAATGCGCGCAGATTATTAGCATTGAATTGCCCTCATAGAATACCATGAAAAGTTTAAACACTGTGGCTCTTTCAAAGCATTGCTTTTTTCATTTGAGTAGCCTAACCAGCCCATTATACACTCATTTAAAACTTTATTAGGAACACTATGGTCCTAATAAAGTGCCAGACTTGGTCTTCTGCCGCTGTGATCCATCCGCCTCAAGGTTCGACGTGTTGTGCATTCTGAGATGCTATTCTGCTCACTACAATTGTACAGAGTCGTTAACCATAGCCTTTCTGTCAGCTCAAACCAGTCTGGCCATTCTCCATTGACCTCTCTCATCAACAAGGCGTTTCCTCCCGCAGAACCACCGCTCACTAGATGTTTTTGGCACCATTCTGATTAAACTCTAGAGACTGCTGTGTGTGAAAATCCCACGAGATCAGCAGTTACAGAAATAATCAAACCAGCCCGTATGGCACCAACAATCATGCCACGGTCATAATCACTGAGGACACATTTTTTCCCTCATTCTGATGGTTGATGTGAACATTAACTGAAGCTCCTGACCCATATCTGCTTGCATTTTATGCATTGCTCTGCTGCCACATGATTGGCTGATTAGATAATCGCTTGAATAAGTAGGTGTACAGGTCTTCCTAATAAGTGCTCAGTGAGTGTAGCAACATAGGCTTAATTACTTTAAAATTAGGGTGGTACTACCTGTTTTATTTTTGTTTTTTAAACAATGGAAGATGTTTTGGAAATCTGTTTTAAAACATTATTTTTGAAATTCAATTTGGTGCTGTTAGTTGTGCAGAAAATAGACACTTTTCACTTTAAATAAGGGGGTTGTTTAAGTTTAATCATCTCTGGTCTGTACAAGCACAGAATCAGGGTCAGCATATGTCACTTTAATGCTTCCAAAACCATGAAACAGTTCTTGGACAAACAAAAAGGAATTTAATACTATTTAATCAAAGGCAGTCCTGCAATCTCAAAACCTCTACAGCCGAGTATAGCGAATACTGACAAATGCAATGTGTGGTACAGTAGTTTATTTCACCTAAGCTCACCCTTTCAGATAACACAAGTCATTCTACTTATTACAAATACTGAAATATGAGCATTTCTTTCCATTCATTTTCCATCACTCATTCTTTCTCTCTTTACCCCTCCCCTTCCCTCCTTCTGTATGCAACAGTGGCACAAGTCAGACAAGCAAAATGTCATTTTCTATATCATACGACTGTTTTGATTGCCCATCTTTATTCACGACTCCATGGATGATAATGGATATACAAAAAAATGGCAGCCAAAATATGATCTAAATATCTCCTGTTCTTGTAAATTCAGCTCTTTAGCCAAAGTCTGAAGTGTCAATACCTGCACTAATCCATCATGTAAATTTGATGTCGTCTTCAAGGACTATCCATCAGTCCTTAACAATAGCCTTGTCCTCCTCCAGTACTCATTACTGAGTGCCTTGGCTGCTTGTCACAAACATTCAGTGTTTTATAGCCAATCTGGAGGGAAAGGCAAGAATAATGCAAATTCAAAATGGAGGATACATCTATCTTGTGCCCTATAGATTAAAAACAAATTGGTATTGGAAATGTAGAGACATCAGCCAAGAACTGTATAAAAATTAGAATTTCTAGGCTGTGGCTTAGATTTAAACTTAAAGAAGGGTATTCTTTATTACCACATCTGGCTGGTTGTTAGTAGTGGGACAACAAATTCTATCTTCAGGCATACACAACTCCTGATTTGTGTGATTTCACCCATATGTTTACACACAAACACTTTTTGTTGCGTCTAACTGCCACAGTTTCAGACATTACAGAGCAGGCATTACACATTTTTTCATACATGGGAAAATAAATACCAATGCTGAATAGGTTAAAAAAAAAAAAAAAAAATATATATATATATATATATATATATATATATATATATATATATATATACATTTTTTGGAGGCAATCAGTTACATCAAATTTATTTAGTTAACAAACGTTTAAGTTCATAGAACTTTCAGATTTTGATTTTATACTACACTTGCTCTCAACTTGAAATTTTGAGTAAGTTAACTCATACATTTTAATGATACTTAACTCTAAATTTAACTCTTTGGCTGATCTTACAATTACCATGTAAGCTCAATTTCATTACTTCAAGTAGAGGAGACTAGTACAGTAACTAGTGAACTAACTAGTACAGTAAATGCTAGCATGCTGAATGCTAATTGGAAACACTGTGCTTTAATTAGCATGGCAATTGTTCAACAAATAACACAACATACTGGAGAATAAGCTTAATTTGTACCTGTCATCAACTTAAACTCAAGAGCCACTATTCACCATAATGATAATGCCCAAGAACTTTAACATAACAGAAACTCTTCTAAATAACACAAAAAACATAAAACACTACATTTACATTCATCTTGCACAAAGACACATAAAATACCACTTAATTTTAACATTTACTCTCCCTGTCCAGTGCCATGCAAAGCATGCTGGGAAATAGAAATGCCCTGCCCAGTTTCAGTTAAATTGAAGTTCATTAAACTCAAAACAATAAAACAATTCAGGTTACTTAAAAGGTGTCAGTTTTGCAAACTCCAAAGTAAGAGAAAGTTAAAAATACTCATCAAGGTAAAAAAAATGTTAACAAATTTGAATGATACATTTTTCCCTACTCAAAACAATTAATTATTTCGAGCATTAGGGTTTACAATGATAAGAATATGGAGTGACCAGGAATATGAATGCTTGATATAAACTCAGGCAATAAATACAGGCAACGCTGTCTTTGAGAGAATCTAGAACATATTTTTTATATTTATATTGTTTAAAAAAAATGTTTACTTGGAGTTTTAGCAAGAAAATACAATATGTAGCATGAGTCTGTACTGTACCAATATGTATAGCATGAGTTGGGACTGTACCGATGATTTGTTTGGACAAAAAATGGCTTGATCGTCTGAGAAAATCTTACCAGACCTGTGTATGTCTGAAAGCCTAGGAATAATGTTCCACCCAGCCAGGCCAAGCTTGTAACTGATCATTGTTAAAATTCAAATTTTTATCATTTATTTTTTAGTAAAATTTGAGTACATCAGTGGGGGCATTTGCATATTTGCCTTTCTCAAAGTCCCACAAAATGACAACCATTGATGCACACATGAATCAGATTAATACCTGCCTTTCAGTTGTATTAATTTGCACATGTAGATACCACTATCAAAATTATTTTCAGGCATGATAAATCACTTTACAGGCCCTATTTAATCCATTTGCATTGACACCACCCTTTATTTTGCACTTTTATGGAGGCACACCCCCAAATTACATATTCACTATAGGAAACTCGCAAAAACTGATTAGACATGCTATTTTACACATCTGAACAACTCAATCTTTTGATAGACTTTGTAGAAGATCATGTCAGCCATTTTTTATGTGTGCTATGAAGTTTGCATTTGTACACATAATAACCCTTTAGAAAAGAAGGGTCTCTTTGCAGTAGCTTGATCTTTAAAACATGTTGTCTTCTTAGCCTGTTAAACAGTAGCTTTGTATAAAACAAGACAAACATTCAGTGAGGTAATTATTTCCCCCTTGTTGTTCTCCTACTTTGTGTTGTAGAGCGTAAAATGATTATGTGCTGGGCTGGGCCGGGATGGGTGTGAGGGAGACATCTGTCCTGGCTGATAATGCTGCATACAGCAGACCTGCAGCGATGAAGAGAAAATCATGTAAAGAATAAGGGGTAGTGTGAGTTTATAGACAGTCTATAATTTATTATGCTTGTCAGATGTGTCCTTTTTATATCAGAGCTATGGTCTGGCAGTTGGCACATTTGTTCCAGACACATTGAGCCATGGTGCTCATTTGGGAAATGTGGATCTGGCACAAATATCCCTGCTAAGAAAGCTGCTTAAAGGGATAGTTCACCCAAACATGAAAGTTTCTCACCATTTACTGTCCTTACAATGCAAGTGAACAGTGGTGGAAAGAGTACTGATTTTTTCACTTAAGTAAAAGTACTGCTACTGAAAAAATAATTAACTTGAGTACAAGTAGATGTACTGATAAATATTATGACTCAAGTAAAATAAATAAGTAGTTTGCTGAAAAACTACTCAAGTAATTATGATACAAGTTACTTTAGGAAAATTATATTATATATAGTATGAAGGGTTTGATTTTAGATCCCCACACTAGTCTAAAAAAAAGAGGGGAGTGAAGGGGTTAATATTCAAATAGCCTTTTACTCTTACATTTTTTCTTATTATATTAATCAATTTTCTATTTTCCTTTTACAATAAGGTGCAAGTAACATGTATGTCATCTGAGGTGTGACTGAGGGTCTGGCCCCATGCCAGAAAAGCAGTAGCAGTGATCATTCATTTAGACTGTCTCTCGGAGAATATACATTTAATTGTACTGCATTTATTCACAAACAAATCTGTTATAATTATTGCATAATTAATCAACTATTCAATAACCACTTGATTCTATTTTAATTCAATCACTATTAATTGAATGAGAGAGAGAGAGAGATTTTAGTTATGATATGATTTTATTGTCATACTGGGTGACTATGCGCATTAGTAGGCCTTGTGTGTATGCTCTTTGCCGTGCTCTGTCTTAAAAAGTTAGGGAGACGACCTCCAGTCCTGGGAAATAGATAATGCCTACCCGTTGCAATGTCTAAATCATTCTGTGTTTGGATTGTTTATGGTGCCCTAAGACATATGACATCTGCACATAAGTTCTGTAAAACCAGTTATGGGAACCTGATTAATGTTATGGCTAACTAATTATTGTTTGCACAAAGGTGGAAACAGACCATATTTGTAAAGTGCTGAGATGTTTGAAGTAAGTGACCTATCAGAATCTTAGAAAGTTTTATACTGTGACACCTCTAATTCAATTTACATATGACTATAATTGCTTGTGAATCTTTTTGAATGGGAGCTTCTTTTTTTTCTTCTGTATTACTGAACCACTGGATTCAATTGACTTGTGATGCTTATTGGAACAGCAGAGAACAATCAGTAAACTCTCTCTCAGTTGATTGCAAACCTGAGTCTGAGTTTTTATTCCTCAATATTCATATTGAGGATCCAGCTGTTACCCCCTGCAAGTATAAACGTGTCACGGATCCACCGGGCTCTCCCTCTCTTTCTCCCTCACTGCCGACACAGCGCTCACTCTCCCCTGAGTTTTGATCACATGCACCTGGACATCGTTAGTGGATAATCAAGACTGCATTTATACCCAGCTTTCACACACACCCTTTGTCTGTTCTTGTCGATGTTTTCTCAGAGACTACGGACCTTCCTAGTATTGACAAACTTACCTGTTGATACTTATCTGATGTTATATTCTGTGGATATTACCTCCTTGTTGTTATCCTCATCTGGGTTTGTGTGTTGGTTCCTCCTCTGGTTATCCTCCAGCGTTGTCACTCTCCTGTTTCTTCAAAGTTACATTAAAGTATCAAAAGACTGTTGAGAGTTATCTATTCATCTGTACATCATGTTATTTCCCTGTCTGGAAATTACTTACCTGCTGTTTGCAACACTGCTCAAACTGGATTTACTCACCTGTTGTTTACATTGCTGTTTTATTCACCTGTTCAATAAAACCTCACTGTTGAGCCCATATCTCTGCCTCCGTGAGTTTCTCCGTGACAGAAGAACAGACCACCAAAACTGACTCAGCAGGGGCTTCCAATATTCCACCAACACCGGCGAGCACAATTATTGAGGAGCTGGTGAATGAAATTCGTCGGATCATCTCTCCATCTGGAGCTGCGGACGCCAGTTCCTCTTCCCTTTCCTCACCCACCTCTCCATCTCCGGTTTCTCTTCATGCCTGTCCCATGGTCAGTCCTTCTCCTTATTCGGGTGCAATGTTCACTAATGCTCGAGATGAAGTCTCAGAGGTTTCAAACAGACAGAGCAAAGATCGCCTACATTATTTCATTACTTTCCGGATGTGCACTGCAGTGGGCAAACTCTCTGTGGGATCAGGTGGCCCAGTCACCCAGTCATTGGATGCTTTCCTCACACATTTTAAGGAGGTTTTTGGACTACCCATTGGTGATTTGTTGGTGAGTGAACAACTTTATCGTCTCAGACAAGGAAAGAAGTCGATCACAGATTATGCTCTGCAGTTTCGCACGCTTGCAGCCACGAGTGGCTGGAATGAACCGGCCCTTCTAACAAACTACCGACAGGGGCTGGAACCTTCTCTGCGGTTGCAGCTGGTGGTGTATGATGACTCCATCGGCCTGGAACGCTTTATTCAGCTCTCCATATGTGTGTCCCAGTGGATGAAGACCTGCATCAGCGAACAGAGTAATATACAATCCCCACCTGCACGCCTTTATCCACGCTCTCCAGAATCAGAAGAAGAACCGATGCAAATTGATTCATTCAGATTGTCCCCACTCGAGCATCAATGGAGACTACAAAAATGGCTATGTTTTTACTGTGGAGCTGGTGGGCATGTGATCGCCGAATGTCCTGTTCGCCCCTTACGACGTATGGTGAGTCATGCTTATTCGATGCCTATTATACATGCTCTGTTGTCTACTATCGTTTCAGCGATCAGTCCACATGTTTCTCTCTCAGTCAAGGCCCTCATTGACTCTGGAGCGGCAGGCAGCTTTGTCTCAGAACAACTTTGCCGCCGGCTCCAACTCCCATCGATCAAATGTTCCTCCCCGATCTCTGTCCACTCAGTGACTGGAAGACCTCTTGGAAGAGGAATTTTATTTAGGATTCTGGAGGGCTCTACAGCTAATATCATCCTGGGGTGTCCTTGGCTACAACTACACTCACCGCAGCTCTCATGGACTACAGGAGAAGTGATGGCTTGGGGTAAGGAGTGTTTTCATGGATGTTTACAACTTCCCCATCCTAAATGTTCCAGTGATGCTGTTTCTGTGTGTGCTACTTCAGTAGAGAGTCCTGCAAGTGAGCTTCAAGTAGACGTGCCCCAGGAAAATAATGCATTCAAAGGTGTCTTCAGCCCACAAAGAGCAGCTAGTTTACCTCCTCATCAACCATGGGACTGTGCCATCGATCTTATGCCAGGAGCACCATTGCCCAGGGGATGGATTTATCCTCATTCACTTCCCGAGCAGAACGCCATGGAGGATTACATCGATGAGGCTCTGAAGCAAGGTTACATCTGCCCTTCTACTTCCTCTGCCACTTCCAGCTTTTTCTTTGTGGCCAAGAAGGACAGAGGCTTACGGCCCTGCATTGATTACCGTGCACTGAACAAAGTTACTGTCAAGTTCCGGTATCCCCTTCCCCTGGTCCCGGCAGCTGTAGAACTCCTAAGAGGAGCCACTGTGTTCTCTAAGCATGACTTGTGTAGCGCCTATAACCTCTTTCATATCCGGAGGGGGGATGAGTGGAAGACCACCTTCGTGACCCCAACAGGCCACTATGAATACCGGGTCATGCCCTATGGCCTGGCAAATGCCCCCTCCATGTTCCAGAACTTTATGAACAAGGTGTTCCGGGAGTATCTCCAACGATTCATTACTGTCTACATCGACGATATCCTCATCTACTCGTGGAACGAGAACGACCATCGCCAGCATGTGGCGCTCATACTGGAGAAGCTTAGAGAACAACAACTGTACCTGAAACTGGAAAAATGTGAATTTCATCAACCATCTATTCAGTTCCTCTGACACATCATCAGTCCCAGAGGGGTGGAAATGGACCAGGGGAAGGTTGGTGCAGTTCATTCCTGGCCCAAACCCACCACAATTAAAGAACTTCAGAGATTTCTAGGTTCTGCAAACCTCTATCTTCGCTGCATACGCAATTACAGTTTTATGTCTGCTCCACTAACCTCTCTTCTCAAGTCTAAGCCCAAGTCCCTGTCCTGGAACCAGCCTGCCTTGAAGACCTTCCAACACCTAAAAGAAGCATTCATGACTGACCCAGAATGAACTTTCGTTGTGGAAGTAGATGCCTCCACCTTAGGCATTGGAGCAGTATTATCTCAGTGGCAGGGGAATCCACCCAAGCTTCACCCATGTGCCTTTTTCTTGCGGAAACTCACTCCGGCGGAGCAGAATTATGACATAGGCAACCGGGAGCTACTTGTCATCAAGCTGGTGCTGGAGGAGTGGCGCCACTGGCTGAAGGGATCACGTCATCGATTTCTGGTCATCACAGATCATCGCAACTTTGAATACCTTAGAGAAGCAAAACAGTTGAACCCCGCCAGCCTGGTGGGCCTTGTTTTTTACACGGTTTAACTTCTCTGTTTCTTATTGTCCAGGGTCCAAGAACACCAAAGCGGATGCTCTATCCTGACTTCATGCTGTGGAACCTCTTAATGGTACACATGAATCCATTCTACCACCAGCATTGATAGCAGTACCATCCAGTGGGCCCTGGACGATCAAATAGAGGAGGCCGCCAGAAAAGAACCTGCTCTGCCGGGGTGTCACGGGGGACGCAAATACATCCCCACATGCCTTCAGACTTCCCTCATCACTTTCGTCCACTCCTCCCTGGGCTCTGGTCATCCTGGTTACCATCAAACCCTCTCGCTTCTCCAAAATTGATACTGGTGGCCCCGTATGTCCCAGGAAGTCCAGTGATATATCCAAGGCTGTCCAGAATGTGCCATCTCCAAATCTCCTCATCATCTTCCATCTGGTAAGCTCCTTCCTCTGAATGTTCCTCAGCACCCCTGGTCACAACTGGGGTGGATTTTATAACTGACTTACCTACATCGGATTCCTTCACCTGTGTATTAGTTGCTGTTGACAGATTCTCCAAGGCGTGTCATCTGGTTCCGATAAAGGGCCTCCCTACAGCGCTGGAGACCGTGGAAGCCTTATTCCATCCTGTCTTCTGGAATTATGGCCTCCCAGAAGACATAGTGCCTGACCGCAGCCCATAGTTTATCTCACGGGTATGGAGGTCCTTCTTCTCCCTGCTGGGTGTATCAGTGAGTTTAACCTCTGGATATCATCTGCTATCCAACGGGCAGATGGAGTGGAAGATTCACGAGATTGGTCACTTTCTGCGGACCCACTACCATAACCACCAGGACAGCTGGAACCGTTTCCTACCATGGGCCATGTATGCACAGAACTCTCTCCGTCAACCAGCCACCGGACTCACACCGTTCCAGTGCGTGCTTGGCTTTCAGCCCCCTTGTTTCCCTGGTCTGGAGAGCCTTCGGATGTTCCAGCTGTGAGCCACTGGTACGAGGAAAGTGAGAGGGTCTGGGACTCAGCTCATGTCCATCTTCAATGAGCAGTTCGGTGGCAAAAGAGCCAGGCCGACGCTAGAAGATCAGAGACTCCTACTTACCATCCTGGGCAGAAGGTCTGGCTCTCCACTCGAGACATCTGGCTCCGGCTGACTTGTCAAAAGTTGAGTCCCAGATACATTGGTCCATTCACTATACAACATCAAGTAAATGCACTCACATACCAGTTACAACTACCCTCACATTACAGAATCAATCCCACTTTCCATGTTTCTCTCCTCAAACCTTACTATCCTTCTCTGTCTCCTCCTTCCTCAGAGCCCGGTGTGACCGAGGAACCCCCTCAGCCTTTGTTCCTGGAGGATGGGTCGGTGTACAAGGTTTGAGCCATCCTAGACTTCCGACATCAGAGAGGACATCTTGAGTACCTGGTAGACTGGGAAGGTTATGGTCCTGAGGAGAGGTCCTGGGTTGCTCGAGATGACATCCTGGATCCGACCTTACTTACCACCTTTCAAAATCCTACTCACCCAGCTCCGTGTTGACAAGGTCGGCCCTGGCGTCGGAGACTCCGGCCCTCAGGAGCGGTCCCTGAAGAGGGGGCGGGGGTACTGTCACGGATCCACCGGGCTCTCCCTCTCTTTCTCCCTCACTGCCGACACATCGCTCACTCTCCCCTGAGTTTTGATCACACACACCTGCACATCATTAGTGGATAATCAAGGACGGCATTTATACCCAGCTTTCACATACACCCTTTGTCTGTTCTCAACGATATTTTCTCAGAGACTACGGACCTTCCTAGTACTGACAAACTTACCTGTTGATACTTACCTGATGTTATATTCTGTGGATATTACCTCCTTGTTGTTATCTTCGTCTGAGTTTGTGTGTTGGTTCCTCCTCTGGTTATCCTCCAGCGTTGTCACTTTCCTGTTTCTTCAAAGTTACCTGCAAGTATCAAAAGACTGTTGTGAGTTATCTATTCATCTGTACATTGTGTTATTTCCCTGTCTGGAAATTACTTACCTGCTGTTTGCAACACTGCTCAAACTGGATTTACTCACCTTTTGTTTACATCACTGTTTCATTCACCTGTTCAGTAAAACCCCGATGTTGAGTCCATATCTCTGCCTCCATGAGATTCTCCGTGACAATACGCTTCCATTTTTTTAGAACACAAAGACATTTTTGTTCTTGAAAGAAACGTTTGCTTCCTTTCACCAAGGATGCATTAAATTGATCAAAATACTGCCAAATTACTATTACAGTTTGAAATAATTGTTTTAAGTGGTATTTATTCCATTTTTATTTCCTTACCCATGATGCCAAACAAATACTGTGTCACCTATTCCTTACAAAAGCATTCTAAAGTACTAATTTGGTACTCAAAATGTTTTTCTTACTATTAGAACAATTGAAAATGGTTGCGCTACCATGCAGAAATCACAATACAGTGGGTTTTTTTCCCCATTTGCTGAGGTATTGAGTTTTTACAAGTTGATTTACACTTGCAAGTCAAATTTTGGTTTTAAAAATAGGCAAAAAGAAACACATTTATCCTGAAATTTTATTTTCTCCTAAAGTCTATTGATTTAGAGAGATGAATGCTATTCCATGCATTACTGTTTTGAAAAAAGCATATCTAACCAGGATAGAGAGGGAAGTGGATGGCAAGATGCGCATCAAAAAGACAAGTAAATCAAAGTCTCTAGTTTGAGAAACAGACTCCTCACAGGTCTTAAACTAGCAACTTCTAAATGCCAAAGACCTGCATTGCTGCAAGAGGATTCTTGGACAAAGAGAACATTTTAAGAATACAACATTTGGGGGCACCATGCGAGGTTTGGACGTGTGAACGGCGAGCTCTGCGCACTTTGCTAGTTTTAATACTTTTTGTGTCATAAACCGATGAGATTCGATACACCCTGTTCCATAATTGTTCTATGAATACAATATGTCAAAGAATTCAAAATTCTCAGGCTCTGGAGACATTAAAAGACACTTATGTGCTCAAGCCCCTGAGCAGCAGGCTGCAAGCCCGGGACTCAATTTGGCCAGTGAAGTGAAAGGGATTCAGCGTCAACTGTCGAACATGTCGGTAATGCTGACGAAAGTCGTTGCTGACTTGGAGGAACTTGCTGTAATATGTCGATCGATCACTGCCATGGAGACAAAATTCACTGAGTTGGTTACAAGTGTTGTGGATGTTGAGAAACAAATCGATTATCTGGAGTCATCGGAGAGGGAAATAGCTGCTAACCCGTTAGCGACCAAGACGGGCTTGGAACACGTTTGGGAAAAGTTGGAAGAACTTGAGAATTGTAACCGGCGAAACAACGTCCGAATTGTTGGAATTCCTGAGGATGAAGAAGGCCGAGATATGGTGAAATTCCAAGATGAGCTCTTCCCGAGTCTGCTCGATATAACAGGCCATAAGCTGCAAATCGAGCGAGCTCACAAAGTTCTGGCTCAGAGATCCACTGAGGGAGACAGGCCCCAATCAATTCTGGCCAAATTTCTGAGATCATCTGATAAAGATCTTGTGTTATGCGAGGCGAGGAGTAAAGGAAGGCTTTCTTGGAAGAACCACAACATTTTCTTGTTCCCAGACTTTGCGAATTCGACAAGAGAGAAATGTGATCGATTCAAGGAATGCAAGAAACGCTTACATTAGTGGAAGGTCGCTTTTGCACTGATGTTCCTGGCCAAATTGAGAATAGATACTAAGGATAGCCGCAAAATATTTACAAGCCCACAGCAAGCGATGTTCTTTATAAAGTCAATGGAATGAGCAAGTCATTGTGTGATGCTCTCGATGCAGCCGAGTGGGCCTGACTCACTGAACATTCACTTGCCTGTCCGAGGAAACTGAGCACCTTTTGTGTTTCTTTTTGTGTTGGTTGCACCTAGCGAGTATGTTTTGAGGAATAACTCTACTTCGGGACAGTTTGTGGATGAATCTGCACGTTCTTTGTGCAGATTCAGCCAATTGGCTGGAGTTTGTTTTATAGATTATTTTCTGTTGTGTTATTCTGTCTCACAAAATTTGTAGAGAATCACCAGACTTGAGCAATCCGACGGCAAAGTTGTCACAGGGACTCTCGTAGGCGTACATGGACTGTTTGAGTTTAGGTGGATGCCAGTTGGCGCCGTCGTGCGTGGTGTTAATGCACATGTTTTTCTTTTTTCTGTATTTTGTTTGTTTTGTTCTGGGGGATGTTCGGGGGTTGACTGTTGCACCAATGTTGGAATGTGGTCTTTATAATTTTATTTTTGACACACAATCTATTTTTTCTCATGTGTCAAATTGTCAAATGTTAATATTAGCAGATTGTCTCTCTCCACTTGGAATGTGAATGGATAGGGGCACCCCATAAAAAGAAGGAAGGTTATTTCTTCAAGAAACGCATCTTTCCCCGTAGGAAGATGAACAGTTTGGGAAGATATGGGGTGGACATGCTTTCTTTAGTGCTGGCTCAACTAAGAGCAGGGGAGTGTAATGATATGCAGACTCAGAAGCTTGAGATGAACCCAGGTGTGGGAGTTTATTGGACAGGATGCTGAAAAAGCAGGTAAGCAGGCACGGTAAGTGTTCAGGTATAGTACAGAGTCTTTGGAGACAGTCTAGGATCAGACAGGGAACCAAGGCAGAAGGCACAAATCTACAAGAGTAGATTATTAAAACAACAGGTGCCCAAACAGGTAACTTCAACATCAAACAGGATCACAGGTAAGTCACGTGCATAGATATTGGAGCAGGTAAGTATAACAATGTGTGCCCAAACAGGTAACTTCAACATCAAACAGGATCACAGATGAGTCACGTGCATAAACAGTGGAGCAGGTAAGTATATCCAAACACACAGTATTCTCAGCGTTCTCAAAGTCACGTTTCCTGAGCATTCAGAGAAGCTGGTGGTTGAACAGGTAAGTTTCAAACAGGTCAGTAGATATGCGGTAAACTTGAATATCACAGAAGTCACTTATCCGGGTAAGTAGATAAAGCGTTAGCACCAAATTTGCAGAATAACTCCTCTAGTAATTTCCAGAACCGATCGTAGAAAATTCATTTACACAGAGAAGCAGTTTTTACTGTGGCTGAGCAAGGAGGAAGTCCGAGGTACCTCACAACAAGGCTAGACGCTGACAGAGTGTGAGAGTGAGGTTTAAGTGCAAGTTTTAACGAGGTGATAATAAGCTGCAGGTGCACGTGTTTAAAACTTGGGTGAGTGAGAGCGGGTGACTGACGGTGAGGGAGAGCCCGGTGCGCTCGTAACAGGGAGACATTACATTGATAAGTAAACATCTACAATTCAAATGTCTCAAACAGATTAAAGATAAACTAAGAAGAGTCATTATTATTTTAGCCAAAATTCAGGGGCAAAGGTTGATTTTGGATAATATTTACGCACCTAATGCTGATGATCAGGGCTTTTTTATAGATCTTGAAGGGATGTTGCAAGCCACTGGCACCCCTCATGATATAATATTGGAAGGAGACTTTAATCTTTTGATGGACTCAGTCCTTGATCATAGTGAAGCAAATGTGTGTAAGCCCCCTAGAGCAACATTGACACTTCACAGGATGTGTAAAAATCTTGGTCTTACAGATATTTGGAGACTTTTGAACCCATCTGGTCGGGACTATACATTTTTATCATCAGTCCATAAGATTTAGTCTAGAATTGATTTTTTTTATATATCTAAGTCCCTCATTTCATTTGTTGTGGATTGCTCAATTGGAAACATCTTAGTCTCAGATCATGTCCCGGTGAGTTTAGAGGTTTTGCCACATATAAATTATATAGTTGGTGCTTTATTGTATCCCTTTTGAAAAATCCTGAATTCCAACAAATGTTAAAGGCTGAAATCAATGTTTATGGATCAATGGAGATCAACTGGTCCTCGGTGTCCTCTGTGGGCGTGGCTTGGGAGGAACTTAAGGCGGTTCTTAGGGGTCGGATCATACAGTATGCATCATTCATCAAAAAAACCAAAGCACGAGAACTCGTGGAGTTGGAAGGGAATATTAAAAGTGACGAGGCAGAGCTGAAGTGCCGAATGTTGTCTGATGGCCTCAGAGAATTGACCCAATTGAAATACAGATATAATACTATTTTGTTGCGGAAGGTGTAGTTTTGGCTATTCAGGGCAAGACAGTCATATTTTGAGTCGGGGGACAAAGCAGGGAAGCTTTTGGCTAGATATATAAAGCAGAGAGAGTCTTTTTTTACCATTCCCTCAGTGAAATCTGTTGTTGGTGAAATATATACCTCAGCCATTGATATTAATAATGCTTTTAAAGAATTATATCTTGATCTTTATAGTTTCACGTCTTCGTCTACTGATGAAGATACTGGAAATTTTGTGGAACCATTAGAACTCCCTAAACTGACGACTGAGCAAAAAAAAATTATCTTGATTCTGAGATAACCTTGGAGGAGCTTGACGAGGTAATTAAGGCCTTGCCTACAGACAAAACTGGCTCCACTTTGCTAGAAGTTTATACAGAATCATTAAAGAATGGAAAGCTTCAAATTCGGGGGACAAATATATAAAAAATTGGGTTCTGACTGGCGTGATGATTGGCAGACAAATTATTTGAAGGGGATGGAAGTCAGACGGAGCGCCACCATTTCCGGAGTGGTGTGCGGAGATGGGGAGGGTGGCGGCTTATGAGAAGATGATAGATGGAAGGCTGGGGCTGGAGGACTTATTTTTCAGGAAGTGGGGTAAGTAATTGGGAGTTTTGGAGGACTCTAGGGGAAGGGATGAGGAGGGAGATGCTTAGTTTAATTATGCATGTTTATTATATATTTTATTTTTTATTTATTTATTTTTTATTTTATTGTTTGTGTGTGTGTGTGTGTGTGTATTATTTTATGTGACCACAGGGGTGTTCTTTGGGGTAGGGTGGGGTTGGTGTTTGGGGAGGGATGTTAATGAGGGTTAAAAGTTAAATGTTGATTCGGTGTGTATATGTTGTGTTTTTCTCTGTTGTGTTTTTTCTTTGAATCACTAAAACATTTTAATTACAAAAAAGAAAAAAAAAAAGAATGGAAAGCTTCTGCCAACCATGACACAAGCCCAAATCAGTCTGATTCTTAAAAATGACAAAGATCCAAGCGAGTGTAAGAGTTACCGTCCAATTTCCCTGATCCACTAGACATTAAAATATTCTGGCTAACCGATTAAGTAAATTTATGACATATCTTATACAGATAGATCAGGTGGGGTATATTCAGGGTCGCAGCTCTTCTGATAACATCAGGCGTTTCATCAATATCATGTGGTCAGTGGCGAATGATCAGACTCTGAAAAGGCGCTTGATATGGTAGAATGGGATTATCTTTTTAAAATTTTGGAAATATACAGGTTCAGGAATACTTTTATTGGATGAATTAAGTTACTTTATAGACACCCGGTAGCGGCGGTACAAACAAATTGATTAATTCAGATTATTTTACTCTGGATAGGGGCACCCGGCAGGGTTGCCCTCTTTCCCCATTATTGTTCTGTCTTGCCCTGGAACCATTAGCAGCAATGATAAGAAAGGAAGATGATTTTTCAGGGGTGGTGGTGGGAGGTATGGCACATAAGCTTTTGCTTTACACTGATGATATTTTATTATTCATCTCCGACCCCGTAAGATCTATGTCTTGCCTCCACAGAATTATTAATTCCTTTTCTAAGTTCTCAGGATACAGAGTCAGTTGGTCTAAATCCAAAGCTTTGGCAATGACAGCGTACTGTATGTACGCCCAGTAATGGCTTTTCAGTCGGGCCTTCCAGTGGCCCAAACAGGGCATTAAGTATCTGGGCATTTTATTGCCAGCAAATTTGTCTGATTTAGTTGGAGTTAATTTTGACCCCATAATAAAAAGATTTTTGAGCGATGTGGGCAGGTGGGCTTCATTACATTTATCTATGATTGGGAAGGTTAAGGTTATTAAAATGAATTGTTTTCCAAATTTTAACTACCTGCTACAATCTCTCCCTGTTGATGTCCCCCTTATTTCAAGCAATTTGATAGCATAGCGAAGTCCTTCATTAGGAATGGTAAGCATCCCAGATTACATTTCAATAAGTTACATAGGCCGATTGACAAAGGTGGGCTAGGCCTACCCAAGATTTGGTTTTATTATTATGCATTTGGTCTCAGACATTTGGCTCACTGGTTGCTTCCACCTGAGAGAGCCCCACCCTGGTTTTGTATTGAACAGGTAGTTCTTACCCATATTTCGCCATTGCAAAGCCTTTCTATCAAACTAATCAGAGAAGTTAAGTTACACCCCATTATCTCGCATTTGCACTCGATATGGACAAAAGTGTCCAGAGTGTTTAATTCGGACATTTTTTGTTGCCTCGAGCATATGGCAGAACCCAAAATTATGTAATAATAAGTCCCCTTTCTGCTGGTTAGAGTGGATTGTGAGGGGGGTTACTACACTCGGTGACCTATATGAAAGTGCAGTGTTGAGATCTTTTGAAAATTTGGTTCAACATTCCCAGATCTCATTTTTAAAGATATTTACAGCTGCGTCACCTGCTCTGTACTATTTTTGGGAGTAGCATACACCCCCCTAAAGCGGCATGATACTCTGGGAATGGTGATTACTGCTTTTGGAAAAGGTCATGAGGCATCAGTGTATTACTCCCTGCTAATTCAGAGTCTGGGGGATGGAGCTTTAACTTCTATCAAGAGATTATGGGAGAAAGATTTAAACTTGGTATTGGAGGAGGGAGTGTGGGCTAGGATTCTAAAAAACATCAAGTCTGCATCTAGAGATGCAAGGGTGCACCTCAAGCAATTCAAGATTTTACATTGTATAGGCTTGGTCTTAAAGACACACCCACCTGCTGGCAATGCCAACTGGAGGATGGAGACATGGTCCATGTTTTTTGGTGGTGTGTTGAGATCCAGGAATTTTGGTTGAAGGTTCAGAGTTTTGAGTGTGACCTGTTGGGCACTCGGGTTTCGTTTTGCCCCAGACTCTGTGTTTTGGGTGATTATTACAACTGTAATACAATAATACAGATACAGAACAACCACTTTTAGTGTTTGAATCAACCATATCTCTCACTAAATACTGTGTGAAATGTTTATTTTTGCCTTATTTTATTCAGTTGGCATGTAGGAGTTGATAACAGTTTGCTTAATAATCTCATTCCATATCTGGATAATTGCTGCAATATCATAGAGGATAAATTTCCTCCTCTATGATATTGCATTATATTAGTTTTGTACAGTATGTTAACTTAATAGCCAAAATACTTGGACATTCATGAATGAGAATAAACCTGAAATAGGAATTCTGTGTGTGCGATGGTGCGAGAAACGGACGGCGGGAAAATAAATTATGTTCAGTGAAAAGTCAAAAGAAGATCGCAATGTATGTAATTGTAACTATATCACATATTATTAATAAAACATGGGAACTCGTTGCGTGGGCATTTTTTGCCTCCATATTTTGAATTTTGGGGATATATTTGTAAATTTTTGCCCCGAGTCCCCATTAATTTCTGCCACTATTGGCATTGTATCTTTCTAAGGTATTTAAAAGTTTTTTTTAGACATATAGTAGCAAGTAAACAAGATATCCCCACATATATGTCAAACTACATTGTGCTAATGTTTAACACATTTAAAACTTTGCCTACCTTAAAAACAAGAAGTTTAATCAGTGGTTTAACATGTTCAGATGGTTCCCTCATACCTGAATGATCGGCTCCTTTTCAGAATAAAATGAAATATGCAGAAAATCTCAGTATTACAGTTCTTGTATAGTGGCAGAAAGTCTTGAAAATGCTAGAGAAGAGAGGATACTGGCGGCAGTTTATGCAAGCTGCTGTGCTCATGATGCTGGGCCCCGCGATCTTCCGTGGTGCACAGCGCGTTTTAGTATATAAACAGATTTAGCGCTTATTTCTGAATTTTTGGGAAGAAGAAAGTTATATTTTTTTATTATACAAAAAGTTTTTTTTTTTTTTTACTTTGTAATTGTGGTGAAAAATAACCATAGCTAAGTTGAATACTTAATTTTTAATCAACTCAAGTAAAAGTACAATTATTTATTTATACTTAAAAAGGTTAACTCAGGTACTGTAACGAGAGTAGTTGTAATTCTTTACTTTCCACCTCTGCAAGTAAATGGTGACCAAAAAAATCACATAAAGGCAGCATAAAAGTAATCCATACGACTCCAGTGGTGATATCCAAGTCTTCAGAGGTAATATGATAGGTGTGGGTCAGAAACAGATCAATACTTAAGTCCTTTTTTTTTTTTTTTACTATAAATCTCCACTTTCACATTCATATTTGATTCCTTATGTCATGACCCCTTTAAAGTACTCTCTTCTTAGCAAAGACTTCCTGGAATCAGACCTGTAGTATAGCAGCCACATGTTATAAACTTCCTGAATTCCATTTCCCTGAGTGGTCAAGGGAACAACAAAAAGATTCCGGAGTGACAGAATTCCACTGGGACCTGAAAACATGAAATATCACTCATCTGACATACTCACTCAACCCCATCTTAAAAACCAAAATAACTCAAAGGTTTTACAAATTAAGACAATCCATAAAACAAATGTATTTAAAAATAAATGATCAGAAATCTAATGTAAGACTGCTCTTGCTTTCACAAACACCTCATTTCAGTTGACACTTTAGATGTACCTAGTTTTATTCAGCACTCAGCATGTGTTTGATAGAAAAGCCCAATGCATCACACCACAGGACCAAATGAAGGTCAACCTAAGTATAAAAAAATAAAAATAAAAAAAACGAATTTCTACAGATGGAAAAGAGTTACAGAGGAAAAATGACAAGGCAGAGCTGTGCCAAATCTTTCACGTGGCTCTTTAAAAACCCAATTAAATTGTTTTGGTAGAGGGAAAAAATCTGAGAAAAAAGTGGGAGGGAACTGCCACGTTGAGTTCTTTTCCCAAAAACAGATTCAAAGCAAAACCACATAAAACGTGAACAAAACCATGTAATGGCGCTCCAGTTTTTTCCAGGCTGTACAAACATTTTAAATCCCATTAAAATATTTTACATAAACATTTGAATTCTTATAGTATGCCGTGACAACATATATAAAGGAAATATTCACATACTGTAGGTAAATGACATGTAGACTAAAACACGAGATGTGTGTGAACTAAAACAAAAATAGCAACACAGCTGTCAGGTAAAACATTTTGTGGTTACATACTAGTTTTTCACCAGTTTGAAGCCTTATCGCTAGGTCAGGCTGTGTTGTCATTTGTATCTGTTTATCACTGAATAAAAACAGGTGTTTCAAAGCAAAATAATTTATGTCTGCCAGAACAAAAGCAACTGTCTTGACAATGGCTAAGTGGAGGTGGTGATGACCAACAAGTGTTTTACATAAGAATAGAAATTTCTCATTAAATGAGTCACTTATCATGCTGACCTTGAAATGACAAATTAAATTATAAAATACCCTGCCATCCTTGTGTAATAGTTAAAAAAATAAAGAAATTGAATGGAAAGCAAGTTGAAAGCACTGCTGTTCTCACTATATTTATGGTTAAAAAAAAAACAAAACACAATTCCACCTGAAGCTGTTTTTTTAACATTGATTACTGTAAAAAAATAAAAAATAAAAAAAATAAACAAGGCTGGCACAACATCAGAATCCTTTCATGGTTCTAAAAGATCTCCAAACTGTATGATTTGCCATGCAGCTCTAAAAAATTAAATAAAAAATGAGATGCGGGTATTTTGGCAGAGATGTGTATTAAATAGTCATTTTGTTAGTAAGAAAAAAGTTTTAGTCCACATGTGGCATCCATTTTCAGACGATGTAACCGTGAGAGAAACACTATTACCAGCCATGGTCCAAAGCTAGTGAGCTCTTCACTGGCTTGCGACCTGCCTCCACAAATAAATCTGTCTCTCCAGCTTCACATATCTCCATTAGTTGTCCTCAACACCTAGTGTCTACAGATCAAAACCTGGAGGTGGAACAGAAATAGGTGGGCGTTAATTCTGTCTGGTGAATTGCTATTTTCAGGTGTATGGGACAGCAAACTAACGTTACAGCTTTTACAATAGTTTTATAAATTGACTGAATTATTTGGAATCTAAAATATCTTACACTGGATGTGTCTTTAAGGCTGCCCTGAGCAGGCTCTGTGCCTGTCCCTAATTCTGTGTAAAAATGCAACAGCACGAAAAAGCTGTACAAAAATATGACCCACCTAAGCCATAGTGTCAAAGGTGGCTATGATGCTTCTTTGGTTCTGTATAAATTAAATGCAGCATTAGTGCAGCATCATGTCAATGTCATGACAGAGTATATATTTTTAACATTTATAATTTCATATTTTTATGTCATATTTTCATGTTCCTACTATATAGTATGTACACTCACTGAGCACTTTATTAAGAACACTTAGTCCTAATAAAGTGCCTGAAGTGGTCTTCTGCTGTTGTTGTCCATCCACCTCAAGGTTTGATATGTTGTGCATTCTGAGATGCTTTTCTGCTCACTACAATTGTACAAAGTGATTATCTGAGTTACCATAGCCTTTCTGTCAGTTCGAACCAGTCTGGCCATTCTCCGCTGACCTCTCTCATCAACAAGGCATTTCCGTATGCAGAACTGCCGCTCACAGGTTGTTTTTTGTTTTTCGCACCATTCACTTTACACTATAGAGACTGTTGTGCATGAAAATCCCAGGAGATCAGCAGTTACAGAAATACTCAAACCAGCCTGTCTGGCACCAACAATCATGAATTTCATAATTATATTTAAAACAAAAAGCGAGACGAATAGAACAACGAATTGAACAGAATGCAGGCATCTTGTGATTCTTTTTTTTAAAGGTTCTTTAAATTAGACAGCATCTTAAAAGCTCATGCGTGAGATTCTGTAAAAAGTAGCATTTTTACATTCAAAATAAAAATAAAAAAAACAGCACAGACGGACGTAAAAACGTGTTTGGGGTGAACTGCCTCTTAAACGGTGTGTGTTATGCACTTTTGTGGTATAATTGCTGCCTTAGATGCAACATTTTTGCAGTGTTAAAATGGCAAAGCAACAAAATTGTGTCCTAACAAATGTGAATTTTTTTAAAGCTGGCATTTACGTAGTCTACAAATGCCATCAACAGGTTGTGGAGCTGTCGATCAAGGGTTTGATCCACAGGACTCTTAATAAGCTTTACCAGAAATATGATGCTGGACCAGCATCATATTTCTGGTGAAGCTTATTAAGAGGCCTGGTGGAGATACCAGCACAATAGCATTAAATGCAGGGGACCAGCATCCCAAGCATTGCTGGTTGACAACTTTTTTTGTTTGAGGGTGAACAGCATGGCTATGCTGGTCCATCAGTCTAACCAGCACCAAATCAGCCCTAGCCAGCAAAAACTGGCCTGTACCAGCATGGATTGTTTTTCAGGGAGAACAACAATATAGGACTCCAAAAGGCTCTATTGTAACTGGCTGTGTTTGGATAAAGAGAAGCACTGTGAAATTCAAAGGAGCCCCAAAAACGGAAATTCCCTCATTATTTCCTCACCCTCATGCAATCCCAGATGTGCATGACTTTCTTTCTTCTGCAGAACACAAATGAAGATTTTTAGAAGAATATCAGCTCTGATGGTACACACAATGCAAGTAAATGGTGGCCAGAACTTTGAAGCATAACAGTTATCCATAAGACTCCAGTAGTTAAATCTATGTCTTCATAAGTTAAATGATAGGTGTGTGTGAGAATCAGATCCATATTTAAGACCTTTTTCACAATAAATCACCACTTTCACATCTGTAAGTCACATGTGGTGCCTGTTAAGTTTCACTTTCCCATCTGAAAGTGAAAGTTGAGATTTATAGTAAAAAAGCCAAGGACTTAAATATTGATCTGTCTCCCATCCACAGAGCTGAAATATTTTTTTCTAAATAATCATACTTTGTCTTCAGCAGAAGAAAGAAAGTTATACACATCTGGGATGCCATGGAGGTAAGTAAATGGTGAGAGAATTTTCATTTTTATTTTCATTTCTATCCCGCTAACTGATATTCCAACATTCTTACTATAATTTTTTTTTTACTTTACTAAAATAAAGGCCTCCACTTAAGCAGGATCCTGTAACCTGCTGGATTGGATCCTGTTCACAAGTAACTGAGGAGTGAGAGAGAACTGTGAGTTTGGAGAGTTTGTGTGATCTTTTACCTCCACAGGTCTTCCCGTCATAAGTCGGACAGACCCAGTCACGGCATTCACATCGTGGTCCATAAAATGTTCCCGGTTCGGTGACCTGGCATATGCAAATCCCACACTCACACTCGCCTCTCCCACTGCAGATCAACCCGTTGGAGGTCCGACAGCGCCTCAGTGATGATTCAGTGGAGATCTTGCACTTTCCATCCAACTGCCTGCAAGATACAAAGCGTTCACTAACCCCTCTGACCTTTGCCTTGCACATTAAACCTCTGTTCTTCCCCTGTAGGTGAACATATACCAGATGGTGGGTGGGTGGTGGTTTGCAATTCTCCCTTCCACCAGTAATGACAACCAGACTCCATCTCTCTTTCAGTTGAAAAATCTTTTTTGGTTTGTGAGAATCAGATTTGACTGGATTTCCTGTCTATGTATCTTGCAAATTATTTATCTTGTAAACTGATATTTGGAGACAAAGAATAATCCTGGGAGTAATAATAATTAATGTCATGTGGAAATCTCTGCTTCAGTGCAAATGGAGCCATGAATCATGTGATAAGATTCTGTTAAAGTACTCAATCTCACAAAGAAGGATCTTAAAAAAGCAAACATGTGTCTAGAGGAAGACATTGTCCATACAATAAAAACATCTCCAAGAAGAATTTGGAAGAAACAGAATAATACACTTTTAAGGTGATTAATGTTGGTGTACAAATTGAGAACAACAATTAAACACAATGTTAAAAACAACAAAAACATTAAACATATTTGTCCTTTACAACAGTGGCATAGAACTGCTGTAGCTGAATAACAGTGTATGCTGTTAAACAGACTATAAAGCAAATGGTATCAAATTTAAGAACAAGAATTTCATTACAAACCCACTCAAAACAAATGGCAGACTGTATTTCACTGTTTGTTATTTTTCTACCAGAGTTCCCTTGTGAAAAATTTCATTTGGTAGTGTTCTTACATTCCACTCCTGCTTTTCGTCTCTGCAGTTGGCCTTTCTCACATTACACAGTAATAAAAAATACTATTTTTTTTTCAGTTGCTTGGTACTGTATGGTTGCGCTTACATAACAAGTTTGTCAGTCACAACAGCAAAGTTACTTTCTAATTCCCATCTTTGTGCAATGTAGTGAGAGCACACACTAAACATGCTTTTTGGTACATAGGTGATAACATTACAACAATTGTGCACCTGCTATCACTAAACCACCAAATATCGCCAAAGTCAAGTAATTTACAGTTAAGTAATTGTGGAGTGATTAAAAAGGGTTATTAAGCGTGTCTGTTTGTTTTTTTTATCAAGAAAGGACACACTTAAGTTTGAGGTAAAAAATGGTGTGTGTGAGGCACTAATTAAAACAAATAAAACATTGTTGCCACTTTTCCATAGTTGTAAAGAAAGAAAAAAGAAAGAAAAGTAAATAGTTCAAGACATAAACCCATAAGCATAGGACCCTGGATTTCTGTAGCCGTGACTACATAACTCAAACCTTCCCCACTGTGTAAAAACCCAGTCTGTCAGCAAAACTTGTTTGCTAAGTGCACAAAGGAAAAGAGGAAAACAGATAGAAAAACAACTGAGTGTAACTCACCTCTGTGACTGCAGTAAACTTCCTTCAACAGCTGAGAGCAAAATCAGAAGCACAGAAAATAAGACGGAGTTCACCAAAGTCTCAGCATGCATGTTTAGATCCCCACAAGAAACCTGAAGTGAAGTGCCTTCAGGAATTTCCACTTTCCTAAACAGAGGGAGAACGGGCTGGCCAAATCCAGCTCAAAATCTTCAGAGGCCAGCTGCCTGCATTATCCATATGAAAGCCTTTGATTCCTTTTGACTCTCACAGGAGTCAGCATAAGATATATAAAAAAAAAAAAAAAAAAAAAAAAGATGAAACCTTCATCATGGTAATTAAAAACAGTTGCTCACAAATGATTCCAAATTTTACTTTTCATATCCCTGCACTGATTTCCTTTTCTATACCTCACGACTGAAAGGATGTATTATGTTTTTTGTATTTTTGTTGCTCTGTGTTTGGGCATAAAACATGGTTTTAACATTAATTGGGTTATTCCTGGGATTCTGAAATATTTCAGTCCCCAAGAATTTTTAAAGCGGTGGTTCACTAAAATGAAATGTTGAAAGCTTTTTACAAGATGTTCATATGTCCATTATAATGAATTAAAATAATTACAGTATTAAAATAATCTTTATCATAAAAGAATGTCTTCTTTCTATCTTATACCAAGCATGTCCCTGAGGTACTTCACTGTATTTGTACCTAGAATTATTTTATTTTTTTAATAAAATATGCACACTGTCTGTAATTTGTGTCATTAATGTACACATGCATTTGTGATCCTTTGCTGAGAAAGAAATTTGACCAAAAAATGCATGATATAAAAAATAAAATAAAAACCAGGCTATAAAGTGTTGTCCCACAGTCTGAACTCAACCACGTTACACCAACCATTTTCAGCCAATAAAAAATTTGGTTCCACCCATATGTGGCATTATTAACCAAACGTGACATCATTCACCTTTCTTCAACAGCGTGGTGCAGACAGAGGAAAGAAATGTCATAATTTGTATTCATATTTTGAAGTGTAGTTTAGTAAGATGGGTATCGACAAGCTTAACAACTCAACCCTGTCACATTAAATGAAGATATTAAATCAGTACTTTTCAAAATTATATTTTAATCCACAAATATATCTATATATATATGTATAATTTATTAATTTCATGCATAATATGTGGTCTTTTCTACTACACCATACGAGGAACAGTGGCCATTTTGAAAAAAAAAAAAAACAACAACTCCGTGACACAACCCTGTCACATTTCTTCACTATCAACCTGTGATGGGATAGAGTTATTCACTACAATTACGAACATTGCAATAAAAATATGGAATAGTCAATAAATTATAGGCTACATTACAAATTCTATATACTGTATTTACTTCAATGGAACATGGTGTTAAAAATATGTGGGTGCAAGTAGCTTAGTGGTGGGTGAGTTGTGACAGGATTTAGACGAAAGTGATATTATTTGATAATTAAAATGGGTGCACAATTTAAAATCAATGTATTGTTTTCTGAGCACAGCCTGACATGTTAAGGGCTAGCGCAAAAACGTTTTTTTTTTTTCGTTAAAATTTGAATTTAAATTTGTTTAAACAAAATTAATGAGACCACAGATGCATAATTTGCCGATTTGTAGCTTCATCACATAAAACTGAGAAAACTGTCATAAATGTTAAATGAGGGAAACATAAGCAGTAGGTAGATGTTTATTTTATAACATTAACAAGTATTGTGTAGAATCATTTTCAAACAACTTCCATTATGTCAGAAAAAAAGGAAATAATAAAATGGCTTTGATGCCTGAGGTGGGAAAATATGATTTGTTGGAGGTTTAATGTGTGCCTAATGTTGTGGAGTATTCAGACAATTAATCAAATGTAGTTGAAAAAAAGTAGAAATATAACTGAATACCATGGAATGACCCAATTAAATTACAAAACCATTTCAAGTAATTTGGATATCTTTCACTCATTCATGAATCTATTATGGTACAAATACAGAATAAAACAGAAAACAGAATAATAAAAAGAAACATTAAATGAAGATTCTGGAGAAATATTTTTTATTGCCCCATAGAGGTACTTCCGAACAAATAGACTGCACTGTGCTTAAAAGATCTGTCTATTTTTTTTTTTCATCTAGAATCCACTTTCAAATGAATGAATGATTGAATGAATGAACAAATCAAGTTATATAGCAACAGACAACTGTGAAGGCACCAAGCACCCTGATAAATTAACACGGTAGCCTACTAAGTGTGATTCAAGGAATCAAATATTAACAGGACAATTATTTAAAAATGTAAAGGTTGTGAAATGTTATTAGTAGAAAACTGTAAAACTAAGCATAAGATCCAAAATATTGCAAGTTGGACGCCAGTAACATCAAACCACATTATTTGCGCGTCTCGTGATCAAACTTCATGACGTCAACTTGCGTCGCAGTCGCCATATTTGATTAGGGAGCTTGCCAAATGATTGGATTGAGAGTTAATAACAACAACTTAGATTTTGGACTGTTAATTACTCAGAAGTGATCACATGTCTTTAGAATACTCGGCATGTATTGCAAGAGATGTATCAATTACGTTAGCTTTAACTATAGTTTTATAGTGGTGTTTTAGTTCTTTTTGGGACTTGAAAGCGACTAATTCATTTTTCATGAAATGCCAAACAACCGTGTGGATATCATTCAGGGTTAGGGCGACAATAGGGTCAGTAAATAATGACAGAATTTAATTTGTTGGGCTAACTAATCTGCTAATTTAGTAGTTTAATATAAATAATAAATAATAAATAATATAACGTTTAACAATTACCAAAATTATATTTCAAACCCAGTTTTTTAATTCAATTAAATTTAATCTGCTTTCAGAATGAACTGTGCAAAAAAAAAAAAAAAAAAAAAAAAATAATAATAATAATAATAAAAAAAAAACAGACAAACCTGCACATATCAGTCTTGAGTGTGAACATATATAGGCCTGCGGGATCTCATCCCGTGCGCTCTGCTGTAGCGGGTCACGCGCGTCCCGTGCGCAGCACTCGCACGGCTGCTGTGTACTGAAGTTCGAGCTTCATAGAACGAGTCATGGACTATACACCGCACTAACGACGATACTTCAATAACCAGTAAGTCAAAAGAGCCTCACTCCCTCCCCCTCTTTTTTTCGCCTTGTGAGTTCGCTTACAGTGTGATATTAGAGATGTATTTTGTTTTGTTCGGCTTATTTGTATGTCTACCAGGAAGTGTATGCGCCGACTGCGCAGCCAAAGGCCTTTGTTCAAAAATACACCGCTGTCATGGATTTAAAATACTTTTGGATACGCTTGTGACACATTTAGACAAGAACGTATGCAACGACATGTTCGACTTGGCTTTATATTTTATGTAACGCTTGTGTTTTTGCGTAAGAGTTTATTTAGTGAGAGGTAAAGCGGCTGCAGCTCTGTTCTCCTCTGTTGCCATGGTAACCCTGCAGCAGCAGGAGGAATCTCCTAGCATCAGGGCTGATGTCATTGCGTTCCGGTTTGCCACATAGCCTAAAGTGAATATTTTGTATATTTTGTTGTTACATCTAATATATATATATCTTTGGAGACAGGTGCTGTAAAATGGCAGACAGAGAAAGAAGGATATGTACTTTTGGGCAGTCCCTACCAGGAAGTAGGTAGCAACTCAGGTCTTTCTTCAAAATCAAACATTATTTTAACAGATTTAATATTCTTTTAGTCATGTGATCCAGCTTGTGATTAGCATTCAGTAATGCAATGGCAATTGGTGTACGTTTGATAAGTTTAGTTGTTTTTGTATAACGTTATCAGTGGTAGCTACAGCCAGAGAGAAGGATGCAATTTCCTTTTTGTCTCTGGCTTTTCTGTAGTTTTTGTACATAACTTGGTTCAAGCATAATGAAAATGAAAATGTGATGTAGGAATGAACATCTAATCTAGAGAAGGTTTGCAATGTTTTAGACATGCAATGTGATAAACAAAAACTAGTAAGTGATTTCTTTTGACCAAAATTTGGTAATATATTGCCTGTGTTCTCAGACTAGTCCAGTTGTTGTAGGTTCACAACTGAGTCTTCTTAAAGGAATAGTTCACCCAAAAATGAAAATTCTCTCATCATTTACTCACGCTTATGCAATCCCAGATATGTATGACTTTCTTTCTTCAGCAGAACACAAATTAAGAATTTTAGAAGAATATCTCAGCAATGTAGGTCCTGTAGGTGAATGCATACCAACATTTTGAAGCTCCAAAAGCACATAAAGGCAGCATTTAGTGGCTTTTTCCTATAAGCCAGTGCAAGGTGGTAAGATGTTATTTACTCATAGTTTGGAATAAACAATGTCCACACAACGATATCCATTGCAAACGCTTCGTTGTCCATTTAATGAAATATATATCGTACAGAGTTTTAAAGCATGTGGATCTATGGTAAGAACCATATGTTCCCGCCACCTGTCCCGCCCCCCCCCCGTCCCGCCCCCCCCAGCTCAGTGCTCATCTTCCAGCAGTAAACAGATTTTGGATATGGCCTATCCAGCTGCCCTGTTTTTGTCTTAAGTTGGACTGATCAAACAAATCCATTTTTATCAGGATATGTTTTAATTACTCTTCCCATCAACCAGGAGCCACGAGGAGCTACAGGATCCATGATAGCAACAGTGTCTCCCATGGTAAAATTTTATCCATTTCTGTCTCTGTTGTAGTAATGGTAAATATTCCCTTACCCATCTTTTCCAGAAGAGATCTGACAAGTATTGTACCTGTCTCCATCATTTCTTGATGTACAAATCTCCTTCATCGAAAACTCCAGGAATCGTTAGTGGTTTAGTCTTTAGAAGGAGAATATGATTAGGCGTAAGTGCCTCAAGATCATTCACATCGTCAGAGGATTTCGTAATGGGATGGGCATTAAGGATTGCTTCTGTCTCACACAGAAGAGTTTGAAAGCTTTCATCATCCATAGATTGTTGTCTAATGGTTGAATACAACACCTTTTTCACAAGCCGAATAAGCCTCTCCCAAATTCCGCCAATGTGAGACTCAGCAGGAGGGTTGAATATCCACTTAAGTCCTCTTGATGACAATGCATGCTGGATCTTGTTATGGTCTAACCCAGCTACTGCTTCCCTCAGCTCCCGCTCAGCTCCGACAAAATTTGTACCATTATCTGATCTCAACTGGGCAACTTGACCACGACGACACATAAACCGGCGATTAATACAGGAGTCTGTATTTAAAGTATAAGCCATCTCAAAATGTATAGCCCTGCTTGCCATGCAGGTGAAAATTACCCTGTAGCGTTTATCTGTTCCTCGACCTCTCTTGATTTCAGTGGGTCCAAAGTAGTCAACACCAACGTTTGTGAATGGTGGTAAATCAGGTAAAACTCTCTCTGCTGGCAAGTCAGACATTTTTTGCTCTGCGACCTTTCCTTGAAGATGACGACATATGACACAGTCAGAGATTATTTTTCGACAAGCAGAATTAGCGTTAGTTATCCAGTAATGCTTACAGAGAAATGACAACATTTAATTTCTTCCTGCATGGCCCAGTTGCTGATGTACATGCTTCAAGATAAGTTGAGAAATAGCCTGGTCCTTAGACAATATAATTTTATATTGTCTTTCTTCCTCAGGCATGGCAGCCTTAGCAAGTCTCCCTCCTACTCTCATAAAACCATTTTCCAACACTGGATCAAGCCTAAAGATGTCACTTTTTTTCTTGACAGAAGCTCTTGCTTTCAATGCAATAATCTCATCAGAAAATCTCTCTTGTTGATAATACTGAATAGTAGCAGTTTCTGCTCTCATGAGATCATCAGCAGTCAATGATTTGCCATCCATTTTGGCCTTCATCTTTCTTGTTGCATGAAATCTATTTGCTTCAGTGTCTGGAACATCTTTTGCACAAGTAGATGCCTGTAAAGCCCTCCTCTGTTTCACAAGCTGCATAAGCATCTCCTTGACCTTGAGCATCCATGCTACAGAGGTTTTAAGTCTTGCAAAATCAGAAAAATAGCTTAGAAACCGACTGGTAGGAGACTTTGAAACCTGACAGGCAAAGACATGTGCAGTGCATTCCACTTTAACCTCTGGGTCATCTGGAGGTATTGACAACTGATTCATGTTGGACTTGGGCCATTATTCTTCTTCCTTTAAAAGAAAATCAGGTCCCTTAAGCCATCTTTTACATGCTAAAAATTCTTCAGCACAAAGACCCCTAGATGCCTCATCATCTGGATTCAAATGTGACTTTATGTGCCTCCATTGCACAACATCTGTTGAGTCTCTTATGACAGCTACTCTATTTGCTACGAAGGTGTGGAACCGCTTAGTTTCATTTTGGTTATATCTCAGTACAGTCATGCTGTCTGTCCAGAACACAGATGAGTCCAGATGAATCTGCAACTCCCTTTTTAACATTCTATCGACTCGTAGAGCGAGAACAGCAGCCGTAAGTTCCAACCTTGGGATTGTCATCTGTTTTAATGGAGCAACTCTTGACTTTCCTAACATAAATGTAACTGCAGTCCTTTATCTACTATTCACCAACCTAAAGTATGACACTGTCCCATAGCCACACTCGCTGGCATCAGAGGTGGTGGAGCTGAGCATGTTCGGATGGTCCAAAGTCCTTGGGATTTACACACCGGTCTACTTTCAGTTCTGCTATGCAGTGCAAGTTAGCCAGCCATCTTGTCCATCGCTGAGAGAAGACGTGTGGAATCTTATCCCAGCCAGCTTTGCACTTGCACATTTCTTGGAGCACCTGTTTTACAGGCAGAGTAAATGGTGAAAGAAACCCCAAGGGGTCATAGATAGAACTAACCACAGACAACATGACACGTCTTGTGTGAGGATGCTCTTTTATGGATAACCTAAAGGTGAAGTTATTATTTTCAATACACCAGTGCAGACCAAGTACTCTTTCCATTGGTAGATCATCTTTATCCAAATCAAGCTCTTTGATTGCCTTTGATCTATGTTCATCTTGAATGCTGGTCATAATGATGTGACTATTACTCATCCATTTTGACAACTGAAATCCTCCCTTGGCACAAACAGCAATGAGATTCTGAGCCATATGGAGTGCTTCAGCTTCTGTAGGAAAAGATGTTAAACAGTCATCCATATAAAAGTTCTGAAGAATAGTATTCAAAACACAAGTGTCAAACTGTGCTTGATGGTCTTGTATGATCCTCCTCCATGCATAGTTAGCACAGCTGGGTGAGGACGCTGCCCCAAAAAGATGAACTTTCATCCTATATTCCATAGCATTCTGTGTAACATCACCACTGGGATACCACAAAAAACGCAGAAAGTCAACATGTTTCTGAGAAACCTTTACCTGATGAAACATGGCTTGTATATCAGCTATCAAAGCAACAGGCTTCTGTCTGAACCTCGTAAGAACTTCCAGCAGAGAGTTGGTGAGATAGGGACCCTGCAGCAGCTGACCATTCAGAGAGGTTCCTTTAAACACTGCACCACAATCGAACACTACTCTTAGAGTTTTATTTTTCGGATGATATACACTGTGGTGTGGTATGTACCAAACCTTACCATCTTCTCGTTTCAACTGGTGAGGTGGTACTACCTCTGCATATCCCTTGTCAATAACTTAAGACAGAAAAGATGCGTACTCTTGCTGATATTCTCGATTTCTTTTAAACTTCCTTTGTAGACCCAGGACATGCTGTTCTGCAACACTGCAGTTGTTTGGCATGATGACATCAGGAAACTTAAAAGGTAAGTCAATACAATAATTACCTTTTTCAAACTTGATTGTGGTTTCCATTATTTCCATGAACTGTTGGTCATTTCTGGGCATGGTAACATCATTGTCTGACAGTTTCCTCATTAAAATCATGATTACATTTAGCAATCAACAGATCCTCCAGCCTGGCAACTGAGATCCTATTGGCAGTGACTACAGGACAGCCAGTCTTCCCTTTGCCACTATTACCACCTCTTAGTGGCCCATTCACGACCCACCCCAATAGGGTCTTGACAGCATAGGGTCCCCCGCCTTGGCTGTTAATGATTTCCCACGGTTCCATAAGATTTGATGCATTGATACCAATCAACAGTTCAACCTCTGCATTAATACTGGGGATTCTGATACTCTCCAAATATGGGTAATCCTTCAAGTCATCCTGTGTGAAAATGTTATTTTTGCTCACAGGCATTGATTCTTGAGTATACAGCTCTGGTAAATACAGAAATGTTTGTCCTTCTAGGCTTGAAATTTGAAGACCATGGAGCATGAATGTGTCTACTGACCTTTCTTGGCCTAAAGTATGGAGCAGTATGGAGCTTCTTGTTCCTGTAAGATTCAGTTTTCTCATAAGATGTTCTGTACAGAAACTGTCTGAACTTCCAGGATCCAAAAACGCATAGGTTTTGACAATCTTGCTACCTGACTTTGCCTTGAATTGTACTGGAATGATAGACAGAACACACTCCTCGTTCCCAGCCCCAGTTTGACCACAAGCCTGCAAAGTAGCAAGAGCATTTTTTTACTGGTAATGGTGATGGTTTGCCTTTGGTTTCTATGTGAAGCCTTTGATTGCAGACATCACAGATTAATGGGTTTCTGCAATCTTTACTTACATGTCCAGTCTTCAAGCACCCAAAACAGGATCTATTTTCTTTTGAGATGTTCAGTTTTTCTCTCTGTGTCATGTTCTTTAGACGAGAACATCTTTCCAATGAATGGCAGCATTTACAGACAATACACATTTTACTGTTGTCTTTCAGTTGAGCAGGATTAGTACAGGTAATTTGTACTTCAGATGGACACAACTCTGAAACAGTATGAACAGCTGCAACAGTTGCAAGACCTTTACTGGTAGATTTAGGCTTAGCTTTGACACAAAATAAAGAGGATGCCTTTGTAGATCTCCAAACAATGGATCAGAAAGAATCTTTACCTGCTCAATAAAACTCACCAAATCAGAAACATGGCCCTGTTGCTGCGACGCTTCTGTAGCTCACAGGCAGCAGCCCTCCACTTTTCTCGAAACTTGTAAGGCAACTTCATCGCAATGAGTCGAAGGTTAGATGGAACATTCATTTCGTCCATATGCTGTAAATCTTCCATTACATTACAACAGCTTCTCAGAAATATTGAAAAAGACTCCAAAGCATCAACATCTTCAAACTTTATCATAGGCCAGCTCATGACCTTCTCCATATATGCTGCTGTTACTTTAATTTCACTACCAAAATGTTCTTTGAGCAGATTCTTTGCTCGATCATATCCTTGATCAGCTCTCATATTGTGACAACTACGGACTAACTCTCTTGGCGTCCTCTTGTATATTGCTCTAGACAATAGAGTCATTCTTGCTTGTCACCTGTTTTCTTTTCAATGGCTTGTTCAAAAGCTTTAATAAAAGAGCCATGCTGCAATGGATCTACATCAAACTCCAATATCCTTTGAGGTGGAAGAGAAACCAAAGCTGGCTGTTGAAGCAATTGAGCAGTAATGTTATTTTGCTGCTGTACAACATCATACAAGATAGGACTTTGAGTAGAATCATGAGTGGTAATTTGAGGCGGCAACAAATGTTGTGTGTGAATGTTATCTTCAGGCCCATAGGAACTTGAAGCTGAAACTTCAGGCTGCTTTTCAAATGAAAGTTTACAGTGCCTTGAAGCTGGTGCTTGAGTTTGCATGCTTAATCTCTCCTTTGGATGTACAATGAAATTGTCATGTTGAGAACTTACATTTCTTTGTTGTAAAGGCGCCTTTGGGTTAGAGCATTTATTTGATGTACATGATTTTACATGCTTCACATAATATGCATTCATTGGATCGTCTTCCTCACTCATTCCTTCAACACTTCCTTCACTTGATTCCAGCACAGACAATTTTACAGTAGCAGCAGCTAATTTTGATTCCATTTGTAATTGTTCCTTTTCTCGCCGCAGTTTCTCCTTTTGTCTTTGGAGATCTTCCTCTTTGGCCTCAAGAACATGCAATTTCTTTAATGCGGCTACGGATTGCAAAAGGCTGCCTTTTCAGCTTTAGCTTTGAGATGAGCAGATGCAGTGCTTGAAGCCTTCGAAGAACCAGATGAGGAATGGGTTTTAAAGTGAGATCCTTTCTTTGAAGCATTGAATACACTGTCATCAGGATTTAAATTTGTGCCTATAAAGGGCATTCCATCATCAAATAAAACTCCAGCATCTGGTAACCATTGTTTGACATCGGTGATAAACTCATTATTTTCTTTCATTTTGCCAAAAAGCCACCTTTGTTGCTGTTCATACTCAGTTTGAAGCACTGGCATTTCCAGCAATGAATTATGAGTTTCAATGGCATCTTTGCACAGTGTTTCAAAACTCCTGAAATATTTTTGCACATATATTTTGCAAACTGTTTCTTTGATCACTTTTCCAGAAAGAAGATCATTGACCCTTTGTTTAACTTTATTTGCTTGAGTGAATTTGATTTACATTGCCTTTGCAAATTCTCAATAGACAATGAAACACCCTTGTCAGTCATTTTCCTTACTCTTTTCTTGGTTTCAACAGCACTGTTTCTTTCAATAACAGCATGGCCATGCACTGAATTACTTTCAACATCATCCTTTGCACTCATGAATTCATCATTATTCATTTTTTCAATAACACTCATTGCGCACATAAGCGTGTTTCCTTTAAGCGTGTTCAATAAGCAAGCCACAAAGTGAAGATAATAATACTGAACAGAGTGAGATCCACTTCAACACAACAAAACGCAGCAAACCGAAAGCATTGTTGATGGTAGCAACATAAACATTCAAACTCAGGCCGCGATTCAAACTTCATCCCGTATCATCATCTCATAATGTGATAAATATCACTCAAAGAAGGAGAGGTTCACTCACCGGCGTATCATAGGGCTTCGGAGACTTCTCTGCATTCTCAAGTTTAAAGCATAAACACTCTGTTCAGTTCAAGATGGCAAGATTCTGCAACACATCAGGTAAGCGATCCACACTCCAATAGTAGTCACTCACTCTGCCATATGCGCAAGTCAAAACATTTTCCATTCACAGAATTCCTCCGTCCATTCCAATGCAAAAGGAAACTCTATTCCATATCCTCTTAGTCCAAGAAGGTTCTTACTTTTGGTCCAGGACGGTTCTTATTTTGTAGTGGCTTTTTCCTATAAGCCAGGGCATAGGAAATGAAATATATATCGTACAGAGTTTTAAAGCATGTGCATTGTGAGGACCTACAGAGCTGAAATATTCTTATAAAAATCTTAATTTGTATTTTGCAGAAGAAAGAAAGTCATATACATCTGGGATGGCATGAAGGTGAGTAAATGATGAGTATTTTCATTTTTGGGTAAACTATCCCTTTAAAAAACAAACAAAAACAATAAAACTTAGACCCTTTTCACTTCAGCCACAAAGAAAGAAATGATAAAAAAAAAAAAAAAAAATGTGATGGGTGTCTCAGCCCACTATTCATCATCATTCTTTTTTGGAACCCAGTCAATTTGAATATTACATTATTGTATATTATAATATTATATTGATTATTATTATTATACAATATTAATATATTTCTGTAATAAAATCTTAAATTGCACGGGGCATAATGAGTTCTAAGCTTTTATTTTGTTGGACAACTGCATGAAGAATTCCCGTGTAGCAGAATTTACAACAGCTGTATTCACCTTATTCATCCCCTCCCCTTTTCAGCACTCAGCCCTTCCGTGTTTTGTCTCTTAACCTCCAGTTGCATTGAAGCTACTGAGAAGAGTTGATCAAAATGGATTGTGTTGGAGCACAGAAATAATTTTTTACCAAGAGTTGAAGGTGTGAGTCTGCAGCACACATTTACTATGTGAAAATGCTCGTGAGGTGTTTTTTCTATCACTATAAATGTTCGTTTTTTTCCGACACTCATCGAGGTAAATTGGACCTGGTAGATTACATTCAGACAGCTATGACACACTGCACTTTTTCATCGTACAATCTTTTAGTTGTTATATGTGTAATTAATTTGTTTAGGTTTCAACTTAATTCATAGTTAATAGTTGATAAAATATGTGTTTTATATGAAATTTCAAACAGTGATAGCTAGTATTATTTCACATGCAAGTTTATAACATTATATTAAGGTAATTATATTTGTACTTTTTAAAATTAATTTGTCACCCCACATTTTAAAAAGGATTAAATTTACTCTTAAAGTATTCCTCATCAATAAACCTCATCTGGTGAAATATATACATATAAACTCCACATCTGGTGAACTTATAGGCTATAAAAAGCATAATTTGGTGAATACCAAAAAGAGTATTGTAAGTTAGTCAAGTCTCTGTAATTTCAAAGTAATAGTTCCAGGGTTATTTTGGACTTGTTGAAAGTCCCCTGTAATGCACCAAATCTTAATGTTTCTAGTTATTATTGAGATTTTGGTTGCACAATAAACTGCTATTGAGATTTTATTAATTTTGGACTCTTGTAGCCTCAATGTATGTACCCTTCATAGTAAGGAAATACTTTTTTTTTTTTTATCATTCTATAAATTTATTGTATAAAACTATCGCCCGATTAATTGTTTATCAGCCTTTTCCACCACCTAGTTATCGGTACCGGCAAAATCCACTGTCGGTCGACCGCTAGAATGAAGTACTCTTGTTTTAAAATCTTCCCGTTCTGCTTCCAGTTGTAATAACATCCAACAACACTTTAAAATTCTCATGATAACTTTTGGCAACTCTATAACCTGTAAATCCACTTTGCTAGTGTGACGAGGAGGAGGACGGGGCCGGGCTGTGAGCGTGCCGGCCCCCAATCGGGCTAATCAGCCGAGGAGTGGGATAAGGCCAAGCCGGATGTGGCAGTTCGGGAGAGAGAGAGACACACGCAGCTGCCGTGTGTGTTTATGCTTGTGTCTTTTTGTTTAAATTAAATATTACTTTGACTGTTCAGCCGGTTCCTGTCTCCTCCCCTTGCGGACGGCGGCCATTCCTCTGCGTCCAGGCGGCTGGCAGCGACTCCTCCAGCCCCCAGCGGATGGTTGCGGCTGCTCCTTTAGGCGGACGGCAGTGGCGAGGACTCCATGACAGTGCATCCCTGCTCCCTCCCGGGTTTCGGAACAAATGTAACACGGTTAAAATGGGCAAAGAGGAGGCAGGAACCGGACGAAGCATCAAAGTAATATTTTAATGAAAACGTAAAAAGACACAAAACACAAACACACACACGACAGCTGCATGTGGCTCTCTCTCTCTCAAACTGCTGCATCTGGCTCGGCTTTATCCCTCTCCTTGGCTGATTAGCCCGATTGGGGTAAGGCCGTGCACACTCACAGTCCGGCCCCGCCCTCTCGTCACACTCCCTCCTTTGCCTCAGGCTTGGGAACCCCGGCATGACGTACATCCCCCCGCCCCCTTTCCGAGGGGGGAGTGTTGCCTTTACGGCTGCGCCTGCCGGCAGGCTTTCCCCACCTCTCTCAAGACCTAGGAGGGAGAAGAGGAGAGGGAAAGTGCGAGGTGGAGCGACAGTGAGAGAAAGAGAGAGAAAACAAATTGCTCGCCGGTTCCCAGACATGCCGTCGCCTGGTCCTCGAACACTCCTTCACCTTCTGGCGGACGACAGCCACTCCCCCCCCGGGTGGACAGCAGTGAGTCCTCCGACCCCTGGCGGATGGAACGCCCCTCCACGTTCTGGCGGCAGTAGCGAGCCCCTCCGCCTCTGGCACCGGCTCCACCGCTCCAGGCGGCTGGCAGCGAGCCCCTCTTCCCCTCGCGGACAGCGGCCGTTCCTCCACGGCTGCTCCTTTTGGCGGACGGCAGTGGCAAGGACTCCACGACAGCACATCCCTCCTCCTTCCCGGGTTTTGGCACCAATGTAACATGGTTAAAATGGGCGTGGAGGAGGCAGGAACCAGCTGAAAAGTCAAAGTGATATTTAATTTAAACAAAATGACACAAACATAAACACACACACACGTCAGCTGCGTGTGGCTCTCTCTCTCCTGAACTGCCGCATCCGGCCCGGCCCCACCCTCCTCCTCATCACAGCTAGCTAATTACTTTGAGATCGACACCATAGATATCTATATATAAAACACTAGACCAGAAGTTCCAAGACAACATTTTCAAGATGGCTGCACGCTAGTTTCTCTGGTGCATCTCATTTTAACATATTCTCCTCCTCTGTCCACAAATACTTTTGCCATGTGGTGTATTATTTGAATTTGTATATTAACTTGTAGTAGCCAAGCATATTTGGAATTATGCAAAAGTGAAATTAAAGCAAATCTGGAGCGCTTTAAAAATGACATCCTCAGCGCATGTAAGCAAATGTAACTGAACTCAGAGCACATCTGTTACTCTGAGCACGAGACGGAGTTGTGAAGCACAGAACTGCAATGTAGCCACTGAAAACACTGTAATAATGCACTAACATGATACGGACTGGGCAGAACAGTGCGCATAATCCTTAAAGCAAGCAGCGCTTTAATTAATTGTCGTAGCCCTTTGCGGTTTAATAATCATGCAAGGTCATATCGCAATTTCGATTTTATATCAATTAATTGTGCAGCACATTTTAGAAACCAAAATAGTTATCCTTCTTATAGTCTATTCAATCTAATGTTAAAAAATAAAAATAAAATAAAACAAACTGCTTATGTAACAAATGAGCCTAAAAGTAAACTCACGACACCAGTGGATCTCTGCATCCACCATTAAAATGTTTAGTGATTGCATCCTGCCTTTAGGCAAATAGTCCTTTCTCAAAAAGTTAATTGTAGTGTTCTGCAACTTACTCCCACATTACTGCACTTACACCCTGTTATTTTGTTTTCAATGTCTTCAAACCTCTGTCTATCAACACTTTCTAAATGTAGCAATTACTTTGCAAAATGCCTTTGACTACGAAGGAGCTGTTCTGAGAGGGCCACAATGTTCTTGAAGCAAATGCAAGACCTTTAAGATACAACTTAGTTTTGTAGACTTTGCAGTGTAGCAATTGTTTTTGAATGATGTGCGAAATTAAAGGGTTGACAGTGCTTACTGTTTTAATTTAAATTCGCACCCTGCCAAATTCTGCTAAAATTACCTTTAAATGACCTTGATGTTTCAATATTTTATGTTAAGGCTGACTTAGAAATGCATACCAACTCTGGCAGAAGCACTTCATCAAGTTGTACAGTGTTTTACACTTGAAGTTTACACATGCATTACCTGACTGGGCATGTGAAATAATTTGTGCTGTGAGCTATTTTGTGTTGATATCACATGTAAAGGTCAAGTTTTCAGATGTTATATGTAGCATTCATTGACCACACTTATTTATAGGTAATGGGGTTATCAATAAAATAAAAGACTTGCTGTATTGTGTTATTGCAGGACAGGCCTCAACTCCACCAATCAACTGTCTTTCATACTGAATTCCACCCCTCTCTATGCCGGGGATGAATGCACCAATGAGGAGCCTGACCGTGAGTAACCTGGTCCTAAAATCTCATCCGTCCACGACTCCTCCACTCAGTGTTGCATATATGCCTTGTCTGATGTGGTGGACATTATTTGTCGATATAATTGTACCCATTTGGTACACCATATGCCATGTAAACTAACTGTTGTGTGTTATTTACAGGGTATGCCTGATCGCATGTTATGTGCAGTGCTGGAACAATTTCAGCTTTACTTTTCCCGTTGGTATGTGCACTTTGTTTCAGTGAGTGTGTGATGTCCATGTTTTTATTATTGTCCTTGGTAAGAATGGCCCATTTGCCAATATTCTGCAATATCGGTTGCCTGTCATTTTATGTTATGGTGAAGATCCAGTGTGATCTTTGCAGAGGGTAAGTCAGTATTTCTGTGTGAGGTCAACAGTCTTTGTTTTATGTACATCACATGCTTGATTGTGTTTAGCAGTGGCTATGCAACTCTACAATACATACTGTCAGGTACCTTACAGTGCTTTGTTCTCATGTTGTACTGTACAGCCACAATGAAGACGTAGCCCAAATCTGTTTGCTTGCCTGTGTAGTTATATCTCCACTAGATGTAAGGTCATTTTTTATACCAAATAATTACGGCACTTATCATTTACTTCATCAAATTAAACTGACCCCCCCAATAAACTAAATTGCACTTTTCTTTCCCTATTAGTAGCCTACACCTAGGGCTGGTCGATAAATCTATATCGATATTGAAAAATATATATATTTTCAATATCAATTATAAATATTTGAGTAATTTTTTATAGTTAGCCTATGTTCTACATCTAGACGATCAGATCAGGTAGTGTCGCTAAAAACATAAGCATTTCGGCAAAGTTATACACACAACTAGCTAACTGGATCACAGTTATGAATTCAGTCGGTTAGGAAGTTGGCTTGCATCTATATAAGCCCTGCTGTAATGCAAACCAGTAATGAGGAAAGGTAGCCGATAGCTAGGTGTTCTGCTAATATGATATCTGTGTACAGAACAAGACAGCACTGATAATGCAGTTCAGCTATTGACTGAACACAACAACTCTGACATCAACACCATTGCTGTCTATTTAAGTACTATTTAGTTAGCCTAAACATGTTTTTTTTCATAACCTATAGCGCTGCCACATGCAAGAAAGTATTTCTTCTTCTTGTAATGTTTATTGGCAGTTGGCTATCCAACTTATGGTGCATTACCACCATCTAATGAGCTGTAGTGTTGAGTGTCACAAGAAAGTCTTTCAATAGAGTCAAACGTCAACTGAAGAAGAAATTGGCGAAATTTCATTGAAAAGAGGTCACACAACTTATGTAGGATTAAATGTATGTAGGAGTATACTTTAAAAGTAGCTACCCTTTGGAGTTTACTTATACTGTAAAAAACAATTTATATTTAATTCATTCTTGAGGTCTAACAAACATATTGAATGCATTTCCTCCCCCATTAATGGAATAAAATGTATATTGTGATAAATATTGACATGAAAAAAATAAATATTGTGATAATATTTTTGGCCATATCGTCCAGCCCTACCTGCAGCACATAGAGCACAATAGCATCAGCATCCAATAAAAAACAAATAAGATGGCAACAAACACAATTTGAGCTTTGGTCGATGTATCATTTTAGTTATTGTTCATGACCGATGTGCTCCTGTCTTTCAGATCCACTCTCTCTATAGCACAGCAAGCCCAAGCATGCTGAAGCGGAAGCAGAGCTCACGGGTCGAGGCCCAGCCCATCACCGACTTTGGGCCTGACGAAACACTGACCGACAGTGCCGACATTCTTTGGATCAACAAACCAGTACGTAAAGAAATCACTGAATCCTCGTTATGTGGCAGCAGTTCACAAAAATATGTGGTCCACACCCCCCAAAAAGAGATTTTTGCAGCAGTCAACAGCTAACACATTGTTCTAATATGTGGCAATATGATACATAAACATATTACACTGGGTATCCCCACCCACAGTGACATCACACTGGTCCAGTATCACACTCCACAAATCTGTATATTAAAGGAAAAGTTGACACAAAAACTAAAAACAATTCTGTCATCATTTACTCATCCTCATCATCATCACCCGGAGGATTTTCTGTCTTCTGTAGAACACAACTGGGAATGTTGGAATAAATGCAAGCATGAATGATATAATGATACTCTAACAGAGGCTAGGATTTTCAGTGAATAAAACTTAAATACTATATAGCGAAATATAGCACGCAAATCATATAGACAAATGTGGTGATGGTGGCGTGGTCGTGTGTCTGTTTGCGAGAGAGGAGTGGTGTGGCTCGTCAAGCAGGTTGACATGATTTCGAACAGCTGTTTCTCATTACAGTGATAGTGGAGAGAGCCCTTAAAAACAGCTGAACATGCTAGAGAAGTGAGAGAGAGTATGAATGTACAGCATTGGCGTGTGTTCTACGGAGTGTTCAAGATCTAATGAGTGTTTTCGAAGTCATTTGTGTTTATGTTGAAAGTGAATTATTGCCTGAGTGAAAAGCAACAAAAAGTACCTGTGCTGTACACAAAAGAGAAAGCAAGAGAATAAAAAGCATATCACTGCATCTCCTCATTTCCACACCCGAACCCTGACGTTGTGTCACAACAGTGCTTTTTTTGTACTTTTAGGAGCTTGGCAGCCCCTGGTCATTATATACTTTTGTTATTTGAAAAAGAGCAGCATGAACATCATTCCAAACATCTTCTTTTCTGTTCCACTGAACAAAGTATGTCAGGCTGAACAAACACAAGGGTGAGTAAATGATGACAGAATTTTCATTTTTGGGTGAACTAATTCTTTAAGCATTAAATACACTATATTGCCAAAAGTATTCGCTCACCTGCCTTTAGACGCATATGAACTTAAGTGACATCCCATTCTTAATCCATAGGGTTTAATATGATGTCGGCCCACCCTTTGCAGCTATAACAGCTTCAACTATTATGGGAAGGCTTTCCACAAGGTTTAGGAGTGTGTTTATGTGAATTTTTGACCATTCTTCCAGAAGCGCATTTGTGAGGTTAGACACTGATGTTGGACGAGAAGGCCTGGCTCACAGTCTTCGCTCAAATTTATCCCAAAGGTGCTCTATCGGGTTGAGGTCAGGACTCTGTGCAGGCCAGTCAAGTTCTTCCACACCAAACTCGCTCATCCATGTCTTTATGGACCTTGCTTTGTGCACTGGTGTGCAGTCATGTTGGAACAGGAAGGGGCCATCCCCAAACTGTTCCCACAAAGTTGGGAGCATGGAATTGTCCAAAATCTCTTGGTATGCTGAAGCATTCAGAGTTCCTTTCACTGGAACTAAGGGGCCAAGCCCAGCTCCTGAAAAACAACCCCACACCATAATCCCTCCTCCACCAAACTTCACAGTTGGCACAATGCAGTCAGACAAGTACCGTTCTCCTGGCAACCGCCAAACCCAGACTCATCCATCAGATTGCCAGATGGAGAAGCGTGATTCGTCACTCCAGAGAACACATCTCCACTGCTCTAGAGTCCAGTGGCAGCGTGCTTTACACCACTGCATCCGACGCTTTGCATTGCACTTGGTGATGTATGGCTTGGATGCAGCTGCTCGGCCATGGAAATCCATTCCATGAAGCTCTCTACGCACTGTTCTTGAGCTAATCTGAAGGCCACATGAACTTTGGAGGTCTGTAGCGATTGACTCTGCAGAAAGTTGGCGACCTCTGCGCACTATGCGCCTCAGCATCCGCTGACCCCGCTCTGTCATTTTACGTGGCATACCACTTCGTGGCTGAGATGCTGTCATTCCTAATCGCTTCCACTTTGTTATAATACCACTGACAGTTGACTGTGGAATATTTAGTAGTGAGGAAATTTCACGACTGGACTTGTTGCACAGGTGGCATCCTATCACAGTACCACGCTGGAATTCACTGAGCTCCTGAGAGCGGCCCATTCTTTCACAAATGTTTGTAGAAGCAGTCTGCATGCCTAGGTGCTTCGTTTTATACACCTGTGGCCATGGAAGTGATTTGGAACACCTGAATTCAATTATTTGGATGGGTGAGCGAATACTTTTGGCAATATAGTGTATGTTCTGTTTGGCTATGTGTTTTTTTTCCCACAGCACTTTGCTTTTAGTAAGGACAGAAAAATTACTTGACGCGTCACACTTGGTTACGACATTGTGCAAAAAGAAACCATGTGCCTTAAAAATGCCAAACTTTTTGATTGATGCTGCGCTATGCTTTTTCTCCTCAGTGGGTTCATTCTCTCCTGCGGGCCTGTGCTATAATCAGTGTCATTTCTGTGTGTATGAACACACCTAAAACCTTTGAGCACTACCCGCCCCTGCAGTACGTCACCTTCACCCTGGACACACTGCTCATGTTCCTCTACACCGCAGAGATGATCGCCAAAATGCATATCAGGGGTATCATCAAGGTAACGCACTCTATCAGGGTTGTCACGGCTTCGCTTGTAACGAAAATATAATGGTGTCTTTTGGAAGTGAATAAATGGGCAGGTGGCTGATTTGAGCCCTTTAATTATGGTTAAATAATGTGTGGACAGTTTAATTGGTAAATCAAGGACAACAAGTGCACAGAGAGACATTAAATAGTGAATAATTTGCCTCTTGAACTAGCAAAGAGATGAGTATTGTAAATTAAGACTTTTCTTTTTATTATTTATTACATGGCATGTAAAGCATTTCATTTTTTGTAGTAGATAGAGTAACTAATTTTTTCTCTTAGCCCTTAGATCATGTGAGAACAGGGTGATTAACCTTGCTCCAATTATATGCTAAATTAGCATATGCATTTTAATTTTTCTTGCAGAAGAGTGACTCACTGCATTATTATACTGGCGACACTAACCTCTGTTCTGCTAATTAAGCCTATTTTTTTGTATTCATGTCTTTGAAGTCCTTCTTATGATCAGTGGAAATCTTCTATTTTTCCTTTTTGTTCTTTTTTGTTGTTAGCACTTAGCAGGCATATTTTGGGTCATTGGGTATATTCTTGAGACTGTATTATGAACATTTGCTAATCGAAGTAGTCTAAACATTGAATTAATGGTAAAAATAACCATAAAGCATTGGTCAGTTGCCCTTAATAAGTCTGTCAGACATTCCCTCCCTATTTGAGTAGCATCTTATCGGAAGCTTTTAAATCTTGAATTTTGGGCTGTTGTCTCAGGAGTGCTTTATACTTTGTAGTATCTGCCTCTCTATCAATGAAAAGGCCACTGGAGTGTGAAGACAATCTGCGCTCAAGCAAATAAACCTGAGCATGTCACATCTGTGATGTCACTTCTGGTGCACCAGCTGCATGAGCATGCATATGAATGACTCCCATTTCCTGTCTGTTTTTTTCCAGTATTATTTCCAGTATTTTTTGGAAAATGCTCTGACACCAGTGATATTATTGCTGGCCTGTCTGCAGAGTGTGATAGTTCTTATTATTTATATTTTTTGTGTCACAACAGTGTCTGCCTTGTTTAGGTGTTCAAGGTGCACACTAGTTAAGCAGTGTCTCACAAGATAACTGCTCTGAAGTGCTCACACTTCTATGTGCTGAATTTTGTTGTCTTTATTGTTAACAGCTACCATAGCTTTTCATTAGACTAGTGGGCCACCTGCCACTCACCTGTGGACTTTCATTTACAGTCTGAGTCTTATCACCTGCCTCTGTTTCCAGGGAGAGAACTCCTATGTTAAAGACCGCTGGTGCATGTTTGATGGCTTCATGGTGGTCTTCCTCTGGGTCTCCCTTGTGCTTCAGGTATAGAAGTGTTGTCCTCAGTTTAATTTCTAATTTGTGCTGCCCACTTTAAAAAGAAATTAAGTTTACATTTAAAATGTTCGTTTAATACATTTTATTTTAAGCAATGTATTTTTATATGCTCCAAAAAAAAAAGAAAAAGAATAATAATAATAAAAGGTTTCTTTACAAAAAAAAGTGAGAGTCACCCGGACCGAACTCCAGGCAGGTATCGCTGACAGAGAACGCTTGCAGGTCCCCGACCCTCTTGATGGAGGTGAGCGCTATCAGGAGGGCCATCTTCAAGGAGAGGGCTTTCAACTCGACTGATTCTAGCAGCTCAAAGGGGGCTCTGCGAAAGCCCATGAGGACCACGGAGAGATCCCATGAGGGGAACAGGCATGGCCTAGGAGGATTCAGCCTCCGGACACCTCTCAGGAACCTGATGATCAGGTCGTGCTTCCCTAAGGACTTACCGTCCACTGTACCATGGTGTGCCGCTATGGCGGCCACATACACCTTCGAGGTGGAGGGGGACAGCTGTTCCTCCAGCCTCTCCTGCAGGAAGGAAAGCACGGACCCGACTGTGCATCTCTGAGGGTCTTCAGCTTGGGAAGAACACCAATTCATGAACCGACGCCACTTCAGGGTATAAAGCTGCCTCGTGTAGGGAGCTCTGGCCTGAGTGATCGTGTTTACCACTGCTGGTGGTAGGCCACTTAGGTCTTCCGCGTCCCGTCCAAGGGCCAGACGTGGAGGTTCCAGAGGTCTGGGCGCGGGTGCCAGATGGTGCCCTGTCCCTGAGACAGAAGGTCCTTCCACAGGGGAATTCGCCAGGGAGGGGCTGTCGCGAGGAGCGTGAGGTCTGAGAACCAAGTCTGGGTGGGCCAATATGGTGCCACGAGGGTGACCTGCTCCTCGTCCTTCCTGACCTTGCACAGGGTCTGTGCAAGTAGGCTCACTGGGGGGAACACATACTTGTGCAGCCCCCGGGGCCAGCTGTGTGCCAGTGCATCTGGGCCGAGGGAGGCCCCCGTCGGAGAATACCAGAGCGGGCAGTGGGAGGTTTCTCAGGAGGCAAATAGGTCTACTTGTACTTTGCCGAACGGACTCCAAATCAGCTGGACCCCCTGGGGGTGGAGTCTCCACTCTCCCCTGAGTGTCACCTGCCGCGACAGCGCGTCTGCTGTGGCGTTGAGGTTGCCCGGGATGTGAGTGGCCCGCAGCGACCTCAGTTGCCGCTGACTCCATAGGAGGAGACGGCGGGCGAGTTGCGACATGCGATGTGAGCGTAAGCCGCCTTGGCGATTTATATACGCTAGTGTCGCTGTGTTGTCCGTCCAGACCAACACATGCTTGCCCCGGATCAATGGCAAAAGCCTCCACAGGGCGAGCAACTTGAGGCAGTTGATGTGCCAACACAGTTGTGGTCCTGTCCAGGAGCCAGTGTCTGCGTGCCCGTTGCATACGGCACCCCAGCCTCGCTTGGAGGCATCTGTCATAATGACGACGCACCTGGACGCTTGCTGTAGGGGAACTCCTGCCTGTAGAAATGCAAGGTCTGTCCAAGGGCTGAACAAGTGGCAGCAGATCGGAGTGATGGCCACACGATGTGTGCCACGGCACCATGCCCATCTCTGGACTCAAGTCTGAAGCCAGTGCTGAAGCGGTCTCATATGAATCAACCCTAGTGGTGTGACCAGCGCTGAGGATGCCATATGCCCCAGGAGCCTCTGAAAGTGTTTCAGTGGAACCGCTGTTCTCTGCTTGAACGACTTCAGGCAGTTCGGCACAAACCAAGCGCGCTCGCTCGTGAGGCGTGTTATCATCGAGACTGAGTCTAAATCCATGCTGAGAAAAGAGATGCTCTGAACCGGGGAGAGCTTGCTCTTTTGACCCGAAGCCCTAGCCAGCTGAGGTGCCTGAGCACGAGGTCCCTGTGTGTGTATAGCAACTCTCAAGAGTGAGCCACGTCGAGGAGCCTCACTTCGCCTCAAACTCGTGGCTGCGCTGAGGGGACCCTCGAAGCACTTACCTTGCTCCATGTACCCGGCTTCGGGGGAAAAGGGACTTTTTGACCATCCCCGTAGTCCATCAAAACTACCTGGCCATGGGTGTGAGTGTGGTGCGACCGGACGCGCAAAGGCGGGGGGCCCGCGTTCACAGCGTCTAAGTCGCAGGTGCTCAGTGCCCGGTTGCCGTGATAACGACAGTCATAAACACTGGCTATGTGACCCAGGGAGTGAGGAAACTGCTCTTTTGAGAATGTGGTGAACATAAAAGAAAAGGAAACCAAGGATTTACCTCCCGGCCCTCCACCGGGAGATGGAGTGGTCTGGACAACAGCTCCGGGTTTGCAGCAGACATCTTGCTCCCTTGGTCATCCGTCTCAGGGGCGCTTAGGAGCCTTCCGGGTCCTCGTGCTGGCCCATGAGGAGGGGGGCGTCAGCTTCCTGCGGGGGGCTCTACACTGGGGCCGAGAACTGGGCTCGTGCTGAGGCAGAGCCGCCTGGGCTTTCGCTGCCGCAGGGGGATGCCCTCAGCGAGCAGACGGGATACGGGATCTTGAGCCGCACCGGGGCAAGATGTGTTGTATAGCCTCCGTCTGCTTCCTCACTGCCAAGAACTGCTGGGCGAAGTCCTCGACAGCGTCGCCGAATAGGCTGATTTGGGAGACGGGGGCGCTGAGAAAGTGAACCTTGTCCGCGTATCTCATCTCCACCAGATTTAGCTACAGGTGGCGTTCCTGGACCACAAGGGTGGACATCGCCTGCCCGAGTGCTCGAGCCATGACCTTCGTCGCCCGGAGGGTGAGGTCGGTCGCCGAGTGCAGCTCCTGCATCACATTGGGATCAGGACTACCCACGTGCAGTTCCTTTAGTGCCTTGGCCTGGTGTACTTGCAGAGGCGGCCTGACCAGTGGCGCTGTAGGCTTTGGCCGTCAGAGACGACATCATCCTACAGGCCTTGGAAGGGAGTGCCGGACGATTCCGCCAGGTGGCTGCGCTTTGCGGGCACAGGTGCACCGCAACCGCCTTAACCACCTGAGGGACCTCCGTATCCCCTTGGGCCGCCCCGCCATCGAGGGTAGTGAGAGCGGACGAGCTGGGAGGTCGGTTTCGGGCAGAAAAAGGTGCCCTCCACAACCTCGTCAGCTCGTCGTGCACTTCTGGGAAGAAAGGGACCGGGGAGTCTAATAGAGAAAATATACTCTTTAGCAGGAATAAACACACTTTTAGCGCTGTCGAAGCGCCCAGGGGCGAAATCTGCACTCGTCGTGCAGAAGGAGAGAAAGCCGCTGGAAATGCGCCATATATCCAACAGCATATGCTTCTTAAGAGGTGAATGGAACAGCAGTAGTATTCAGCTCGCTGATAGTACAACCGCTCGGCTCTGAAGAAAAAATCTGAATGAGTGGTTGCGAGCCAGCTCCTTTTATACCCGTATGTCCGGGGCAGTGGCATGCAAATTCCACTCACCAATTCTCATTGGCCCTTTCTCAAAGATCTGAGGTGTTCGGGGCTCTCAAGAGCGACCCCTAGTGTCACTACATCGACACAATGTCGAGTGAGTGACAGAAGGGGAAACAAGGTTCCACAATCCCTCAAATAAACATTTTATATTTTATCTTAATATATAGGTCTAAGATATTAAATCACAATATACACATTTAAATTTATTAAATATACTGTATATATACCTGTGAAGCGCGCTTTAATTTGGAGTGAGAGATCCAAGGGGAGTGACTATTGGTCAGAGATAGAGCTAAAACTAAACTCAAACTTACCTGGTTAGCCACTGAAACCGGCCACTGAACATCTACCCATTGTTATTGTTGAGCCCTGGAAGTGCTAATTTTAAATGAAAAAGCAGAGAGTTCCATGGTGACTATGCTCATTCAGTTTTTTCTTTTAATCATCTCAAGGTGTTTGAAATAGCAGAGATTGTGGACCAAATGTCTCCTTGGGGAATGTTACGCATACCAAGGGCCCTCATAATGATCCGAGCCTTCCGAATCTACTTCCGATTTGAGCTACCACGCACCCGGATAACCAACATTCTCAAGTAAGTGTAAGAGCCATCATGAAGGATGTGAGAATCGTCAGCTTGTTTTTTGTATCAGTCACATATAATACACTTCCTTTCAGGCGATCGGGGGAGCAAATCTGGAGTGTGTCCATATTTTTGCTCTTCTTCCTGCTCCTGTATGGAATCTTGGGTGTTCAGATGTTTGGCACCTTCAACCATCACTGCGTTACTAATGATACACAGAAAGGGTAGGCACTATTCTATAATCACTATTAAGTAATTTGAATTCTTTGGAAATCACAGATCACTAACTTAAAGCAGCAATAAAATCATCTTTCTTCCCATATAGGAAAGAAAAAATACAAATGATATCTCTGTTGTTTCTCCTAGACAGCAATGAGATTAAATTCAGATTAAATGGAGACTTTTGTTTAAGTCTTCAGCAACATTCAGACCACAGTTATTTGAGATGTTTCTAAGGTCAGAAATGCCAAGATACTAACATCTGCAATTAAAACTCAGAGATTTAGTATGAATTCATCAAATTCTTCCAAGACCAAAGTATTTGAGCTATGCTATTCACCTTATTTTAATACCTCTATAGTCTTACTGAATGTCAACAATTATCTTATTTGTTTCTATTTTTTTCTTCTAAGGAATTTTAAGATAAACATTTAGCTTATTAGCTCAAGAATGTACATCTCATGTAAATCTCATCTCAACTTCTCAATCTCACTTCTTGTGGTTTATTATCCCTGGGATGAATCAGGGGATTTAAGCTTATGCTTCAGTATTTCCCTGCATCAATGTGAGATCAGAAGTATATGTCTGATGCTGCATATCTCCCACACACATCTGTGTTCTTGAATGCAAATCCCATCAGCAGCTGTAAACGGTAATAATAACATATCATCATTTTTGTGATGTGACTGACTCATCAACACTTTTATAAGCATAGCTCTATTATAGTGTACCATTTTTAAACAACTCTGTTAGTCTAATTTGCTCATTTCACATGGAGGCATTAATAAGCCAATATTATACTATGTCTGTAAATGAACATTAAACCATGATTCCCAACTTGTGAGCGTGACGAAAGCAAGGTTGAGCACAATTTTAATGCATTGTGTGTCTGGAGCTGTGGAGGTGGTTCTCTTTTAAAATACAGGCCTATTTAATATTCCATTTGCAGATAAGTAGCGAGGCTCTTAAACAAAAAGCCTAAACCATCATCAACAGAGGAGTGTGCAGAACACTAATCACAATAATTAACGTGTCCTGTGTTGCCTAGGCGTTGTGCAAAAGCTCTCCTCTTTTCATCAGCCTGCCCTCAATCCGTCAATCTGCGTGACTGAAAAGAGGTCTTATACTGCTAAGAGAAAGATATCTCATCCTGACCCTGCACTGATTCCTACAAAAACATCTGACATATTTTCAATTCGATTCTGTCATCCTTTACTCACCCTCGTGTTATTTCAAACCTGTATGACCTGGCTTTACATTTGCTTTAACATGATCTTTTACTGTTTAATAAATAAATAGTCTACAATGTGTTGATAGGAAGATCAGGTTTTAGTAGAGCATTTGCTCATTTCCAATTTAAAACTAAAATGTCAACAGTTTATTAATAGCATTATGATTAGAGGAAAAAAAATATTTAATCATCAGTTTTAGTTGTGCATGGCTATTTTTATACATTAAAAATAAGCTCTCTTATTCTGAGTTCACTTTACATGCAGTAATTCTTTTTGATCAATTCAAGTGCTCAGATGAACTTGACACATTTTATTTGATAATTTCATCCTTAGTCTGCAACTGTCGGTTCGGGGATTTTGTGGGTCAGTGGAAAGATGCTTGGACCAAAGAATGTGAATTAATAATGACTTCTGTTGCAGTTTTTATTGCAATTTATTTTATTTACCAGTAATACCATTATTTTATTTATGTGGTAAAAATAATAATAGTCAAAAGACATTTCCATCAATAAAATGGATAATTCACAATGTTATTGGTATCATTTGAAGTGTGTGTTTTATATCAGTTTACTCCCGAGTATGATCTCTTTGGTGGGGTTATTTATCACTATATAATTAGAGCTATTCTGATTCACTGCTGTGCCTCTGATTGGCCTTTGTGATACTGCAATCAATGATCCCTGCTCATTTCATAGCCCTTAAACAATTTGAAAGAATGTCTGGCAAGCCAATTTGAAAGCATTCATTTTCATTAGAGACATCAAGTGCCTTCTGAAATAACACCTGTGGCCCAAACTAATGCTGTCTTTCAGGGTATGTGTGTGTGTGTGTATTAGAATGGATGTATTGTTTTCTCATCTAAATAAGAATTTCAGTGACATTAATGGTATGTTCACACAGCAGCAGAATATGGTTGTCAGTCCTGTTTGGGAGTGCTGAATACAATTCTGTTTATACACAGTTTGATTATGAAAGAGAGTGACAATGACATTCTATGACAACTGAAGTATATACAGAACTGAATTTTAAGAGCAAGTTTGGTTGATACTGTGATTTTTCTTTAGTTGAAGACAAAAGACAGATGTGTTAGGGACTGACAGCCTCAGTCACCATTTACTTTCATTGCATCTTTTCCCATACAGTCAAAGTGAATGGTGACTGAGGCTGTTAGTCCCTAATATTCTGCCTTACACCTCCTTCTGTGTTACACAGAAGAGAAAAAGTCAAGCAGGTTTGGAACAACATGAGGATGTGTAAACGGTTTAGGTGGCATGAGGGTAAGTAAATAAAGAATAACATTTTTTGGGTTAACTGTCCCAGACACAATGCATAATCTTGAATATTACAATGAATCTCTGTCAGTATTGTTACAGGCAGCCAAATAACAGTCACATGATTGACTTCAGTTACCTGTATATACAGCTTCTGTCTCCTGCTCTGCTGTATATTTATATGACAATTTGAGAGTCACATCTGTTGGTGAATACGATTTTTAATTCCAACCACAGTGCGAATGTAGCCAAAGAGGACCATGATAACACAGCTGCCAGTCTGTGAACAAACACCAGATGGTCTGTTACAATAAAATGGTTAATGTGGGCAGATATAACACACAGCCCAACATGTGATGATGATTATTTGAAAGCACACCCTGCTCTATTTCCAGTAATGTTACATGGAACAGCCTGGCAATCCCTGATACACACTGCTCACCATATGGAGAGGGTTATCAGTGTCCAGCAGGGTTCAAGTGTATGGATCTGGAAGACTTGGGGCTCAGCAGACAGGAGCTTGGATACAGTGGTTTCAACGAGCTTGGTGAGTCATTGTGATGCCTTACAGGTGTCCATCCAGCATGATGAAATTATGTTTGTAATTTTTTTTTATAATTCATTCCCATTTTTTTATCTTTTTGCTTGATTTTTATATTTTCTTATAAGAAAATACAGTATAAAATACAAGTAGTGCTTGCTAGGGCTACACGATATATGTGGATTATTGCTCTTAATATTGTAATCGTGATTATTAATGTTGATTAAAATATTAAATTACCGTGATGCCACAAAGTAGGCAACCACGTGGTTCTTCAGAGTAGCAGTTATTTAAGGTGGATATGAGCTCCAGTTTTTTTAAGCATCTTTTAAGCATTATATTATAAAAATGTTTGTTAATATTAGGCCTAATAAAAGTTATTTTAAAGGGATATATATGGTATAGAATAAATATATGTAATTTGTTTTCTGAACTATTGACAAAACCAGTTTTTACTTGATTCAAAATGGCTGTGTGACATGTAACAGGTTGATAAATACACATCCTCACACATTTAACACTTGTTTTTAAATAAAATCAGAAACTACCATCAGACCTGCAATGTCTCTACTGCTTAAATTATTGGTCCACATACAGTAAATAATATGACATATTCAATTTTCAATTAACGGTCGATTTAAATTGACCAAGTTACTTACTGCATTCAGTAAGCGCTGTGGTGGCGAGACTGACAATTCATCCTGTTAGATCTTCAATGGTGATCTTGTTCATGAATACTCTCATTAAAAACGAAGCTGTCTAACCAGTAAAATAAATCAATTATATACACCGCGTCTATGCCTTGATTAGAAAGAGAGCATTTTAGTTTTGTCGCGTTACTCATTTGCAGTGTATTTACCATCTACGTTGCAAGCTAGCGATACAACATGCAATGAATCCAAAGTAATCCAAAATAAAAGTGCTTTTCGCTTTTGTTCTTCAGCTTCTTTTCGAGTGTCAGGTGATGTTTCTTCAGTATTAATTTTCGTGTGCCACCAAGAACAGAGGTGAATCATAAAGCAAGCATTTGGGCATCAGACTGTTTAAAACTTGAGCATAAGGATCATTCGTCATTACTGATAGGACGTAGGATTAATGTACGCGTCTCTGATTGGCTATTGCAGTTTCATTGCTCAACAGACATGTCTGTGATTGGTTAGAATACTCAACCGCTGCAAAAACACTTTGTAAATAGAAACTATTGACGCAACAGGAGCAGACGTAAATTAAACGCTGAAATCATCAGTTTTCACAATTACATAATCGTGGCAGCCGTAATTGTAATCACGATTTGTTTTTCGATTAATTGTGAAGCCCTAGTGCTTGCCCATGCAAAACTCAAATAAATATATGGTATTTCTTCACCTGTTTTATAATAGTTGTGTCAGCCACAGGCCACAAATAAATTTTTAGCTGAAATCGCAATTTCTAAATGCAGAATTCCGATGGCAAATTGCTGTGGGTAATGAAGGGTATGTCCACACCAGTGGCAATTTCTCAGGAACAGCAAAGCCTTCTCTGCTGGTCTAACATGCCAAATAAATAAAGATTTTTCATCCTTTCATTCTCAATCACATTTGTACCTGTATATTTTTAATCGCTTTCCACTCTTAATTAATCTACAAACAGATAGAGAAAAACAAAAATTTTATCCAGTCAGAATTTATTCCTTGATGCTTACAAGCAAATTGTGACAACTGTTTCACAAATCACATGCCCGAAGCAGCGCGTGAGTCTGAGCTCCACCCCCTCAGGCCTTCAGAATTTCTTCAGAATCCCTCAACAGTGCAAATGAATGGGCAACTAAAGTCAGATTGTCAGATTCATCAGCCAATCAGATTGATTTATTTGTTCTTGGTGGGTGTGATCTTTAGAATATGTCCCGGTTGAGGCCTTCTAGCTGGTCTTGAGTGAAGCAATCACGTTTTAAGTGATGAATGTAATTCAAGAGCGAAAAGCTAAGATCAAGCTGTCTGATGAGTCGGCTGTCATCACTGCTGGTATTGCCGTTGAGAAAGAGATCCTTATGAATTTAAAAACACGAGATGTTCTGCATGACCGTGTGATTGCTTAATTTATTAAACAGGAAATGAGCACTGATTTTCACTTCAAGTAAATTGGTAAGTGCTTTTTGCATTGTATAGCAAGATCAGGAGTTTTCTAAGTGTAAATTAGGCTGCTTGAGCATTCAGTGTCAGATCAAGTTTTGAAAAGTAGTGCTGCGTTCAGTTCAACTTGGAAAGTGGGATTTTACAACTTCCTACTAGGAAAAGTGCAATGGAATGCATCTTGAAGTCAGAATTACAACTTGTAGGCTCGTGCAAAAATTCTCAACTCCGATTTCACCAAGATGCAGGGGCATGATGTCACACAAACATGTCGACACTCAGGGAGATATACAAAGTAAGTGATAAACATTCACTTTATTAAAGTAATATTGATAAATGAGTTTGTTTCCACATTACATGATATTAAAGCTTGTTTAACAAACGCCTGCAGAAACAGGTGTATAAAACATTATGATCTCTTTTGATAATCGTACACCTGAAGCACAAATGCTAGCGCTGCAGCATTGTTTATCAGTTGGGTTGCTAGGAGACATCTCTAATGAGAGTCAGACCCCTGCTAAGCTAACGGGAGCATTGCAGTTTTGTTTCCTTAAACGTCATCTTCTGAATATTGGGAAATGGAATGCATTTATGGTCGAAGATGTCAAGTAGGAATATCCCACATCCAACTTGAATGGAACGCAGCATAACCGTGTACCCTGATGAAACAAAATTTATTGCAAGCAACATTTAAATCGCAAATATTATTAGATAGATTTTTCCAGCTATTATAGACCTCCTTGGTAGATTCATATGAAAAATTAAGATTTTTGAATGTCTGTTCGGGAGACGTTCATTTCACAAAACAGTCATGTTGCAGTTAAAATTAGGCTTGCTTGAGCATTCAGTATCATTTCAAGTTCTGGCTTTTGTGCGTGGACGTGTTTTTCAAATGTCAATTGGTATTACTAGTTAGCTGCGACATAATGTATGATGCCCAAAGGCATAGGGTGTCTTATTAATTGTGAAACTGTGTTTTCTTAATGGCATGAATCACACTGAAGGCCTAGACTTAAAATGCACAGCCCGGCACTGGTCCACACTAATACGTTTTTGTTTGAAAACGCTTTGGTTTTGCCATGTTTATGCCTCTTGTCCACACGGGAAAGCAGTTTTCCTCCACCAAAATCGGACACTTTTGAAAACTCTGCATAACGACATACTTTGTAAAACTATCACATTTGAAAACTGAAAACAGAGTTTTCAAACTTCAATGGATTAGTGTGACTTGGGCTAAAAGAAAGGTTCCTCCGGTTTAAGATATAAGCTACTGTATAACATGCAACACATTAAAGATTTTTTGTTTATCTGTCCTGCTGTCGCTAAAATATATTTTTTTTTTGGCACATTTTACTCTATTTTTACTCTCATTTTTTTACTTGAATATTCTGTGGGTTGTATTGAACTTTACAGGCAGTGTCTTTGACACTGACGCATACACCAAAAGCATTATTCCTGGCCTTTATCACGAAAAAAATAATCTGGTTTATTTGTTTATTTTGTCTGCGCAAAACTGTACCATTTCTGTCCTTTGTAATTATTTAAAGTGACAAAGAACAATTATATTTTTCTTGATACATTGTGATTAATTGTTGCTTGACTACATCTAAATGGTATTATATATCTACAATGAGCTATTTGCTTTATTTAGCATTTATGTTGGCAGAAGAATTTTGTGTTGATCTACAAAAAGAAAACATTAACAGATAAACGCACTCTCTCACTGCATGTAGGAAATGTTATATTTTCAGCAAAGCTTATGTTTCAAAGCATTGTGAAAGCAGCTTCACAAATAGAACAGTTTATTTAAGCACCTTGATCTGTACGAAGCAGCATGCCACATTTTTATCACTCTCAGTTGAGATAAATCCACAAGAAAAGTGCACAGAGCAGTGCCACTAATCTCCAAATAGGCATGAAGGGAAGGCTTTTCCTTAAAAAACTCAGTCATGGCTTTGAAACTGTTGAACATTGAGATCTGCAAATGAGCCGTTTCGTCCTTTTATAGAGTTCAATGCACAGATACGTCATGTGTGCGTCAACCAGAATCGTTCTTGCCTGAGTGACCTGTCCCCAGTCATCTGTGCCACAACAACAATGTAATATTTTTTGGTTTTCAGATTCAGGAATGCAAGATTTGCCTTTATCTTGGAAATGGGAGTCAGTCTCTCAGGCCATCAAGGATGAAATGGGCATACAGTAGAGTTTCCTTTAGCTCAGCATCTCGGGACACAGTGATTGATCTCCAAGTAATTTTTTAATGGGAGTTTACCTCTGAATCATCCATTGAAAGACTCTCTTACTGTTGATGCTAGAGTGTGTAGTTACATCGAACATCTAGACTTAAGATTTTGTGAATAAAGGCAAGTGATACTGCCCATTAAAATGGGTCCCTGTGAAGGATTTGTGTGTGGTTGGTGAAGGTAACCTTAAAGGGCTCTGCCAGTGTCCTTGGCCGGTTCTGCCCCAGGACCTGGTGGGAAAATGGCAGGAAGCAGAACTGAGTGGCACATTTACTGCTGGCCTTTGGCAGCCATCTCACAGCATGGCATCATGGGTCATGATGAGTGCAGAGGTATCATCACTGAGGGGTCATAACTAGAGAACACCTCATAAACTATGTATGAAGTCCCTCAGAAATCACTTTGTTATGGTGTAATTTCCATGCTGTCTTTGACACAACACAGCTTAGAGAGCAACTAGGGATGCACCGATACCATTTTTTCTCTTCTGATACCTGAACTTTCAGTATTGGCCGACACCAATCCCGATCTGATAACAGTTTTATTTTTTTCTTAATCAGTTTAGAATATCTAACTACACATTATTTTATTATAAAATAGAGAAAACTAAAAATGATTACATAAAAGATATGTAGCCTATTCAGGAAAATTTTATTTTTAAATAATCTACTGGATAATGAAGCAGAGAAATTAACAGTAATTCCAGTGAAAGTCTTCAGTAGAAAAGAAGCCAGTTCACTTTACAAATTTTTTCAAATGGATTTAGATCTCTCTTTTTTTTTTTTCACATCAGTTATGAGTCCATGAGATATCAGTTATGAGATATAAGTCCACTTTTCAATCACACGGTTATTGTTTTTGAAACCCAGTCAACTTAAATATTATTGTAATTTAATATAAAAAAAATAATAAAATAAAACAATAATACTACATTAAATATTAATACTACTGATATGGTTAAAAAGGTCAGTATTGGAGCCGATATCAATCCAGGTATCAGATCGGTGCATCCCTAATAGCAACTGGTTATAGCAGTTTTCTCTGCAAGGGATAGCTGATTCATATTAGCATGAGTTGGAGAGATTGCCACTTGTTATACACTGTTTCCATGACAGCACACTTTTCCTTTAAAAGAATAGTTCACCCAAAAATGAAAATTATTTTATTTGCTCACCCTCATGTCATTTCAAACCTATATTGCTTGCTTTCTTTACATTAAGATTTTTTGGAGAATGTTTATGCTGATCTTTCCCATACAGTATAACCACACAGTCGCCAAAGGAGTGTCAAGCCCCAAATAGGAAAAAGCACCATAAGGCCGCCTTAAAAGTAGTCCATACAACTTTTCCGCTGTATTCCAAGTTCATAAATATATTTAGAAATCAGAAAATCATGCCCTCAGATCTCATTCATACTTCTACATATTCAAATGCGTCATATTAGTTTATAAGAGATGCAAAAACCAATGGCATTTGGTGTCATTGACATCAAACCTGGTATAACTCATCTTGTATGAATATGTGCATGTCTGACGGAGATTTGAGATCTATACAAGAGAGGGAGATTATCAGTGAATAACAATTTAGAAATCTGTTTACCATTCAAAACTATAGAATGGGCTTCAAAAGACTTGGAATTTAGCACTGAAGTTATATGGACTACTTTTATTGTGCTTGTTTGTAATGGGAAGCTGTCTTTGATATACAGATATTGTGACATGCCACCACAACATGGATCCAAAGCAGTAGAGAATGCTTTCGAAGTCTCATTCAGCTGTTTGGACAGAGAAGCACATAGCTGGTTAATGGGAAGCACCTGACAAGGTTCACAAATGCCAAGACTGTGTTTATGTCTGGATTTTTGTGTCTGAGTAACCAGTCTGAATGCCCAGTGATGCAACCCCCCTCTAACATCCCTTTCTGTCCTTTCCTTTCACAGGCACCAGTATATTCACGGTGTACGAAGCTGCATCTCAGGAGGGTTGGGTCTTCATCATGTATCGAGCCATCGACAGCTTCCCACGCTGGCGCTCATATTTCTACTTCATCACTCTCATCTTCTTCCTCGCCTGGCTGGTCAAGGTGGAAAAGTCCTTTTTTCTCTCACACCAACGCAACTAAATACACTAACAGTTATCTTTTACACATGGGTCCTTCTTTATTTCTAGCTCGAGGAAAGTCAGGAAATCAGGTATATTCTAGTTGTCGAATATAAACAATATGGCAACAATACAAGGGATGTGCAGCAAAATCTAGCAAGTTGCCTCACTGTCTACTTAGGCAGCTACCTTTTAAGGCAGCATCCTAAACACTCTTCATGTACAGCAACTCTGCTAGCAGTCACACACCACACAAATAGCCTTTCTCAGGAGAACCGCACCTATTAAATGCCTGAAAATGTTGTCTAGGTAAGCCACTCACTAGACTTTCTAGAGTCAAGGTGATGTGTTATCATAGTTTTTGAAATTTTGTATACACAGTGAAATCCACATATCACAAAAATAAAATGTTCCTCTATCTTTTGAAATAAACGAGTTTGATGTGCTATTACAATTCTCTATCTTTCAGAACTGTAAATAGAAATTATTATTTTTTGGATATGACCCCTTTAATTAATTTATCCCTCAGTTTAAGACAGCAGCAGTGCTAACATTATATATATGATATATTATTGTGTGGTTCTCCTTCAAATGAGGCTATCTTCAACACAGATCAAGATTTTCAGTATTGTATTGCATTATCAGAAAACAGGCAAGGCTACAGTGAAATCAAATTGTTCGGGACATTCATTAATTCTTTTGATTATTTTCTTGTGTTCCCAGAATGTGTTCATCGCTGTGATCATAGAAACGTTTGCTGAGATCAGAGTGCAGTTCCAGCAGATGTGGGGGTCCCGGAGCAGCACCACGTCAACAGCCACTACGCAGGTACACACTCACACATCCACGGACAAAAAAAATAGATGCAGTAAAAAATTTCATATTGGTTAATCTCTTTGATCACACTTTTCAAAATATATATAGACACATTAAATTAATCAGATCAGATTCAATCAGATTAATATGATCTGATTAAATTACATTCATCTTATTAATTAAAAGATAAAATATTTTAGCAAAATATTACCAAAACAAAAATATCAAAACCTTCAGTACCAGTATTTATGATTTTTAAGTACAGTGAAATACACACCATCACACACATCTAAAGGAATTCTACCCATAATTCCCCGAAGGCTGAGTCTGGCTTCCCTGTCCTTCAGCATGCAGGAGACACCCGACAGCAAGCTGTTTTTTAAATATATTTGGCTGCTTGTCAGGTGGGGGCCGGAACAGCACAGAGATCTGATTGGGTGGCTGTCAGACTCTAGGGTGAGTCATAGAGGAACGTGGCTGAAAATGAAGCAGAACAAAATAGAGGAATAGACAGAGAATGTGAGTGTGTGTGTGGTTTTGCAATTCTGCCATTCAGCCTGGATTTGATTTGACTGACAGAGTGGATCAATTAACCTTAAATTCAACTCGCTCTCCTCTGCCTGTGGGGAAACCTGTCCTGTTGATTTTATACAATTATCGCCTGCCTAATGTTTGGTGAGAAATTCACACTAACCAAGCTAATGGTGCAAATGCACAGAAAATCTGGAGTGGGGGCGTGGTGTGAAAAGTTTTGTTATTGTGTAATTGTGTGAACCGAGGCATAGAGTCTCCCTGACTGCGCCAGTCACAGTGCTAGAGCCAGTCTTGGATAAAAGCCTTAAGGGTTGGCATGTGTGGAGCTGGCAGCATTTTTGGCAGCAAAAAAGTGACCTGACCACCATTATTCAAGTATTATGTTTGTAGAAGTGCCCTCTGGAAAGAGGTTGGGTATAGAAGTCTTTATTCCAACATTGCCATAGCGGGGTAAATCACACAAATAAATGTCAAAGTCATATTTCACCCCACAAAAAATACATAAATAAAAATAATAATAACTTATTATATTTTTCATTTCAAAAAGCCTATTTTTTTGTGACCACTACGATGCCATTGTTTTCACAACAATTAAAAACATGTCCTCCCCAAATCCTCATTATTGTAATGTGAAAAAAATGGCATTCTAATTACTGTAATGCGATAAATAACTAAAGAAATTATGTAATTTCTTTAGTTATCACATTACAGTAATTATATTTATATATATATATATATATATATATATGATATAGCACTGAAAATCATCCTTTTTGGATACAGTGATTTTTGTATTTTATTAAACTCAGCATAAATTCAAACAAATGTCAGTATGATACTGTATATAAATACTTTTATATATTATGTAATTACTATGATTTCTATTGTTTCTCATTATTACAGTAATGAGAAATGCGTTCTGAATTGCCGAAAAACATTATGTCTTGATTCCAAAAAATAAGCTTAATTTGGTTTAAGCAAAATACAGTTTCTTATATTTTCCTTTTCAGGTGAAAGATGACCTGGGTATGTCCTTGACAGGTGTTGTCAGATTCGGCCAATACAAAATAATAATAATAATAATAATAATAATAATTAAAAAAAAATTCAGTGTAATACATAGAGAATAAAAAAAAGAATAACATATAAGAGAGAGATGAGAGTTTGGCCACTTGTTTTTTTTAAATGAAATAAAATTCTATTAAGTCAAGGCAAAAGCCTTTCAAAAGTAATAAGGCAAATCTCATTCTGACCAAACAAAGCTAAATTGTCTTCAGTAGCGTATTCCAAGCCCATTTCCAATTACTACCTTTGAATCGATTCCTTATCTGTAATGTCTGCAGAGATAAACAGTATAATGTATTTTAGTCTTTTAGTCTCTCTAGGTAGAGACAAAAAGGTACCTTTTGAGGTCAGGATATTCCGGGGGGCTCAGACTTCACAGGGAAAAATTGCAAAGGAATGTGTGAAAGAATCTTATGTGGGCTATTTCCTGTAACAAAATATTGTGCAAGAAATATCAACTTAACCTTAAAGCATCTACTACCTCGAAGTGTCTGCTATTGAATTCAAACAGTGTTTTTATCCACTGTGTGGTGTGATACCTCGCAAGAGTACCACAGGATACAGTTACAGGTTTTAACAAGCAAAGTAATACTGACTGAGACATAAAGGGTTTTTACACTGTGCTTAATCCTGGGTTAATATATTTTTAAACACTGGGTTGAGACCACTTTTTGTTCAATCTTGGGTAAAGTAATGTTTCACACTTGTAATTTTGAAAGGGGGTTAGCAGCTGTTACAAAAGTGGCGCTAAAACAGAGTTGCGGTGCCACAGGTATACAGTCTGAAACAATGTGGTTCTAGAATGAAATTGTGAGTTGTGTGAGTAGAAAAACTGGTTGTGTGTTCATCATATTCTGTACTTGTCCAGTCAATCTTAACCACCTCATAAATATGAAAATAAAAATGTTGACCCACAATCCAATCCAAGATGGCAGCCAAGTCAGTCCATTGTTTGTGTGTCAGTACCTGAGGTCTGAGTGTGATATTTTATGTCATTTGGTCCTGAATGAGTGGTATTTTCCAAGGACAACATCTTCTCTTCAGTCCGGCATCTCTTGATGATACATTTTTATTAGATGTTACTGGATTACCACAGAACTCTAAATCTGGACTGTTTGAGGCCTAGGCCTACCTGGAATCCACCTGCTGGAGTACAGCACCTATGGGAGCCAGAGCAGCACTCTACGGATTGCCTAAGTGGACTCACTTCTGCTGCTGAATTTTGGATTATGGCCTTGTAGCACACTGATTGTGAATTAGATGTGGACCCTAGATGAGCTGGAATGACTGTTTCTCCTGGTCTGTAGATTTAACCACCTCCACTGCTCAGTTTAAGATCCCGACACTGCTACTTGGTCTGTCCTTAACGAAATGTAATTTAAGTTGACATCATGTATTTTTTTATATTCTTGATGTTTATTCAGTGCAACCTTGCATTAAATGAACTAAATGGGCATAACAGGAAGAGTGAATTCACCATGTTACACTCCAGACAACTCTCAATTTCTCTGAAAATGATTGAGTCATATCATCAGTCAATCAGTCCACGTCATCAATTGAAGATTTACCACTCTCAAGTGCAAGTCAACGAGATCCTGTATCTTCAGAATCTAATGCTGTTAAATGACTATATATTTTATGGTCTTGGAGGACTTTTCTTGCAGTTTGTAGGTGATGGCAGTTCTGATAAATAATTTTCTGTCAAACCAAAATTGCGATGTATGGTTATGCTTTTATTGATGCTGTCTGGAAATGTTCAGCCCAATCCTGGGCCTAATACCTCTGTGCAATGTTTACCTACTCCCTCAGATTTTAAAAGTAGAACAGGACTTGGTTTTATATATTTAAATGTTAGAAATCTTGTCCCTAAAATGGATATGATCAAGATTTGGGCAAATACTACAAATGCTGACATAAAGGTTCTATCCGAAACTTGGCTTAAGAAATCAGTAACTGATGACTTAATTTGTATTAATGGTTACAAACTCTATAGAACTGATCAGGTTGGTAAAGGAGGTGGGGTTGCCATGTATGTCAAATCCAAGCTTCTTAGCTCTGTAACTCTGTCAATCACTAAAGATAAACAGGTCTTGGCTGTCAAATTGGGTGTATCAAAGGATTCTCATATCACTGTGGTTGGCTGTTATAGACCCCTGTCTGCCTCCAAAAGATGCTCTCAAATCTATTTCAGATAATTTACATTAATTAAATGACTCTGAATTCATCCTTATGGGTTATCTAAATTGGGATTGGCTTTCAGGGACCTCAGATTGTTTTAAAGAACTGTGTGACTCCTTAAACCTTGTGCAACTCATCAATGCACCAACAAGGCCAAATCCCAAAGTACAAAATAAATGTACCTTGCTTGATGTAATTATAATGAATACATCTCATAAATACACTTCAATTGGCATAATTTGCAGTGATGTCAGTGATCATTGTACAATCGCTTGTGTCAGGAGTACAAAATTTCCCAAGGTAAAACCCTATTTCATTTTTAAAAGATATTTTAAAAGTTTTGAAGAGCAGGCCTTTCTGCATGATTTGTGCCACAGTGATCTTAGCAGAGTTACTCTGATTTTGGATGTTTACCTGGCATGGGAATATTTTCATTCAATCTTTTTGTCTATTTCTAATAAACATGTTCCCATTAAGAAGTTTCGGATCAGTGGTAGGGACAATCCCTAGTTCTCAGACAGTCTTTCAGAGCTAATTCGTTTAAGAAATAAATCATAGGCCCAAGCTACATTTTCTAACTCCTCTGCTGATTGGACTATGTTTAGAACCCTAAGGAATAAGTGTACCTTAATGATCAGAAATTCCAAATCAGAGTTGTATCTTAAGTCAGTTACAGAGAACCTTAATACCCCCTCAAAATTCTTGAAATTAATTAAAAGCTTGTCAGGTACACATGTTGCTTCAAGCCTCTCTGAACACGTTGTGGTTGGCTCAGAGGAAATAAAGGACAAAGCTGCTATGGTCAGTCAGTTTAACAAATACTTTATCCATGCTGGGTCTGTATTTGACAGCACAAATGTAAATACATAAGTCCCCTGTTCTATCACTACTGAAATTGATGGAAATCTGGATTTGTTTGATTTTAAACCTATTCCAGTTGCTTAAGTTTGTAAAGCTCAAAAAGACATTGACCACAAAAAGTCCGCAGGCCAGACAATCTAGATTCTTATCTTTTAAAGGTGGTGGCAGAAATTATTCCTGAGCCCATTACTCACATTTTTAATGTGATTCATTTGTCTAACTTTATACCTAAAATGTGGAAAACTGCTTATGTTCTCCTCAGAGTTGAACAACTACCATCCGATTTCCAAACTCTCAGTCCCGGCTAAGATCTTTGAATCACAGGTAAATTTGCTGTTAAAACAGTTTTACTTGATAATAATATTTTAAGTGATTTTCAATCTGGCTTTATAACTGGTCACAGTACCATTACTGCTGCTATGGTTGTGACAGATGATCTCATTGGTGCCTTGGACAAAAAACAGCATTGCGCTGCCTTATTTGTGGATCTATCTAAGGCGTTTGATTCAATGGACCACAAACTGCTACCTAACAAACTTAGGAATGCTGGTCTTGGTCCTAAGGCTGTTAAAAGATTCAGAAATTGTTTTGTAGATCGAAATCAGTGTGCCTATGCAGAGGGCCACAAATCTGATTTTCTTGAGATAACTAAAGGTATCCCCCAGGGTTCCATTTTGGGATCTATTTTGTTTTATATTTTTTTATAAATTACTTGGGTAACGACATTCAAGCAAAATTCACCTGTATGCAGATGACACTGTCATTTATACATATGCTCCCTCCATAGTAAAGGCAGAGCAGGAGCTGCAGACTGCATTTCAGTCATTACAAACTGATCTGCTGAGTTTAAAATTGGTTTTGAATGCTCAGAAAAACAAAGTTTATGGTCTTCTCAAAAGCTCATTCACAGCTGCTTGATGATGTAAGCATTTTCATATCCAATGGTAAATCCATTGAAAGGGTGTGCCCGTACAAGTACTTGGGTAAATGTATAGACGACAAGCTTTTATTTAATGTATATATTGCTAATCTAGTTAGGAAGCTCAAAGTAAAGATTGGCTTTTATTTTAGAAATAAATCTTGCTTTACTTTTACTGCCAAGAAAAAAACTTGTGGAAGCTTCTTTGCCTGTGATTGATTACGATGACATATTGTATATGCATGCAGCCTCCTCCATTTTACGTAGCCTTGATTCAGTGTACCATGCATCTTTATGTTTCATTACAAATGCAAAGTCTCTTACCATTGTATTCTTTATGATTTGTTGGGTAGGACATCACTGACCACTCGCAGACAACAGCATTGGTATATTTTTATCTATAAAGCCATACTAAGTAAATTTCAAGCCTACCTCTGTACGCTTCTATGTCTCAACTTTGGTAGTTACCAGCTGCGCTCCTCCTAGTGGTTACTTTTTAATGTACCCTGGGTTTTGACAGATCTGGGGAAAACTGCATTTTTCTACTATGCACTTTGGTATGCAGTGGTACGCAGTACCTGCACTTCTGTAATTTACTCTACAGAGTACTGGCAGATTTTCTTGCATACCACCACTTCTCAGAGTCTCCGATGTAATGTCTTTATTTGATGTAAGTCAGTGATTTGATGTGGCTCGCCAATCACTTTTATCTGACCTTCCAAATGATTTTGATAAAATCACGGTAAACATCCGAACGCTCTCTGAGCAAAACTCAGCGGTGAGTTTAACAACAATCAACACATGCAACAGTATCGGTGCTCATCAAGCTATCCGTGGTCCAGTTCTGGAGGAGCATGAGTGTTTAAGCTTGTCTGGACATAGTTCAGTTTCACTCTTCTCCAAAACATGAACCAGCAACTTTTGGATGAGCACATTTGACCGTGTCTTATTCACTCAAATGTATTTATGCAAATTGCTTAGCTGCTGGGTGCAGTCAAAACTACAGACTTAAAAAAAAAAAAAAAAGCTGTTACAAAAGTGATGTCAGCTCATGCACAACCTTTTTTCACAAGAGGCAAAATGATGATGAAAACCGAACCTTCAAAGAAAATACAAAATTTGCATTTATTCTCCATTCTTTTCTGTAGTGCTCGTAAAAAGATTATGTGAATTATCATTGAACTTGCCTATGCATATATCCTAACAGTGTTTAGTTCTACATCGTTCTCAGTCCTGAACATCATCAAATCAGTTTGTTCACTGTTTCTAATGATAATTGTCTGCACAAGTATCTGGCTCCTGTGTGCAAATTAATGTGTGCAGGATAAGGAAGGCAAATTTTGCCCTCATTAAAATGGAGAATAATAAAAAATGTAAAAAGGAAAAACAGACATAATGCTCTTTTACAGTTTTAGGCTACATTTATTTTGTCTAAAAAGACATTGATATTGACAAATATGCACACTTAAGCATATCTAAATATTCTTTCTCAGTTTTCTTAAACAATAACCCTACTTTGTATGTTTTTATTTTCAAAGTAAAGCTAATCAAAACCTATATATTAGTTGAGGATGTAAGGTCATATTTGTTCTTCAGCCAGATCTTAAGGAATTTACAGCCAGACCTTGAAAATGTTATTTAAATACCTCTTTTAACGTAATCAAATACTATTTTAGTGTAAATAAACACATTATTAACCGTTTTGTTTTTACATGTTAACATGTTAGCTACAATAAAGAAATAGTGTTGGGTAGCCTTCGACAAGCTTCTCACAGTAAGTTGCTGGAATGTTGGCCCATACCTCCAGACAGAACTGCTGTAACTGAGTCAGGTTTGTAGGCCTCTTTGCTCACACACTCATTTTTGTCGGATTGAGGTCAGGGCCTTGTGATGGCCACTCCAATACCTTGACTTTGTTGTCCTTAAGCCATTTTATCACAACTTTAGAGGTATACTTGGGGTCATTGTCCATTTGGAAGACCCATTTTTGACGAGCTTTAAGTTCCTGGCTGATTTATTTATTTATTTTAGATTTTCTCCCCTTTTTCTCCCCAATTTGAAATACCCAATTCCCAATGTGCTCTAAGTCCTCATGGTGGCGTAGTGACTCGCCTCAATCTGGGTGGCGGAGGACGAATCTCAGTTGGCTCCGAGTCTGAGACCATCAACACGTGCATCTTATCACGTGGCTTGTTGAGCGCGTTACCACAGAGACAGAGGCTTCACGCCATCCACTGCGGCATCCACGCACAACTCGCCACACGTCCGACTGAGAGCGAACCATATTATAGCGACCACGAGGAGGTTACCCCATGTGACTCTACCCTCCCTAGCAACCGGGCCAATTTGGTTGGAGTCAACCTGGCTGGAGTCACTCAGCACCCCCTGGATTCGAACTCGTGACTCCAGGGGTGGTAGTCAGCGTCTTTACTCACTGAACTACCCAGGCCCTTCCTGACTGACGTCTTGAGATGTTGCTTCAATATATCCATATAATTTTCCTTCCTCATGATGCCATCAATTTTGTGAAGTGCACCAGTCCCTCCTGCAGCAAAGCACCCCCACAACATGATGCTGCCACCCCCATGCTTCACGGTTGGGATGGTGTTCTTTGGCTGGCAAGCGTTGCCCTTTTTCCTCCAAACATAATAATGGTCATTATGGCCAAACAGTTAAATTTTTGTTTCATTAGACCAGAGGACATTTCTCCAAAAAGTAAGATCATTGTCCCCATGTGCACTTGCAAACTGTAATCTGGCTTTTCTATGGCGGTTTTGGAGCAGTGGATCCTTCCTTGCTGAGCAGCCTTTCAGGTTATGTCGATATAGGACTCGTTTTACAGTGGATATAGATACTTGTTTACCTGTTTCCTCCAGCATCTTCACATGGTCCTTTGCTGTTGTTCTGGGATTGATTTGCACTTATTGCACCAAACTACGTTCATCTCTAGGAGACAGAATGCATCTCCTTCCTGAGTGGTATGATGGCTGCATGGTCCCATGGTGTTTATACTTGCGTACTATTGTTTCTACTGATGAACTTGGTACCTTCAGGCATTTGGAAATCGGTCCCAATGATGAACCAGACTAGTGGAGGTCCTTGGCTGATTTCTTTCTATGTCATGCAAAGAGGCACTGAGTTTGAAGGTAGGCCTTAAAATACATCTACAGGTACACCTCCAATTCAGTACACCTCCTATCAGAAGCTAATTGGCTAATTGCCTATTGGCTTGACATCATTTTCTGGAATTTTCCAAGCTGCTTAAAGGCACAGTTAACTTAGTGTATGTAAACTTCTGACCCACTGGAATTGTGATATAGTCAATTAAAAGTGAAACCTGTCTGTAAACAATTGTTGGGAAAATTACTCTTGTCATGCACAAAGTAGATGCCCTAAACAACTTACCAAAACTATAGTTTGCTAACATTAAATCTTCTTAAATCCCCCCCCCAAAAAAAAAAATTAATAATAATATAAAGTTTAATACTATCAAGGAGAGTACTTGCACATTTTTTTCTTCCACTTCAAGCACTGGAATAATCTACAGAAAGATCTAAAATTATACACATATCCATTGATTAATTTAAGGTCATCATAACGAATATGATGGAGGCATGTGGTTGTTTTTCGTGAAAGGCCACTGTGTTTAAATAGCTGTTTCTTGTTTTTTGTCTTATTGTGGATATTTGTATATCATGTTGTATATGTTACATTTTAATATGTTATAAGTTTGTATGTCTGCTACCTTGGCCAGGTCTCTCTTGTAAAAGAGATTTTTGATCTCAATGGGACTTCCTGGTAAAATAAAGGTTAATAAAATAATATATTATTTGTAACCAGTTCATAAATGTACAGTGTGAAATCTTGAACTGACTACCCAGGATTAATTACTAACATAGGGTTAAGTATGAACAGTGCAAAACATGGAGCAAGATAAATGATTATGTAAACCCATAGTTAAAAATTTAAAAATTTACAATTTCAAGTGTGAAAAGCCCAATAATGTTCTTAGAATTTGCCTTTTGGAACTCTTAGAACTGGATATTGTTGTGACCTTGAAAACAATTAGCCTTTCTGTGTCTAAAACTCCATTATAGTACACTGAAATGACTTTGTGAAAAAAAAAAAAAAAAAAAAGGTACCAATTAGCTCTTAAGATGCACAAAACCTTAGTTTATTAAGTGTTACACTGTATAATAAGACTTGGGGAGATGCCTTTAGTCTTAAAGAAATAAAATGAATAGAAGGTTCTCCTGAGATTGCGATGATACTTATTAGCATGATTTGTACTCATCTGTTTTGTGATGTAACTGTGGTTTTTTTTTTTTTAAATAAAGCCCTTTAAGAAGATTAGCACATGAATGGCAAAGTTATAATTACAAGACAATGAGGGGAAACTTTTTAAATATCTATTTATGTAGGTAACCTTTTTAATCTGTCAGAACTGAAGGGGCATTGTGAGCTTAATGACTGTCATTTCTCTTGGGTTTTATTGGTTATCTTTTCTTCTGGACTGATAAAAGACAGACATAAGTGGAACAGCAGCAGTGCACATTAGCAGTTACTTTTGTTCGTGGGGGACATAAATTGTTATGAAAAGAGGCATTTACACAGACTTTGTAATGCAGCACAGGAAACACAATTGCTGGAAATAATGTGATCACAAAATAAAAATAAAGATTGCTAATTCTCATGCACAATTGACAGAAATGAGCTGAATAAACCCCTTAGTATTAAATACAAATTTGGCATGTAACTTGTTCTGCACCATATTTGCTAAAGAAATGAATGATACCTTAAATTGTGCAGCTTGTTATGGAGGGGTGGATTATTAATTTTCTAAGCATTCAGACTTAAGATTTTCACTTAGTAAATGAAAAAAATGCCCAGAAAATCTCTAACATTGAGGACAAATCTAGGGACCAGAATATCACAGAGACTTGGGGAGTGGGCCCCTTTTTTTGACTTGGGCCAGTAAGCATTAACTTAGCAATTACCTAGAACACACTAGCGACCAAAAGCAATGTGCTAAAACCACTCAGAACACTTATTTATTAAAATATATATTGTATTACAATGTGTTTTATAAGGCATTATGCATTCCTTTTATAATGCAGTATGTATGCAGGCTTCAGATAAAGAGTTACCTGATAGTTCTCTGGGTGGACGGTGTACATGTTGATATGAGTAGTCTCTGCTGTTTGCCAGATTCAAGGTGGCTTCTGTAGCATCGCCTCCCTTCTCTTGTCCCTGTTGTCTCCGACACTGTCTCCTCATATCTGTCATGGTGAAGTCATGGTGCATTTAGATTTTGAAATGTGAATAGCTGCTCGCTGGATCATGAATCCAATTTCTTGTGACCTTGCCTGTGTTTATAAAATGTCTATGAAGCTGGCAGTAAGCCTTTCTTTGTTCAAAGAATTCTGTTGAAAATAATGTAATCTTAAATTGTCTTTAAAATTTTGGGGTAACACTTTACAATAAGGTTCCATTTGTTAACATTAGTTAACAACATTGATTAACATAATGAACAATACTTAAGCATTTATTAATCTTAGTTAATGTTGCTTTCAACATATACATATTTAAAACGAAGATTGTATTAGTAAACATTATTTAATGCACTATGAACTAACATAAACTATCAATGAACAAATGCATTTTTATTAACTAACATTAACAAAGATTAATAAATGACGTAACAAATATATTGTTAATTGTATGTTCATGTTACCTTATGCATTTACTAATGTTAACAAATGGAACCTTATTGTAAAGTGTTACCAATTTTTTATTTGTTGTTTATTTTCCCTTTCTATTAAATATGCATTTGGTTGGCAATTTTATTAATTGTCGGAATGAACTGTTTTTTTAATGTAGCTATTTGAGTGTTCACTGTCAGAATGCCAATCATTTAAGCCTGTTAACAACCCGCCCTCTCTTTCTTTCCCTCTGTCTTTCTCTTTTGTCTTTCCTTCTGGTGGCAGATGTTTCATGAGGACGCATCTGGAGGATGGCAGCTCGTGGCGGTGGACGTGAATAAACCTCATGGCCAGGCACCTGCCTGCCTCCAGGTACCAGACATGCGATTTAATGGCACTGACGCTCCCAATCGTCAGCACACCCTCAGTATTGCCTCGCTGCCACATCTAATGCCACACTGTTGTGTGGGAGTGCAAGAAATGTGCCGCAGGCGGCTCAAATGCAAAAGCCACATTTAGATTTAGCTCAAACTAGCTGGTATGATCTTGACAGAGTATGAATAGACTGTCGAATACACACATCAAAGTTTACTTTTCCCCACTATAGACCTTATTCCCAGTAGTGGCATGTTAGATTATTAACAGGAATGAAAACAAGGCTGTGAGGGATAGACTTACAATCTCTTCAATGGCTTTCTGTGCATAAAGCACTATAAAGCTCAGAAATCACATCTAAATTTCCATCTACTGAAATTTTTGAGAAACACTTTAAACAACAGTACAACCCATTAAAGGGACATAAGTCTATCCCTCACAGCCTTGTTGTCATTCACGTCAAAAAATAAAGATGGCACTACTGTGAATAGGGTCCATTGTGATTTAACACACTCGTGATACAGTTGTATATTTTTAATATAACTCATATATCCACACACATGAATAATACACTTGACAAATTACTTTGCAGAAACACAAGATAGCCTTTAGAAGCAAGCTTTGCTATCTATTTGCTGTCTGTAGCTTTAAAGTCAACATGAAATCCTTAAAAATGTAATTATTTTCTTAATACACATCCCTGGCCTGATTGTGCATAATTCAACATTGCAGGTTTTTCCAAAGAAAAAAAAAATTTTTGTCTTCGTAATCTTTCAACAATATGCGATGGCTTGTTCTGCCTCTGAAATGAAAATTATATTGTCCCATTGCCAAATAGCTGTTTAGCATTGTTTTAGGCGTTTTAGAGCTCCTTGGTTTTAGGCTACTTTAGATAACTGCCTTTCTGAAATCTTTCTAAAATCTTGCCAAAATCAAGTCCCAGCCTACATTTTTATTCTCGTTCAATACTATTTGACTTGTCAAATGTCAAATTAAGGAAATGAAATGGGTTGAAAATCCTTTTTTATGTTGACTTTAATAGAAAAGTTAAGTGGCTTATTATATTTAATTAATGTGCTAACGACATGTTGCATGGTTTTTGCCATTATGGTAGCACAAATAAATTATGAATTGTATAGGCATCATTTATGGGTGGGACGGGTGTGGAGCGGGTGGCGATGTTCTCTCCTGCATGCAGACACACGCTCTTCTCACGCTCTTCTCACACCGCTGTTCCACAGCTCGCACTGCTTTCCAGTGAAATCGCAAGCAAAATGTAAAACAGATGTGTTCCCGCTCATGATATACAGTACTGTGCAAAAGTTTAGGCACTTGTGAAAAATGTAGCATTGTGAGAATTTTTAAACAAATAATAACATCAATAGTTTTCATTCATCAATTAAAGGTGCTGTATGTAAGATTCAGAAACCCTTGTTATTAATGACACCTGTGGCCGTTAAGTGAACTGCAGCCAGCTACCTGTTGCTTGTGCTCATGTTCATGCTCGTGCACACACTCCATTGGGATGCGAGCGAGCATCAGCCAAAACAATGACATAATGTACAAAGAGACTGAACGTGATCCACCAGCATCATGCTGTCAAATGAGGTAGCATAATTAAAATGACAAAGTTATGATTGTTTTACTACAAACTTTGAGACTAAACTAAAACTACTTGTCAGCTAATATAGCATACTGATACACACATACAGCTACATACTACCAAACTATACCAGACAGTTTACAGTTATGTTGCACTATTGTATGTTTTGTATGTCATATGTTGTACTACGAATAACCAGCGTATTTGCTTACATTTATCCTGTATACCTGACATTTAGTATAAAGAGAAGATCGTTGAAATTATTTGAAAGTTACGAAGCAAGGTAGCTTGCAATTGGTCAGCATTAGCAGGCAAGATCAAGTTAGCTAAAATTACACAGATCAATCCTTATGGCACTATATTTCACATGCTTTGCAGTTATGTAAGCTTACCTGTCCAATAAGAAGAACACCAATTCAGGGTCGGTTTTGATTCCCAAAACCGAACGTAGGTCCCCCCAGGAATCAAATGTCCTGCCGATGTTCACTCAAGTTTTCGTTCGACCACGATCACGTTCCCGCTTAGCCAGATGGGATTCAGTAGATAAATGTTGTTTTTTTGTTTGTTTTTTTTGGCTTACTCTGAGTTTGTGTAGGAGTCGGTGTTGTGCTGGGAGCCAGACATTTGCTGGATTCCATCTCTAAGATAACGTTACCTAGTGTTGCAGTTTGTTTTCGCTGTTGAATAGCAGAAGAGAAGCACTGAGTCAAGGCTCTCAGGAGCACACATAAACGTCACATCGTTTGGATTTTCCCGGCAAAACCGACCCGCTCCCTTTGCATAAAAATCAGTCTACAGGCTTTAATAGGCAACCTAGGAAGTCCGGGAAGGGCTCATTTTTTAAGTTGCGTTACAAGCCGTTCACACATTGTCAAAAAAAGCGAATATTACATGAACATTTTTACATATTGCACCTTTAACGTCATATAAAGTCCAGTAAACATAAAAAAGCTAAATCAATATTTGGCATGACCACCTTTGCCTTCAAACTGCACCAATTCAATTAGGTACACATGGAAATACGTTTTTTTGGTTGTTGGTAGATAGGATGTTCCAAGTTTGCTGGAGAATTTGCCACAGTTCTTCTATCTATTTAGGCTCTCTCAATTGCTTCTTTCTCTTCATGTAATCCTAGACTGACTTGATGTTCTGTGTAGGGCTTTGTGGGGGCCATACCATCTGTTGCAGGGCTCCCTGTTATTCTATTCTATTCTACTTGCAAAAGGAATGTTTGGGAGTCTAAAATGTATAATTCCTATTGACACACTAAAGCTGGAGATATAAAAAACCAACTTAAGAAAAATGTTTTAGTGAAACATCTTATGTGCCTAATACTTTTGCACAGTACTGTACATCCACTGTACAAATGCAATATTTGTTTATCAAAGTAAAAATTATATTATGGCAGATTTGTATCTGGAACTCCTTGTACTAGAGGCAAAAACTTTATGGACCAAACGGTCATTCTGGCTGAAATTTTCAATGGATTTTTTCACTGACTAACAAAATCTCAGTACTTACAGTGTTGGATGAATGGATCAAAATTAATCAAATGGATCAAGTTAAGTTATCAAATTAACTTTGTGACGTATTTATTGTATTTATCAAATAGTAGTTTGCATTTCAGCGGCTTCTCCCCCTCTGCATCCATGGAGTGTAGGGACTGCCCCTGGGCACTTCGGCAGAACAAGAGAGTATATTCTAAAAGAGTATATTTCAATTCTAAAAGAGCGGCACAAATGGAACGTCTTTTTAAAGATGCCTTTCCATTTGTGTGTTATTCCTGGTTGCGGTTGTTATCTCTCCGCTTCTGACAGCCATGAGCGGTCTTACATGTCTGGGCGCTGCCCACGCGGAGACATATTTCGTGGATGGGTCTTGTCCTCATTGTGAGAACATGACCATGGCAATGTTGCTGCCGTGGCTTGCCTTTGTAGGAAAGCAAGCCATCCCAGCGGCTCCCCGTCTCGGTCCTTCTACCTACGGGTATGAGGTCGCGTCGGTTAGCACTGGGGGCGATTTGGGGACTCCAATGGGAGCACCTCCGCTGGGTAACCCCCCACTGACCTCCCATTCCTCAGCACTCTTGCTTGTCCCGGTTGGGCTCTCAGATGAGACTGCCGGCTCATCTCAGGTTGAGTTCGACCTCTTATTCGGGGGCCGGGAAGACGATGAGTTATCGAGCGCAGCATCGGAGAGTGGGCTCGTCCACTCTGACGTGGAGGCTTTGGCTGGGCTTCCTCCTTTGGGTATGTTCGCCCAGTCTCAGGCCGACGCGGAGATGACGGACATGCTTTCCCGGGCAGCGTCGGGCTAGAGTGGAACCCTCCACTCTCCCCTGAACCCTTGCGATGATTGGTTCCTGGGCCCAGAGCGCCACTCACGACTGCGCCCCGCCCCGGTCCCTTTCTTCCCGGAAGTGCATGAGGAGCTGACAAGATCATGGGGGGCACCTTTAACTACGATCTTTAACTACGATCTTAATCCCAATCTTTCAGCTCCCCCGCTCTCACTACCCTCTGGTGGGGTGGCCAAGAGGTATTCGGTGATCCCCCAAGTGGATAAGGTGCTCGCGGTACACTTGTGCCCGCAGAGCGCCACCACCTGGTGTGGGTGCCCGAAGCACCCGTCCAAGGCCTGTAGGTTTATGTTGTCTCTGACGGCTAAGGCCTACAGTGCTGCTGGACAAGCTGCCTCTGCCCTGCATGCCATGGCTCTCCTGCAGTTACACCAAGCAAAGGCACTAAAAGAGCTGCACAAGGGTAGTTCTGACTCGGGATTGATGCAGGAACTGCGCTCAGTGACTGACCTCGCTCTCCGAGCGACGAAGGTCACGGCGTTGTCTCTCGGGCAGGCGAGATCCAGGAATGCCACCTTTGGCTCAACCTGGTCGACATGAGAGAGGCTGACAAGGCACGGTTCCTTGACGCCCCCATCTCCCAGGTTGGCCTGTTCGGTGACACCGTCGAAGACTTTGCCCAGCAGTTCTTGGTGGTGAAGCAGCAGACGGAGGCTATTCAACACATCTGGTGTGGCTCAAGACCCTGCACCCCGTCTGCTCATCGCCACGGGCATCCTCCAGCAGCAACAGCACCGGCTCCACCGCAGCCCGGCCCTGGTGTGGAGCCCACCGCAGGAAGCAGACGCCACCCGTCTCACGGCCGGCCGCCAAGAATCAAAGGAAGTCTACGAAGCGCCCCTGAGACGGGCGACACAGGAACGAGGAGACCCGCTTCTATGGAGCTGGTAGACAGACCACTCCATCCCCCGGTGGAGGGCCGGGAGGAGAATCTTTTGTCGCCGCATGCCCAAGAGGCCGTGGTACCCAAAACTTCAATAAAAGAGTGGTTTCCTTGTTCCCTGGGTCACATGTCAGGTGCGCATGGCCGTCGTCATGACTGCCATCCACCATCCCATTTTGGCAGGATCGGCACTTCAGCGGCGGACCCCCTGCCCCTGCGCGCCCAGCTGTGGCACAAACATGCCCACACCGGGTTGGTTAAGATGGACTATGGGGACGATATTCCTCCTCCCCCCTCCTCGACCAATCTTATGGTGGGCATCAGGAGCCAGATAAGTGCTTCGATGTCTCTGGACTCAGCACGGTCACGGGGTTCGAGCCCCCTCGACCTGGCGCCTCGGGCTCTGCCCCGCCGCGAGGCCCCACCCGCCAGTACGTCCGATGTGATTGTCCCCTTGGTCCCCCTCACCCAGAGTTTGGACGCGTGGCTTGCACTTTCCAACCCGTCGCGATGACTGACCCGGACCGTCCGACTCAGCTACGCGATTCAGTTCACCAGGTGCCCAACAAGGTTCAGCGGCATCCATTTCACCTCGGTGAAGGGCGAGAATGCCGCTACCTTGCTTGCAGAGATCGCTACCCTTCTACGGAAGGGTGCGATAGAGCCTGTCCCTCTGGCCAAGATGAAGGGATTTTACAGCCCCTACTACTTCATACCGAAGAAAGGCAGTGGGTTGCGGCCAATCTTACCAAGACTCGGTAAGACCATGTGACGTATTTCCACTCAAAATACCCCCCCCCCTTCTCTGGGTGGGGTGTGGTCTCCATGGTGTCTTCCCTTGGGAGTGACACCCCCCCCCTCCGATGTAGACATTTATGGCCCCCAGTCAGTTAACAAATTCCACTCTTTTTGGGGAGAAAAAGAGGAAAGAGGCCACCGATGGGCTAGCTTGTCCCTATTTGTTGGGCAGTCGACTTGTTCCCGAAGGACCGTTCGACGCTCATAAGAGTGTTGTGGGAGGTTATGTGATGGCCTGGTGCGCTGGCTACGAGGCACACAGCGGTCTGCCCATCTCACACCACCAGTACACGTAACGCAGTTCAGCTAGTCCTGGTTACTTTCGTAACCTCCGTTACCTGATGGAGGGAACGAGACGTTGTTTCCCTCTTGCCACAACACTGAACTACCCACTGAAATGGCCGGGACCTTGTCTTGGCTCCTCAGCACAAAACCTGAATGAGTGGTTGCATAATAGCTACTTTTATACCCATATGTCCGGGGGAGTGGCATGCAAATTCCACTCGCCAATATCCCATTGGCCTTTTTCAAAAAGCAGAGGTGTTTGGAGCTCCCAAGAGTGACCCCTAGTGTCACTACATCGACACAATGTCTCGTTCCCTCCATCAGGGAACGGAGGTTACAAAAGTAACCATGACATTCCCTATCTGTCACTCACTCGACATTGTGTCGATGTAGTGACACTAGGGGTCCCTATACAAAACACCACAACTGTCTGATCTGTGTTACGTGAACTGGCGGTGTGTGATGGGCAGACCGCTGTGTGCCTCGTAGCCAGCGCACCAGGCAGTCATGTAACCTCCCCCAACACTCTTACGAGCACTAAACGGTCCTACAGGAACAAGTCGACTGCCCAACAATAGGGACAGGCTAGCCCAGCCGTGGCCTCTTTTCCTCTCTTTTCTCCCCAAAAAGAGTGGAATTTGTTAACCGACAGGGAGCCATAAGTGTCTATGTTGGGGGGTGACCCTCCCAAGGGGAAGACACCGCGGAGACCACACCCGCCCAAAAAGGGGGGGTATTTTGAGTGGAATATGTCACATGGTCTTACCGAGTCTTGTCGGAAGTATGTCATGTGGAGAGTTCCCATGGTAGGTCCTACCCGAAGGGGGAGTAGTTTCTACAGAGCATGGTGACCGTGGGCAGAGGGGTGTCTGCCCAAGGAAGATGCAGTTTACCGACAGGGAAACAATTTTTCGGAAGATATCACATGGGGTCGCCTTCGGGGAACCAGCACATGTGGAGCACCTACCTCAGTACAGGGCCTCATTATCGGACGTACTGGGCCGGCAGCGAATTTCTCCGCAAACTCAACTGCCAGAGGGCTAAGGAGGAAATTCATCCAGGGATCACAGTCTGTGAACATGACTGGGAGTCAATAGCACACGTCTTCACCTTAAGGGAGGGGAAAGGCGCTATGCGCAAGCGGTACACCCGGCCAGCTGTCCCGGAACTTACCTGCTCGTGCCTGCCAATACACGGGACAAGACCGGCTCAACCCGGAGATTGTAGAACCTCGCAAAGGTGTTGGGTGTTGCCCAGCCCACTGCTCTGCAGATGTCTGCCAAAGAGGCGCCACTGGCCAGGGCCCAGGAGGTGTCACACTCCTGGTAGAGTGGGCTCGTAACCCCGCAGGGAGTGGCAGTTCCTGAGCCTGATATGCCATCACGATGGCGTCAATGACCCAGTGGGTGTTCCTCTCTTTGGAGACAGCGCTTCCTTTCAGCTGTCCACCAAAGCAGACAAAGAGCCGCTCGGAGCTTCTAAAGATCTGCATGTGATCCAAATAGATGCGTAAAGCTCGCACCGGACACAGCAATGCCAAGGCTGGGTCTGCCTCCTCCTGGGGCAGCGCTTGCAGGTTCACCACCTGATCCCTAAAAGGGGTCGTGGGAACCTTGAGCACATAGCCCAGTCGGGGTCTCAGGATCACGTGAGAGTAACCCGGACCGAACTCCAGGCACGATTCGCTGACAGAGAACGCCTGCAGGTCCCCTACCCTTTTGATGGAAGTGAGCGCAGTCAGGAGGGCAGTCTTCAAAGAGAGTGCCTTAAGCTCAGCTGACTCCAAGGGCTCAAAGGGAGCTCCCTGTAGACCAGAGAGGTCCCACAAGGGGATGAGGCACGGTCTGGAGGGATTCAACCTCCTAGTGCCTCTCAGGAACCTGTTGATCAAGTCATGCTTCCCCAAGTACTTACCATCTACTGCATCGTGATGAGCCGAAATAGCGGCTACATACACCTTCAAGGTGGAGGGGGACAGCCGCCCCTCCAGCCTCTCCTGCAAGAAGGAAAGCACCGATCCGACTGCACATCTCTGGGGGTCTTCGCATCGGGATGAACACCACTTAGCGAACAGACACCACTTCAAGGCATACAGGCGCCTCGTAGAGGGAGCCCTATCCTGAGTGATCGTGTCTACCACCGCATGTAGTAAGCCACTTAGGTCTTCCACATCCCATCCAGGGGCCAGACATGGAGATTCCAGAGGTCTGATCGCGGGTGCCAGATGGTGCCCCGTCCCTGAGAAAGAAGGTCCTTCCTCAGGGGAATTCGACCGGGTGGGCTGTCGCGAGGATCGTGAGATCCGAGAAACATGTCTGGGTGGGCCAGTAGGTTGCTACTAGGACGATCTGCTCCTTGTCCTCCCTGACCTTGCACAGGGTCTGTGCAAGTAGGCTCACTGGGGGAAACGCATATTTGCGTAGTCCAGGGGGCCAGCTGTGTACCAGCACAACTATTCCGAGGGGTGCCTCAGTCAGGGCATACCAAAGCAGGCAGTGGGAGGATTCCCGGGAAGCAAACAGGTCTACCTGTGCTCGACCGAATCAACTCCAAATCAGCTGGACCACCTGAGGGTGGAGTCTCCACTCTCCCCCAATGGTAACAGATGTGACAGCGCATCTGCTGCGGTGTTGAGGACGCCCAGGATGTGAGTAGCTCATAGCGACTTGAGGCGTTGCGGACTCCAGAGGAGGAGACGACGACGGGCGAGTTGTGACATGCAGAGGGAGCGTAGACCGCCTTGACGGTTGATGTACGCTACCGTCGCTGTGTTGTCCATCCGGACCCTTGATCAACGGCCGGAACCTCCGCAGGGCAAGCTGTACTGCCAACAACTCTAGGCAGTTGATGTGCCAACACAGCCACATGCCATTCCAAGAGCCGGCGGCTGTTTGCCCATTGCATCCGGCACCCCAGCCTGTCTTGGAGGCGTCTGTTGTAACCACGACACACCCGGAGACCTGCTCTAGGGGAACCCCTGCCATCGAAATGCAAGGTCGGTCAAAGGGCTGAAGAGGTGGCGACAGATCGGCGTGATTGTCACGCGATGTGTCGTGTGGCGCCATGCCCAACTCGGGACTCGATTCTGAAGCCAGTGCTGAAGCGGTCTCATATGCATCAACCCGAGCAGTGTGGCCGCCGCTGAGGATGCCATATGCCCCAGGAGCCTCTGAAAAAGTTTCATTGGAACCACTGTCCTCCTCCTGAACACCTTCAGACAGTTCAGCACCGAATGCGTGCTCTCATACATGTGGCGCGCTGTCATCGAGACTGAGTCCAACTCCAAACAGAGAAAAGAGATGCTCTGAACCGGGGAGAGCTTGCTCTTTTCCCAGTTGACCCGAAGCCCCAGTCGGCTGAGGTGCCGGAGCACGAGGTCCCTGTTTGCGCACAGCAACTCTCGAGAGTGAGCTAGGATTAGCCAGTCGTCGAGATAGTTGAGGCTGCGGATGCCCACTTCCCTTAGCGGGGCAAGGACTGCCTCTGCAACCTTCGTGAAGATGCGAGGGGACAGGCCGAAGGGGAGGACCTTGTACTGGTACGCCTGGCCTTCGAGGGCAAACCGCAGGAAGGGTCTGTGTCGAGGTAAGACCAAGACGTGGAAGTAAGCATCCTACAGGTCTACCGCCGCAAACCAATCTTGATGCCGGATGCTCGTTAGAGTGCGTTTTCGCGTCAGCATCTTGGACGGGAGTCTGTGCAAAGCTCAGTTCAGTACTTGCAGGTCCAGGATTGGTCACAACCCACCGCCTTCGGTACGATGTAGTAAGGGCTGTAGAACCTTTTCTTCATCTCGGCTGGAGGGACAGGCTCTATCGTGCCCTTGCGCAGAAGGGTAGCGATCTCCGCATGCAAGGTAGCAGTGTTCTCGCCCTTCACAGAGGAGAAGCGGACGCCACTGAACATGGGTGGGTGCCTGGCGAACTGAATCGCGTAGCCGAGTCGGACGGTCCGGGTCAGCCATCGCGACGGGTTGGAAAGCGCGAGCCATGCGCCCAAACTCCGGACGAGGGGGACCAAGGGAATGATCACGTCAGACGTACCGGCGGGTGGGGCCTCGCGGCGGGGCGGAGCTTGAGTCCCCTCGACGTGGCACCTCGAGCCCCGCCCGGTGGCCGTGCTGAGTCCAGGGACATCGAAGCACTTACCTGGCTCCTGCCGCCCACCATAAGATTGGCCGAGGAGGGGGGAGGAGGAATCTCGTCCCCGTAGTCCACTGGAACCAATCCCGTGTGGGTGTGTTTGTGCCACAGCTGGGCGCACAGGGGCGGGGGGTCCGCTGCTGGAGTGCCATATCTGCCAAAAAGGGATGGTGGTCGTGACGACGGCCGTGAGCACCGGATATGTGACCCAGGAGATGAGGGAACCATAATTTTGTCAGGCTTTTGGGTGCCGCAGCCTCCTGGGCATGCAGTGACAAAAGATTCTCCTCCCGGCCCTCCACCGGGGGAGGTCTGTCAACCAGCCCCAGAGAAGTGGGTCTCCTCGCCCCTGGGTCGATAGCTCGTGCGAGAGCCCGATCGGGGCAAGCGAGCGTGCTGGGGAATGGGAGGTCCGTGGGGGGATACCCGGTGGAGGCGGTCCCATTGATGTCCCCAGATTGCCCCCGTTGCTAACTGACGCGGCCTCAAACCCGTAGGTAGAAGGACCAGTGCGGGGAGCCACTGGGGTGGCTTGCTTACGAAAGCAAGCCGCGACCGCAACGTTGCCATGGTCATGTTCTCGCAATGAGGACATGACTCATCCACGAACGATGTCTCCATGTGGGCAGTGCCCAGACACGTAAGACAGCAATCGTGGTCGTCAGAACCAGAGAGCTAACGACCGCAACCAGGAATAACACACAAATGGGAAGGCATCTTTAAAAAGACGTTCCGTGTGTGCCGCTCTTTTTGTGAATGAAAATATACTCTTTTAGAATATTCTCTCTTATTTTCGCTCTGCCGAAGCACCCAGGGGCGTTCTCTGTACTCCACGGGTGCAGAGGGGGAGAAGCGGCTGAAATGCACCATAAATCCAGCTGTTTTGAGGTGCGTCTTTGGAGGGAATTGAATTCAGTGCACTGAATACAACCGCTCGGCTCCGAAGAGAAAATCTGAATGAGTGGTTGCATACCAGCTCCTTTTATACCCATATGTCCAGGGGAGTGGCATGCAAATTCCATTCGCCAATTCTTTTTGGGCTTTTTTTCAAAAAAGCAGAGGTGTTTGGGGCTCCCATTAACGTCGAGTGAGTGACAGATAGGGAACCTACTACTTCACTCAATAATATTTTGGTTAGTTCATTGTTGTCCAGTTTTTCATTATAATACAGAATGATACAGTATTATTATTATTACTTTGTTGTATACAATAGTAAAATAATTCTATCTTATTTACTTTACTTTCACCTGGATCTTATATTCTAATGCTGCAGTGTATTGTTCATCATGCTGCAAACAGTCACCTCTTTGCAACCTGAACTTGTTCAAAACGTTAGATCTTTGTGACACCTGTGCTAAAAACAGTCTAGACTCAGCGCAACGAATGAAACAGAACGCAGGTGTCTCGACATGTGTTTTTGAGACCTGAAGTTATTTTTAAGTCTAAAAATGTGCCGGTCCTGCGTGAGACACTGAAGAAACAGCAAGATGTTATGCAGCAGTCAAGGACGTTCATCCAGCGCGTCTACATAGAAAAACAATGGAAAATCAGGGCAGATGCATGCAAAAACGCGTTTGGTGTGAACGGCCAAAACGGCCGACTCATGGGTGAAACAAGTTCGGAAGCCCTGTATATTTTTTCATAAATTACAAACCCGAACCCAAAGTCCTACTTGAAAAACTGACCCGAACCCAGCCTACCTCTAACGTGAACCGCTCTAAGAGCGCTGACAACATCTTATTTGCACGTGTACCCAAAACGACATGTAACTCCTCAAGTGGTTTTTGCGGAGTTTTCTTACCAGGCGGGGGCCCCCCGACGTCCAGGGCCCCACACAGTCACGTGGTTTGCGTAGTGGTTAAAACCGCTACTGCTCACATGACTTGTCATGAATTGAAATGTGTCCATAGTAGAAAGCAATTGAAAACATTCAGCACAAGCTATAAAAGACTGAGACCAAAAACTGGCATTTAATGACATTCCTGGGGCCAGGTTTCCATGAGAAGGACCCGTCAAGTAAAGAAAAGCTATTGCATTTCCTCAGAGAGTGGCAGAGGTTACAGGAGGAAGGATGGAGCTGAACAAGAGAGAGAACACAGCAAGGAGATAGAACTGTAGTCCATCATAGACTTCAGTCACAATAGCTTTTAGCACAACGCAGTGGTCTGTGAACTATGATTCGTGCCACAAAAATAGCAGACAAATGAACACTAGCCTCGATCTGGGCAGAAAGAAAAGAGACTCCTTTTTGTTTTCATGCTGTAAAAAGTAGGTCAGTGTGTATACTGCCTCAAAAAGGGCACTTCAGTTTTGAATAGATTCCCATTTGAATCTCACAAAGAAATGTTTGGGTCATATTTCACCTTAAAAAAATATAATGCAGTATTATATATTGTGATAAAAAAAAATAAAAAAAGTAATTGCTATTATTGTAATGCAAATAAAAATTATTAATTATTTAATCTGTAAATACATTAAAACAGTATGTTAAAGTATTTTTTAATTAAAATTCTTTACAGTTATTTAAATTATGAAGTATTTATGCGTTGTGTCCAAATAGGATGATTTTCTAGAATCATTTTTGCATTATAGCAATGAGACAGATGGACAGGTTTTATAAGATTCATACTCCTTTCTGCAGTACATAGATCAAGTTGGGTTCATCAGGTCTTCTAATATATATATATATATATATATATATATATATATATATATATATATATATATATATATATATATATATATATATGTGTGTGTGTGTGTGTGTGTGTGTGTGCCATCCACTTATTTTTATGTTTATTTTGGGATATTGCATAAAAACTGCTTGAAGGAAAGATGCGAATAAAATCTCCAAAATGTGCATAAAAAATGTATACGCTCGCTTGAGGTGGAAACATTTTATATTGTATAAGAAGAAATGTGCATGAACTATGATGGAAACGCATTTACCGAAATAAACTTATATTTAATTTATTAGTAATACATGGTGTGCATCATAAAAAGTCATGTGTTGAATGAACTGGATTAACCAGCGGATTAGTCATCACATCTGAAATGTTGCTCTGTTTATCTTGAAATAACAGTGTCTAGAAAATCCAAAGCCTGTATAGAGTTTGCAGAGCATATAAGTCAAATACAAACCTGAACTTTGCCAAAGAGCAGGCTTATTGACACTTTTGAAAAATATATTATAGATTCGCATGGCAAAGACATAAGGAAGGAAGAACTCACATATAGTGCTCCCAGATCTGTATGACATGCTGTCACTCCCAGACATGAGACAAAGTTCTTTACAGTGTTTTGTCTGCGTGCTTTAGACCGCGATTATTTTATTAATAAAAGAGTAACAGTGGCAACAGTTCCTCTGGAAGGGTCAATTTTGTTCTTTTGAACACACAAACTTTATTCGCTCATTGTGATTAAATGGTTTTTCGCATTAATTAAATTTGCAACTTGGATAGATACATAGCTATTGGTAATTCTGCTGGCTCATAAATGAAACTAGAGCAGGGAACATCAAATGTTTAATATTGTAAACCTTCACATTGCAATTTTCATGTTTTTGCATGGTCTTTATTTCTCCAGGTTATTTTCAACATAATGTCCAGACATAATGTCTAATGTCTGTGTAGTGCATGTGATATACAAAAATGATTCAGAATAGTCCAGATGATTCCCCTTTGGTGTTCAGGAATAGTAAGGCCACACTAGGCCTGTTTGTCCTGCTCTCTCTCTCTTTGAGTACGAACTGAGCCCCAGTGGGCAGGGCCAAGGGTGCAATGATGTAAAGTAGGTGTTGATGTTTTTTTTTACTGTAGAGGTGGTCATGAATCAATGTAGAGAATGAGTAGAGAACGTGCCGTTTTTGCAACGTGGTTTCAAAAAATGCTTTTATTGCATTGGGGAGTAAGTTTCAAGTTCTGAAATTACAGTATGTTTTTATAGTAGAATGACCTCTCATATGTCAAAATATCAAGAAAATGTTGTTCCCCATGACATGGCCACTTTAAAAACAAAGATTTTCATGTCTGCAACACATATTGTATGTCATATATCACCTGACATTATATTTATCAATTTTAGGTAGATGGTTTGTTATTCAAAACTCAACAGTGTAGATTAATGATGGTGTGGTTCTGGTGTGTTTGTGTGGGCTGGCTCGAACATGTTCTTTCTGATATATTTAAAATGGAAGTAGCTATTATTGTCCATTTGGTTGTCGTTTATTATATGGTTAAGTTTAATGAGGTGTGCATGATTTCTTCTCCAAAGGCTACTTTGGTGTTAATTAGGCCTTTTGCATTTCCTTACATTATAATTACAGTACGGATATTCTAATGGATTCCGTAGGAAAGTTGAACTGGAAAACTTTTCAAGGGTTTTGAACTTGTCTTACTGCAAACTTCTTATACGTTTCCATTCAGGGTCGATATACGTATGAACGTCTCAAAATAATACATGTTTTATTGTAGTTTAAATCCTGAACATTTCAATAAATGATTTGCTATTTTACTTTAATAGCATAAAAATCTGTTAAAAAAAATCAGACAAAAAAAAGACTTTATATTACTTTACAGATACCAATTTGGCTCAGTTTAATAGGCTGTGACTGGTGGGTAGTACCAGTTTCCGTTGTACCTAGTGATCAAAATATTGTAGATGTACAGTATTTTACCTTGTTTTGACCAAAACATAGTTTATTATGGAAGAAAGAGGATTTTTCACTTGACACTTTATCTTGCCATGCCTGGTCAAGACATTGTAAATTTAATTAAAAAAAAAAAAATGCATTAAATAAATATGTATTGACAACCACATTAACATCTTGGACTAAACACAAACCCTCATTTGGTCTAAACCTGAATGACATTCTCTCTTACAGTATGTTGAACACAAAAGGAGATGTTAGGCAGAATGTTAAGGACTGACTGCCTCAGTCAACTTTCATTGTCATTGTATGGAAAAAAAGATATCATGAAAGTAAATGGCGGCTAAGGGGGTCAGTCGCTAACATTTTAATTTTAAGGTTTGGAACAACATGAGAGTAAATGATGACAGAATTTTTATTTTTGGGTGAACTATCCCTGTAAGCTCAAAACAGATGATCAGTCAATCTTTACACCTGTCTGTATTTTAAACTCCATGATTGGTAACCCTGTTAAAAAGCATTTACTGGCAATGGAGGAAACACCATGGCTTCTTTGTGCAACCTTTACACTCCCACACCAAGGTTATTTATTTAGGGGAAACCCTTCATTACCCCTCCTCTGACCTTGCCACATTCAGTTCCCCCAGGTGGACTGTTTTTCCCAGCCATTAGTATGCCTAATTAGCAACCACAAACCTTGAAGCTCAAAACTGAGCCTGCCTACATCCCTAACCTGGTTGCAACAGCTTGAATGGTGGCTGGAGAATTCTAGAGGACAGTCAGTTTTAATTAAACAGCAGGTTCCAGACTGAGCATGAATCACCTCACTCCAGTAAAAACTTTGATAAGCAGTGCGATTTAAATACTGCAGGTCTCCCATCAGCTATTTTGGTTATCCTAATTAAACAGAGTGGAAGTGTTGGGGGTTTGCCTACAAAAAAATATCAAGTGGAAATCCCTTGTTTCTTTTTTTTTTTTTTTTATTACCATTTCCTAAGTATTTTTGTTTGCCTGTCACTACAGTTTAGTTTTAAATTATTAGGTAATTATTGATTTTTTTTATATATTCAAATTATTAAAATGACATTTTTCAGATGACTGCACAAAAAATTTCTTTTGTTACACTAGTTTGCTGATGACTAATATTTGGCGTGTTTAATGTAATGCTTCACTGGTGTCCACTGGCAGTTGTAGACAAGTCAGTGTTCTCTTAAATATGTGATACAAACCATTAAAAATCCTGCCATCTGTCACAGTTCTGAAAATCTTGTTTGCATTTTTGCAAACTTGCTATGGTGCATTTGGTTATGAGACATGTGAGAACGGTTGGTGTCAATAACTTCAACCTGGTGCAACACGTCTTAAAACGCCAAGGTTGAATATGTGCATGCACGAATGGTTGAACCGTTCCTTTAATCAAGTAAGAGTGCTTTAATCAAGTGCTGTGTGTGTGTTTGTGTGTCTGAATGACAGACAGAGAGGCAAAGACAGACAGAGATTATCTGCTCTGGTGGCTACAAAGGAGAGAATTTGATGGCATCGAAAGAGAGAGAGTGCTGACCAATGGCACATCCATCATTTCCACTGCACACAATGAACAGACAGCAACTTTATTCTTGTTATGCTTGTACAGTAAAAAGAGAATTCTTTAGCTTATCCCCTTTATTTCTATACCTCCCTGGTCACAAGGCACATCCACTAAACACTACTTTTAAGGAACCCCCAATGAGCTATTTTCCTGACTTGTGTGCCTCAATCGCTCTACCTTACTACAATTATTGGGAAGTTTTCCAGATTACCAAGAAGTCTTAAGTAGACATACTGTAAAGTAAGTCAGTAAATGTTTGGTAAAATGGCACAGGTGTCCCCTGAATGATATGTTTGGTCAAATACCACAGTTGTCCCCTGAATGATAAAGAAATATTGTTCATCCCTTTGAGTTGTTTCTGTCTTTGATACTGGCATCGAACTGACAGAGCATGACAGACTTCTTGCTGTAAAGAACACTAATTGCTTGCTCAGCTGACAGGTGTAAAGCCCGAAGTTTCAAACATACAAGGAGGAGTAGTAACAAGATGCCCTGAATGTTTGTTTGGAGAAAGATTGGGCTGCATCAAATGCAGTGAATTGGAGAAAGAGATGTATCTCACCTCACAATAGTTGCTATTTAATTCATTGTGACAGCTCCAGTTTGTATTCATGTGTTACCAGCGACATCAGAAGAAGTAGGCCACCACACCTTGAGTGCATTGACAGTGCTGTTTTTATGTTCTTTATATGAGGGAAATACTGTAGGCTTCACATCACTGACGAAGTATGGATGAGCAAGTAATGCACTAGCATGCTCTCAGACCCTGAGTTAAATGCAAAATTTACCCACAAAGGAAAATTCTGTCATCATTTGTTCACCCTCATTTAGTTCCAAACCCTTATGGCCTTCTTCTGCGGAACACACGGTCTCCTTTGTGGGTTCATGAGTGCATAAGATAAGCTCATCCACATGTTTATGTGTTCACACGTGAGCTTGTGCTGTTTTTGCTTTCGCAGTGTTTAACCTCCAGCATGCGTGGAAATTACGTTTTGGCTTCGGTATAGGCTATGCATAATTTCATTTCATTTAAACCGACTGATCTCAGTTCAAGAGACTCTAGCCTGTCATTAAAGGTCATGTGACAAAACAACATGGTAAGAAACCTCATTAAGTTTTTACATTTAAAACCTGTTTGAGTCAAATGAGTAGAGTCTCTAGTTTCATCCGATATGCCATTTTAAAGATTTAATTGATTTATTGCGAAACAGCACACTGTTAAACACAATGACCACATATGTGGACTATAAACAAATTTTGCTTAAAATATCCTATATTCAATGTGCATTATCATACTGGGAATGAATGGATGCATCCAAAAGCTGGAAAATGTCACTTTCAGAGGCTGTATACGGAGTTAGGATGAAAATAAGGTGCATTTCAAACTGTTCTGAAACAATTGCAGACAGACAGCACACTGGAGGTTAAGTCATTCCCTAATTAGGGAGCAAGGGAGCATCCTATAGCTTTCCTTTGCAGCCAAGTGGATTCACGCCCAACATCCAGTTAAAAGTTCAGTTTCAGGCTGCAGATGATGTTTGGACCACTCAACATGTTTGGCAGGCATGGATCAGTGGTAATCATTTCACAGATTCAAAATGTATCATGTATAATTTTATTTTAACATGGCTGGCAGTGATTGGATGATGCTGGCCATTACTATGAATCAGAATTAATTATGCAAATTTCTGATGTAATGTCTGTAACGTCTCAAAAACATGAATAACCAACACTCCTGGAAACATAATAAACATTTTGATGAAAAAAAAAACTGACTTTCTATAGCTTGGTATTATGTCAAATTTAGTCCCATTGTCCACATATGTGGACATAAATATTTAGGAAAACTATTTGGTCTAAAAAAAAAAACTAATTCTTAGGGGCTACTAGCTACAAATCAAAGAGCAGAATGGAAAATGAACACAGCAGTCACGTTCGGGTCTCAGGAGGTTAAAACCATTGCCACAGTACACTTTTTGCTCCATTCACTTCCATTCATATGCATCTGAACATGGGAGACCTGAAAAACAAGCTCATGTGAATACATTTCTCATTCTGCAGCACACAACTAGGAGCTTCAAATTCATATGTGAAAAGTGGTGTGACGAATAGAAGTTCGAAACATCGCATACTTACATTGTGGCTCAACAAAGATTGCATTGTATTTTAAATCTGCATGTTTTTATTGTTGCAGGAAAGTGAGTAGACAGTATATTTTGACATAGTATATTTTGAATAGGATATTGTTTGTTATTTGTGATTTATTTATTCAAAACCAGAAGCCCTTGAGCGTGACCTCATATTTAATCCATTGCGATGTCCGAATTAATTTTGAATGCACAGTGCCTAGTGTGAGTGCAGCTTAAGTGTGAGCCATTGCAATCAAGCTTCTCTCATGCACTCATGAGCATGCAGAGGAGGGCTATGACAGAAGTCTAGATTTCTACTGTAAAATAATAAAAGTGAGTCCCTGTCAAATGCAGTTGTATTGAAATTATAGACCAATACATTCTTCAGAATTCCTCATTTTGTGTTTTCTGTAGAATAAAGAAAGCCATACAGGTTTGGAACAACATGCTGGTGAATAAATGGTGGCAGATTTGTAATTTATTGTATTAACTATTCCTTTTATAACATGTTTTTCAGAAACCTAGGAGTATTTTAGGTGAAGTCAAGGGCTCTGAGAAAATGGAGTCATTTGCTAGTCTCCCTTCAGCCAAAACACCCTAGGGAAAGCAAACACTGAGGAGCTGAAAATGTCAAACTGCTTTGTCATGCCCCATATTAGTCATAGAGTCTGCTCTGAGAAATTTGAGCTGTGATCCAAGACCAGAGGAGCAGACAGACCAGACCGCTGCTGTCCTTTCCTCATCTTTCTCCCTCGAAGGTATTGACCTGTTTCATGTGACGTTACAGTATGACCGGCAGCCATGTTTGTGACCAAAATTCCATATACCATAATTTGCTGTGCTGTGGAATGTTACAAAAGCCGGCTAAATTTTTGTTTCTATTTATAAATCTTGAAAAAGTGATACTGCTGTTTCCTTACCAGAGCCAAAATGTTATATCTTTAAAGGCTTAATTTAATCAGGGATGAAGGGGGAGTGCAGGGATAAAACACTTGATGGTTTTTGCTAATTTATTAAGGCATGTCAGTTATCTGTACATATGTCAATTATGTTTATAACTTAATCAATTCAGATACAATTAATCTGGAAATGCACATAGGATGATGTTAAATTCATTACACCCAGATTGTATAAAGGTCTGTCATAATTGTAACTGAAATAAATAAAAAGCACTTAAATTGTCAATACATAGTCATATACAGTATATTTAATGTATGCTAATGTTAGTCAATAAACAACACATAAGATCATGAAACAGATTTTATTCACACAACCAGACTACAATGTAAACTTTAGTCAAATACTAATATGCCTCGATTACTTCATTTGTATTCTTCATGAGTTAAAAGCAGCTCTTGCATTCATACAGAAGGGATCATCACAGACGTTTTGTAATGCTGTGACAAAATCAGACCAGATACACTTGGCATGGATCAAAAGCAATTTTTTTTTAATGTTTTTCTTGATATTGTTTCACGGGTGTTTTTCCATTCACTGCCATTGCTTCCCCTGCTGATGGTCACAAATATGGCAGCTGCAAAAAAAAAAAAAAAAAAGTGACGACACTGAAAGTGGTCATTCAGACACTGGCTTTGTTTCCTGGAGCTCTTACAGTCCTGTATGGCTTTCGATTCTCAGATCCAACAGTATTTGCTTAAATTCATTGACATCTTCAATGTGCATGAAATCTGTTAAAGAAATATTCTTTCTGGGTTATTTTCAAAATAACATCAATGGACGGCATCAGTGGCATGCTGTTGATTACCAAAGACACTACTTTTAATTTGTTCCTCAGTTTGTAAAAGCAAACGGGAAAAGAATTAGCAGTTATACAATTTCAATGGAATCCTAGCAGGCAAGCAGGCAGCCGTCTCACTGTTTTGCAAGCAAAACCATCACACATAAACATTACACGTATTAGCATAAAACTGGTGTGATAGAATCACTTACCAGTCCTGTTTGTGCAATCAATTTATGCCATGACCAGCTAAACAAATGCCTGAAACAAGTGCCTGATTGGTGCCTGATCCATTGTAAGTGTGTCACTGTACAGACTGAGAGAGGAATCAAAATTATTGTCTGCAGTAATCAACAACACACCAGAGATGTGGTGCACAGACATTAATAAAGGAATAGTTTACCGGGGGAAAAAAATCATTTACTCACCCTAATGTTGTTCCAAACCCATATGATTTTCTTTCTTTCTTATAAAAACAAAAGGAGATGTGTATAGGCTGCTGTTTTCCATACAATGAAATGTAGGGTTACTGGGGCTATCAAAAAGACAAAAAAGCTCCATTCTGAAACCATATAAGGTCTTTGAGTGAGAAAAAAGGCAACAAACATTGTTTTTTGATGAAAATCTTGCCCTCTATTCCTTAAATGGTTAGTTCATCCAAAAATTAAAATTCTCTCATGATTGACTCATCTTTAAGTCATTCCAGATGTGTATGACTTTCCTTCTTCAGCAGAACTGAAGTGAAGATTTTTATAAGCACATTTCAGCTCTTTTTTTCCATACAATTGGTGCCATTAGACTGCTGGCTATTTGAAAATAGCCATATTCAGGCTGCATAAAAGTAATCCACAAGACTGTAGTCGATCAGTTAATGTCTTCTAAAGCAAAGTGATAGGTATGTGTAAAAAATAAATCGATAACTAAAACTTTTTTAACTTAAAAAAAAAAAATAGTTTCCTGCCAGCAGTCGACGCAACAGTGACGTAAGCACAATGGTGCGTTCACGCGAAAAGTCGAAAGCACACGCTTTGTATACAACAGAGGAATGAATGTCACACGAGAGGTTAGGTCATTTCAAACAGAAATGCAGCGCTGGCCGGAAGCAATGATTAAAATTTATTTAATAAAAAAATGTAAAAAAAAAAAAAAAAAAAACAATAAGAAGAGAAATTTGATTTTTTTGAGAAATTTGATTTGATCTTTTTTTTTTTTTTTTTTGCAATACAGTTAACATGAATATGCCCTAACCCAAACCCTATCCCTTAACCTATCCTTCAATGGAGTAAAAATTTAATCTTAGAGAGAAAATGCAACCTCCGAATCGTGCTCACCATTGATTTGGTGAATCAATTTCATCCTGGTTTCCATGGACCGCTATCAATAACACCACTGGAAAAGGTAAACAGATCTGAATTGATGCAAAGATGTCTGATGGGAGATGGTGCTTGTCAGTAATTCGGCAGAATTACATCAACCGTAAGGGTACGGAAACATTCGGTAGCAACAGGTGGACTTCCCATGTGATCATGTTAAAATAACCATGGAACATTCCTTAGTCATTTTAGTTTCTTCAGATCTAATATTGATTGATCAATTTATAGTTGAACTTAAATCAAGTATTGGTTTATTCTCCTAAAGCAGAGAGGTTATTTTAGAACAGCAAATCTTTCAATGTGACACCTTTACAAAATAAGTGAAAAGCTTTTGTTAGGTTAGTGACAACTTATTTGTGTTTTAGAGGACAAATTTGAGAGAACTATGTAGTTGTAGGGACTTACAAATGGGCAGTTCATTGGATATTGTACATTACTGCAATCCTAGTAGTGTCCTAGCAGCAGTAGAAATGCTTTAATTGCCAATTACAAAGCTGTTGCCTGCTATTTACAACACACCCAATTTTAAGGAACTGCAATCGATACATTTCTGGGCCAGTTCTGAGTAGATGGACAGCCCCTGGATACAAAGAAGTAGAGAAAATCTGTTCTAAGATAATCTTTTGTTGTATGCCCTTTTTGCCATTGCCTTTTTAAAGGCGAGCCTGGTTTTGAAGGTTGTGTGCGGCACAGGGCCACATTGTTCCCACATGTGGCCCAGTCTGGCTTTTGAGCCCAGGGGGAGAATGTCTCTTCTTTATGTCTTTGCAAACAAACCTACAGACTCACTCTGTGTCTCACCTGTCTTCTTAATAGCCAATATTCTATTTACTTTTGTATTGCTGTCTTTTGCTATCAAAAAATGGTGACTGATGTGAAAAAATGGTCTCTAAGGAAGGCAAAAAACACAGATTTTGTTGCATGGAGATATTCTTGGCTACCCTGACTGCTTTGCTTCAAAAATGTAAACATTTCTATTGTTTGAATATAAGGTAATATAACATTTATAGGCTACACTATTTCAGTGTGAATTTATAAGGTATCAGTGAGCCCGTTTACATGCACAACAATACATTGATTACTCTCTAAAATCTGACAAGGCAAGAAATCTGCGTTTACATGACACTTGAAATAATCACGTTATTCTCTACTTTTGACCTCAAACCACGAAGAGGCATGCGCTCAACACGTACACACGTTGGAGGAGTCGATAAGAACACCAGGTAAGGTGTTTACGTTGCATGCAAAATCGGTGTAATGGGCAAAAATCTACGCGTGTCGATCGGGTTATTCATAAGTCGTTTATGGCCTTTACGCCAATAAAGAAACACGGTTTACTGTGTTTACATGACCGCACAATTTGTCGGCTTATTAATCATAACCATTGTAAAAACATGTATGTAAATGAGCTCAATGGATCAGTACTGTCTGAACTAAGAAAAGTAAAGTAGAGTTCTGCAGTGATGTTGTTGTAGAGCAGTTTCCCTCACTTTCTCTTAAAGAGGAGTTTAATCGTATTTACATAGCTGCTATTGACTATTCTTCTGACTGCTGCAATAGATGTGGGATGTGCATTCTGTTGGTCCTCCTAAAGGTTCTTCCTCTGTTCTTGTTTTCTCTCTCCTCTTTCTCTGTTTTTCTTTATTTCATTTCCTCTCTCACCAGCTCGTTTGAGATTGTCCACCCACCCACAAGCTGTGTTCTTGTATTTGGACGGCTATGGGTACATGTTGCATTTTATCCACATCTCCTTGGTGTTCCCCCATTGTTTTATGACACACAAACGCACCTAAGCTGTGATCACTTGGATGCAAAATTACTGACAGCTAGACTGACTTGCAATTAAATAAAATATGTCCTACTGTCACCATGAGTGTTAGGTATTTCCTCGGATGTGTCCATTTGCTGTTGAATTTCAGTTAAAAGTTGAAGTGTACAATTTGTGCACCACGAACAGTACCAAATGGAATTGGAAAAAATAATAAAATTTTCAATAAAGAGTTCTAAGCCTTACGCCAGATCAACCAGCTCTCGGATCCCTTAGAATCACATAATTAAAAGAATAATAGAAAAATAGAAAAAAAAAGAAAAGCAAAAAAAAAAAAAAAACAGACAAAGCTACAAGGTTGTATGCTGCTATTTTCATCAAAATATGCTACTCTTTGTCACAGTTACTCATCTACTACTGTGTTTTCTTTTGCATTTGTTCACTTTCCTTAATTTGGCATCAGATTTGGGAAAGTGCTACCAACTCTGTATTAACAGACAGACTTTTTAGCTCTCGGTTCGGCATTTATGCAATTACCACTGTCACATTTAATGTTTGTTATTAGGCTGAATAGTTTCGACAATACAATGTTGATTTTTCAATTCTCAGAATTTCCCGTCTTACCTCCAGCTATGGACAGATGTTTGACCATCTGTAGTTTGAGATCTGCTTTTGTACTGGAGCACACACATCAATACTGGTCACTTATTTCGGTCCAAACATTTTGGGTAGCCTTCCAGTAGTTTCTCACAATAAGTTGCTGGAATTTTGGCTTCCAGACAGAACTGGTGTAACTGAGTCAAGTTTGTAGTCCTCCTTGCTCACACATGCTTTTTCAGTTCTGCCCACAAATTTTCAGATTGAGGTTAGGGCTTTGTGGTGGCCACTCCAATACCTTGACTTTGTCATCCTTTAGCTGTTTTGCCACAACTTTAGAGGTATGCTTGGGGTCATTGTCCATTTGGAAGACCCATTTGTGACCAAGCTTTAACTTCATGGCTGATGTCTTGAGATGTTGCTTTAATATGTCCACATAATTTTCCTTCCTCATGATGCCATCTATTTTATGAAGTGCACCAGTCCCTCTTGCAGCAAAGCACCCCCACTACATTATGCTGCCACCCCCATGCTTCATGGTTGGGATGGTGTTCTTCGGCTTGCAAGCCTCACCCTTTTTCCTCCAAACATAACGATGGTCAATATGGCCAAAAAGTTAAATATTTGTTTTATTAGACCAGAGGAAATTTCTCCAAAAAGTAAAATCTTTGTCCCCGTGTGCACTTGCAAACTGAAGTCTGGCTTTTTTATAGCTTTTTTGGAGCAGTGGCGTTTTCCTTGCTAAGCAGCCTTTCAGGTTATGTCGATATACTGTAGGAGTCGTTTTACTGTGGATATAGATACTTGTCTACCTGTTTCCTCCAGCATCTTCACAAGGTCCTTTGCTGTTGTTCTGGAATTGATTTGCACTTTTCGCACAAAACTACATTAATCTCTAGGAGACAGAACGCTTCTCCTTCCTGAGCGGTATGATGGCTGTGTGGTCCCATGGTGTTTATACTTGCATACTATTGTTTGTACAGATGAACATGGTACCTTAAGGCATTTTGAAATTGCTCCCAAGGATTTTTTTTTCTGAGGTCTTGGCTGATTTTTTTATTTTTTATTTTCCCATGATGTCAAGCAAAGAGGGACTGAGTTTGAAGGTAGGCCTTAAAATACATCCACAGGTACACCTCCTATCAGAAGCTAACTGGCTAATTGCCTAAAGGCTTGACATCATTTTCTGGAATATTCCAAGCTGCTTAAAGGCACAGTTAACTTAGTGAATGTAAACTTCTGACCCACTGGCATTGTGGTATAGTCAGTTAAAAGTGAAACAGTCTGCCTGTAAATAATTGTTGGAAAAATTACTCGTGTCGTGCACAAAGTAGATGTCCTAAACAACTTGCAAAAACTATAGTTTGCTAATATAAAATCTGTGGAGTGGTTAAAAAATTAGTTTCAGTGACTTCAACCTAAGAAGTAAACTTCTGACTTCAACTGTAGTTCATTCAGTATTGCACTTAACCTTAATAAGAGAAAATACCTGTCTCAAGCATAGACAGATTTCATGGGGCCATTTCGTTGGCTTATTCCTTACTGCCATTAGAAGGTTCTATTATAAAAGAGTGGAGAATGGAGTGGAAAGTCATGTTCTTCAGTACAGCAACACTCAGTATGTGCTGGTCATAAGGGAGGATCTCAGAGATTTCACTTTTATTACCTCCATAAACATTTAGATGGCAGGAAGATTGTATACAACTCTTATTAGCTGGCAACAAAGCCAAACACAATAGCCCTGTTCCGAAACTTTGCTGTGTTCACCTTTTTCTTGAACCATTTTCCAGTTTCCAGTGTTTTCACCCACATCAGCATACATTCTTAACGGGTAAAGTATTACATTTATAGAAATCATAAAAAAAATAATGTGGCTTTATAGTGTTGATACTTTACAGAGTTGAGTTTTCTGGTCTGATTTTTTTTTTTACAGTGCCTCACCTGAGTGTGTAGATGAATGAATGAATGAATGTTGCATTTATATAGTGCTTTTTCTGATACTACACTCAAAGTGCTTTACACAGTGAACAGGGGACTCTCCTCAACCACCACCAGTGTGCAGCATCCACCTGGATGTTGCGACAGCAGCCATAGTGCGCCAGTATGCTCACCACACACCAGCTGTTGGTGGAAAAGAGAGAGTGGACTGATACAGCCAATTAATGGAAAGGGGTTATTAGGAGGCCATGATGGATAAGGGCCAGTGGGGGGAATTCAGCCAGGACACTGGGGTTACACCCCTACTTTTTACGAGAAGTGGGATTTTTAATGACCGCTGAGAGTCAGGAACTCGGCTCTCATCCGAAAGATGGCAGATGTCATGAAGCGATGATCTGAGGTTAGTTAAGCTGATATCATTAACTACTTTGAGTTGACAGCCAACAACTGCACAATTTGAGGGTGAAGTTAATTTTTACTCCAAAACTTAAATGGTTGTTGTTCCCGTCTGGTTCGCTAGTTTCGATTAGTTTTATATTGTGTCTCAAGACCAGTGCTGTGTCCGAATATCCGTACTTCTCTACTATGTAGTATGCCAAAAACAGTATGCCAGTGGAGTAGTATGTCAGAATGCACAGTATTCATGAAGCAGTAATTGAGAAATACCCAGATGACCTACTATTTCTGGCAAGATTTTGAAGTGTGAATAGACTGGACACTTAACGATCCCATAGACCCTTGGGAGATTGTGGCAGTTGTGTTGTTAATTATGTAAAATAAATGTGTTGACTTGTAAAAACTGGTACATGATGAGTGCACTGCAAACTATCCTTAAGTTTCAGTTCAAAAATCGAAACTGGAGTTTTTAATGTTTAATCGCTTTGAAGCCATCAATATTACAATGTACTCCTTGAAGTAAAAAAAAAAAAAAAAAAAAAAAAAAAACGATTTCTTGTCTGGCAGATGGGCTAAAAATATTGATGACTCAACTTGCACTGCAGATTTGTGTACAATCAATTGCTCTCTAAGTTGATCATGGCCCTCCCTCTAATACCACCTGTAACCAACTAGCAAGTAGCAAATCCTGGTTCAAGGATGTTACGTAACTAAAGCCTATTGGCCATTTATAAAAAAAAGTGAGAAGCCCAATGTCCCACCCAAACTTCCTGATTCAGTACGTCAACACAAAAAATAAAATTGTGATCATTAAATTATTTCAGGGTGTCTTTAAATAAATGATATTTTTCCTTATCTCCACAGCAATTGATGCGTTCTTCAGTTTTCCACATGTTTATCCTCAGTATGGTGACCGTTGACGTGATTGTAGCTGCTAGCAACTACCACAAAGGCGAGAACCATAAACTCACCAATGATGAGTTCTACTTGGCTGAGGTAAGAAAGACCTGTCAAAATCGATTCTTAAAAACTTGCTGACACTGACCTTAGAGAAGAATAGTTCTTCCTTTTATGTGTTTTCACTGTAGCATCATCACTTCTAGTGCTTAATAATTTGATGATATCCCACAGGGAATGTACAGATTTACAGATATACTGTAAGTCCATTTACAGATATTCATTGTAGGGTCAGTTTTATTTAACCAGGCATGACACTTAAGAACGTGATTCTTATTTACAATGATTGCCTACTTTGACAATGATAAATGTCATATTCATGTCAATGATATGTCATATACTTAATTCTTGCTCCTTGCTTAGCATTATGTGAGGGGCTTTCTGACTTTTTGTCTCTTAGCAATGTTTATTAGTTTTAAAGGCAAAATTTTTCATGATTATCTGGAATTGTAAGATGGGCAGAAGAATCCTTATACTGTGATTGCACTCAAATGCATCAGCAGATCAGATTTTGTCTGAAAGCTCATATATACATAGCCCCATCACTTTCTCTCGCCTCAAAACCCTGAGATTAAATCAACTGTGTGACAACGTGGGCGAAAACAGCTTGTGGGCAACACTCCATTTTAGCGAGCACTGGTTGGGTGTGTGTGTGTGTGTGTGTGTGTGTGTGTGTGTGTGTGTGTGTCCTTTTTGCCACGCACTGCCTCTGCAATCAGTATGCAGGTGGCACTGTGGGAACAAAGACAGATAGAGGAGTGCGGCCACCCGCCCACTCCAAGCTGAAAGACAGAGATAAGGAAGAAGAGGCACCCCACATATTCACAGGCTGATCCATCTCATCATTAATCCACACTGCTCTTTATTTGAATTAGACCAAATGCAACTGGGAAAAAATTAGTTTTGTTTTCCATTTTCTTTTAACATTCCCGTTCATTATGCATCTCACTACGAGAACCTTGCAGTTATGTTTCACATTAACTATGCATTTTTTTTTTTTTTTTCATTATTTCCTTGTTATAGGAGACCGGGGGCTTGTTGACACACAAGGAAGTTGTCACAAGGGCTATGTCTTTGTAACTGTTCAGTTTTGAAAAACATGTTTTCTCCAGCTAGGTTTTAATTTGTTTGATACATGAAGTTCAACATCCACTTACATTAGCATACATTTTCTGAAGTACACTATATGGCCAAAAGTATGTGGACACCTAAACACCACACCCATATGTTTTTGTTGAGCTTTTAATAAAAAATACATTGGTATGAATAGAGAGTTAGTCCTCCCTAACAGCTTCCATTCTTCTGGGAAGGGTTTTAAATGTTGGGACATGGCTGCAGGGAATTTCTCCAATTCACACACAAGAGCATCAGTGAGGTCTGTCACTGACCAGGCAATGGTGCCTGTCTCGTATTTTGTGTTCCAATTTATCCCAAAGGGGTTTAAGGGGGTTCAGATCTGGACTTTGTACAGGGCAGTCAAGTTCTTCCACACCAGCCTTGCTAAATCATTTCTATATGGACCTCACTTTGTGCACAGGGGCATTGTCATACTGGAACAGAAAAGGGCTTTCCCCAAACTGTTGAAACAAAGTTGGAAGCACAGATTTATCTAGAATGTCACTGTATGGTGTAGCATTAGGATTTATCTTCATTGGAATCAGTGTGTGTCCTCCAAAGTTATTTCCCGATGTCACTGCATTTTTGCTATTGCAACTGGGTAAACAAGTGCATACAATAAACACACAGTAGCATACATTGAGACAAGGGTCAGCTGTATATAATGAAGATAGATTTTAATTGAAAGGTTCAACTGCATTCTTGGGACAAGAGTATTTTTCATACATGACAGATGTCACATTTTTATATTGTCACATGTGTTTTAAATTTGGAAGTGTATACAATTTATTAATAACAATATTTGTTGGCCAGAACAATGGTTTAGATATTTTTGTGTTACATTTTTCATTGTTGCTTTTAATAATGGTTTTACTGTAAACATTTTGCTGAAAAGACTATAGTAGGCTAATTAATCACAGGATCCATTGTGACAACTTACCCCATATAGTGTTACAGCATGTCCTGCTTTTGGGGCATGTTATCACAAAAGGTCAACGTACGTTCAAGGAACTGTATCTTTTTTCCTGGACAATAATTGTGGAAATGGTTAGTAGCTTTTCAGTCTGCCTTGTAGCCTATATATGTGCAGTACAGCAATTGACCTTCAAAAATAAACCTACCTAGAGAAATATTAATTGGAGTAAAAATTATGACAAGTAGTCCTGGTTTCCCCTATGTATTTTAAATGATGAGTAATGTTACTGTGAGAGGAAATCCTTCTTCAGCCCTCTTTGTATGAGAGTTTTTAATTTTACAAGCATTCACATTTTCTCTTTGCCCTTGAAAAACCAAGGGCTCCTGGGACACTAAAAGTGTTTCTGACCAATCCTATCTTAGCAACTGTTGCTGTGCGCCATTTCCTTGACAAGCGTTTGCTTTTTTCCAACGAGAGTCTATGGGAGTAATGTTTTTGAACAGTTTTAAGCAACATTTTATTGAAATTATCCCAAAAAATTAAAGAATGTTGTTGCTGGGCCACTTGTAATAGTGACAAGAGGTACCTAGAGAGGATTAAATAAATCTCCAGAAGAGCATGCTATGGATAATACTGTGTTAGCCCTCATTCCCAACTGAACATGTATAACATTAGCATGGATACCTACATTTGCTCTTAGGTAAATTAAAGCTAATAAATTAACATTAATTCATTTACATATTGATTCAGTCCTTAGTAAAGGCGATAGTAAATAAAGAGTTCACAGCATCATAGTAAGTGTGCTATGAGACGTGATGAGCAGTTCTGTTCCACTAATGTCATCAGGTCTTCCTGTCTGTCACTCACTCGAGGTTATGTCGATGTAGTGACACTAGGGGTTCGCTCTTGAGATCCCCAATCACCTCTGCTTTATTCAGAAAAGGCCAGTGAAAATTGGCGCGTGGAATTTGCATGCCACTCTCCGTCCTGAACATATGGGTATAAAAGAGATGGCGTGCACCACTCATTCAGACTTGTTCTTCGGAGCCGAGCGCATGTGTGTTTGTCCCATCACCTTACCTTCTGCTGTTGGAATTTACGGCGCATATCATCGGTCACCTTCGCACGATCGGGTGTTGTGATTCCCCTGGGCACTTCGGCTAAAAGAGCTCGCACAAACGATTGGCGTCTTTTAAATATGTCATTTCGCCTTTGTGCTACTGGGTGAGGCCGTTATCTCTCCCCACCGGATGGCCATGAGATCTGTCTTGAGTGTTTGGGTCGCCAGCACGCCGAGGCAGCTTTCGTGGAGGGGTCATGTTCTCATTGCGAGAACATGCCCATGAGAACGTTGCGGTCGTGGCTCTCTTCCTTCTTTGTGAAGCAAAGAGCCTCCGTGGCTGCTTCCCGATCCGGTCCATCCTGGGTTGAGACTCAGGCGTCTCCGGCTCAGCTACGCCATCCAGTTCACCAGATGGCTGCCCAGGTTCAGTGGCGTCCTCTCCACTGCAGTGCGAGGCAAGGATGCCTCGGTCCTTCAAGTGGTCGCCACCCTTCTGGCGAAGGGAGCAATAGAACCCGTCCCCTTAGCCGAGTCGCACAAGGGCTTTTACAGCCCTCATTTTATCATGCCCAAGGAGGGGGGGGGTTGCGCCCAATCTTGCGCATCATGGTCATGACAGATGCCTCGAACTCGGGCTGGGGTGCTGTGCGCAACGGGCAGGCAGTATTGGGGCTCTGAACAGGGCCCCGCCTGCAATGGCACATCAACTGCCTAGAGTTGCTGGCTGAATCACTGGCCCTGCGGAGGCTTTGGCCATTGTTGGTCTGGATGGACAACACAGCGACTGTGGCGTACATAAACCGCCAGGGCGGGGTACGCTCACATCGTATGTCGCAACTCGCCTGCCACTTCCTCCTTTGGAGTCAGCAGACGTTGAAGTCTCTGCGAGCCACTCACCTCCCAGGCGTCCTCAACCATGCAGCAGACGCGCTTTCACAGCAGGTAATGCTCCACGGAGAGTGGAGACTCCACCCCCACACAGTCCAGCTGATTTGGGAGAGATTCTGAGAGGCACAGATGGACCTGTTCGCCTCCCAAGAGTCCTCTCACTGCCCCCTTTGGTACTCCCTGTCCGAGGCTCACCTCGGCACAGATGCCTTGACTCACAGCAACAAGCCCCTCCCTGGCACATTCCCCTGAGGCAGGACCTTCTCACTCAGGGGCAAGGCACGCTCCAGCACCCGCGGCCAGACCTCTGGAATCTTCATGTCTGGCTCCTGGATGGGACGCGGAGGACCTAGCAGGTCTTCCACCAGCAGTGATAGACACGATCACTCAGGCCAGAGCCCCCTCCACGAGGTGGCTGTATGCTCCGAAGTGGCGTCTCTTTGCAAATTGGTGTTCTTCCCACGGGAAAGATCCACGGAGATGCGCAGTCGCGTCTGTGTTGTCCTTCCTATGGGAGGGACTGGAGAGACGGCTGTCTCCCTCTACCTTGAAGGTGTACATGGTTGCTATTGCAGCATATCATGATACACTGGATAGGAGACCCTCTCGACAGCACGATCTGATCACAAGGTTCCTCAAACGCGTGAGGAGATTGAATCCTCCTAGACCGCGCCTGATTCCCTCTTAGGATCTCTCTGTGGGCCTACCTGCCTTACAGAGAGCCCCCTTTGAACCCCTGGAGCAGGCCGAGCTCTCCTGGTGGCGCTCACTTCTATCAAGAGGGTGGGGGACCTGCAGTCACTCTCTGTCACTAGCGAATGCCTTGAGTTTGGGCCGGGTCACTCTCACGTGATCTTGAGACCACGGCCCAGTTATGTGCCCAAAGTTCCCACCACTCCCTTCCGGAATCAGGTGGTGAACCTGCAAAAGCTCCCTTCAGAGGAGGAAGACCCGGCCTTGTCGTTGCTGTGTCCAGTTCACACCCTGCACATCTATCTGGACCGCACGCAGAGCTTTAGATGCTCGGAGCAGCCCTTTGTCTGCTTTGGACGGCAGCAGAAGGGGAAAGCTGTCTCCAAACAGAGGTTGTCCCATTGGATTGTGGATGCCATTTCTCTGGCTTACCAATCACAAGAACTTCCGTGCCCTTTGGGAGTCCAGGCACACTCCACCAGACGTGTTGCTTCCTCCTGGGCACTGGCAAGGGGCACCTCTCTAGCAGACATATGCAGAGCAGCAGGTTGGGCTACACCCAATACCTTTGCGAGGTTCTACAACCTGTGCATAGAACCGGTTTCGACCCGAGTGTTACGGGGTACGGCTGGTTGGGTGTATCGCTTGCATTGCGCCTTTCTCCTTTTGAGGTTATAATGTGCGCTATCTTGTCCACAACAGTTCCCCGTAACTGGTGAACACTGGACGCCTCTTTAATTCCTTAAGCACTATTCAGTGGTGAACTCGGCGGAGGAGTAACGCCGCCAGGCCCAGTACTCGTGGTATGCCCCTTTTCAGGTGAGTCCGTGTACTTGGGCTCAGTGCTCCATAAGTGGTGATTCCCCCCTCGGTAATCCCATTTGATGCATTTTCACTGTTTGGTTTCCCCTCAGATGAACCCTGTGTTTCCCCTCATCAGAGCTCTGCTCTGCCTCGGCCACTGTTGCTGTGTACCTACTCCGTAGATAGGGTCCTACCCAGTGGTATCATTCCATATGTGAACTTCCCCGTCGGTAAGTCCATGTGAGGTATTCTCCACATGTTAACCTCCCTCCGGTAGGATGTGATCTCCGTAGTGCTCTCCTACCTGGAGAGGGAAGAGCACTTCCCCAGCGCTATTCTAGCAGGTGCTCGGCGGGAAATTACTTTACTAAATTACTACAAAATTACTAAAAAAATCAGGAAAACCACCACCTGTAGCTTCTTTGGGAAAGTGCCGCCTCCCACCCTTATTGGGACCTAGGAGATGCCTTACCTAACTCGCTGGAAGGTCACAGCGTGGTCAAGTGCTCACTGCGAGGCATGCAGCAGCCTGCCAGTGTCTGCTCCTCCGTACCTCATGACACGGTTCAGCACCTGCGGCATTTCGTATAGGAACCCCTAGTGTCACTACATTGACAGAACGTCGAGTGAGTGACAGACAGGGAACGTCTTGGTTACTGATGTAACCTCTGTTCCCTGATGGAGGGAACGAGACATTGTGTCCCTCCTGCCGTGGTGCTGTACTGACTGCTGACATGGCCGGGACTCTCTCTCGGCTCCTCAGCACAACTCTGAATGAGTGGTGCACGCTATCTCCTTTTATACCCATATGTCCGGGGTAGAGAGTGGCATGCAAATTCCACTCGCCAGTTTTCATTGGCCTTTTCTGAATAAAGCAAAGGTGACTGGGGCTCTCAAGAGCGAACCCCTAGTGTCACTACATCGACACAACATCTCGTTCCCTCCATCAGGGAACAGAGGTTACATCAGTAACCAAGACGTTTGCCATCAAATTACATTTTTCTCTTTTCAAGTGACTGTGATAATCGTTTGCCTTGTTTCTGATTCACAGCAGCCACAGTTTTCAATCAAAGAAATTACTGTGTAATTTAACTTTATTTTACAAAAAACATCAGCCCACATAAGAATATTATCAATTTAGTTTGAGAATATTTTACCAAAAACCACACCGTTCACAGCAATCTCCCGTTATTCCTATGGGAAGTTCTGCAAAGCTTGTCAGAGGGAGCAATGGTAACCAAGGGGGGCGGAGCTTAGCGAAGGGTCGGTTAAGAAATTGGCACACAAGGAATAGCTCTCTCACTTTCTCTCCCCTTTGTCCTCAGGTTGCCTTCACTGTGCTGTTTGATTTGGAGGCTCTCCTAAAGATCTGGTGTTTGGGCTTCACTGGTTACATCAGTTCCTCTCTACACAAATTTGAGTCACTGCTGGTGGTTGGCACCACCCTGCACATCTACCCTGATCTCTACCACTCACAATTCACCTATTTCCAGGTAGGGGCACATACTGGTCCTCTGGAATTATACTACTGGAGAATTAAGGCACTATAAGTACAGCACCTGCTAACATTGGGTGGAAACATAGGGTCTGTTCCAAAACCTAGTGAGCTGCCTCTGGAGGCAGCACTTTAAGACACCATAGGCACGCCTGATGCGAAGACTGTTTCAAAAGGTAGGAAACATATTTATGCTCCCTCCTAAGATATCTAGTTTGGCCAATTTCTAAGGTAGCATCATATGTATCCTTCCCCACATAGGCGATCCCAGAATGCACTGTGATGAGCTTGGTGGAAAAATAAATCCAAGACGGCGGATGAAACAAGATAAATTTCCATTATAAATATATTTATAATCCATTAAATTCTGAAAAGTATTGATATAAAATAGTTGAAAATAGCTCATTTATGTCTTTCGTCTTGCGTCACCTGTTTTGAAATCAGTTGTGAGCTGAGTTTCTCGTGCGCTGCATGTTTGAAGCGCTTTTTGAATGATGAGCGGAGCTGGCGCCTATGTAGAACTTTCCTAATCGGTCTCTTATGAGGCTCCATTTCAGTTAGGATGCTGCCATACAAGATAGCTGCCCATGTAGGCAGAAGACATCGAGGCAGCTCACTAAGTTTTGGAACAGACCCACAGAGTAAGAATTTCATTGTGCAGTGTAACTTGTTACCCTGCGCGCATGACAGTAAACAAACTTGAACTTGATCCTCTGGAATTAGTCTTTACCAGTGTTCGGAAAGCTGCGTTGAAGCTGTAGCTTACCAAGCTACAAGCTCATAGTTTAAAGTACTTAGGCTACAGTCAAACTACCTATTTGAGACAGTAGATAGCAGGGATGTGGGTTTTTTTCCCGACCTAAAGATGTGACCCACTTGATTGGTGTAAGATTGGGCGGTGAAAGGGAGATGTTAGTATCTCATCTGGGGTTAATATCAAGAATGCCTTATCCTGTGCATTGTTGATAGGAGTTTACTGGTAACCTAAAACACCGTACAGGGACTTCTGTGTAGGATCTGAGAATTGTTTACATGAACCATCTGAACAAAATAATTCACTAAAATAAATCAGACTTCCTAACGCTGAACTACTGTCACATTATTAAAAATGTTAGTTATTAGTGTCACTACCTTTAGTTACTCATCAACCCTTAAAGTTTATGACATGAGAACTATAAAAACATACAGTATATACACCGATCAGCCACAACATTAAAACCCCCTGCCCCATATAGCTCTGACCCATGGAGGCATAGACTCCACAAGACCTTTGAAGGTGTCCTGTGGTATCTGGCACCAAGACGTCAGCAGCAGATCCTTTAAGTCCTGCAAGTTGCGAGGTGGGGCCACCATGGATCGGACTTGTTGGTCTAGCACATCCCATAGATGCACAATCGGATTGAGATCTGGGGAATTTGGAGGCCAAGTCAACACCTTGAACTCTGTCATGTTCCTCAAACCATTCCTGAAAATGTTTGCAGTGTGGCAGGGCGCATTATCCTGCTGAAAGAGGCCACTGCCATCAGGGAACACTGTTGCCATGAAGGGGTGTATGTGGTCTGCAACAATCTTTAGGTAGGTGGTACGTGTCAAAGTAACATCCACATGAATACCAGGACCCAAGGTTTCCCAGCAGAACATTGCCCAGAGCATCTCACTTCCTCTGCCATCCTGCCTTCTTCCCATAGTGCATCCTGCTGCCATCTCTTCCCCAGGTAAACAACGCGCCCGGCCGTCCACATGATCTAAAAGAAAACGTGATTCATCAGACCAGCCCATCTTTTTCCATAGCTCCATGGTCCAGTTCTGACGCACACGTGCCCATTGTAAGTGCTATTGATGGTGGATAACAGTCAGCATGGGCACTCTGAGTTGTCTGTGGCTATGCAGCCCCATACACAGCAAGCTGCGGTGCACCTTTCTATCATGGCCAGCAATTTGTGCTACAGTAGATCTTCTGTGGGATCAGACCAGAAGGCCTAGCCTTCACTCTCACGTGCATCAATGAGCCTTAGGTTCCCATGACCCTGTTGCCGGTTCACTGGTTGTCCTTCCTTGGACCACTTTTGGTAGGTACTAACCACTGCATACTGGGAACACCCCACAAGACTTGCAATTTTAGAGAAGCTCTGACCCAGTCATCTAGCCATCACAATTTGGCCCTTGTCAAAGTCGCTCAGGTCCTTGTGCTTGCCCATTTTTCCTGCTTCCAACACATGAAATTCAAGACTGACTGTTCACTTGCTGCCTAATATACAGTTGTGCTCAAAGGTTTGCACACCCTGGCAGAAATTGTGAAATTTTGGCATTGATTTTGGAAATATTTTTTTTAAGGATATTGATCATATGAAGCCATTTATTATCACATAGTTGTTTGGCTCCTTTTTAAATCATATTGATAACAGAAATCACCCAAATGGCCCTGATCAAAAGTTTACATACCCTTGAATGTTTGGCCTTGTTACAGACACACAACGTGACACACACACAGGTTTAAATGGCAATTAAAGGTTAATTTCCCACACCTGTGGCTTTTTAAATTGCAATTAGTGTCTGTGTATAAATAGTCAATGAGTTTGTTAGCTCTCACGTGGATGCACTGAGCAGGCTTGATACTGAGCCATGGGGAGCAGAAAAGAACTGTCAAAAGACCTGTGTAACAAGGTAATGGAACTTTATGAAGGTGGAAAAGGATATAAAAAGATATCCAAAGCCTTGAAAATGCCAGTCAGTACTGTTCAATCACTTATTAAGAAGTGGAAAATTCGGGGATCTCTTGATACCAAGCCAAGGTCAGGTAGAGCAAGAAAGATTTCAGCCACAACTGCCAGAAGAATTGTTCGGGATACAAAGAAAAACCCACAGGTAACCTCAGGAGAAATACAGGCTGCTCTGGAAAAAGACAGTGTGGTTGTTTCAAGGAGCACAATACGACGATACTTGAACAAAAAATGAGCTGCATGGTCAAGTTGCCAGAAAGAAGCCTTTACTGCGCCAATGCCACAAAAAAGCCTGGTTACAATATGCCCGACAACACCTTGACACCTCACAGCTTCTGGCACACTGTAATTTGGAGAGACGAGACCAAAATAGAGCTTTATGGTCACAACCATAAGCCCTATGTTTGGAGAGGGGTCAACAAGGCCTATAGTGAAAAGAATACCATCCCCACTGTGAAGCATGGTGGTGGCTCACTGATGTTTTGGGGTTGTGTGAGCTCTAAAGGCACGGGGAATCTTGTGAAAATTGGTGGCAAGATGAATGCAGCATGTTATCAGAAAATACTGGCAGACAATTTGCATTTTTCTGCACGAAAGCTGCGCATGGGATGCTCTTGGACTTTCCAGCATGACAATGACCCTAAGCACAAGGCCAAGTTGATCCTCCAGTGGTTACAGCAGAAAAAGGTAAAGGTTCTGGAGTGGCCATCACAGTCTCCTGACCTTAATATCATTGAGCCACTCTGGGGGGATCTCAAACGTGCGGTTCATGCAAGACGACCAATGACTTTGCATGACCTGGAGGCATTTTGCCAAGACAAATGGGCAGCTATACCACCTGAAAGAATTTGGGGCCTCATAGACAACTATTACAAAGACTGCACACAGTCATTGATGCTAAAGGGGGCAATACACAGTATTAAGAACTAAGGGTATGCAGACTTTTGGACAGGGGTCATTTCATTTTTTTTTCTTTGTTGCCATGTTTTGTTTTATGATTGTGCCATTCTGTTATAACCTACAGTTGAATATGAATCCCATAAGAAATAAAAGAAATATGTTTTGCCTGCTCACTAATGTTTTCTTTAAAAATGGTACATATATTACCAATTCTCCAAGGGTTTGCAAACTTTTGAGCACAACTGTATCCCAACCCTTGATAGGTGCCATTGTAATGATATAATAAATGTTATTCACTTCACCTGTCAGTGGTTTAATGTTATGGCTGATCATTGTGTGTGTGTGTGTGTGTGTGTGTGTGTGTGTGTGTGTGTGTGTGTGTGTGTATATATATATATATATATATATATATATATATATATAAAATTGTAACAACATTTTAATATTAAGTATGTTGGAATGCTAGTTAACAGGATAGTTCACCTAAAAATGAAAATTCTCTCATCATTTACTCACCCTCATGCCATCCCAGATGTGTATAACTGTCTATCTTCTGCTGAAGACAAATGATGATTATTTAGAAAAAATATCTCATCTCTGTGGATAAGAGACAGATCAATATTTATGTCCTTTGCTTTTTTAGTATATGTAACACAGTAAAAGGGAAAGGAGGAGGTGAGAACTGGCTTGGCAACATAAATAATCATTTAATGATTAACTTAAACAAAAAGACAAACATATGCCGGGCAGCTGCCCATAACTCTCTCTCGAACTACTGTCTCCGGTCGCCTTTATCCCTCTCGGGCTTGATCAGCCCGATTAGCGGCCGGGTGTGCAGAATCACAGCCTGGCCCCGCCCTCCGCCCTGCCACATTCCTCCCTCATTCTCTCAGGCCGGGGAGCCCCCGGCATGACATACATCCCACCCCCTCTTTTCCGGGAGGGGGGGGGGTTATCCAAGGGGAGGGAAACAACAACAATAGCAAACAAAAAAAACCGTGGTACTTATACACTGTAAGGGTGATGATACCAAACTAAAACACAATGCTAATATTTAAAAAGAGAGGGAAAGGTCAATGCGGAGCGGCAGCAGGAGAGAGAGAGAAAAAAAATGTACTCGCTGGTTCTCCGATATGCCGTAGCCTGGTCCTCGGCCACTCCTCCACCCTCTAGTGGACAACAGCCCTGCATCCCCAGGTGGATCAGAGGCAGTCCTCCAGTCCCTGGTGGACGGAACACCCTGCCATGTTTTCAGTGGACGGAAGGGGTCTCCCTCGCCCCTGGCAGCGGTTCTCCCACTCCAGGCGGTCGGCCAGGAGCCCCTCCCTGCTCACGGTCGGCGGTCCTCTGACCCTGCTGTGTTTAACGGCTGGTAGGGGTCTCTTCCGTCGCTGGCAGCGGCCCTGACTGCTCCAGGTGGTCGGCTAGGAGCCCCTCCTCTCCTCATGGTCGGCGGCCGTTCCTCCGCTCTCAGGTGGCCGGGCTCCTCCGTCCCCTGGTGGATGGCCGCGGCTGCTCTGTTGGGGTGGATGGTAGTGGCGAGGACTCTACTATGGCGCATCCCTCCTCCTTCCCGGGTTTCGGCATCAGTGTAACACAGTAAAAGGGGAAGGAGGAGGCAAGAACCAGCTTGACAGCATAAATAATAATTTAATGATTAACTTAAAAAGACAAACACATGCTGGGCAGCTGCCCATAACTCTCTCTCTGTTGAATTGCCATCTCCAGTTGCCTTTATCCCTCTTGGGCTTGATCAGCCTGATTAGGGGCCGGGTGTGCAGAATCACGGCCTGGCCCCGCCTACTTTCACTTTCATATGTGCTGGCAATGACAAGCAGATTATGTTGATGAAGTGAAGAACCCAGATGCAGTTTATTTACATGAAGAGTGATATATCCAAATGTGAAACCAAAACAAAACATAAATATATATATATATATATATATATATATATATATATATATATATATATATATATATACTCATTGATTATTAAATATTGATTATTTTGATCATTAAAGCAGCATAAAGTGATTCTGTGGTCAGGGACAGATTCTAACCACTTTCAAAGAAGGTTTAAATGCAAATGTGTTTCCGGATACAACTACATAAGTAATAAATGATGTAATGAGGTTAAGCTACAGTCATCCATTGTTAAAGTGCTGTATTGTGGTTTCTTGCATTTTTCAGTTAATTCTGCCATTGCAATATTAAGAACACAACCTACTGCCATCTTGCAATCTCTTCACCCAAACAATGAACAATATAACATGAATTATTCCATTGGAATACACTTGGAATGTCTCGTCTCTCTCCTAAAAATCCCCACTCGCTCTCGTCTTTCCTGTTTTCTAATCACTGTGTGGCTTGTGTGATATTCACGTGAAACCAGGCTTCACTCGTTTCAGTTGAGAAGCATTTTCAGCACTTACAAAGCCCTGAACGTGAGATTAATATCATAAAAAATTGCTTTGGGGACCCGAAAATTAAGCTTTGGTTAGCCGCCAAAAAAAGTTAAAAATGGAAAAACTCTGACTGTCAAAGTGATGGTAAGCATTTGCATTATCCATAAATATCTATTAAAATTCCATAAAAGACAGAATTTGTTTTTTGTTACCACAGCCTCTGATGTACAACCCCAATTCCCAAAAAGTTGGGACAGTATGAAAAATGTGAATAAAAACAAAAAGTAGTGATTTGTGAATTTTATTCACCCTTTGCTAAATTGAAAACACTACAACTACACATTATATGATGTGTAACCTTTATTTGCCATTTAAACCTGTATGTGTCACCTTGTGTGTTTGTAACAAGGCCAAACATTCAAGGGTATGTAAACTTTTGATCAGGGCCGTTTGGGTGATTTCTGTTACCATTTTGATTTAAAAAGGAGCCAAACAACTATGTGATAATAAATAGCTTCATATGATCATTATTCTTAAATAAAGACAGTTCTTTTGCATGATCAGTCATATTTTCAAAATCAGTGCCAAAATTTCACAATTTCTGCCAGGGTATGCAAACTTTTGTTTTATGATTGTGCCACTCTGTTATAACCTACAGTTGAATATGAATCCCATAAGAGAAAAAGAAATGTGTTTTGCCTGCTCACTCATGTTTTCTTTAAAAATGGTGCATATATTACCAATTCTCCAAGGGTATGCAAACTTTTGAGCACAACTGTATATATATATATATATATATATATATATATATATATATATATATATATATATATATATATATATACTCATTGATTATTAAATATTGATTATTTTGATCATTAAAGCAGCATAAAGTGATTCTGAAAAAAGAGCATGCATTTGTGCATATTCTCAACATTTGTACACCTGGGTTAACATCCTGTATAAGCTGAGTTTTGTGTAATCTAGGCCATTGCCCCTGAAAATGTCTGTTCACACACACACACACACACACACACACACACACACACACATATCTATCTATCTATCTATCTATCTACCTATCTATCTATCTATCTATCTATCTATCTATCTATCTATCTATCTATATATATATATATATATATATATATATATATATATATATATATATATATATATATAGATATATATATATATATATAAAAGATATATGTATACAGTATATATTTAGGAGACATTATAGGGGACAGTATATATACTGTATTTGTATATTGTTATTTGTTGTTTTGTAAAATATTGCATAATTATGAATCCAAACAAAATTTGAAAAAAAAAAAAAAAAAACACTCTTAGCAGTGTCTTGAGCATTATTTTAGACTGTTCTACCTAGAAAAGCAGTAGATATATTATTTGTTTTACTGTAAAGGTCAAACTATTGCCTTTGTCTTCCTTGCTTAAAATATCCTGAACATTTATGACCAAAATGACCTTACATTTATGCATCTGGAGAGGTTAATTATTCCTAAATTTTAATTGTTTTTTTAAAGTGCACAGTAAGAAATGTCTTGTACATTGCACAAAGTGTCCCCAAGTAAAGTTTATCACCTTCCTTGGAAGAAATCTATTTGAAATTAATTATTATTACTATTACTCTACATCATTAGATAATCATCTAGATTTAGCCAAGTAACAGAACCCCCAAAAAACTAAACTCAGCAAAAAAAAGAAACGGCCCTTTTTCAGGACACTGTATTTTAAAGATAATTTTGTAAAAATCCAAATAACTTTACAGATTTTTATTGTAAAGGGTTTAAACAATGTTTTCCATGCTTGTTCAATGAACCATAAACAATTAATGAACATGCATCTGTGGAACGGTCGTTAAGACACTTACAGCTTACAGACATAGGCAATTAAGGTCACAGTTATAAAAACTTAGGACACTAAAGAGACCTTTCTACTGACTCTGAAAAACACCAAAAGAAAGATGCCCAGGGTCCCTGTTCATCTGCGTGAATGTGCCTTAGGCATGCTGCATGGAGGCATGAGGACTGCAGATGTGGCCAGGGCAATAAACTGCAATGTCCATACTGTGAGACGCCTAAGACAGCGCTACAGGGAGACAGGAAGGACAGCGTCCTCGCAGTGGCAGACCACGTGTAACAACACCTGCACAGGATCGGTACATCTGAATATCACACCTGCGGGACAGGTACAGGATGGCAACAACAACTGCCCGAGTTACACAAGGTCTGCACAATCCCTCCATCAGTGCTCAGACTGTCCGCAATAGGCTGAGAGAGGCTGGACTGAGGGCTTGTAGGCCTATTGTAAGGCAGGTCCTTACCAGACATCACCGACAACAACGTCGCCTATGGGCACAAACCCACCTTCTCTGGACCAGACAGAACCGGCAAATCTGGTGCAGTCCATGAGGAGGAGATGCAGTGCAGTACTTAATGCAGCTGGTGGCCACACCAGATACTGACTGTTACTTTTGAGCCCCCCCCCTTTGATCAGGGACACATTATTCCATTTTTGCTAGTCACATGTCTGTGAAACTTGTTCAGTTTGTCTTAGTTGTTGAATCTTTTTATGTTCATACAAATATTTACACATGTTAAGTTTGCTGAAAATAAAAGCAGTTGAAAGTGAGAGGACGTGTCTTTTTTAGTTTATATGCAGTATATGTAGGGAGGTAATTCTGAGAATTCCTGGATGTTTTATTTATTTTTTGTTGGTTTAAAGGGAACAACAGCAGGAGGACACCCGCATCACGTTTAGCTGAAAGCGAATGGATCAATATCAATTCTCTTTTCTTAATCAAAACTTTAGTGAGATACACAATTGCTCATATTCAATGTCACCTACAGTAATTTAGTAACTGCTTAAGCAACAATGCGATGTGTAGCCATGTTATTTTCTTTGTGTCTTCTCATTAAAAATCAATAAAAAAAAAAACATCAGGACCATTCATAGCCCTCTTTCTAGTGTGAGTTTTTAATTTCATTTTGTATGTTGAGCCACAGCGTGATTATCTTTCTTACAAGAAGTTAGCAACTTCACACTTTTCAAATTTTGTTAGATCAAGATATGATATATAGTGTATTTCAGGACATTGATTTTAGCAGATGAGGTTAGAATATTAATATGACTTATTGCTGTAGGTGCTGTAACTCAAAGCACAGTTAATTAAGAGTATGTGCTATTGGTTGGTTAATGGTTTGATAAGTTGATTTCTCATTCAAGGTCAATTTTGGCAAATTAAAAGTTTGATTTTTAAATTAGTAGATTGAAAGTTTTGTTCTTTTTACCTGCAGGTTTTGCGAGTGGTCCGTCTGATAAAGATCTCACCTGCACTGGAAGATTTTGTTTATAAGATTTTTGGTCCAGGGAAGAAGCTTGGCAGTCTAGTGGTATTCACCGCCAGTCTGCTTATTGTGATGTCTGCCATCAGTCTGCAGATGTTCTGCTTTGTAGAGGACTTGGATCGTTTCACCACATTTCCACGGGTAAATCTCCCTCTTTCTGGAGACAAAGAATGTAGTTATAGATCAAAGACAAAATGTTAGAGCTGAGATAATTTGGTCTTGAAAGAATCTGCTGTGAAATGTTGGACATTGACAAAATCAACTTTTTTGTAAACATACACATTTACTCTCTTTATTCCAGGAATACGGTCCAAACAATTTTATGACTCACACGGCAATCATTAATTTTGTCTATTTAAATGCTCTCTAGAACAAGAATGTTCCTCCATCTAATACCTCCTGCTCCTGACTAGCAATAGCAATTAGAAAATCATGTTCATGGCTGTGATGTAAACGAAAAGCTATTGTTTTTTTTGCGAAAGGGACGTTCCCTCTTATATATTCCACTCCAACTTCCTGTTTTAATAGAAAATATGTCAACACTAAATAGAAAACACTGAAGGGAAAACCTATTGACACTGCTCTATTTGAAGACATTCAGAAACAAGTGTAGACAAAAACATCTCTAGATGTATTATAATTAATTTGTCAGCAGATGTTAGTGTCTCTTCCAAGTTTTTTAATACTACTGTATGTGCTTGTGAAGGGGGCCCTCATTAGTGGCGGCCTTTTATCCTCCATTATTAGTGATACTCCACTGATCCCAGTGTGTGCTGGGATTTGAAGGGGCTCACATAAACAGATGCTGCTCATTTCCAAGACGGGTGGCACAATAACCATTGAAGATAATGATGTTTACCCTGCTCCCTTGCCAACAGACCTGTTGCAAAATTATCTTTTTCTACAGTCGCTCAGAGACAGTGTGACCAGGCTTTGGACCAGCTGAGTTTAGACCTTCATTTGACTTCCATGGAAAAAAGGCTTTGAAAATATATTCTCATATCTTTGTAGGATGCTCAGAGCTGGGCTCTGTTATTTTTTTCTCTATTCAATTTCAGTGATGTTGTGATTATTCAGTGATTATTTTTTTTCCCTGCTTGAGACTGAAGCACGTTGCCAGTCAAAAATACACGTACATTCATGAAAATATATTTAGAAAAAGCCGCAAATGTAAAATTGTTAGTCTTCTTATTTAGCTTTCTTTCTTTCTTCTTTTATATTAAATACAGCAGTAAAATCAGGACATCTTCCCTTAGCTGCAGGTTTAAAGGGATAGTTCACCTAAAAATCTAAATTCTTTCTTCATTTTCTTACCCTCATTACACCTCCGTAGTCATTTCTTTCTTTCGGAGAGCACAAAAGGCGATGTTAGGCAGTATGTTAGTCTCAGTCACCATTCACTTTAATTGCATCTTTTTTCCATACAATGAAAGTGAATGGTTGCTGAGGCTGTCAGAATAAAAAATTCAACTGAAGTGTTAATAAAGATAGTTCACCCAAAAATGAAAATTCTCTCATCATTTACTCACCCTCATGCCATCCCAGATGTGAATGACTTTCTTTCTTCTGCTGAACACAAACTGAGATTTTTAGAAGAACATTTTAGCAAAAATTGTAGAAAAGTTTTAGAAGCGATATTATTTTATTTTTTTACTCTAAATCTTCACTTTCAGATGTGAAAGTGAAACTAAACAGGTACCACATGTGACTTTCAAATGTGAAAGTGGAAGTGGAGATTTAGAGTAAAAAAGGACTTAAATATTTATCTGTTTCTCACCCCGAACATAAACAAAGATTTTTAGAAGAATATTTCAGCTCTGTTTCAGCCACCATTCAATTGCATTGTGAGGACCTACAGAGCTGAGATATTCTTCAAAAAATCTTTGTTTGTTTTCTGCTGAAGATAGAAAGACATGCACATCTGGAATGGCATGAGGGTGAGTAAATGATGAGAGAATTTAAATTTTTTGGTGAACTATCCCTTTAAGGTTGAATGGGGCAGATACAGCTTGTTTTCCTGATGTGTAGTTAAAGAGCGCACATTGATCATTGCTCTGTTTCTCTCCTACAGGCATTTATGTCCATGTTCCAGATCCTCACACAGGAGGGTTGGGTGGACGTCATGGACCAAACGCTGGTGGCAGTGGGACACATGTGGGCTCCAGTGGTGGCAATATACTTTATTCTCTACCACCTTTTTGCCACACTGGTAAATACTTTGTAATTCGTTTTTAGTGATTTTTCCTTAAAGATACAACCAAAATGGGGCCTGTGTAGCTCAGCGAGTAAAGACGCTGACTACCACACCTGGAGTCGCAAGCTCTAATCCAGAGAATGCTGAGTGACTCCAACCAGGTCTCCTAAGCAACCAAATTGGCCCGGTTGCTAGGGTCACATGGGGTAACCTCCACGTGGTTGCTATAATGTGGTTCTCGCTCTTGGTGGGGCACATGGTGAGTTGTGCTTGGATGCCACGGAGAATAGCGTGAAGCCTCCACACGCGCTATGTCTCCGCGGTAACATGCTCAACAAGCCACGTGATAAGATGCGCGGATTGATGGTCTCAGACGCGGAGGCAACTGAGATTCGTCCTCCGCCACCCGGATTGAGGCGAGTCACTACACCACCACAGGGGTTTAGAGTGCATTGGGAATTGGGCATTCCATTCCAAAATAGGTACAACCAAATAGCTTCTATCACGTTATTTTGAATTAAATATTTAGATTTTTTTATGTTCTTTTAAGCTATTACACAGTCATATGAATTAGTGGTAAACCAATATGGGTTTTTCAATGGCCAATATATAGACAGAAGGGTGCCATATATGTGGGATTTACGTAGTACAATTTAATAAAAGCACATGAGACAAGAGACATACACAAAATTAAGTTATGGAATTAAAATAAATTGGCTAATTAATCAGTCTATACCTTTAAACTGTCCATATAAATGTCACATATTTCTTGGAAGTAACAGTGACGTATCTTGCCTCAATTGTTGCTCTTATCCCTTTTTGTTAATGAATAGAACTATAAACTAGAGATTGTGGCTGTAGGGTTTACACTCAAGATGGAGGACAGCTGGCAGTGTGTTAAGGGGCATGTCTGAAGCTTTTTCCACATCATCACTGTTGCCATTAATTTCCATTATGGCATTCCATAAAGGACCCCAGTTCCATTGTTGTGCCATTGGGAACCAACCAGAGCCTTGATTCCCAAAAGCGTCTTAAGGCTATACTTCATTTTTGCTCGTTCCAGATCAGCTCACGCCTGGTCAACCGCGTTGCCTTTGTGAGTATACTCTTCTGACTGCAAGCGAATACGAATACGTTTGACGAATGCCCACTACAACTTCTTTGTGATACTCTTTTAGTACAGTCAACAGCAGGCGCATATGTCAGCGACGCGCACAGCCGAGGACCATGTGCACGGGTCAAGAAAATCTAGGCAGCTGTGCTGATGATGCAATTTGCATCACACATACTGCGCGCGGAGCAATCCGCAACGCGGACACCCAAAATATTGTTTGGCCTTAAGAAATTCAAGCAAGGAGTACCACCTGTTTTCTCCAGGGGGCAGTAAGCGAAACTAGGCAATGCTGTATAGCTCAAACAGACAGAGAACAAACCACACTTACCGAGATAAGACAACAGAAGTTGAGAACACGTTCTTGCATACAAACACAGATTGATGGAGTACAAATCCGAAGGCAGGGATCTCAAGACGTGTTTTTCTAAGTTTCAAACTTCGTTTAACTTGACACAGCAAGCTAAAAACGGTATGTTTATGACGCAACACGACCAAGATGCTCCAAAATGAACAAAACTACATATTTAATATGTATAATTAGTTGAGTATTTAAGAAAATAAATGTTGACATTTATCAGATTGGTAAATTATAAGTATTTATACAGTTATGTATAAATATAATGAAGTTACAATGACAAGCGACATTACACAATCACATTTCAGCACTTAAAATTGGACAGCAACTCTCTTAAGTAGCACTTGAAGCGCATCCTCTTGTGTTAATTTTAAGTGCAGCTTTGGGAAATGCATGTAAAAAATAATGAATGTTCGTAAAAATGCTTGTGGAAAACGCTCTTAACCGCTAAGATCAATCGTTATTGGGAAACGAGGCCCAGACTGTTAGAAAATAAACAATCCTTCATCCTTCCTTCTTCAGATTCTGTAGCAGGTTAAAACTTGGCATTAAGGGAAATTCATTTGACTAAAGAGGATCAGAGGGATGTGACAGCAGATTCTGACATTCCTTGCATGTGTTTCCTTCCTCACACATGAGATGTGGCATTCCTCACAGATGTGTGCTGCTTCCTTTAGTAATTGTGTACTACTTGGTACCTCATCTACAGGCAATGATTATAAAAAGTAAGAAGGAAATCCTGGTTTGGATAGTAATGTAACTACTGAACCACACCATCACAAAACAAACCTGAGTTTATAACCCTAATATGTGTTCCTAACCTGGCACAGTTAGGAACGTCAAGTGATTTGTGCGTCCTCACTGAAAGCAAAATTGCTGCATGAAGCAATCACAACCTATCAAAACATTTGATATTTAATAAGCAGTTACAGGTATGAGGAGCAGGATTTTGGACCAATGAGATTTCACTGTGGATGAAGCTACCTAGCACAGTGTCACAAATTCAGAAACCAAGTATCCATCAAAATGTTGCTTGTGGCTTGTAGCTGTCTCGTCTGGTTAGGTCAAAAACTCAGATTAACAGATTGCACTTGGTTAGGACCTAGTGTAACATTCAGTTCCTAGAGGGAACTGAGTGGTGACTCAACACTGCTTGCAGCCTGCAAAACTCACTGTGACACAAATAGTGTATAGAGTGGACATGGATAAATCCTTTGCTGCCTCCCAGCCTCCTAGAGAGAGAGAGAACCGTAACAAGGGTTGCTTAAGAAAAGCATGTTTGGTGCCTGTTTATTTCGTGTCTGGAAATTTTTCTTTTTACTCCCCACACCTGACATCACACTGTCCCTTCACCTTTATTTTTATCCTAAATAAACACTTTCTTGAGTTATTTCACAGCAACGACACAGCCCGAGATATTATAGATATTATTTTTTCTATTCTTTTTCTTTTTCTTTTGAACCACACATTGGAGCTTTTTATTGGTAATTGAACTTTTCACTCATTAACTTCTTAGCTATACATTTTTTTAACCATTTCTGGGAAATGTCCTCTATTGAGAACAGAATGTACTCTGGATATAATTGCAGTATGGTTGTAAATATATATATATATATATTTTTCTTTTGTTTGACTTCTGACAAGTTTGAGTGAGTGAGGAGCAGGCGTTTAAATGTGACATTTGAATGAGAGTGCACACTAATGACAGAACAGACCGAGCATGTAATCAAGACACGGCTGAATCATTTATTCATTTCCTGTCATGAACAGAAAAGGCACAATGTATTTCATTTCTTTTTCAAGACTCAATCAGGTTTGTTAGATATGGGTTAAACCATTAAATACAAAATATCCAAAAATACAAAAAGGCTTGGGATCGATGCCTTTTTCTCGCATTGATAATCGGAAAATGTTTCCTATGATTATCGAAATATATTGGGATTTTTTCAAATATAAATAGGGCTGCTCGTTGCACAATAGTATTTGTCTCTTCAGACATATTTCTCAAGACAACTTTGGTAAAGTGTGAGCGGCAGGGTAAATTAAAGTGGGTCGCAATCCAGAAGTGTCTGGTGAACGACATGGCGCATTCAAAAATTCAAAACAATAAATTATTTTCTACAAAAGTAAGCACACACTGCCAATGCTCAGTGTCAACATTCTGAAATGCCACCGAGCGCAACTCGCATAGTTTTCCATTAAGTTAGACCCAAATCATTATCAGCGGACAAAGATTATTTACTCTAGCCATCACTGGATGATATATTTTTCATATATGTCTTTCATATACAATGTATTTTCAGTTACAAGTGTGTCATTTTGTGGTTTGACAGCTTGAATGAAAGACCTACATACAGAGAAATTGCATAATAAACTTCGCCATTTCTAATCTTTCAGTTCTCAGTTACAACACTTTCACTAACCTGCAGTGCAAACTCATCAACATCACTTTGTTGATTCTTGAAGAAGTACTAAAACTTTAGTAACTTTGGACTACCATCTCCTGTGCCGCTTCAACTCGTCCTGTGTTTGTGTGTATGCTTCAGTAAATGGTATATCGCCCTCTTGTGGTCTCCCAACGCTATTACGCCAGACTGTTAAACAGAGGCCGACTGAGTTTATTGGAAAGCAAGCAGATTGGGCTTCTAATTGAAATGTTGGCAAATTTTTATATATCGATGCCTCAAAAATACAGTACTGTGCAAAAGTCTTAGGCATATAAGATGTTTCACAAAAGCATTTGTCTTAAGATGCTTTAGTGTGTCAGTAGGAAATATCAATGTTAGACTCCCAAACATTACTTTTGCAAATAGAAAAGATTAGAATAGAATAACAGGGAGCCCTGCAACAGATGACATGGCCCCCACAAAGCCCCCCACTGAACATCATGTCAGTCTGAGATCACATAAAGAGACAGAAGCAATTGAGACAGCCTAAATAGATAGAAGAACTGTGGCGAATTCTCCAAGAAGCTTGGAACATCCTATCTGCCAACAACCAAGAAACAATGTGTCCAGGTGTACCTAGGAGAATTGGTGCTGTTTTAAAGCAAAGGTGGTCACACTGAATATTGATTTAGCTTTTTTATGTATACTGGACTTTGTATGACATTAAGTGATAAATGAAAACTATTTATGTCATTATTTTTGAAGACATCCTCACTATGCAACATTTTTCACAAGTGCCTAAAACTTCTGCACAGTACTGTTTATCGATAAAATAAAATGCAGATCAGTAATCGATTTATCTATATTTTATGAAATCCCTAATATTAGTACATTTAAATATCTACATATCTTTTGGAAATTATATTTTTGTTTTGGATTCATGCTTAAGAATTCAATCATTCTTGATCCTACAACATGATGTTTTTGAGTGTAAATCTACCTCTTGCATAGTTCTCTGTGATTATAGATTGATGATAGATTATTCTTCACCGGCTCTGACTGCAGAATATTATTCTGAATAAAATGTTATTTTGTGATTAAAAATATTTTTGGGACAGGATTTATGTGTGTGCATTTTCTGTCAACATCACTCCATCAGCATAATCCACCTAAAGAGGATGTATCACAGAGAATATTGAGGCTACACTCGGTTTATCTCTTAAAATGAGACTGAATGTGGGGGATGGTCATATCAAAGATGCGTGACCAATGAAGGAAATGTCTTATGTCATTAAATGCCTAATTTGCTTCAACCAGACAGAAATCTAAATGATTTGTAAAAAAAAAAAAAATGCTTTTGGAGTTGGCGAATTGGAATGTAAGATAAGTTTAATATACTCTTCTTCTCTTCCAGATCCTTCTGAGTCTTTTTGTTGCTGTTATTTTGGACAATCTTGAGTTGGATGAAGACCTGAAAAAGTTAAAACAGGTAAGCTATTGTTTTATTTGTTATTCCCTGCTAAAAAAGGAATGGTTTAACCAGACTAAGATGGTTTGCTGTTTTAGCTGGTTTCCCAGCCAAGTCAAGCTGGTCTGTTTTGCTGGTTTAAGAGGTTTTATTTGCACTGGCCAGCTGGACAGACTGAGCAACCAGCTGGCCGACTAGCTAAATTGGCTGAACAACAGCTAGACCAGGTTGGGAGACCAAATTAAACCAGTTAAGGCCAGCAAACCAACCTAGGCTAGTTTAACATATTTTGCTTATTTATTTATTTAATTGTTTGTGAATTGTTTCAGTAAAATATTTTGAACATACACACCTTTCGTCCCAGTGTCCTGGGAGAATTACTCTGAAACTGTAAAATTAAGAAAGTTAAATTAAATCCCTTCTCCTTTTAACCTCCATTAACTCTCAGACCAACCCTAACTAATAAAACTCTAGTTTAAAGCGAAATTATTTTTAAATGATTTGAAACATGCTTTCAGGTATTGCTGAAACATGGTAGCATGATTACAGCCTGTCATGTGTCTTCCCTAAATTTCAGGGAAATCAGCAAGCAGGGTGAACTATGTTAATTAGTACAGTTCTCCATCTTGTTCTCTTTCTATATTTACTCTTTCATGAAGCTGTGATGCACAGGTAAAGATGACTCATCGGATAATTAGTGTGAGAAACCATAACCCGTTTGACATGCCAACTTAGAGAAAAATAAGGCACCTCCTTCATAGGATTCAAATGAGCTTCTGCCTCTGACAAATATCATAGGAAATGTCTTTTGAAAGGAGATAAGGGTTGGATGTCTCTGTAGATAACAGTATGTCGTCTCTCTTCTCAAACACATCAGCAATACATATTTATAATTTTTGAAAATGTTGAGAGAGTTAGAGAGAGAAGCCAAAGAAACCAGTGGCTCCTCACAATTTACATTATGACTTTTGCAGGTTTTTTAACAAAGTGCAATGTTACAATATATGCTAGGACAAATTGAACAAGTAAAACATTGTGAGAAGCCACTGGTTTCTCTCTCACTCATTCACTCTCTCTTTCTCTCTCTCTCTTTCTCAGTCATTTTCACACTCAAAGTAAATGACATGTTCTGTGTACCCCTTCAATCCACCAAGCTGTCAAGCTTCAGACATCTTCACATGCCCAGACCGGTTATCCCTCAGACACAGCTGACTGATCCACAGTTCCACCTGTTAAATTGCCTATTTTACAGGTGCTTCAAGCACAAATGGGGGCAATCCAAAAATAGATTGCTAGATTGTGATTGCTCTCCAAGAATACAGGTGGCTTTTATAAAGAGCAATTCAACGACTGACCTTAATTGTAGCTAAACCAGTTCAAGCTGATGTGCAACAAATAACAACTGGACATGTTTTTGTCCTTTCCCTCAGTCCTTTTCTGGCTTTATGACAGATCTCCCAGGTTTTTTTCTGTAGGCTTTTTCTGTTACTGCCCCAGAACCTCTTTCACCTTGTAATAAAGTCATCAGTCTTCTAAAATGTCTCGCCACCTGCTACTGTAGATTGAAGGGTTTCTGAAAATGGAACATGAATCAACACACTATTTTTGACCTTCAAAGTCTTACAGTCTTGAATAGTTGCCAGGTTTTTTTCTGATATTCATTGTCTTGTGTATTGGGTTAGGCTTAGCTAATTTTTTAGCATTCTTTTTCATTTTACCATGGCCAATTATGATTCGGGATCCACCTTTTTATCTGGCTATTTGTGACCTGCCCGTTAGTGCCTAGGAGACTGTGAAATGATTAACTGAGTGTTATATGATGTGTTATCATGTGTTAAAATGCATTGTTCACTTTAAATACTAGAAAATACTGCAAAATGCTGTTTTATAGGCAGTAAAAAATGTTTATGGACAGTAAATTTTCTCAATTCACCGTGGCTTAAGCTATGTGCTATAGCAGAATTTCAAATGTGATTTTTGGGTGGAATTTCCCTTAAATTTGAGTAATGTTTAATACTTGTACACTTGAGGTTGAGGAGTCTATGCCTAATTGTCTACTTGTCAGCATTTGTTTTTTCTTTCATCTTGTTCCATCAAGATATTACATCTTGGTTCATGTTATAAATGTCAGACGTGACACATCTAGATCCACATGACACATCTCATCTCTAGGGACAGTAACAGTATCTTGCTTTGATTGACGGCAAAGCCCTGGGGCGATCTGGATAATTTATCATTTGGGTGGTTTTAAGGTTTCTTTGAATGGTTGATATAAATTCCACAAATAGACCTTCTGGTTCCTTTTCACTCACTGTCAGTGCAGGATAGGGTAAGTACTTACTGTATGTGGCCTTTAAAAACATGTGAAAAAGAGAAACTGATCTTGTGATTTCATGTGGTATAGCGCCGTCAGGCGGCACAGGAGAAATATGATCAGTAGGGGGCAGTTGTGTCTTATTCTATGAACAAACACTGATTTCTAATGGTGAAGTAATCATGATATTGCGAGTTTTCATGTATGACTTCGGGTTTGTAATTAATGAAAATGAAAATTATATTTACTTTGCATTAGCCTTGATTCATTAGTCATCAGAGGACAGAAGCAGCAAAACATCTGTTATATTTGTAAAGACAGCCTATGGTACATCTAAGTGAAAATGTTTATATTATTTGATGCAGATTTGCATTTCTGTGCATTATGATGCAGTTTAAAGGGTCATGGAGAAGTGGGGAGAGAACACAACATCTGTCTGATCAGTGTTTCTTTTTGGACACATTATAATATGGTTTACTTTGAAAAATGCATACATGTGTGGCATAGTATTTTAAATTTAGAAAACAGCCATATTATGAGCAGTAATAAAGAGTCAGTGAAGGGTGATTGTACCATTGATTAGTGCTTTTGAACACTTCCATAAATTACATACATCTGACAATGTTGTGACTTTTTTTTCTTTAAACAACTGAGTAGCCTGTTGCCATATTCATTTCCTCAGAGAATAGAGCTGTTTCACAAAACAAAGAGTACACATACTGCTCTTTCCTCAGAAAGACCCATTAGCACTCCGTGAGGTTATTGGTTGCTGTGTTTCTTTAAGGCTGTGAGAGCGATTCAAGGACCAGGATATGCTTGGTGATTCACAAACCAGGATATGCTTTAACCCTTTAAAGCCTGAGCCCAAAATTCTGAAAATTCCATTATGTTCCAGAATATGATATTCATATCCATATTCATATTACATTCATATTCATATTACATCACACGCCTGAACTGTATATACCATATTGAAGAGAAGAACTAGTGCTTTCAAATGATATAATTATATGTATGATTATTTAAGGCTAATCATCCTTTATCAATAAGATTTCACACAGCAATTTTTACAAAAATCTTCTCCGGCCACCATACTTCATCAGACAACTGCATTTTCAACCATTTTAATGCCAAGCTAGAGGGAAACTTAGAGTGTATGAAATATACATAATTTTGTGGGCAATGTAGAAAGCAGACAGATTAGAAATATAATATATTGTTTAAAAGTTATGACCATTCTAGTGATTAGTGGGAAAACAGAATAAAACAAACATTTAGAATGTTAAGATACATTTCATATGACCACTCCTCAAATACTCCTTTTGAGCACCTGTAATAATAAATTGAGATTGCATCTGATATTGAAGGACACAAACACTGAAATATACATTTTATCTGTTCAATAAAACACACACTTTTTATTTAATTTGAACATTAGAATTACACACGAATTACACAGCAAAACATACAAAATCAAACTTTCAAACTATCTACAGTAAATACATTTTTAATAAAGAGTGCAGGAACAGAATATATATAAATTCATAAATACTCAACAACTGCAATACCTGTGGAGAGAAGAGAGGGATAAAAGAGGGGAGGGGGAGGACAACAACAACAGTAAACATGGCTGGGGATCAGGTTCCATCTCATCCTCCATCTCCTCGTGGTCCAGGTATTCCTGCAGTAGTTCCTGGTCCAGCAGATATTCCTCCTGTGTGCTCATGCCCTCATAAGCCACGTCCTCCTCTGCTATGAACCTAAGCTCATCAGCAGTCAGCTGCCTCCTCTTGAGGGTGCTGAGCAGGGAGCCATAGTCTCTATCAATCTCTACAACAGAAAAAAAGTACAATTGGTAGCCAGCAGTGTGTTCTTCACAAATCCGTACACTGAATAGTCACCAAAGGCTTGCAGACTAAGCAGAATGTCCAACTGCAGACAGCCCTCTCACACTTTCCTTGTGAACAGGAAGCTAAACACAACCTAAAATCATGTATGTGTGATGGATTGATAAGGCTGTCTGCTAAATTATAGAAAGATATCTACCATTTTTTTATTACATGGTTAAATCAACAAGCTATATAACTTATCTAACTAGCAGGCCAGTTTCCAGACAGGTCTGAACAGCGTCTGCTCTCTGCCTCACATCACTTCAGGCGGATTTTTCACAAGCGACAAAATTGGCAAAAAAAGTTATTGATATTTAGCTAAACTGTAACATAGTATTGCTAGCTAATGTTTATTTAGCAAGTTTCACATAAACTGCCAAAAACGTTTATATAAAAAGAAGAGGCTCGCCGATGACGGTCACATAAATTTTTCCAGAAAAAACCTAATCAGTGATTGGACGGCGAAGATATTGAGATAGGAACCATGGGAATAATTGTTCCCAAATTTGAATGCTCTGGCTGGTAAGGGTTAAGTGTGTCTTTTTGGGCTAGTCTAATTTGTTAAGGAGCTTTGTATATATAGTTGCCTATATAGTGTCATAATGTGTATTCCTAATTTATGTATTCTAAGTGTATTCATATATCTAAGTTGCTAGAAAGAGTTGTTGCATCCCAGCTACAGGAATGCTTAACTGTTATCAATCTTTATGAACCCTTCCAGTCAGGTTTCCGTCCATATCACAGCACAGAAACAGCTCTCCTAAGTGTTCTCAATGGCCTCCATCTTTCTAATGATTCAGGTTCACTTTATATTCTTCTCCTTCTTGATTTAAGTTCTGCATGTGATACTGTCTGTCATAATATTCCCACTACATTTAAGCAGGCTCGAGTAACCCCGCTGCTGAAGAAACCCGCACTTAACCCCACACAAGTAGAACACTACAGACCAGTCTCTCTCATCCCATTCATGGCAAAAACACTTGAAAGGGCAGCTTTCAATCAAATCTCTGCCTGTCTCTCACAAGCTGCTGGATGACAATCAGTCAGGCTTCAAAAGTGGACACTCCACCGAGACTGCCCTGCTGTCTGTCACTGATTTGCTGAGACAGGCGAAAGCTGAATCCAGATCACCCATCCTGATTCTGCTGGACCTTTCTGCAGCCTTTGACACAGTCAACCATCAGATCTTATTCTCCACCCTCTCTTCGCTGGGCATCACAGGAACTGTGCTTGACTGGTTTAATTCCTATCTCTCAGGTAGGTCCTTCAAGGTAGCCTGGAGAGGTGAGGTGTCCAAGCCACATCAGCTACTTACTGGGTTACCTCAGTGTTCAGTGCTTGGGCCACTTCTCTTGTCTATATACACAACATCACTGGGACCCATCATTCAGGCACATGGTTTCTCTTACCACTGCTACGCTGATGACACGCAACTCTACTTGTCTTTCCAGCCCAATGACACCACAGTAACTGCTCAAATCTCTGCCTGCCTGGCAGACATCTCGGCCTGGATGAAGGCGCACCACCTGCAACTTAACCCAGCCAAGACTGAACTCCTTGTCTTTCCAGCCAACCCTGCTGTTGAACACAACATCACCGTGCAGCTGGGTGCAACTAGAGTAACGCCTTTCAAAACGGTCAGAAATCTAGGGGTAACCATCGATAACAAACTAAATTTCACAGACAACATCTCAAAGACCGCAAGATCATGTAGATTTACACTCTACAATATCAGGAAGATAAGACCCTTCCTCTCTGAACATGCCACACAACTTCTTGTTCAGTCACTTGTCATAACTAGACTGGACTACTGTAACACTCTCATTGCAGGCCTCCCTGCTTGTGCAATTAGATCCCTGCAAATGATCCAGAATGCAGCAGCACGTCTGGTCTTTAATGAACCAAAGAGAGTGCATGTTACTCCACTCCTTGTCTCTCTTCAGTGGCTGTCGGTTGATGGACATATCAAATTCAAGGCGCTGATGCTGGCATACAGAACAGACATTGGGTCTGCTCCAGAATAGTTTCTGCAGAGCTACGCGCCCACTAGAAGCCTGCAGTCGGCTATGGAACGTCGCCTTGTTGTACCAACACAGAGGCACCAAAACACTTTCCTGGACTTTCGGCTTCATCATACCACATTGGTGGAATGACCTTCCCAACTCTATCCGTGAAGCTGACTCACTTTCTGTCTTCAAAAACGGCTAAAAACACATCTTTTCTATGAGCACTTAACCAGTCACAAAAAAAAAAAAAAAAAAAAGAATTGCACTTGAATCTTTTTTGAATGCTACTTTTCTGATGCTAGTGAAACTTCGTAATATGGCACTTTTCATATCACTGTCTCCTTAAGATGATTCGCTTATGTTTTTCTCTTTTGTAAGTCGCTTTGGATAAAATGTAATGTAAATGTAAATATTCTTCTCACCCGTTTCTCCACTATTGGTATCACGGACACAGCTCTGCACTGGTTCACTTCATACCTTAGTGACAGACAGCAATTTGTCACCATTCATAATCACAAATCTTCTAAGGCTCCAGTTAAAGTGGTGTTCTTCAGGGCTCTGTTCTTGGTCCACTCCTCTTCATAACCTACATGTTACCATGGGACAAATTATCTGACGCTTTGGTCTTAGCTTTCACTGCTATGCCAACGACATCCAAATTTACATTTCCTCCTGCACTACTTCAGCCTTTACTCCTTGTATTTGTCTGCTTGTATCCGTGAGCTAAAGCAATGGTTGTCTTCAAACTGTCTGAAATGTAACTCAAATAAAACTGAAATAATATTGATTGGTCCAAAATTCATAGTCTCAAGCCAACTGGAGCACAAAATTGATCTGGATGATGTTCTGATCCAACCCTCCCTGACCGTACGTAATCTCTGTGTCATATTCGATTCTTCACTATCATTTCAGGCTCATGTGAATAATATTGTTAAAACAGCTTTCCTTCACCTCCGCAACATCTCCTGTATTCACTCCTTTTTCAATCAAAGGGATGCTGAAATTGTAATTCATGCCTTTGTTACTTCATGTTTAGATTACTGCAACTCACTTTTATTTGGCCTCCCTGCTAATACTTTTTCATGACTACAATATGTTCAAAATTCTGCTGCTCACCTTCTCACTCACACTAAAAGGTCTGCTCACATGACTCTTATCCTCCAACAATTTCACTGGCTGCCTGTTTCTCACTGTATATAATACAAGATCCTCATCCTTGTGTATAAGACACTACATAATCTTTCCCCTCAGTATCTGTATGAACTACTCAAACCCTACTCCCTGGCCTGAGTTTTGAGGTTTTCTGATACTGGTCGGCTCGCTGTCCCCAAATTTAGGTTAGCCACCATGGGTTCTAGGTCATTCAGTATTCCTGCTCCTAAACTTTGGAATTAATTTCCTCAAAACCTATGTGAAATACTTTCCTTCTCCTTCAAAATGCATTTGAAAACATATATCTTTTCCCTGTACAATCTGTCTTAGTCTGGTCTATGAACTTCTTAGTTCTGTATTTTCTGTTTTTGACTTGTTTTGTGTGGTGCATGTATTTTGTATTTGTTGATTTTGGATTAGTGCAGCGACCTTGAGTTTTAGAAAGGCGCTATATAAATAAAACGTCTTATTATTATTGTTATTATTCCATTGTATTTTCATTGATTTTGACTACAGGCGCTGGTCTTTTTAGCATTCCTTGCTGCTAAGTTTGCAAATGCGCAAACCTAGATTTTTAGCTTGTATCATTATGTGCACAGGCTCAGTGGAGACAGAGTTCTGAGATGATGACTCATAACTTGTTGGAACATGTCATAGATTCATTTTGGTACCACTTCAGATGAGAACAGTCAGAATTCCTTCTTCTGTGTCACCTTCAAAGACTAGATTGGCTGGAAAAAGCATGTATTTTGGGTGAATATGCAGTTTAGAAATGCACTTGAGTAGAACATTATGTTCAGGTAGCTCCCATGTCTTCCAAAATATGACTAATATAGGCCAGCTCCTGTTGATGAAAAGAACCTCCAAATCGACCAGCTTTTACCACACGTTTCTCACAAGTTCTCCGAAAGAAACTCACCAATTTCTCCTAACATGTGCATTAAGCCTGACTCATACAAGATTATTTTTAGATATGCAGGGATAATTTCAACAAGGTTTGTCCTCTATGCCATCACAGGTGTTTCAACAGAACAGTCCTTCATTGCACACACAACATCAGAAATCAGAAACTAGGTGATTGGTCTGATTTGTACATGGTAACATTCGTCATCATTTGCACATAATATGCATGAAAATAGCTTGCATCTGTCAATACTGGCAGATGATTTGTCTTCATTTGAAGTACCTTTCAAAGCCACAGACACAAATGACATGGGCTTTTGTGCATTAGCAGGCATTGATGGATAGACATGAATTATAGTTCTCACTTTATGATCACAGGAGGACCGTTTTGACTCGGCCCACAAACCCTTTCATGCTAATCCAGCAAAACTATGTTGGACACAGCCAAGGATTGGAGGCTTCCCCCAGCAACAGCACAGATCACAGATGCTTAGTATTTTAGCCAAAACTATGCATAATAGCTTCATTCACTGTATCATGACTGTACATTAGCAGAAAATATCTGCACTTTAAAACCAATAGGTACAGGAACAAGAAAACATTTTGTCAGTTACTTTGTATTTCTTTCCCTCTGTTAATGAACACACATACGAGAAACACATAGACTGGAAAAAGCTATATATCCCCTATTTCCCCTGCTTCTGTAATCACTCCTCTCTAGATCCAATCCTGGTTTTCTATTTCCCACTTCCTGCTCACTTCACACTCACTGGCAAGAGAAACACAACGAAAGAAAGCACAGATGCTCTGAAGCAAATTCACAGACAATTGCGCCACTTTTGCTTATTTCAAAGCAAAAAACCTGCATCTAACTGACCAACCACCCGTAATATACTTTAAGCAGGCTCAATCGGCACTGAAATTGTACTGCCTGAAGAAAGCAGACGGTAAACTGTAATTTATTAAAAAGAGATGTGTGTGTGCATTTTCTATTAATCATGGCAGTAGTAATTAATAAAATAATGATCAAATGATGGAGAGAAGTGTTATAACCTGGCATATAACGAGATGCGCGATGTAGTCAAGCGCATTTTCAGCATTTTAAAGAGATGATTCAGGTGTTTGGATCACAATAGTGGAGTGATGCTGTTTTGTCCCAGCAGAGTATGTGCCAGATCGCTGTGAATATATACAGTATATCGCTCAGAACCAACCAACAAGATCTGAACTGTGCTGTGAAAACAGATTTTGTGTACACGTTTGTGGCGTTTCCTGATCTGCAGTGTGCAAATATATAGTAATTTTACCGGGCGCAATTAATTCTTAGTGAATTTCCCCCTCAGATTTTCAATAAGCCCACTCCAGGCAAGTCAGGAATGCTGCAACCGCAGGTGGATAGAAACAAACAGTGAAACGCCCCAGTGCTGTTGTACTAAATATCAGCACTCTTGGAAAACCACTTGTTTAATCAGATTAGAAGACTGGAAATAATTGAATAAATTGCAGCTACATACTTTAACCAGCCACTGTAACAAGCCACCACCAGGGTAAATTACCTCAGAAATTCTAAGCACCATAATACAGAAATCTCCTTTTTGTAATGTAAATTGAATTTGTCAGGCATCTTGTCAGGCACCTGCGTGCACACATAAAGGATCATTAGCAATTAAAACCGACAGGATAAGAGAAGGCAGAGCTAATGAATATCCAGAGTGTTCCACAAGTTACAGATCTGCCAGTGATTAGAGGATGTGTTTAATAAGATTCCTCTTCCCTCTGTCAGGACTTGTCCGCGCCTGCTAGGCCAGACAAGTAATGCATTTATGCAGTGAAATTAGACTTAGGAAGTTTTAATGAATTGTTCAGACAGCTTTGCATATGAGGTTACTGGAAATGATTGGGAAGGAGATGCCCAGGAGAGATTAATAAAAAGAGTCCATAGTGATTTATATATATTGTTTTATTATATACATACAGTGGGGGTCCAAAAGTCCTAGAACATTGTATGCTATAACATTTCTTTGTTTTAAATTTCCAGGTTTAAATTAGATTTTGAATACAAGATTACAAGATTTTCAATGTGGTCTCAGAATTTTGGACCCCACTGTCTGCAGTATATGTGTATATATGTATATATAAGGTACTTTCACTTCAGTTATGGTGGATTGAACATTTTATGGGGCGGATATTTGGAGAGTTCCCAAGAGTCAAAGGTTCGAGAGTGGTTAGTGGAATTTCAAGGTCTGAAATAACAGCCCAGTTTTACAAATCATGACCTGAATAAGCCGGCCTCCCTTGTGACACCCGACCGCCGTTCGTTACACATCACCTTTTGTGTCTTGGTGCATTCTGCTCATTTAGCTGGTCACGGGCCGTTCCACTCTCTGATGTCAGAGATTGATGGCTGTTAGCGGCTCGAGAAATCATTACTTTCCTCCGGTTAAATGGCAGTGAGAAGTGTCTAGTGCTGATAGTGGAAATGTTTATCTTTTTATTGACAGAAATCAAATGGGGGACTTTCCCTCAGGGTAGAGAGGGGAAGGGTCTAGTGGTGACACCATGCTTGGTTGATGTTGGTTGACTCTGAAATCCTACAGTATGTTCTCTCAAGAGCTACAAACCACAAGCTTCAAATCAAAACCTTCCAGCTTGTCAAAGTCAATTTTTTATTTGTCAAATGTACAACAGAACAGCATATAGCAGTACTTTTTGAGTGGTAGTTGCCAATTTAAAACTCACTGCCATGATGCTTGCTTGTTCTGGATGGTTACCATGGTGTGTTGTGCTGCTAGGTAGTAGCTAGAGTGTTTAGGATTTTTTCTAGGTGGTTTCTTACTGGCCCAACTCAAAATAGCCCACCCTCAATTCTTTAGGATATTCTTGATGGTCAACCTAGATGGTTCAGTGCCCTCCTTCAATATGTCTTTTTTTTTTCTACTTTTTTTTTTTTTTTTGCCCATTTTATTTGGATTTTTTGTGCCCATTTTATTTTCTTTAAGATCGCAAGTCTTATTGTCACATCCACTGAAGTACCTTCATTTCTCCACCAGAGGCATCATCACCTGATTACTGATTACATGGGACTTCATTCAAAACACCTGTTGCCCGTTCACTAATCAGTCTGCTTGTGTATATTTGCACTGTTCACACTAGCACTCATTGTGAAGTATTGTATGTTTCTACACTGCATTTTCTGAGCATTTTCCCTGTGATTCCAGACTTTGATTCTGACTGCTTCTCTGATTTTTTTATCTTGTCTCTTGATTTGGATTTGTTTGCCCTTCTATTGGACTGGTGCTTTTTTTGTCTTTTGCCCTGTTTTTGGATTATGTCTTTGTCATTGGACTTATTGTTAATAAAGTGCTCCGCACATGGATCCAACTCCTTCGCCTTCATCATCTGATTTACAGAATACTGTAAATACTCATAATATACATGCAGTTCCCACCTCTCAAGCATCCCTTCTTTCTACACACCATGCAGAGATAGGAAGGCTCTTCGGAAAATTGAGCGAAGAGATCCTCAAATTTGTCCAGTTCACCTCGCAGCCCACATCTGCTGCAGCTGCCCCCGCCAATACCGCCCCACCAGCACAGTAGCCACTTGCCCTCTCACCATCCTCAGGTAACCCTCGCATGGCCCAAACCCACTGCCCTTAGTCCCAGCAAAATTATAACAGTTACGTGATGCTAAGGTATCCACCAAACTAGATCTCAGAAATGTCCTTAATCTGATCAAGATTCATGAGGATGATGAATGAAAGACAGTGTTATTTTTTTTACCAGGAAAGGGCACTACAAATACCAGGTGATGCCCTTTGGGCTTGCAAACTCATCCTCTGTGTTCCAAGCATTTGTCAATGACAACTTCAAGGACATGATTAATAGATGGGTAATTGTATGTATTCCTGGCATTCTGATCTATTTACCCTCGCTCGAGTCTCGTACCCTGCACGTATGGCAGGTCCTTCAGCGGCTCATCAACAATCAGTTATATACCAATGCAGAGTAGTGTGAGTTTCACCAAGATACCATCTCATTTCTAGGGTACATTCTAACCCTACATGGAGTAACAATGGACAATACCAAGGTACAAAGAGTACATAATTGGCCCCAACCCAAGTCAGCTATACAGTTGAAGCCAGAAGTTTACATACACTTAGGTTAAAGTCATTAAAACTCATTTTTTTAACCACTCCACAGATTTAATATTAGCAAACTATAATTTTGGCAATCGTTTAGGACATCTACTTTGTGCATGACACAAGTAATTTTTCCAACAATTCTTTACAGACAGATTGTTTCACTTTTTATTGACTATATTACAAATCCAGAGAGTCAGAAGTTTACATACACTAAGTTAACTGTGCCTTTAAGCAGCTTGGAAAATTCCAGAAAATGATGTCAAGCCTTTAGGCAATTAGTCAATTAGCTTCTGATGGGAGGAATACTGAATTGAAGGTGTACCTGTGGATGTATTTTAAGGCCTACCTTCAAACTCAAAAAATCAAAAGAAATCAGCCAAGACCTCAGAAAAACAATTGTGGTCCTGCACAAGTCTGGTTCATCCTTGGGAGCTATTTCCAAATGCCTGAAAGTACCACATTCATCTGTACAAAAAATAGTATGCAAGTATAAACACCATGGGACCACGCAGCCATCATACCGCTCAGGAAGAAGATGCATTCTGTCTCCTAGAGGTGAACGTAGTTTGGTGCAAAAAGTGCAAATCAATCCCAGAACAACAGCAAAGGACCTTGTAAAGATGCTGGAGGAAACAGGTAGACAAGTATCTATATTCACAGTAAAACAAATCCTATATCGACATAAACTAAAAACCTGCTTGGTAAGGAAGTTAAAACTCGGTCGCAAATGGGTCTTCCAAATGGACAATGACCCCAAGCATACCTCCAAAGTTGTGGCAAAATGGCTTAAGGACAACAAAGTCAAGGTATTGGAGTGGCCATCACAAAGCCTTGACCTCAACCTGATAGAACATTTGTGGGCAGAACTGAAAAGGCATTTGCGAGCAAGGAGGCCTAAAAACCTGACTCAGTTGCACCAGTTCTGTCTGGAGAAATTCCAGCAACTTATTGTGAGATGCTTGTGGCAGAATACCCAAAATGTTTGACCCAAGTTAAACAATTTAAAGGCAATGCTACCAAATACTAACAAAGTGTATGTAAACTTCTGACCCACTGGGAATGTGATGAAAGAAATAAAAGCTGAAATAAATCATTCTCTCTACTATTATTCTGACATTTCACATTCTTAAAATAAAGTAGTGATCCTAACTGACCTAAGACAGAAAATGTTTTCTACGATTAAATGTCAGGAATCGTGAAAAAATGTGTTTACATGTGTTTGGCTAAGGTGCATGTAAACTTCTGACTTCAACTGTAGAGCTGCAGCGCTTCGTTGGTGTCGCAAATGTTTACAGACGTTTTATCCACAATTTCAGCTCTGTTGTAGCGCCACTCACATCTCTGTTAAAGGGCCAACCCAAGAAGTTAAGGTGGCAGACTTTCACCTGCAGAGCAGAATTACAGTGTGGGAGATTGTGAACTTCTGGCTGTGAAATCTACATTAGAGGAATGGTGGCACTGGCTGGAAGAAGCCCAACATTCCTTCTTAGTGTTAAAGGGTCACAATAATTTTGCATATATGCAAGGGGAAAAGCAACTGAATTCTAGCAAGCACATTGGGCTTTGTTCTGTACCAACTTTAACTTCACTGTCTCATACCCACCAAGGTCCAAAAATGTAAAGGCTAATGCCTTCTCATGATTATAAACTTAGCAAAAAAAAAACGTCCTCTCACTTTCAACTGCTTTTATTTTCAGCAAACTTAACATGTGTAAATATTTGTATGAACATAAAAAGATTCAACAACTAAGACATAAACCGAACAAGTTTCACAGACATGTAACTAACAGAAATGGAATAATGTGTCCCTGAACAAAGGGGGGATCAAAATCAAAAGTAACAGTCAGTATCTGGTGTGGCCACCAGCTGCATTAAGTACTGCAGTGCATATCCTCCTCATGGACTGCACCAGATTTGCCAGTTCTTGCTGTGAGATGCTACCCCACTCTTCCACCAAGGCACTTGCAAGTTCCCGGATATTTCTGGGGGGAATGGCCCTAGCCCGCATCCTCCGATCCAACAGGTCCCAGACGTGTTCAATGGGATTGAGATCTGGGCTCTTCGCTGGCCATGGCAGAACACTGACATTCCTGTCTTGCAGGAAATCACACACAGAACGAGCAGTATGGTTGGTGGCATTGTCATGCTGGAGGGTCATGTCAGGATGAGCCTGCAGGAAGGGTACCACATGAGGGAGGAGGATGTCTTCCCTGTAACGCACAGTGTTGAGATTGCCAACAAGCTCAGTCCGATGATGCTGTGGCACACCACCCCAGACCATGAGGAACCCTCCACCTCCAAATCGATCCTGCTCCAGAGTACAGGCCTCGGTGTAACGCTCATTCCTTCGACGATAAACGCGAGTCCAACCATCACCCCTGGTGAGACAAAACCGCAACTCGTCAGTGAAGATCACTTTTTGCCAGTCCTGTCTTGTCCAGCGAAGGTGGGTTTGTGCCCATAGTCAACGTTGTTGCAGGTGATATCTGGTAAGGACTTGCCTTACAACAGGCCTACAAGCCCTCAGTCCAGCCTCTCTCAGCCTATTGCGGACAGTCTGAACACTGATGGAGGGATTATGTGTTCCTGGTGTAACTTGGGCAGTTGTTGTTACCATCCTGTACCTGTCCCGCAGGTGTGATATTCGGCTATACCGATCCTGTGAAGGTTTTGTTACACATGGTCTGCCACTGCAAGGACGATCAGCTGTCCTTCCTGTCTCCCTGTAGCGCTGTCTTAGGCGTCTCACAGTACAGACATTGCAATTTATTGCCCTGGCCACATCTGCAGTCCTCATGCCTCCATGCAGCATGCCTAAGGCACATTCACGCAGATGAGCAGGGACCCTGGGCATTTTTCTTTTGGTGTTTTTCAGAGTCAGTAGAAAGGTCTCTTTAGTGACGTAAGTTTTTATAACTGTGACCTTAATTGCCTACTGTCTGTAAGCTATTAGTGTCTTAATGACCGTTCCACAGGTGCATGTTCATTAATTGTTTATGGTTCATTGAACAAGCATGGAAAACCTTGTTTAAACCCTTTACAATAAAGATCTGTAAAGTTATTTGGATTTTTACAAAAATATCTTTAAAATACAGTGTTCTGAAAAAGGGACATTTCTTTTTTTGCTGAGTTTATGATGTGCCCCTGGTAAAGAATACAGATCCTACCAGACACCATCCTTCCGCAGTCTCTGGTGGTTCCCCCTATGAGATGGGAGATAATGTAGGCTCTCCGATCCACCACCTAGTCCCTGTCCACCTGAGTACCTGTCCACCCAAGAAGGTCTACGTTCCTGAGCAGGTGCACACGTGTTTGATTCAGTGGGTTCATTCCTCTCTAAGTTCTGGTCACCCTGGTATACAAAGAACTGTAATACTAGTAAAAAATAAAGTTCTGGTGGCCCATCCTAACTTCAGATGTAATGGTTTTTGTTAAAGGCTGTAAAACCTTTGCTCAATCCAAACCAGTTAAACAGCTCCTGGCCGGCCAGCTGAAACCATTTCCCATTCCCCGGCGCCCCTGTTCACACATTGCTATTGACTTCATCATGATATCTACGATCATACTGCAGCAATAATCAACAAGACTGGAGCCGATATATATCATTGGCAGAATATGGGCAGAATTCACTGGTCAATGCCTCCACAAAGATGACTGCCTTTCAATGTGTTCTGGGATTCAACCTCCCCTATTTCCATAGTCTGTAGAACCATCAGACATTCCTGCGGTGGGTGACTGGTTAAGAAGGAGAGAGCAGGAGGTCACGTGACGCCACGCAAGAGGCAGACGTGTGAGCAACGAGCTCTGTGCACTTTGCTAAGTTTTTAATTATTTTCATGTTATAATCTGGTGAATTTTGATACACCCAGTTACATCTTTGATGCAAAACATGGCAAAGAAGTCAAAATCCTTGGTCTCTGGAGACATTAAAAGACACTTACATGTTCAGGATGAAAGCCCCGACAGACCTACAGACCGGGGACTCGATTTGGATGGCGCGGCGGGAGAGGAGATCCAGTGTCAGTTGTCCAACATGTCGGTGATGTTGACGAAGATTCTTGCTGACTTGGAGGATCTCGCTGTAATACGTCGATCGATTATGGCGATGGAAACAAAATTCTCTGAGTTAGCTACAAGAGTGACTGATGTTGAAAAACGAATCAATTTTCTGGAATCTTCAGAGAGGGAATTAACCGCTAATCCGCCCGCGACCAAAGTTGATCTGGAATGTATTCTTGAAAAGCTTGAAGATCTTGAGAATAGAAGCCGCAGGAATCATGTTCGAATTGTTGGAATTCCTGAGCATGAGGAGGGCAGAGAAATGGTGAAAATCCTATAGGAGCTTTGCCCGAGTCTGCTCGACATAACAGGCCACAAGCTGGAAATTGCGCGAGCTCACAGAGTCCCAGCTCACAGATCTGCTGAGGGAGACAGGCCCCGATCGATCCTGGCCAGATTTCTGAGATCATTCGATAAAGATCTTGTGTTGCGCCAGGTGAGGAGCAAAGGAAAGCTTTCTTGGAAGAACCATAATGTTTTCTTGTTCCCGGACTTTGCGAGTTTGACAAGAGAGAAACGCGATCGGTTCAAGGAATGTAAGAAACTCTTGCATCAGAAAAATATCTTGTTTGCTCTGATGTTCCCGGCCAAACTGAGAATAGAAACGAAAAACGGTCGCAAAGTATTTACATGTCCAAATCAGGCAATGTCTTTTATAGAATCAATGTCTGAGTAAACCATTGGATGTTTCTCATGTGAGTGGTTCGACTCGCTGTACTTATTCTTGAGGAAGCTGTGCGTCATTTTGGTTTCTTTTTGCATTGGCTCCGCCTAGCGGCTGGAGCTTGTTTTGTGAATAACATTTCTCCTTAAAGAAATGTTGCATGGAAGTTCCCGGCCAGTTTGAGAGTGGACACTATGGATGACGGATTATGTAAGTCATGGTATATACTTTTATGCAGCCTCCGAGTGAATTGACTCGACCATCCGGGGAACCGGGATGCCTGTTTTGTTTCTTTTTGTGTTGGCTCCGCCTAGCGGCTGGAGCTTGTTCTATTGAATAACACTCCGTTGGAATAGCTGTGAATTAATCTGTTCTTTCTTTGTGTTTATTCCACCTGCTGGCTGTAGTTTGTTTTGTTGAGTTTTTTTTTTACGGGACATTGGAATGAACACGTCATCCGCTGAACTCATAACAGCCAGCTCACTGAAAATATCTGAATGGTTTTATATCAGCTGGAATTTGTTTTGTGGAAGACCACACGGTTGAGACAGTTCTGTGAATGAATCTACACATTCTTTGTATTCATTCTTCCTGTTTGCTGGGTTTATTTTACAAAGTATTTTCTGTTATGTAATTTTGCCTCACACATTTGTGTCCGATGGCAAAGTTGTCGTGGGGGCTCGTGGGCGTTCATGGACCTTTTGAGTTTAGAGGGATTGACGCCGGTTGGCACTTTCGTGCGCGGGGTTAATGCGCATGTTTTCTTTTTTTCTGTTTGTTTTGTTTGGGGGGAAGTTCGTGGTTTGATTGTTTCACTAATCGTAAGAAATCACCTATATCGTAAGAAATATGACATAGTGTTTCTTCAAGAAACATATCTTTCTCCGCAGGAAGCTGAAAAATTTGGGAAGAAAGGTGGACATGTTTTTTTTAGTGCTGGCTCAAGTAAGAGCAAGGGAGTCATTATATTGATTAATAAACATCTACAATTCAAATGTCTCAAACAGGCTAAAGATAAATTAGGAAGAGTAATTATTGTTTTAGCTGAAATTCAAGGACAAAGGTTGATTTTGTCTAATATTTACGCAGCTAACGCTGATGATCAGGGCTTTTTTATAGATCTTGAAGGGATGTTGCAAACCGCTGGCACCCCTCATGATATAATATTGGGAGGAGACTTTAATCTTTTGATGGACTCAGTCCTTGATCATAGTGAAGCAAAAGTGTGCAAGCCCCATAGGGCAACATTGACGCTTCACAGGATGTGTAAAAATCTTGGCCTTACAGATATTTGGAGACTTTTGAACCCATCTGGTAGGGACTATACATTTTTATCATCAGTCCATAAGATTTATTCTAGAATAGTTTTTTTTGATATCCAAATCCCTCATTTCATCTGTTGTTGATTGCTCAATTGAAAACATTTTAGTCTCGGATCATGCCCTGGTGAGTTTAGAGGTGATGCCACATATAGAGAAAAAGAAATCATATTGTTGGCGCCTTAATGTATCCCTTCTGCAAAATCCTGATTTCCAACAAATGTTAAAAGCTGAAATCAATATTTATATGGAGACCAGCTGGTCCTCAGTATCCTCTGTGGCCGTGGCTTGGGAGGCACTTAAGGCGGTTCTTAGGGGTCGGATCATACAGTATGCCTCATTCATCAAAAAATCCAAAGCACAAGAACTCGTGGAGTTGGAAGGAAATATCAAAAGTGCCGAGGCAGAGCTAAAGCGCCGTATGTCAGCTGATGGCCTCAGAGAATTGACCCGATTGAAATACAGATATAATACTATTTTGTCACGGAAAGTGGAGTTTTGGTTATTCAAGGCAAGGCAGTCATACTTTGAGTCAGGTGACAAAGCAGGGAAGCTTCTGGCTAGATATATAAAGCAGAGAGAGTCTTTTTCTACCATTCCCTCAGTGAAATCTGCTGGTGGTGAAATTTTTACTTCAGCCATTGATATTAATAATGCTTTTAACGAATTCTATATTGATCTTTATAGTTCCACGTCTTCGTCTACTGATGAAGATGTTAGAAACTTTGTGGAACCATTAGATCTTCCTAAACTGACAACTGAGCAAAAAAACTCTCTTGATTCTGAGATAACCTTGGAGGACCTTGACAAGGTAATTAAGTCCCTACCTACTGAAAAAGCTCCGGGGCCAGATGGTTTTGCCGCAGAATTTTTTAGATCCTATGCTACAGAACTGGCTCCACTTTTGTTAGAAGTTTATACTGACTCATTAAAGAATGGAAAGCTTCCTCCAACCATGACACAAGCCCAGATCAGTCTGATTCTTAAAAAGGACAAAGATCCAAGCGAGTGTAAAAGTTACCGTCCAATCTCCCTGATCCAACTAGATGTAAAAATATTGTCAAATATTTTGGCTAATCGATTAAGTAAAGTTATGACATCACTTATACATATAGATCAGGTGGGGTTTATTTGGGGCCGCATCTCCTCTGATAACATCAGGCGTCTCATCAATATCATGTGGTCAGTAGCGAATGATCAATCTCCGATCGCTGCCATCTCACTTGATGCCGAAAAGGCGTTTGATATGGAAGAATGGGATTATCTTTTTAAGATTTTGGAAATGTACGGGTTCAGGAGTACATTTATTGGTTGGATTAAGTTACTTTATAGACACCCTGTAGCAGCGGTACAAACAAATGGGTTAATTTCAGATGATTTTACTCTGAATAGGGGCACTTGGCAGGGTTGCCCTCTTTCTCCATTATTGTTCTATCTTGCCCTGGAACCATTAGCAGCTGCGATAAGAAAGGAGGATGATTTTCCAGGGGTGATTGCGGGAGGTGTGCCGCATAAGCTTCTGCTTTACGCAGATGATATTTTATTATTTGTCTCTGAACCTACTAGATCTATGCCTTGCCTCCACAGAATTATTAATTCCTTTTCCAAGTTCTCAGGATACAAAGTCAATTGGGCTAAATCCGAAGCTTTGGCTCTGACAGCGTACTGCCCAGTAACGGCTTTTCAGCCGGGCGCCTTCCAGTGGCCCAAACAGGGCATTAAGTATTTGGGGATTTTATTCCCAGCAAATTTGTCTGATTTAGTTAGTGTTAATTTTGACCCTTTAATAAAAAGGTTTTCGAGCGATGTCAGCAGGTGGGCTTCATTACATTTATCGATAATTGGGAAGGTTAATGTTATTAAAATGAATTGTATTCCAAATTTTAACTACCTGCCACAATCTCTCCCTGTAGATGTCCCCCTCTCTTATTTCAAGGAATTTGATAGCATAACGAAGTCCTTCATTTGGAATGGTAAACGTCCCAGATTGCATTTTAATAAGTTACATAGGCCGATAGACAAAGGAGGGCTAGGCCTACCCAGTATTTTGTTTTATTACTATGCGTTCAGTCTCAGACATTTGGCTCATTGGTCACTTCCACCTGAGAGAGCCCCTCCCTGGTTTGTTATTGAACAGGCAGTTATTGCCCCTATTTCGCCATTACAAAGCATTTCTATCAAACTAATCGGAAAAGTTAAGTTACACCCCGTTATTTTGCATTTACACTCGGTATGGACTAAAGTGTCCAGATTGTTTAATTTGGACACTTATTTAAATGCTGCCTCGAGCATATGGCAGAACCCAAGACTGTTTATTGGCAAGTCTCCTTTCTGCTGGCCGGAGTGGATTGTGAGGGGGGTTGCTACACTCGGTGACCTATATGAAAGTGGTGTGTTGAGATTGTTTGAAAACTTGGTCCAACATTTTGGGATCCCCAGACCTCAGTATTATAGGTATTTACAACTGCACCACCTGCTTTGTACTATTTTTGGAAGTAGCACACATCCCCCTAAGGAGGCAGATGCTTTGGGAGAGGTGATCGCGGCTTTTGGAAAAGGTCATGAGGCATCAGTGTACTACTCCCTGTTAATTCAGAGTATGGGGGACGGAGCCTTAACTTCTCTCAAGAGAGTATGGGAGAAAGATTTCAACTTGGCATTGGAGGAAGGAGTGTGGGCTAAGATTCTTAAAAACGTTAAGTCTGCATCTAGTGATGCAAGGGTGCATCTTATACAATTCATAATTTTGCATAGATTTTATTGGACCCCTTCTAGACTATATAGGCTTGGTCTTAAAGACACACCCACCTGCTGGAGATGCCAATCGGAGGATGGGACATGGTCCATGTTTTTCTGGTGGTGTGTCGAGATCCAGAAATTCTGGTCAAAGGTTCAGAATTTTGTGTGCGACATGGTGGGCACTCAGGTTTCATTTTGCCCCAGACTTTGTGTTCTGGGCGATGGGGCGGTCATCGATGTGGGGGATGGCCATATAGAGAACTGGGTTCTGACATGTGTGATGATCGCCAGGCAGGTTATTTAGAGGGGTTGGAGGTCAGCTGGCGCGCCCCCATATCCACGGAGGTGGTGAGGGTGGCAGCTTATGAGGAGGTGTCATCGGGAAGACGGGGTGGCTTGGATAAATTTGTTCGGAAATGGGGCAGGTATTTGGAGTTTTTGGAGGGCTCTCGGGTGCGGTGTGGAGAGAGTAGTGTATTATAGTTTGTATGATTATTATGTGTGTGTAATGTATGTATGTATGTGTATATGTATATATATATATATATGTGTATGTATTTATGTTTGAATATGTATGAATGAAGGATCTGAGCACACCTGGTGCTCTGCTTATGATCAGCTTCAGAGAGCAGTCAGACGTCAAAAGATTCAGGCAGTTCACTGCTGCAGAACCGCCCCCATCTTGTGCCCTGGCCAAAAAATGTGGTTATCCACTAGCATCCTACACTTAAAACCACCATGCAGAAATCTTAGCTTATATACACTGTTCAGCCACAGCATTAAAACCACTGACAGGTGAAGTGAATAACATTTATTATCTTGTTACAATGGCACCTGTTAAGGGGTGGGATATACTAGGCAGCAAGTGAACAGTCAGTTCTTGAATTTCATGTGTTGGAAGCAGGACAAATGGGCGAGCGATAGGATCTGAGCGACTTTGACAAGGGCCAAATTGTGATGACTTGAAGACTGGGTCAGAGCATCTCCAAAACGGCAGGTGTTCCCGGTATGCAGTGGTTAGTACCTACCAAAAGTGGTCCAAGGAAGGACAACAAGGCTCATTGATGCAGGTGGGGAGCGAAGGCTACCCCGTCTGGTCCGATCCCACAGAAGAGCTACTGTAGCACAAATTGCTGAAAAACTTAATGCTGGCCATGATAGAAAGGTGTCAAAACACACAGTGCATCACAGCTTGCTGCGTATGGGGCTGCATAACTGCAGACCAGTGAGAGTGCCCATGCTGACCCCTGTCCATCACCGAAAGTGCCTACAATGGGCACGTGAGCATCCGAACTGGACCATGGAGCAGTGGAAGAAGGTGGCCTGGTCTAATGAATCACATTTTCTTTTAGATCATGTGGACGGCCGGGTGCGTGTGTGTCATTTACCTGGGGAAGAGATGCACCATGGGAAGAAGGCAGGCCAGTGAATGCAGTGTGATGCTCTGGACAATGTTCTGCTGGGAAACCTTGGGTCCTGGCATTCATGTGGATGTTACTTTGACTCTTTCAGCAGGATAATGCTCCCGCCACACTGTTTGTTGGTATTTGGAGGCCAAGTCAACACCTTGAACTTTTTGTCATGTTATATGTGTCATATATATATATATATGTGTGTGTGTGTGTGTGTGTGTGTGTGTGTGTGTGTGTATATATATATATATATATATATATATATATATATATATATATATATAAATACACTGGCGGCCAAAACTTTGGAATAATGTATAGATTTAGCTGTTTTGGAAGGAAATTGGTACTTTATTTCAACAAAGTGGCATTCAACTGATCACAAAGTATAGTCAGGACATTACTGATGTAAAAAACAGCATCATCACTATTTAATTAATTTTTATTTTTTATTAAATCTAGACAGGCCCTATTTCCAGCAGCCATCACTCCAACACCTTATCTTTGAGTAATCATACTAAATTGCTAATTTGGTACTAGAAAATCACTTGCCATTATATCATACACAGTTGAAAGCTATTTGGTTAATTAAATGACGCTTAACATTGTCTTTGTGTTTGTTTTTGAGTTGCCACAGTATGCAATTGACTGGCATGTCTTAAGGTCAATATTACATCCAAAATGGCAAAAAAGAACAGCTTTCTCTAGAAACTTGTCAGTCAATCATTGTTTTAAGGAATGAAGGCCATACAGTTCTTGAAATTGCCAAAAATCTGAAGATTTCATACAAAGGTATACACTACAGTCTTCAAAGACAAAGGATAGCTGGCTCTAACAAGGACAGAAAGAGATGTGGAAGGCCAGATGTACAGCTAAACAAGAGGATAAGTACATCAGAGTCTCTAGTTTGAGAAATAGACTCCTCATATGTCCTCAGCTGACAGCTTCATTGAATTCTACCCGCTCAACACCAGTTTCATTTACAACAGTAAAGAGAAGACTCAAGGGTGCAGGCCTTATGGGAAGAATTTCATAGAAAAAGCCACTTTTGAAACAGAAGAAGAAAAATAAAAGGTTAGAGTGGGCAAAGAAACACAGACATTGGACAACAGATTTAGGAAAAGAGTGTTATGGATCTTAACCCCATTGAGATTTTGTGGGATCAGCTAGCCTGTAAGGTGTGTGAGAATTGCCCGACAAGACACCCATGTCTATTGGAAGTGCTACAGGAAGTGTGGGTTGAAATGTCACCTGTGTATCTGGACAAATTGACAGCTAGAATGCCAAGGATCTGCAAAGATGTCATTGCTGCACGTGGAGGATATTTTGATAAGAACTCTTTGAAGGAGTTTAAGAAGTTCTGTAAAAAAAAAATCAAATTGTAATAGTAATTTTTCACATTATTAATGTCCTGACTATATTGTGATCAGTTGAATGCCATGGTGAATAAAAGTACCAATTTCTTTCCATAAGAGCAAAATCTGTACATTATTCCAATATTTTGGCAGCCAGTGTATATATACAGTATATACCGTATATATATATATATACCCTGTTCTCACTAGCACTCATTGCAAAGTATTGTATGTTTATACTCTGCAATTTCTGAGTGTTTTCCCTATAATTCTAGATTTTGGTATTTTTGGATTGATTTTGCCTGCTTCCCTTTTTTAAATGTTTTTATTTTTATCTCGATTTGGATTTCTGTGCACTTTATTGGACTGGTGCCTGTTTTTTATCTTTTGCTCTGTTTTTTCATTGATCTCTTTCATTGGATTTACTGTTAGGTTAATAAAGTGCTCCGCATATGGATCCAAGTCCTTTGCCTTCATCTTTTAATTTAAACATATCACTTATAATAGCAATAGCACATCTCTCCTTAACAAGTGATATTATCTGGGGTATCATATGTAGTGAACAATGGACAAGATGGCATTTCAGGTGCCCCAGTTTATGGCAGTGCCCCTGTCTAACTGTCATAGTGAAGGCTGCCACATTTTGATTTGATCCTGGTGGACAACACAAACAAATGCCAATCAGCCATCAGATAAAGCTGCTCAGACAATGGAAGCAGTGATCCTATTGCATTTAACAGTCTTATAACCAGTAAATATAAGTTGTTCTGTAGTTGGTTAGGTTTATGAAACCATACCATACCAGTGTCAGTAAAAGTAAAACCCACAAACCCACAAGCCCACAGAATACGGCAATGAATTCAGCCAAACACTACATAAGTGTTTCTCCATGTATACTCTGACACATTAAAGGCATCATCTAAAGTCTGAACTTTAGAAATGGTCAAAGTGTTAACTATATGTGCTTGGTGTCCGTTTTTTTGTTGTTGTTTGTTTTTTTTGGGGGGGGGGGGTCTAACCACACTGCCATCTAGTGCCTATAGCTCCCACTCCACATTCTTTATCTCTGGTTGAAACTCATGAAGAAATGTCTGTGTCATATATCAACCCAAAATGAAAGCTTATTTTAGGAACATTCAGAATTTTTGTATGGTGAAATTATATCAGTTATATCCAAATTGTCATTAATTTAAAGCGAAGAAATCTCCCATCACTCCAATACAGTACTGACAATCATCCTTTGACAATCATCAAAAAATGTTTTTTTTTATTTTTTTTTATTTCAGCCAGGTCTAGTAACAGGTAGAAAAAGGTGTATATGAAATTATTGCTGCATTTGAGGAAATGCAACGGAAATTAAAACTGTAGAAATATATGCATTTAGTTCCCTTATCAGAGGATATTAAGTTGCTGAAATTTGTGCTCGCAAACAATGTGTTATTTTCATATGAGACAGTTAATATGATCAACGAAACATTTTCTGTTTATTTCCTCTCTCTTGCTCTCATCTGCACAAAGCACATCTGGTCCCGCTCAGAAATTCCTAAAAAATTACAATAGGGCTCAGATGTACAAACATGCACATTTGTATATTATCACACCAAGACTCAATTGTGACATAAACAATCCGTCACACACATGCACACAAACACAGCGGTCCCTTCTGGCTGCAATAGACATAAAATACCCCCTGATAACAGACCTGTCCATCAAATGGGCCTCATAGAACACAATACTCTGATCTCACAGTGACTCCCCAATCCCCCACCACAGCACTTGATCCAGATGTCTGCTGCCTCAGACACCGTGTTTGTGTGTGTTCCACATTTCACGCAGACCCATCCTTTCAACAGCACTTTTTTCATGATAGTATTTTTTGTGTCGAACAGTGTTTAAAATCAACATGAAATAAAAATTGCCATTGTTTACTTTCGTAATACACATTCCTGGTCTTATTGTGCACAATTCATAAGTGTATTTTAATAAAAAAGAAAAAAAGAAAAAGAAAAAAGGTTTGTCTGCAGTCTTTCATCAAAATATAAATGCTTCTCCTTTGAATGACTTGCCTTTTTGGCTTACTTTATATAAACTGTGTGGACTATTTAGTCATTGTTAACTACTAGCCAAATAGCTATTTAGGCATTAGTTTAGGCTATGTAATAAAGATTTTGACAATAATTGGGGGGGGGGGGGGCTCTTAAAGGTGAACTTGATTTTGAGACCCCGTTTATACCTGATATTAAGATGCGTCACGGATCGCTGTTTACTCCTGGTCGCTTAAATGCGTCTCCAGTCACAAATTCAAGATTTCTAGGCGAGGGTCTCTGTTTCATGACAACATACATTAATCAATAAGTCTGCATTATAATAATGCAAAAAAAAAAAAAAAAATCATAAAAGACAAGGAAAGCGTGAATAAAACCTGCGTGTTGTTTCTCCCAGATGCAGCTGAAATTTAATCTAAGCACAAACGCAACAAATCTCTGTTATTTTAGTGATGTACTTGTATTAAAGGAGCTTCAGATGTTCATTTTTCCTATTTGTGTTTCTGTATTTTGATATTGGACAAGATCCGTGAAGTTCTTGTGCTTGTGTATGTATCCTCTTTTTCAGTTTTTCCGTTCAGACAATGATTTCAATCGTTACGATAATCATAATATGCTGCCCGGATGCATTCAGGACGAAAAGCGTTCACACCTCAAATGCGATGTGGTCACATGCGTTTTTTACCACATTTGTACAGTACGTGGTTTTTGTAATCCAATCACAAAACGTTTTAGACCCCGTTTAGACCTGTATTTAGTGCTGACCACATGTGACTGCATCACCCAAAACTTCCTCATCTTGGTCAAAAGGATTCCTCAAAAGTGTGTGTCTTTGGAATATGGGGTTTTGGAAAGATGGGGGCGTGGCTAAATCAGCGGCTAGTTTGGTGGAAGTTCCAGAACGGCTAAAATCACTCACAGCACCTTTAACAATTATCAAGTCTCCTACCAACAACCTAGCAACCACCAAGAACAATATGAAAATCTTAAGCAACAAAAACCATTTGTGTGCTAAAAACCATTTAGAAAGCATTAGAACTACTGATATATATAGAACAGGATTGCTCATGACGTCATATCAGTGAAGCCACTGCGCCGCCATATTGCTATGCCCAAGTATTCCAATGTCCCTATTGACTTAATAGGAAATCATCTTATTTCAGCGGGTAAACATTAATCATTCAGTCACTGATTTTATATCTGAAATCGGCATGTACATTCCTAGAACACAAATGTCCCATACATGTAATTATTTATTTATTTAAAGTCGGGAATTATTTCTGTTTCTTGAAAGCCCGAGTGAGTTATGTATATCTGTACCAAACAGTATCCACCTCTAACAAACTTCATCAGTGAACAAATCAGCTGAATGTAAACAAGTTCACTGAAACTGAGGTATGATACAAACAGACATTTTCAAATTATTTATTGTGATCAAAGTGTTTGTTCAGAGTTACTTGTTTTATGTTTTTATCAAAAAGTGCCTTGTTCTTGCGTTCACTTGAATAAGAATGCACACTCTCACACACGCAGTGGGCGCTGAGATTGAGGGAGACACACAAAGCAAAGTTGGTTCAAATTAAACTGATATGCTAGATTTAAATGACAAACGCACATGTATTTATGACATGTATCCATGTATGACTACAGAGAGCACTTCAATATGAAAACAAACAATTCCCGGGTATTTAAGGCAATTTAGAAATCCCGGTCTGACTTTTTTGAAGTCCCTTTTGGGGGGGTAAGGATGTATTGTCACCCTAAACAAGCAGATATTACTGCTTTTCCTACTTACATTACAACTTGTGGACAGTTTTAACACTTGCTTTGGTAATCGTTGTGCTGCACTGATAGACTGAACACCGGGGCAGGTGGATGCTCTGACATTGCGATCAGCTTGTATTTTCTCCCTCATAACAAATATTATCCATAACAAGCTAATTAAACATTAAACATGATTGCCACTATTGGGCGAAATGCAACTGTCGTATCCACAGGTTGGAGACAGTGAAACGGGGGTGATTTTGCCTGTCAGTCATTGATGCTCTATGCCAGTTTGGGCATACTAAGATGGCCGCTCGAACATTTCCGGTGGCTTCACCTCCTGTTGGCAGTTTAACGTTGCTTCAGCGATCCAGTTTTATATATATATCAGTGGTTAGAACACAAAATGAAAATTCTATCATCATTTACTCAACGTCATGTTATTACAAATCTGTATGACTCACTTCCATGGAAGACAAAAAGAGATTAGGCAGAATGTTAGGGACTGACTTCCTCAGTCACTATTCACTTTCATTGCATATTTTTCCACAATAAAATTGAATGGTGACTGAGATGGTCAGTCCCTAACATTCTGCTTAACATCTCCTTTTTGTCTGCTAAGGTAGAAGAAAGTTGTACAGATTTGAAACGACATGACAGAATTTTCAGTTTTGGGTGAACTAACAATTAACATAGCCCTGGGAACCATCCTAAAAACATCTTGTATTTTCCTCAGGAAGTATAAAATATAATTTAACTATGATGCACACACACCCCACCCAGGCTTTTTATCATTTTTTGAGTGGACTGTCATTGACAAATATGAACAGTAAATATGAAACTAGCAGTTCCCATTCTTGCCAATTTCAGACTCAAGACTTTTGTGCATGATTGGTCAAATATTCTGGTCCTCTCAAAAACAATATGCGATTATGTCTGCCAACACAGCCTCTGAAGGTTACACTCTCTCACACACACACCATTAGACATTATTACCTGTGTTTACATTAGCTCTCCACTGTTTTATGGTGACCTAACTGCAGCATAAATGTGTCTAATGGCCTGTAGAGTAAATTTGTGGGACGCTGTCATACAGATTTGTAGACCGAAAAATTATATATGACTCCGGGTGTACAGCACACTATTACGGCCGCCTTTGTGAATGTGCCACAGACCACACAGCAGTTGGTCAATAACTGGGCCCGGGTCTTCAAGAAAGGCAGGAGACTTAGAGAATAGCCTACCATGGTTCGCCTGAGCCTGAAATTGGAAAGAATGTGTGAACAGGAGTGAATGGATCACCCTAATGTGTCCTAAGGCCACCACATTTGTTTCAGATGCTCGGTTCCCATAGCTGTGATTTATGGGAAATGCTTCTTCTGATTCATCATTATGAAGAGCTGCGGCCATACGTACAAAAGCAAACACACACACATGCATTCCACACATCATCAATCAAGGAAACACACAATATAAGAAATGCAACAAATAAATGTACACATAAGAAGCTGTTAATTGTAGCAAAAACATTCTTCTCATGTGTAACGGTAGCCAGCCGATAGGTAGCTATGCAGTATGTAAACCTCACTCCCCTGGCCTCAAGAGGCGCACTAGTGACTGACGCTAAAAGCTGTAGCCTTTAACCTCCTCATTAGCACACCCACCTCCCATGCCGGAAACACCGGTTCGAATCCCATTCGATGCGGGTCGAGCAGGACCATTTACACATGCAGTCATGTAAATGTGCATATCAACATGATGCTTTCCATTGTATGTAATGTGCCATAGTCTTCCACCTGTGCCATATTGATCTCTTTAAGACAGAAAGTCATATGGGTTTGGAACAATATAAAGGTGAATAAATAATGACAGAATGTACATTTTTGTGTGAACTATTCTGCCCTTTGAAGGCAAAACTCAGTAACTATACCAACACTGTGTGTGTTTATAGGCACAGTCTTACGCTGATTATGTTTAATAAGGTCATGTAAACGCCTTAAGGTTATATATTGTTTGGTGTTCTTACCGGCTTATCCAATGTGCACAAGTGATGTGTTTAAGTTTTGTAGACACGTTTTCTTGCTAGGTCGGGTTTTCTGTATAAGAACATTTTAGGCAGTTATCAGCGTATTGATATGCATGAAAAACTGAGCAAAATGTCTGTACAGTTACTTTGTTTTTTAATGTGGAATTTTAAGTTACAAATTTTGCATAGTTGAAAAAACTATGATGCTTTTGGCATTATTTATGCTAGCATTTATTTATTTTATTTGTTTATTTTTTAACTACAAGATTTTGAAATAAACAGGCACCTGGGACACAGTGTTGCAAAGCAGGATTCTTCACTTTAGCTCTTTATATTAGGGGGATGTAGTAAATAATGTTGTATTAGTTGGTAGAGTTTGCACTCTCTGCATTGCTCTGACACGTGTGTATCTCTCTGTGATAGCTAATCAGAGCCTGTTGCTGAGAAGAGCATTAAGTTGAAGCCTCCCCACAGAGTCATTGATTGGAAACTTGGGGACCTGTAAGGTCAAAAATACACACTCTTTAACAATATACATCCTGTTACTTTCGTAACCGCCATTCCCTGATGGAGGGAACGAGATGTTGTGTCGATGTAGTGACACTAGGGGTCACTCTTGGGAGCTCTAAACACCTCTGAGCTTTGAAAAAAGGCCACGACTACTGAACTGTGTTACGTGGACTAGCGGGCAGACCTCTGTGTGCCTCGTAGTTAGCGCACCAGGCCGTCACGTAACCTCCCCCAACGCTCTTATGAGTGTTGAACGGTCCTTCGGGAACAAGTCGACTGCCCAACAAATAGGGACAGGCTAGCCCAGCCGTGGCCTCTTTTCCTCTTTTTTCTCCCCAAAAAGAGTGGAATTTGTTAACCGACTCGGGGCCATAAATGTCTACGTCAGGGGGGTGTCACTCCCAATGGGAAGACACCGCAGAGACCACACCCTGCCCGGAAAAGGGGGGTATTTCGAGTGGAAATACGTCACGTGGTCTTACCGAGTCTTGTCGGAAGTATGTCTTGTGGAGAAGTCACCTGGTAGGTCCTACCCGAGGGGGGAGGAGTTTCTACAAGCATGGTAACTGGGGGCAGAGGGGCCTCTACCCAAGGAAGATGCAGTTTACCAACAGGGAAACGATTTAGCAGAAGATATATCACATGGGGTCACCTATGGGGAACCAGCACATGTGGAGCACCTACCCCAGTACAGGGCTTAGTCAGCACATGTACTGGGCCGGCAGCTAGTTTCTCCGCAAACTTGTCTGCCACAGGGTTAAGGAGGAAAATCAGCCAGGATCACAACTTGTGAACACGACTGGGAGTCAAAGCGCACGTCTTCACCTCATGGGAGGGGAAAGGCGCTATATGCAAGCGGTACACCCAGCCAGCTGTCCCGAAATTGACCTGTTCAGACCTGACAACACACGGGACGAAACCGGCTCAACCCAGAGATTATAGAACCTCGCAAAGGTATTGGGTGTCACCCAGCCCGCTGCTGGTCCACTCGCAGGTCCAAGATTGGCCGCAACCCACCGCCTTTCTTCGGTACGATGAAATAAGGGCTCTAAAACCCTTTCTTCATCTTGGCTGGAAGGACAGGCTCTATCACGCCCTTGCGCAGAAGGGTCACGATCTCCGCACACAAGGTAGCGGTGCTGAACTGAATCACGTAGCCAAGTCGGACGGTCTGGGTCAGCCATCGCGACGGGTTGGAAAGCGCAAACCACGTGTCCAAACTCCGGGCGAGGGGGACCAAGGGGATAATCACATCGGACATACCGGCGGGTTGGGCCTCGCAGCGCGGCGGAGCCTGAGGTGCCACATCACGGGGGCCCGAGCCCTGTGGCCATGCTGAGTCCAGGGACATCGAAGCACTTATCTGGCTCCTGATACCCACTATAAGATTGGTCGAGTAGGGGGGAGGAGGAACATCGTCCCCGCAGTCCGTCGGAGCCAACCCGGTGTGGGCGTGTTTGTGCCACAGCTGGGCGTGCAGGGTCCGCCACTGGAGCGCCAAACCCATGAAAATGGGATGGTGGACGGCAGTCGTGACGACGGGTGGCGTCCGCTTCCTGCGGTAGGCTCCATGCTGGGGCCGGACTGCGGTGGAGCCGGTGCTGTTGCTGCAGGAGGAAGCCCTTGGCGACGAGCATATGGTGTGCAGGGTCTTGAGCTGTTGCTGCAGGAGGAAGCCCTTGGCGACGAGCATATGGTGTGCAGGGTCTTGAGCCATGCCAGGGCAGGATGTGTTGAATAGCCACCGTCTGCTGCTTCACTGCTGAGAACTGCTGGGCAAAGTCCTCGACGGTGTCGCCGAACAGGCCAACCTGGGAGATGGGGGCGTCAAGGAACCGTGCCTTGTCAGCCTCTCTCATGTCGACCAGGTTGAGCCAAAGGTGGCGTTCCTCGACCACCAGGGTGGACATCGCCTGCCCGAGAGACCGTGCCGTGACCTTCGTCGCCTGGAGAGCAAGGTCGGTCGCCGAGCGCAGTTCCTGCATCAATCCCGGGTCAGAACTACCCTCGTGCAGCTCTTTTAGCGCCTTGGCTTGGTGAACTTGCAGGAGAGCCATGGTGTGCAGGGAGGAGGCGGCTTGTCCAGCGGCACCGCAGGCCTTAGCCGTCAGGGACAACGTAAACCTACAGGCCCTGGACGGGAGCTTTGGGCACCCATGCCAGGTGGCAGTGCTCTGCGGGCACAAGTGCACTGCGAGCGCTTTATCCACCTGGGGGATCACCGAATACCCATTGGCCGCCGCACCATCGAAGGTAGTGAGAGCGGGGGAGCTGAAAGATCGGGATCGGGCAGTAAAAGGTGCCCCCCCACGATCTTGTCAGCTCCTCATGTAGAAAGGGACCGGAGCGGGGTGCGGCCATGAGCGGCGCTCTGGACCCAGGAACCAATCATCAAGCCACGAGGATTCAGGGGAGAGTGGAGGGTTCCACTTTAGCCCAACACTCGCGGCTGCCCGGGAAAGCATGTCCGTCATCTCCGCATTGGCCTGAGACTGGGCAACCACACCCGAAGGAGGGAGCCCAGCTGAGGCATCCACATCAGAGTGGACGAGCCCTCTCTCCGATGCTGCGCTCGATAACTCTTCGTCTTCCCGGGCTCCGAATAAGAGGTCAAACTCGTCGTGAGAGGAGCCGGCGGTCTCATCCGAGAGCCCGACCGGGGCAAGCGAGCGTGCTGGGGAATGGGAGGTCCGTGGGGGTTTACCCGGCGGAGGTACTCCCACTGAGGTCCCCAAATCACCCCCAGTGCTAACCGGCACGGCTTCATACCCGTAAGTAGAAGGACCGAGGCGGGGAGCCGCTGGGGTGGCTTGGTTTCTTACGAATGCAAGCCGCGACCGCAACGTTGCCATGGTCATGTTCTCACAATGAGGACAAGACCCATCCATGAACGATGTCTCCGCGTGGGCAGCGCCCAGACACGTAAGACAGCGATCGTGGCCATCAGAAGCGGAGAGATAATGACCGCAACCAGAAATAACACACAAACGGAAAGTCATCTTTAAAAAGACGTGCCGTGTATGCCACTCTTTTAGAATGAAAATATACTCTATTTAGAATATACTCTTTTCGTAAAATCCAGCAGATGAGTTGAATGAACTCGCGGATGAATTCAGCTTCAATGAATAGAACTGCTCGGCTCCGAAGAGAAAATCTGAATGAGTGGTTGCACACTAGCTCCTTTTATACCCGTATGTCCGGGGGAGTGGCATGCAAATTCCACTCGTCAATTCCCAATGGCCTTTTTTCAAAGATCAGAGGAGTTTAGGGCTCCCAAGAGTGACCCATAGTGTCACTACATCGACACAATGTCGAGTGAGTGACAGATAGGGAACTGTAGTTGCCCTAAAACAGAATTTAAAAAAATAAATTATTTTTTTTTGGGATAGGAGACAGGGAAATCCAGCTTTGCTCCAGCACAGACCAGTTTACAGCACTGGAAAAGATGACTCAAGCAGTTTTTATGTTTTCCTGCATGTAGCCAGCACATACTGTAGCAATCAAGAGCTTGGCCACCCAATCCATTATTTCTCTCTTGCTCTCAACCCTATTTATAATCATCAAGATCTCCATGCTAAAAACCATAGCATTGTTAGTCACCAGCTGATGTTGTATTTTGTGTGCTGACCTCCAAAATTCATTGGTCAACCAGCTTCACCAGAAAAACAGCATAAGTTCTGGTCTATCAGCTAGACCAGCAACAAAGCCTTAAATTGGATAAACAGATCAACTCAGATGTCAGATTGATTGATTTTTTTATTATTATTATTTATTTATTTTTTATTTATTTTTTTTGAGACTAATAACCAAAGTAAAGCCCTTTTTTTCTTTGAAAGACTTAAGAGTGATTCACATTTTTATCTCCTCACAATTGGACTATTGAAATTGTCAATTGAGGTTCTTCTCCGGCACCATCTCCGTGCTATTATACAGTCCATTCCCTGTCAAGCACCAGCGATATAAACAAAGACAGTACATTCATAAGAAGTTGGTAGTGTAAATGGACTGTAACTGCACTGGAAGAATAAAAATATGGGTTTATATTATTTTGTGCTTCCTTGTTAAATGGGACACATTCCTATTATGCACATGGAAAATGTGGTTCAGGATATGGATGTAGGCTTGGTTAAATTAATAAATACTGTAGTAAGAGTAGTATGGTAGAACAGTATGTCATTCCTTATATGGACAGCATCTTGTACCGCTTTTAGCGCTGCACTGCCCACATAATGATACTTCATCCGAATTGTCCAGTAATCATTAGCTGACGCTTCGAAAGGTCAGCAAAAATGGGTTTATAGTTCAAAATATTTGAACTGGGAGAACTCCTACAAGCTGCTCAGCGGTCCCTCATCAGTGCCATTTATCTTGTATTCCCACTTTTAGATTATAGTTAAGACTTGACGTGCTTCTGTGGTAATTAAATTCCGCCTTACAAAGGCTGCAAAGTACTTGATTTTTGTCGTAACAAGTCCCATCTGTGTTTGTTTTGTAAGAGGTTCTTTCCCAATCACTTGATCAATGACACGGAATCGCTGTCATGTCTGTTTGTGGTGTGTACATAGGCTTCTTTTATGGGTAGGGCATGTCCCTACCACTTTTTGCCTTTGCCAATTTTGTCCCCACCACGTTTTGAAAAAGCTTTCATCAGGTAAGTGTCTAATGCAAAAGAAACATCTCCAGTTCTTGAGTAGGAGTTTCTATTTTGTTTGTGTGTGTAATGATAAGTGGTGGTCCAGCACTGGAGTTTATTTAGAATGTTATAATGAGTGCTTGTTGCAGCTGTTATTAGTGGTGTTGAATGACAGCATAGTGATCCAGATCCAGATACGCGCTCTACTCACGCTGCACCTCAAGCTCCATTCCAGTTAAATCACAAAGCAAATTGCAAACATATGTGTCACGCTCATGAATTACATCCTGTGATGTTCAGATGCAATCTTCGTTTTTAAAATAAAAAAATATATATTAAAGTGGAATAGTAGCCAGAACTCCTTGTACTAGAAGCAAAGACTTTACCACAAGACCGCTCAGTCATATTAGCTAAAGGTTTAGCTCATCCATGTTTTTATCCACTGACTAACAAAATCCCAGTACTGACAGTGTTAGATTTTTGGATCAAGCTATAAAATTAAAAATGTTAAATATTTATTGGAGTGCTTAAATTGATCATCAAGAATGACTATCAAAACAGTAAAAGATGATTTGCCTTTATTCATGTGTATCGTCACTTCATGACATCTCCCCATGTCAAAATCTAATGTCAAAATTAATAAATGTGTTAATTGTGTTAAAGAAAAATTTTCTTTAACACATTAAACATTTTAAATGAATGGCATGCATTAACACATGCTAGCTATGTTATAATATGATAATAATAATAATAGTAATAATAATAATAATAATTGCATAAATATTTCAATGTAGTGTACTTTGTAGGTAGTTTAAGAATCGATTTAGATAATAAAAAAAAAAGAAGTTGTTTATGCCTTAAAAAGGGACACTATTGCTTTGTTTTGAAAATTATGACAATATAACAAAATATTATATTTTGCATAAAATCTTTTTGGTGAGTTCATAATGTAATACATTTCTCGTTATGTAATAACATTACCTTTTGCAAAAAAAAAAAAATATATATATATATATATATATAAATATATTATTACATTTTGCACACAATTTTATTAAATTTTGAGAAAATTATTATATTATGAACATATATTACATGTAATTTATTACATTATGTGCAGTTATTACACTATGTTTTGTTATTACGTAATGAGCTGCTACACTCATTATTTTTTGCAAGTGTAACAATTGCACCCTTAATTGGGGGGCGATTGTAACATTCGATATTATATATACTCTTGTATTAAATTCGATATTATAATCTAGTCTTTCTCTTTGTAAGTCTGTTAATGATACAGTTACTTATACTCAAAGTTTGCGGGTAGATTTATAGTAGTGTGTGACTTGTGAAGAAAATGTAAATTTTTTTTTTTTACAATAGCCACTGCATGAAATGGGATGAGACTGTAAACCAAGCTGTTGCTAAGTGGTCTCTAGACATTGTATCTTGTTCTGCAACTTTTTGTTATGAAGGACTTTCCAGTCTGAACCACAGTTGCCTCATTGCAGCTGATGTAGCACATTGTGGCAGGAGCACATGTCCTCTCAGCTCAAGTGCCCAGAGCTCCCATGGCATCTACTGTATCATCCTCACGGCAGGCTCTCTGCAACATTAACACACCATCACTTCAATAGTGCTTCACTTCCAGCACACAATACAGTATGACCTGCACTCTGGAACTCTCTAAAAGCTCTATGAAATTGCAATTTGTGTGTTACACTTGTGACTGAATTTATAGCCAATTCAAGCCATGAATGAAAAAATGATGAGTCATAATACAATAACACTATGCAATGACGTTATTAGCATTTGTTTTTTTGTCCCTGTTTCTTTCGGTTACTTTCCAAAAATAATTTTAATTTCTCGAAGAGTCCAGTGCACCCAGGTCGACGGCTTGTTTCCAATGATAAGCAATTATCAGAAAACCTAATTTTGGTGGTTCTCGCTCTTAATCAGGAATGCATCATGTTATCTACAGGCGTCCAGACAGAAGCTTCCAGCCAAAGATTTTCCTTTCATATGTAATTAAATTTAATAAGTTGGTCTCCCCTAATCGCCACATTTCTGTTTGTCTTGCCAGTTTGTTCTAGGCTGCTTGTGTGAATACATATTCACAAAAGACTTTCTGTCCTCATTTCAGTTTTGTTTTCCTAATACACAGTGTGTCGAATGGTGTATTATTATGGATGGATGGATGGATGGATGGCTGCTTTGGAACTGTGTGGTGCTGCCATCTTTGGACAGCCTAGCAGAACAGCAACCTGTTTCTTACATTTTTAGACCCTGACAAACGCACATTTGCTTCTCTAACAAAATTAACTGAAATGTAGTTTTCACAGTTTTTACATTTCCAACAACCCATTTTTAATTCAGCAAAGCATTTAGTTATCTATATTATTACACACACACACACACAAACACACACGCACACACACACATTTATACTATATATCAGTGGTTCCCAAACCTGTTCCTAGAGGCCGCGCCCACCCAACTTCAGGTCTTGGAGTCTCCACTAACGTGCTGATGAGTTTAATCAGGTGTGTTTGATTAGGTAGATATCCAAAATGTGTAGTGTTGGGGGGGCCTCCAGGCCACAGGGTTGGGAATATATATACAGGTGCTGGTCATATAATTAGAATATCATCAAAAAGTTGATTCATTTCACTAATTCCATTCAAAAAGTGAAACTTGTATATTATATTCATTCATTACACACAGACTGATATATTTAAAATGTTTATTTCTTTTAATTTTGATGATTATAACTGACAACTAAGGAAAATCCCAAATTCAGTATCTCAGAAAATTAGAATATTACTTAAGACCAATACAAAGAAAGGATTTTTAGAAATCTTGGCCAACTGAAAAGTATGAACATGAAAAGTATGAGCATGTACAGCACTCAATACTTAGTTGGGGCCCCTTTTGCCTGAATTACTGCAGCAATGCGGCGTGGCATGGAGTCGATCAGTCTGTGGCACTGCTCAGGTGTTATGAGAGCCCCGGTTGCTCTGATAGTGGCCTTCAGCTCTTCTGCATTGTTGGGTCTGGCATATCGCATCTTCCTCTTCACAATACCCCATAGATTTTCTATGGGGTTAAGGTCAGGCGAGTTTGCTGGCCAATTAAGAACAGGGATACCATGGTCCTTAAACCAGATATTGGTTGCTTTGGCACTGTGTGCAGGTGCCAAGTCCTGTTGGAAAATGAAATCTGCATCTCCATAAAGTTGGTCAGCAGCAGGAAGCATGAAGTGCTCTAAAACTTCCTGGTAAATGGCTGCGTTGACCTTGGACCTCAGAAAACACAGTGGACCAACACCAGCAGATGACATGGCACCCCAAACCATCACTGACTGTGGAAACTTTACACTGGACCTCAAGCAACGTGGATTGTGTGCCTCTCCTCTCTTCCTCCAGACTCTGGGACCCTGATTTCCAAAGGAAATGCAAAATTTACTTTCATCAGAGAACATAACTTTGGACCACTCAGCAGCAGTCCAGTCCTTTTTGTCTTTAGCCCAGGCAAGACGCTTCAGACGCTGTCTGTTGTTCAAGAGTGGCTTGACACAAGGAATGCGACAGCTGAAACCCATGTCTTGCATACGTCTGTGCGTAGTGGTTCTCCCCCACATTTTTGAATGGGTTTTGTTTCACAGTCCTCTCCAGGGTGCGGTTATCCCTATTGCTTGTACACTTTTTTCTACCACATCTTTTCCTTCCCTTCGCCTCTCTATTAATGTGCTTGGACACAGAGCTCTGTGAACAGCCAGCCTCTTTTGCAATGACCTTTTGTGTCTCGCCCTCCTTGTGCAATGTGTCAATGGTCGTCTTTTGGACAACTGTCAAGTCAGCAGTCTTCCCCATGATTGTGTAGCGTACAGAACTAGACTGAGAGACCATTTAAAGGCCTTTGCAGGTGTTTTGAGTTAATTAGCTGATTAGAGTGTGGCACCAGGTGTCTTCAATATTGAACCTTTTCACAATATTCTAATTTTCTGAGATACTGAATTTGGGATTTTCCTTAGTTGTCAGTTATAATCATCAAAATTAAAAGAAATAAACATTTGAAATATATCAGTCTGTGTGTAATGAATGAATATAATATACAAGTTTCACTTTTTGAATGGAATTAGTGAAATAAATCAACTTTTTGATGATATTCTAATTATATGACCAGCACCTGTATATATATATATATATATATATATATATATATATATATATATATATATATATATATATATAGTTGTGTATATTAATAGCTATGTTTATTAACTATGAAATAATCTGTCATATTATTTTAATCTTAGTCACTTTAATTTATGACAGGAGAATAAGAAGTGATCCGCCTAATCACCTGAGGCCTTTATGTTGCATGATAGACATGAGGAAAGATAAAAGGTTATGGCATATGAAGTCAGTTAAGCCTCAGAGGGGCACATTAATTCAGAGCAGTGCACCATGCAGACTAACCCCTTCCTCTCTTACCACCAGGAGTGATGAACTGAATATAAAATACACCACCTTTGCATGTCAATTCTATTTGGAGAGGGCATGCTGAGTTTTAAAAAAGGAGCTATTAGAAGTAGGGATGAAGAACTTATGGCAAATGTGGACTGTCCCCCAAATGTATTGATGGCTGTGTGTTAAAACACACTGTGGCCACTCAGTTGAGTCACTTAACAAGTCATTTGTTTCTCTACACAGCTGAAACAGAGTGAAGCCAATGCTGATACTAAAGAAAAGCTTCCACTGCGGTTACGGATTTTTGAAAAGTTCCCTAATCGACCACAGATGGTGAAAATCTCCAAGCTGCCTTCAGACTTCACTGTGCCCAGAATCAGGTACTTTGTGCCTGGAGTAAGCACAGTACAGTAATTTTCTGTTCATTGCTAACAATTTGACCAACAATTCAGGTAAGCCAAGCATCACTTTTAATATTACTTATACTTAGGGTAAGAGGTTTGTTCTAAACCCCTAACCCTAAACTTCAGCATGTACAGTAGATCATCAGCACCATTTGTGCTACAGAAATGAATGATACCTCAAATTGTGCAATTTGGTGAGGAAACATGTGCTATTACTTTTCTAAGTGATCAGACAATTTTTACATGCCGGACTATAAAATAGGCAAAAAAACAAAACAAAAAAAACATAGCCTTACATTGCAGGATGGACCAAAGCTGTATATTATATAGAGAACAGAACATTACACTTGGGAGTGGGCTGTTTTGTCTTGGGCCATATGCAATTACCCCAAAACATCCTAGCAACCACCTAGTAACACACTAAAAAAACACTTCGAATGCCTTAGCAGCCACATAGCAATAACCTGGCATTGTTGCGGCCAACTGTGCAAAGGCAAGCACTCACATTTTCTTTAGAAAATGTCAACATTTATTTTATTGTATAACTTTAATTGCACAAAGTTTTGATTTGCAGATTCATGTCCTCAAAGCAACAACTGTTGGCAAAGAAACTTCCTCCCATTCCTTCACTCTGAATGCCTCCTACCTTGTCCCTGAGAATCCCTTGTGTGTTTGCTTGTGGCTGTTCTGTAATGTGTGTGACTGTGGGCATGTGCCGCAGGGAGAGCTTCATGAAGCAGTTCATCGACCGACAGCAGCAGGACCCCAGCTGTCTCTTTCGCCGCCTTCCCTCTGCATCATCCTCATCCTGCGACCATTCCAAGAGGTCTGCCATCGAGGACAATAAATACATAGATCAGAAGGTTGCACACTACATTATTCCCACATTCTGCCCCCTCAGTACACACAAGGACTAAACAATATGCTCATCAGTGTTCTGAAATTAAGGGAACTATGTCCCACACAACAGGACTTAAATAACCAGCAGTTATATAGCAATACTTAATTGATGACTATGTTGTTGTTTGCTGATATCAAATTCAGCTTTTCCAATATGATGATATTCATTCAGAAATATAAACACATAAATTGTGCTATTCATCGATCTGTGTCTCCTGTGTGTGTCATACCACGTAAACCTCTGTTTTCCCCTCAGCTGCGAAAGTCAATATTTAGCATCCGAGCCCGTAACCTCATGGAGAAGGAGACCACCGTCAATAAAATTCTACGGTGAGCTCGCGATTTACTAACAAACTTGTTCTCTGCAGTAATCTGCAATGTATTAATATCTGATGTAATTGTCCCAATATTGCAGCCAAATAGTTTGATATTGTGTTTTATTGCAATTCATACACGCACAGAATTTCCCATTCTAAATTACAAGCACACTAGGCAGAAATGTTGCAAAATCAATGGATTTGTATTGAGATATTTAATGTGATGCTCTGTGTTTTGAAATTAAAGGCACAAGAGCATTGCTCTGTTATCTGGCAGCCATTGGCTACAACACATTAATTCCTTTACAGGGGGAATGTGTTTTGGTTTCGACTCTCCATTTTCCAAGCCGTCAGAGCAGATAATGGCGTCTCCGTATCCAGACCCTTAGTGGGTCACCTGTGAGCGTGAATGAACAAATTAATATTTAAAAATCTGTCAGGGATGCAGCCACACATTCCCACACTTTGCATTGCATCAGCGGTGCCTCTTTAGTTTTCAGAGCACGTTGATGCCATCCCCACCTCCCTCATGTTACACATACACATGCACACCTCTCACACACATACACTTCACCTTGTCCACCCCTCCTCCTCTTGCTTAGCATCCAGACGGAACATCAGTAGCCATCCCACGTCTTCTGTGCTGTCTGGGGCTTTTCGTCTGTCTGCACCCTCACACACACACACACACACACCTCATCAGCCAGACACTCATCACTCTGAGTGGCCATAAATAAGGGTGACATGTTCTCTTGAAGCTGAAATTGTCATTAGCTATGTTCTGGTACATGAGTTTGAAATTAATGGACAATAGAGAGGCAATGGTGAGCAGTAGGCTTTTATAAGCATACATAAAATTCACTGATTTAGAGTATAAACAGCATATCGGATCTCCGTGGTGGAACAGTCTCGGTGCCAATTATAGAAGCAGCCTCAGCAGTTGCATTTCATCTTTAGACATACTTTGAAAGATTTGCCTGTATTAGATGGTCAAAAAAGGACAAAAAGGGTCTTTTTGACTATTCATTCTCACATGAAAAAAACGTACTGTATCTCTTATCTGCTAAATAGTTTTGTACATCTGTTAGTTTTTTTCTCAATGCTCACTCTGTATCTTTTGTTACAGTACCTGTTTATGCAGTTGTCACAAACACAACATAGGCCCACGAGTCCTCTATAGTAAAAAGTGTCATTTGTTTTAAAAAATTTCAGGAAAATTTCCCACTTCAAGCTCAATATTTTTTACAGTTGAATGTTACAGGGTTGAAGATCAAATATAATTTCACCACAACACATTATTCATAGTCAGTATTGTTTTGCTTTGTGACAAGAACACTATGATTTCCCATTACCGTGTTGAACTATTACCTATGCTTGACAAGGCTAGTAGTGTAAATATAATGAAATACTGATAAATACTACAATAAACCATGTGGTCCAAAAAAATGATAATGTCACTCTCTTATGATGTTAAAAATATTAAAACATTATTTTTAACGTGGGGCAACATCACAGCATAACAGGGTTGAAAAGAAAGTGCAGAGAGCAAGACAAATTCAGCATTTTCTCAGAAAAACAACTATTGAAGGTGAAATTATGATATTCTAAATTCAATAAAAAATACATTTAGGTAGAATTTGAATATTTTTATTTATATTTCTCCCCGTCTAGGGGATAAGAGCACAATAATAGGTTTTAGGTGTATTCCGGCCCCAGCTGCCAGACCAAAGAGAGATTACACAGGGTTACAGAAAAGTTTGACATTTATTTAAAGACTGGAAAAAAATTTCTTCAGGGTGGCAAAAGGCCACAATAATAAACAAAAACAACTAAAAAAAATACTTAAAGTGAAGGCAAATAAAAATACAGAGGTCTTCCCTCACTACCTGATGTTAACAAATCACCAACCAAGCTCAGCTAAATAAACACCAGGCAACCCTATGCTCCGACTTCTCTAATGAAGTTGCAATAGTAGTTGAAGAGAACACACTAGACCTCAAAGTATCAAGCATTGACTTGATACAGAAACAGATCTGGTCTGCCAACTGGAGGGAGAATCCATGAAGCTCTCAGGCACGTGGCCCAAATCTTGAGCGAGCTCCCCATCTACCGGTGACTAATCCTTTTTAAAAGCATGCGCTCATAGCTCACAAATGGCACAGTTTACTGAGAATGGCCCATACACATATTGTATGTTTATTTGGTGTAAGTTAAATTGAGTCCTTTTAAAACCCATTTACTGTTATCTCAAAGAAGCTCAGGACCTTTTAAACAACAAATCATCTAGTTGTAGTCAGAACTGAAACATATTAGGTGCCTAGTAGGTGTGTAATCTCATATAGGTTACTTATATTAAGTGTGCCAGTTTCTTCCTTAGGAGATTAATTCCCTCCTACTGTTTTATCTTCACTTTACTGTTACTCTGAATTTTCACTGCTCCAAAGTTCCAATTTGACCACACTAAAAAAGTATTTGATTAGTTTCTTCTCCATGGGTTGCCCATTCCTCAGAACCACTTCCACCTGCACATTAAAGTGTAAGCTAATGAGAACCATAGGGCATATGACAGTCAATGTTGGCATAGCAACAAGAGTGTGTGCTTGTGATTTCTGATCATCTCATAATCCTGTTTACATAAAGCTCATATGCAAAGAGTTATGCGTTAGATGTAGCCCAAATTGGAATCTGATATGATGACAACATGAAACGGCATTTGTAATGTGATGTATTTCAGAGTGAAACTGAATATTTAGTGGGAAATAATTGATGATGCCAGAATAACACTGATGCTATTTGTTAAAATTATTTTGCTCCACCCACACAGCCTTGGTGACATCAGCAGAAAAGTAATTTCAGAGATGGAGAACATTTTGATGAATGCTTATAAAAACAACTTTTTCTTGTTTTTGTTTTTAGAAGCACACACTGATGAATTGTGCACAATAGGATGATGGAAATGGTTTAAAGCGGTTATGACATACTCTTTTTTTTCCATGAGGTCTACTTATAATATTAGTAATCATATTTTAGGATTATATGATCATTTTCCACCCTGTCTCTGGCCAACTGACTGAAATGCTGAAATGTTTTCGGCTCTGTTCCCCTTTAAGACTTCAATAGAAATGCCCACTGTGTTGATTGGCTAACATCGTGCAGCCCTTCAAGTATGCAGAGATGCTGCCACGGCATCTCACACCTTCCATATCTGTTTACACACAGGACGAGAAGCGGTTCTCACTGCCAGAGGTCAGGGTTGGGGAGTAACACAATAAATGTAACGGGATTACGTATTTAAAATACAAAATATAAGAAACTATATTCCACTACAGTTACAATTTAAATAATTGGTAATTAGAATACAGTTACATTCAAAAAATATTTTGATTACTGAAGAGATTACTTTGCATTTTATTGTGTCATTTGTTTCATTTCATATTTAGTATGAAATATCATAAAACATTTATACATATAAATGATGCAATCCAAAGAGCATTTGAGCAGCGGTGAAACACTTTCTTATGATGTGCTGCATTCATATCAGCAGACAGAGAAGTAAGTTTGGAGCAGAGGACAGAAATAAACCTTGTGCAAATTGTCAGCTTTACGCTAACCTAAAATGCTATTTCTAGCCATTTTACATGCACGTTACCAGGCACGATCATATTTTTTTTTATCAAGAAAATTCACGTTGGATCATAATTTCTTTTTTCTAGTAAGACCTTTGATATTAGGGCAAAAATCATATTCTTGATAATATTTTTTTTCTTGTTTTCCTGTAAAAATATCTAAAAATCCAAGATCAATTTGATATATCCTGTTTTAGAAACAACACTGCATAAGATATTTAGGTTTTTCAGAGAATGTATTTTTAACGTGTATTTTGTCTTACTGTACTGGCAAAGTTTTTATAGTCAAAACAAGTGAAAAAAATCTACCAGTGCTGAAGAAGTAATCCAAAGTATTTACAAAACACTACTGACCTTGATAATTAACAAAATACATTACAAATAACATTTTACAGCATGTATTCTGTAATCTGTAGTGGAATACATTTAAAAAGTAACCCTCCCAACCCTACCAGCGGTAGTAGTGGAACGGAGCAGAACAAGACACGTTTAAGAAGTTGAAATTGTTCCGCTCTTAAAACGAGGTGCACATAGCTAGCAAAACAGTCAAAGACGTCCATTTAGTGCATGTTTACATAGACCAACTAAAAATAGCGCACATGGGTGCAAAAACGCGTATGTATTCAAAACAGCAAGCCGCAGCACAGCAGAATGAAACAGATTGGTGGTCTCCTTTTAAGAGTTATAACTTGACACAGTGTCTTTTAAAAGTGCTGCAAGACGCATGACAATGGTCAAAGATGCCTGTCCAGTGCATGTTTGTATAGAAATAAAAAATATACTATATAGTCCAGATAGGCACAAGAATGTGTCCTGTGTAAGTCGTATTTGGTGTGCAGGAATTGTAGGCCTATCTATCCTGCTCTCTCTTCAGCTTTCCGGCTGAGCACCAGTGGATGAGTGTGATGTAAAAGAAGGCATTTATGTCTTCCTGTGGAGGCGGTTATGCATTAATGAGCCATGTGACATCACAAAGTCACAGAAGTAGAGAACGAGGCATTTTTGCAACTTGGAATCAATAAATGCTTTTTTGCATTGGGGAAGAAGTTTTGAGTTCTGAAACTTACAGTATGTTTTTATAGTACAATGAACTTGTATATGTCAAAAGATCAAGGATCATTTGATTACTCATGTCATGACCCCTTAAAAAAATTGGGAAATGTGTCTAGAATAAGTACATTTTATGTTGTTTTGGATGGACAATTATAAAGTGAAAGAAATAAATCTCACAGAATGTTTCAGTCTCATGTCATTGGCACAGTCATAGTTACATAAAAAAAGAAAAAAAAAAGAAAATGACCATACTGTTTTGTGTCGTAATGTATTTATTTGCTGTTGTCCTAGTTCTGATCTGTCTGTGTGTATTTTCAGAGCTTGCACCAGACAACGTATGCTCAGTGGCTCCTTTGAGGGTCAGCCAACTAAAGAGAGATCCATTCTCAGTGTGCAGCACCACATCCGCCAAGAACGCCGGTGGGGAAAACACTTTAACACATTTTTACATACTCTTAATCTCTTTTTTATGGATTAAATGAAGGAGCATTGGACGGATGGACGGACGGACAGACAGACAGACAGACAGACAGATAGATAGATAGATAGATAGATAGATAGATAGATAGATAGATAGATAAATTATTTTATAATTATGTTTGCAGCTTTTATAAACTCATATTAATCGTGAGACTACATGGAATATTTGTATTCATTTGTCACACCACAGGACCCAAGATATACATTTTTTCTTATGTATTCATATATAATTTAACATAAAATCTGTTGATTTAAAATAATGTATGCATGAGCTACCCAGATTGATAGAGCGATAGATACAGTTGTATTATCATTAGAAGAGGTTACATGGATGGTCATAAAGGACACTGCGATATGCTGTAATATATATATGAACCTGCTCTGTCTGACCCAGGTCCCTCAGACATGGCTCTACCAGCCAGAGAATCAGCAGAGGAAAATCCCTGGAAACCCTCACTCAGGATGTAAGTACACACACACATATACACAGATGTCACTTATTAATAGTACTGACAGATAGGGAGGATAGTGCTATCTGTGACTATCTGTGATCTCTGACATGTGTGTGTGAACTCTGCAGCACTCCAGCACAGTCCGCTACCGTAACGCCCAGCGGGAGGACAGTGAAATCAAGATGATCCAAGAGAAAAAGGAGCAGGCCGAGATGAAACGGTATTTCCACATTCACATACAGTCTAAAGACGAGCATATATTGTGTTTCATGAAGATCATGAAAAACATGGAAATATCAGGACATTTAAAAATTGTAGTTTGAAGGCTTGAAAATTAATTAAACCTTTAAAAGTCATTGAAAAGAATTTCCGATAGAATTTCCTTTAAGTGAATATAATTTGTCTTTGATGTGCTCAGCCCTAAACTATTTAATTAAATATTACTTAAAAGTGCAATCTCTATAAAATTGTTACAAATACTTATCCAGTAATCACAACAACTGGAAACTTATTGGAAATGTATCGGTCAAAATGAGTGGGAACCCCTTATGTAGTGATTAGGCTGCTGGTGTGCTGGTGTCCCTACGAGATTTCTTAACTAGCTCAACTGCAAGGTTTCCTTGGCCAGCATTCTCTTGTTCTGTATACTGATGGTATCATGGTGTCCTAACTGCAGCAACCTTTTGTAATGCCATCTGTATCTGACAACAAGACTTATTACACAGAAGCAAAGCTTTTGTTTAAGGTCAGCGGTGCTCATTTGCCATGTTCAGAGGCTATTGAGGGACTGTAAAACCTGTCAGCAGATTTCCAAATGTGCTTACAAAATTAGTAAGGTTCTTTCTGTGCATCTTGGACCTCTGTATTGTATGTTCATACATTATTTCGTTTGATATCCCAAAGCCTAGTGGATAGTGGAATCTTTGATAAAAAACAATATTGGGGAGCAATGTTTGCAGCATGTAAGATTTCAGAATGATTTATTGCTATATTTTCCTTTCACAGAAAAGTCCAAGAGGAGGAACTCCGGGAAAACCATCCATATTTTGACAAGCCACTCTTCATCGTTGGTAGAGAGCATCGCTTCCGAAACTTTTGCCGAATGATTGTGCGGGCCCGTTTCAATACGTAAGACTAAAGCCAATTCAAATTCATGGCATTATGTCATTAGTTAGCATTTTCATTTGCGTCAATGAGATGACTAATCCCTTTGTACCATGATCACTAAAAAAATGCCATGTTGTTTCACAAACTGTTTTGTGTGGTGTGTTACATTAATAATGCTGTTAAGTCTTTGCTGACACTGTTTGTTAATGGGCTTTTTATGAATAGGTCAAAAACGGATCCCATTACAGGTGCAGTGAAGAGCACAAAATACCATCAATTATAGTAAGTTGTAAATGTTTAAAGCCTTTTCACAATGATAGAGTGGTTTAGATTATAACATAAACAGAACATTTTGTCACATTTGCAGGAAAGGGTTGTGCAATTCAAGATAAAAATTCACCATCTTTCTATTGTAATAAGTCAACCTTTGAAACAAATGGCATATAGAGATTATTTCAACATTTGGGTGAATCTCACAAATGTCCAAATCATATTTTATCCCAAAGTCAAAAAGGAAGAAAAAAGTAGTTGTAATCTGCATAAAAACAATGAGGCGTATTTTTATACAATTAATTTTTTACATTATTTACATAGTTAAGCACATTTTCTTTCCACATTACTTTAATGCAAAAAACTCTCATTCTTATAACTTTAAAGGGACACTCCGTAAATTTTAAATATGTCGTGGTTAAACTTGCACTGACACCTACTATATGGGCGTGGATGCAGCATTATTCAAACGCAATAGTTTTTAAAGATGCCATTGTAGAATTTCACTATTCATTGTCAGCCAGGATTTAGTTTATCCCTAATTTAAAGTGTCCAATGACAGGGTAGTATAACAGTAGTATTCGGATTGTCATATGATTCAAACATGGAAGCCCCCATGAGGGGACCCTCTCCATGTACAATAAAACTGCTTTTATAATGTTACTGATGTGACTTTGAGTCTTCATCTCATGTCATGATTTTATACATAAAGTAATTTCTTTAGAAGTAAAACTTTTTCAGTGGGGGAAAAATTACTGAGTGCACCTTTAATGTGAACAAAATAATGACATTGTTTTAAGTATAAAGTTTTTATACATCATGGTAATATTTGTTGTACTGCCTTTAATTTATGTTGATTTAATTCAAATTAATCAGATGAAAATTGAAAAGAATTTTGGGGGTGGGTGCTTAATTGTCCTGAAAATAATGTCAATGTGTAAAAAAAAAAAAACAACAAAAAAAATTAATAGTATAAAACATTTTCATGATATATTGCTTGTTTTGATTCTAGAAATTAGGAATTTGCTGTAATTTGTAAAGTTTCTGTAAGACTGTTCTTATAAAATCTTTGTCTGTAACATACCAGGGAGTTAGTGAGCTAGTGTTGGATTGGATTAGAAACTTTTGGGCTGCAGTGTCCTAGAAAGATTTCACCGCATGCAAAGATCCACAAAATTAAGACAATGTTACGTAAGATATTGTACATTCTTCAAGTTCTTCAAGCTCAGTTCTTCTTCTTCCAAAAATAAAAATAAAAAATAGAGAGAAGGAAAACCATGTTTTGGCATATTTAATCTGCATTTAACATTGCATGTGTGTTTGTGTCTGTGTGCATTCTCCAGTGATTTGCTGGGCTTGGTCACCTATCTGGACTGGGTGATGATCGTGGTCACCATCTGCTCTTGTATTTCCATGATGTTTGAGTCTCCTTTCACTAGGGTCATGCATGTCCCTACCCTGCAGGTATTCTAAACCCAGCTTGTTCACCAGTCTATCTCACACGCAGAACCAACTAACTCTTTACTCTGGAAATGTTTCTCAGCTCTTTCCTGAGGGCTGGTCATCACATCTCGTTGTCGTTGCAGTCCATCACTTTTCACTGTCACTCAAACTGATTTTGCCCTTTCAAGCACATTTGATCATGAACCCGACTGATTTAGCCTACTTTGGAAGCATTAAACATTCAAAGTTAACTTGAAAGTGAACATTATTAAAGTGCCTCTGTTTCAAAGATCACATGCTGTCATTCAAGAGACAGAAAGATGGAGCTGATTGACCAGGCGCTCTTAAAAAGTAATCTGTCTGTCTGTCTTTCTTCACCACTGATTGAAACTACACTCCAGACAGTCCAGAATTACTTTATTTTTATCTGATAAGGATATTTGCATGAGAATTTTTCCTGACCTCAGTTAAAGGGATAATTCACCCAAACATTTAATTCTCTCATAATTTACTCACCCTCATGTCATCCCAAATGTGTATGACTTTCTTTTTCTGCAGAACACAAATTAAGATTTTTAGAAGAATATTTCTACTCTGTAGTTCTATACAATGCAAGTGAATGGTGACCAGACCTTTTAAGCTCCAAAAATCACATTAAGGCAAATATTTGCTTGTATTCAGCAGAAGAAAGAAAGTCATACACATCTGGGCTGGCATGAGGGTGAGTAAAGAATGAGAGAATTTTAATTTCTGGGTGAATAATCCCTAAGTGTCCAGGCACTCCCAGTTGTAAAATCTTTTCAGACTTGCCTGCAAAAGAGGAAATGTTATTATAAAGCTGACAAATCTACAGTAATATTTGCTATGATGAGTTCTTGTTAGTGGCATTACTGGCTAGAAATTGAATGTTGAGCTTGTTTATGTCCACCAAAATCATGTTTATAGATGATTCCTACAATAATACCACTAATATGTTGCATTTAAAGTTTGCAAAGAAATGTATCTGTTTAAGTAGATCTTTTGCTTAGCAGTTTATTAAACAGATAGTTCAGACATTAAAGTCTGACTGGATGAGCCATGCTTAAAGCCGTTATAAAATGCAGATAACGCACATTCTGTATTAATGCATCTAGGTGCAATATTGCTTTGCAACCGTAAACAGCCTCCAGTAATTGATGAGGTAATGAGCTATAATAATGGCAGAAGTTTTTGTCTATACAGCAACATACAGTATATTGTCGATTTGCCATTTTATAGCAATATAAAGCAACAAGCCACTCAAGGTATTATAGTGATTTTATCATTTTACCACAAAATCACCTTTTATCCATGATATGCTTTATTTAAAAACTGCTAATTGTCATTTTGTGCTGTTGTACAATAAACCTTGTCTTTGTCTGCAGATTGGAGAATACGTCTTTGTCATCTTCATGAGCATTGAGTTGAACCTGAAGATCATGGCTGATGGCCTGTTCTTCACTCCCACAGCAGTCATCCGAGACTTCGGCGGCGTCATGGACATCTTCATCTACTTAGTAAAACTCATTCTCAGCTGCTCTCCTGTGAAAACTCACTTTCCGATGCATGCGAACGCCAACATTCTATCTGATTACTCGCTCCTCTAATGAGGCTTTAACTATACTTCTGAAGATAGCTTTTTAATGACCCTAAACAGTGCTTCATTTAAATAACCAACTCTCCATAAATTTCATCCTGTTTACTTGCTTTTGTAAGTTGAGTTCTGGTGCACCTCATTTCAAATTTATTCTGCCTGTCTCACACAAACACTGTTTCCATTTAAATCATGAAAAAAGATCTAAAGAGTGTGAGTCCTAAACTATAAACATTCTATCCACACCATAATTAGAGGAATGTTCGGAGGTCAGTGCAGTTCATCTCTATTGGCAGCACATGTGGAATTATTACCACAGGAAACAGTTTGACTCATCCATTGTTTTCAGAAAATACAATATATCTTGAATTGAGTTTTTTTTTTTTTACTCCATTGGCAAATATTTTTTTCTTGTTTGAAGGAAATACCTAATGAAATGAGTTGTACTTAAAGCAAATAAAAAAAATTGCCAATAGGGTATGAAACTAAATGCAATTATATAAATATATAAATCTAAATATTTTCTGAAGATAAAACTCTTAATATCTATGCAATTTTGCCACTCAATTTTGACTGGAAAACAAGTAAAAAAAATACTGATTAAGGAAATAATTTTAATAATAAGTTGTTCATCAGTAATCTTTATAGCAGTAATCTTTTCAAAACAATATTAATGTGCTATACCAAATTATCTGCAGTAAGCATCTGTTTTTATGATCAGTGGCAAGATATGCCCTTTAAGGTGACCTCTCTGCCCACTCTGTAGGTCAGTCTGATATTTCTATGCTGGCTGCCGAACAATGTGCCTCCTGAGTCTGGTGCCCAGCTCCTCATGATGCTACGCTGCCTACGCCCACTGCGTATCTTTAAACTTGTGCCCCAGATGAGGAAAGTGGTTCGTGAGGTCCTCAAGGGTTTCAAAGAGATCTTCCTGGTGAGTGGGCACACAGGCTTACTTCCTGGCTGTAATAACTTATTGAAAGGGCAGCAGAGGTGTTATTGTCTCTTTTAAAAGACATACATATATCTGTAACATATACTCAGACTCGAGGATGATGTTTGAACCTAAGCAGGTATTTATTGACACACAAACAAAGACAGCAGGTAAGTGTTGACGTGACAGTACTGGGTTGCAGTGGTGATAGTTTACGTGATGAAGACTAATGCTGATAGAGATGGTGACTTTCCTTGAGGTGGAGGGTTTGCAACAACGAAGCTTGCGTTGAGGAGATGGATACTGGAGTCGCTGGAGAGGAAACATTTGGAGTAGAAGAGTCGCTGGAGAGGAGAGGAATTGTGATGGCATTTAACGTTGGAGATACAGGTAAGTGAGTCTGTATACGAAGTTGAGACCAGACACAGAATGGAAGGGGAGTGAGGTTTATATAGAGGGGTTGATTGGTGCAATGATTGGAGGCAGGTGTGGGTGATCAGTACTCAGGAGAGTGAGAGGGTTGAGTGAAATTGGTAGGTGGGTCAGAAGGATCCGTGACATTACCCCCCCTCCACGGACCGCTCCAGAGGGACGTGCTTCCCGACGCCGTGGCCAACCCCGTCCATGCGGAGCTGGACGATCAGGATGTGTATCCTGGAAGTTGGAGAGTAGGGTCGGGTCCAGGATGTCATCTCGAGGAATCCAAGATCTCTCTTCTGGATCATAACCTTCCCAATCTATGAAGTATTCGAGATGACCCCTGTGGCGTCGGGAGTCCAGAATATCTCAGACTGTGTAGATTGGTCCGTCCTCCAAGACAAGCGGTTGGGGGGGGGGGGTCATCAACAGGATCAGGTTCTGAGGAGTGAGGAGAGAGAGAGGGGTGGTAAGGTTTTAACAGTGAGACGTGGAAGGTGGGATGTATGCGATATTGGGGAGGGAGTTGGAGCTGGTAAGTGACTGAGTTGATCTGTCTGGTGATTGTGAAAGGACCAATGTAACGGAGACTTAGCTTTTTACAGGGGAGATGCAGCCTGATGACCCTTGTGGAGAGCCACACCTTCTGCCCAGGTTGGTAGGTGGGAAGAGAAGATCTTCGGGCATCGGCGTGGAATCTCTGGCGGCGCACCGCCCGTTGCAGGTGGTGGTGAGCTAAGTCCCAGACCCTCTCGCTTTCTCTGAACCAATAGTCGACTGCTGGGACGTCAGATGGTTCACCGGACCAGGGGAAGAGAGGTGGTTGGTAACCAAGTATGCACTGGAAGGGTGTGAGGTTGGTGGAGGATTGACGAAGGGAGTCCTGTGCATACTCGGCCCAGGACAGGAAGCAACTCCAGCGGTTCTGGCAGTGATGACAGAAGGTTCTAAGGTAACGGCTTACCTCCTGAATCTTCCTCTCTGTCTGCCCATTACTCTGCGGGTGGTAACCAGATGAGAGGCTGATGGACACTCCCAAGAGAGAGAAGAAGGCTTTCCAGACTCTGGAGATGAATTGGGGACCACGGTCGGAAACAGTGTCTTCAGGGATCCAATAGTTCCGAAACAAGTGGTTGAAGAGGTACTCTGCGGTCTCCAGAGCGGTGGGCAGACACTTGAGGGGGATCAGTTTGCAGGCTTTGGAGAAACAGTCTATAGCTACCAGCACGCAGGTATAACACTCAGAAGGAGGAAGGTCAGTGATATAGTCGACACCTAGATGTGACCAGGGTCGGTGAGGAACGGGCAACGGAAGGAGTTTGCCAGCCAGTAGTTGTCATGGTGTTCTGAATATAGCACATTCTGGTCATCCTTGGACGAACCTTCTGACATCTTGAACCATGTGGGGCCACCAGAACCGGTCCTGGATAAGTGAGAGGGTCCTATTGGTCCCAGGGTGGCCAGTGCCCAAGGAGGAGTGTACGTCGTGAGTCGATGAGTGTGAGACATTGAGGAGGGTACATAGGTCTTGTTGGTAGGGCATCCTGACGGAGCTGGTTCAGTGGCAGAGGCTTTGCGGATGCTATCGTCCAGGGACCATTGAATGGGACTTACTATGACATGTGGGGGTAAAATGGTATGTGGTTCCTCTGAGCCTTCCTCTGGAGCGTAAAGGCGGGAAAGGGCATCTGCCTTGGAGTTCTTGTCACCTGGACAATAGGAGATGGTAAATTTAAGGCGAGTGAAGAAGAGGGCCCATCTCGCATGGCGGGGGTTTAAGCGACGAGCCTCTCTGAGATACTCAAGGTTCTTGTGGTCTGTGAGCACCAGGAATGGATGTTGCGCTCCCTCCAGCCAATGCCGCCACTCCTCCAAGGCCAGTTTAATTGCCAACAGCTCTCGGTTCCCGATGTCATAGTTCTGCTCCGTCGGGGAGAGTTTCCTGGAGAAGAAGGCACATGGATGAAGTAGCAGTGATTTCCCCTGCTGCTGAGACAAGACTGCTCCTATGCCGCTGGTGGAGGCATCTACCTCAACGATAAATGGTTTATTCGGATCAGGGTGTACAAGGAGTGTTGCGGAGGTGAAGGCATCCTTAAGGAGTTGGAAGGCGTGTGAAGCTTCGGAAGTCCAGGAGAGAGATTTGGGTTTGGATCGGAGAAGAGAGGTCAGCGGGGATGTGAGGGTACTGTAGTTCATGATGAAGCGGCGGTAGAAGTTGGCAAATCCTAGGAATCGCTGGAGCTCCTTGATGGTGGTTGGAGTGGGCCAGGATTGCACCACTGTTACCTTCCCCTCGTCCATCTGAATGCCTTCCGGGCTGATGATGTAGCCACGGAACTGGAGGGATGTCTGGTGGAAAGAACACTTCTCAGCCTTGAGGTACAGATGGTATTCCCTCAGCTTTTCCAACACGAGCGCTACATGATGACGATGGTCGGTCATGTTCCGAGAGTACACCAGTATGTCATCAATGTAGACGAGGACGAATCGTTGGAGATACTCACGGAACACCTCATTCATGAAGCCTTGGAACATGGAGGGGGCATTGACCAGGCCATATGGCATCACCCGGTACTCGTAGTGGCCTGTAGGAGTCACGAAGTCTGTCTTCCACTCGTCTCCCCTCCGTATTCAAATGATGTTGTAAGCGCTGCGAAGGTCCAGCTTGGTGAAAACAGTGGCTCCTCTCAACAGTTCCAAGGCAGCTGGGACGAGGGGAAGCAGATACCGGAACTTAACTGTAATCCTGTTAAGGGAGCGCAAATCAATACAAGGGCATAGGCCTCTGTCCTTCTTAGCCATGAAGAAGAAACTCGAAGCAGCAGGGGAAGTGGAAGGTCGGATGTAACCTTGGCTGAGATCCTCCTTGATATAATCCTCCATGGCCTTCTGCTCAGGAATGGAAAGTGGGTAGAGGGAAGAGGTCTATCCCACAGTCCCATGGTCGATGAGGTGGTAGTTGTGAGGCACGTAAAGGGCAGTAGATGTCCTGGAAGTGTGAATAACAGGAAGGGATCTCCAGAGGGGTTGTACTGGCAGGGCTTTCAATGGTGGTGGTGTTGACATCGAGAGGGGAAGAGAGTCGAGTTGTGTGGATACTGAAAGAGAGAGATCAGGAGTTGTAAGCGTTATACAGGTTACTAAAGGAGAAGTACTGACCATAGTTGTGGTCAGGTGGCTCACCTGAGGACGGGGAGGTCGAGTGGGACATGCAGAGATTACATGTCTCTCACCACCACAGTACAGGCACAGACCCTGGCTCAGCCAGCGTTGGCGCTCTACAGTGGAAAGACGAAAAGCATCCATCTGCATGGGCTCACTGCTAGGTTCTGGAGAGGGGACCTCAGTGAAGGGAAAGGCGGGGACTGCAAGGTGGGTAATTCATTGAGGCAGCTCTTCATCCGGTGGGCTACTCTGATGGAGAATTGAATGAAGCGCTCCAGCCCCATGGTGTTGTCGTATGATGAGAGATGCAGCCGCAGCTTGGGATCGAATCCATGGCGATAAGTGGTCAGTAGAGCGGACTCATTCCAGCAACTAGATGCTGCCGGAGTACGGAACTTTAGAGCATAGTCATTAATAGAGGACTGACCTTGACGAAGTTTGAGAAGCTGTTCAGCAGCTGAAGTTTCACCCTCAGAACTTCCAAACACCTCCTTAAAGTGCTGAACGAAGTTATCAAGGGACTGTTTTACTGGACTTTTCTGTTCCCAGAGTGAATTGGCCCATTGAAGTGCTCTTCCAGACAGCAAGGAGGTGATGTAGGCCACCTTCAACCGTTCAGTGGGGAATCGATGCGGCTGCATCTCAAGGGCGAGCGAACATTGGAGTAGGAAACCACCGCAGTCCTCCTCTGATCCTGAGAAGGGCGCTGGATTGACCACAGGACTGGCGGAGTAGACCGGTGAAGAAATTGTGGAAGTGCTGGGAGCAGGTGAAGCAGAGGGATTAGCGGGTTGAGTGAGTGCACACCGTAGTGTGTCAACCAGCTCCTGGATGGGATCCGGACCTGCTGGGTTCATGATTCTTGTCGGTCTGGTTTTCTGTAACGTATACTCAGACTCGAGGATGATGTTTGAACATAAGCAGGTATTTATTGACACACAAACAAAGACAGCAGGTAAGTGTTGACGTGACAGTACTGGGTTGCAGTGGTATTAGTTTACGTGATAAAGACTAATGCTGATAGAGATGGTGACTTTCCTTGAGGTGGAGGGTTTGCAACAACGAAGCTTGCGTTGAGGAGATGGACACTGGAGTCACTGGAGAGGAAACGTTTGGAGTAGAAGAGTCGCTGGAGAGGAGAGGAATTGTGATGGCATTTAACGCTGGAGATACAGGTAAGTGAGTCTGTACATGAAGTTGAGACCAGACACAGAATGGAAGGGGAGTGAGGTTTATAAAGAGGGGTTGATTGATGCAATGATTGGAGGCAGGTGTGGGTGATCAGTACTCAGGAGAGTGAGAGGGTTGAGTGAAATTGGTAGGTGGGTCAGAAGGATCCATGACAATAACAGACTTGTGCTAAGATTTTTGTTATTTCATGTGGAACAAGCCACTTTGGCAGCTTAGTTTGAATAGATGTTCTGGTCCAATTTATATTAGGTGTCTTTGACTACTATGTACTAACATTAAAATACATACAATATTGTGTAACTACATGTTGTGTAAAACATATTGTGTAACTACATGTTGTTCTGCAAAATTCTCACAAGATTTACATTTGCTGTTACTGAGGCTGAGATATGGGTAGGTTTAGATTAGGGTAACATTAACAGTGTTACTACAGATGTAATTAAATGCAGGTACTTTAAATGTTAGTACAATGCAACAACAGGTATGTACATAATAAGTACATTGTATCAAATGCTTAAGTACAAAGTAGTTAAAGACACCTAATGTAAAGTGGGTCTGATGGTCCTAAATTTTGAGTTCTGAAATTCATTTATTGGAAAACAAATTAAGAACATTTTGAATTAATAACATGACCCTTTTATTGAAAGGTAAGAAGCTTTGCTGTAGTGGAATCTAATGCATTAGCTCATATAATGCAATAACTATTTGTCCTGGATATTGTAGACGTTTTTTAATAAAGCTTTGCTCCCTTAGGGTTCTTTGCTCTGAGCATCTGAGCACTGACTGCACTTGTGTGTGTGTTTGTGTATGTGTGTGTGGAACAGCTATTTTGTTTTATAGTAGACTGTTGACTGAAATATTGATTTTCCAAACAGGTCTCTATTCTTCTCCTGACACTAATGCTAGTGTTTGCAACCTTTGGGGTGCAACTCTTCGCTGGAAAACTTGCCAAATGTAACGATCCTCATATCTCTGCTAAGGTATGAGGCAATGCTTGCAACTTTTCAAGCTGTTTTCAGAGTGGAGCATCTGCTGTACTACTGAAAGTTTTGCTTTTGGATGTTTTAGGAGGACTGCCATGGCATCTTTAGAATCAATGTGAGCATCTCAAAGAACCTGAATTTAAAGCTCAGGCCGGGGGAGAAGAAACCAGGATTTTGGGTGCCAAGAGTTTGGTATGAAACAAAACAAGAACGCTCTCTTGCCTAGAGCAAGCGTCACTATTACTATTTTTTCATACTTGTGTTACTCGTCCCATAATGTTTGTGCTACAGACCTTAAATTGTGCAGCTTGTTGAGGTTAAGTGTGCTGTTACATTTTTAAGTGATATGAATTTCGCTTTTCACTTGGTGGATGATAAAATGGGCAAAAAAATACCCTAGACTTACATTGGAGGAGGGGCCCGAGCCATATGTATGGATAAAATTATCATAGAGACTTAGGGTTGGGCTTTTTTGACTTGGACCAGGATGCAACCACCTAGCAACTTCCAAGAACATCTTAGCAACCATATTGCAACGTGCATGCAACCCGGTACACTCTAATAACCAGGTAGCAGTGCCCTAGCAATCATCCAGAACACCTTAGCAACCGCATAGCAACACCCAAGCATCGCAGCAGCGAGTTTTGCAAGGGCAAGCGCCACTTAATTTTCTATAAAAAAGTAAAACAAAAAAACAAAGTTAGCTTTCAATTAAGGAAAAAATAAAATGTTTTTTATTTATTTATTTATTTTTTTTATATTGACTTGACTAATGTAATTAGAATGTAGGCATTTATATAAAAAGTAGACCTTTGTTCAGTTCATTCATGAAGAGTCACTCAAAAGTTTCCCTTTTAAAGCACTGAATAATTCAACACGCTCTGAGACACCTGTCACAGTGCTGACATGTAGCGGTCTGTTTGAGAAATCCCTGTAGTAACATCTCATCTGTGACAGCCCATGCCAAATTGATGGATGCTTCCATCGCATAAACAGCACCATGTTTTCATCAGCTTTCATTTGGATTTTCCCCATAAGCAAAAGGCAGTGTTGCAGTGCAGTTGTATAGTTTTCTGTGGGCACAGAGAAGGAGGCTGATATATCTTTTCCTCAGGCATAAACACAAACAAACACACAATCACACATCCACACAACGTGTCTGTTATTGCTCTAGAGATGTTTGGCAACATGGCAAATTATTTGTGAGACGTTGCTTAAATGAAGACCAATAAAAGAGACATTAAGGGTCCATAACACTTTTTAAAGTGAGCAGGGTTTCTTCTGGGGCTGAATTACAGAAAGAAAGAGATAATGGCTGCCACCTTTTTATCTTTGAGTGCATGGTAACAGGAAAAAGAAGGCGTCTGATCCCAGACATATTCTGTGTTCAGCTCATAGAACAACATGTCTACAGTCCTCTTACACATCACAGGCAGGCAGACCATTTACCTACATACATTTGTGCATTTTTGTGCATTTGTAGCTGAGATTATGAGAAAGGGAACAGGTAAAATTGTTGTTTTATTCTTGACAGTATAGAATGTGTTTAGGCATTGGTTTTTAGCCAATTCAGGGGCCAAGATGCCTTTTTTTTAATTATTATTTGTTTGCAAGTGTCAAACTTTAAAAAAGCCCATTTAATGCACACTGAACACTCGGGTCCTTGTTTTAATGGTGTCAGTTTAAGAGTAATGAAAATTATACTGTCTGGACACAGTGAAGTTAAAAGGCAATTCAACAAATACCACTAATACTACCATGTGTACTTACAATTGTAGCTTACATTGTAAACTGTATAACAATATTTTTCCCCTTAGTGACTAGGGTTCGTTTTGGAGAAGTAAATAGAATCTTCATATTTGTGTAAAATATTCCCATAGGAAGAGCTGCAGACAAATATGCCAAACAGCTTTTGTGCTACTTTCAGGGCAAACCCTCGAAACTTCAATTTCGATAACGTGGGCAATGCCATGCTAGCTCTGTTTGAGGTCCTGTCACTAAAGGGTTGGGTAGAGGTGAGAGATGTCATCATACACAGAGTGGGACCAGTAAGTGACAATTTTAACAATAATCACACCTTTATACTGCACTGATTGATAAGGACTTCGCTGATCAATAAATTTCATTTTCTCTTCAAACAGATTCATGGCATCTACATCCATGTCTTCGTGTTCCTAGGCTGTATGATAGGGCTCACACTTTTTGTTGGTGTTGTCATAGCCAACTTTAATGAAAATAAGGTATAGCACTTTTCTTTCTGTTGGTTGATGAGTGACTTGATTTGTTGGCTGATCAGTGATCCTTGATCAGATGTGTTGAATGGGTTTGTTTAGGGCACTGCTCTTCTGACTGTGGATCAGAGGAGATGGGAAGATTTGAAAAGTCGACTGAAGATTGCTCAACCCCTCCACCTCCCCCCACGACCAGGTCAGTGCTTACAGGAGTTCTTCACAATTAAAATGTTACTAATAGCGATGATTATTGTGCACCACCAAATCGGTGTCCAGTGGCTGTTTTAATCTAATTACAGAGGATTCTGTTAAGCTTCAGTTATCTTTGAATTTTATATGTTTTAATGATGCAGAATATGGAAGTAGCAAGAAAGATATTTATAACCATGGTCAAGTATTAATTATTTGACTGGTGTGAACTCGGCATGCTCATTTACCACCAGGACGTAATGCAACACGCATGTAAGCAAGCTAATAAATTTGATATAATGTGACATAAGTGATTTTGAGAAGTGAAGTCGTTTAAGAGACTGGTTTTGGCCTACCTGAAGGACATCACTGGACCCCTGCTAGACCCCCTTCAGTTTGCTTACTGAGCAAACAGGTCTGTGGATGATGCTGTCAACATGGGACTACATTATATCCTGTAGCAAATTAGCTTAAAAAGGGAATTATTTATAATTAATTATAACTGGTTATAATTAATAATAAATATTTAGATTAGATCTTAGAATTAACTGTAGCAGAATCGATATTACAATTATTCGATCTGTCCGTCCACCGAGCAGACAATATAACTATTTATCAATTCTAGGAAGATTACTTTCCTGGCCAAGGAACAATAGCCTTCCTACTTATACAGTGCTAGCAGTAGTTTAGCATGTAGCAAGGAGCAACATTCAGTGACTTTGAATTGTGAGCAGAACACAGAGACAATCAATTGTGAATATAAGGGATTTAATAAATGAAACTATAACTAACATACAAACAAACTAAGCAAAACATACATATATAGAATGAAGGAAAGTAAGGAAAGGAGAGAGAAGAGCAAAGAATGGCAGTATTTCACATCAATTAACCACAACCTAAATGAGAATGATCAGAGGCACAATTCACCTTAAAAGGGGTTCAAACTTAAACACGCATCTAATCAGTTGTAAATGGTTACTTGCATTGGTTTGTTGCTGAATAAGAGTCTTGATGCGGTAGACGAGGTTCTCGACGATTTCTTTAGGAGTGAGTTGAAGAAGTCCACAGCAAATCCACAAAGTTACTTGAAGGTAAACACTGCCAGAAGGTTAAACTCAAGAGGAGAGTTTTGGAGTGTGTTGGTCTCAAGAAGAAGAGTTTTGAGCAATGATTAGTCTGCGTTCTGGAGTTTTAATAGTTCATTGCCGCACCCACTTTGTGGGTGGAGTGGCCAATCAGAGGCATGCATTTTGAGCGGGAGAGACATCCTTTGTCTCCGTTTATGGCCCATTCGCATTTTATTGCTGATCTGGACCTCTAGTGCAGCTTTTAATTCAAAACATAGTAAGAATTGTTCGATGCATTTCACGATCACATGGTGTACATTATTGTGTGAGAAATAAAGAGAAGATCATTTTGATACCAAGAAGGTAACCTCCAGACGATATTAAAGCAGAGATACACTCATACACTTGAATATAGGCATTTAACGTCTAACTAATACAAGTAAAGGGTTTTAACTAAGTTAATATAATAGGGGAATATACACACGACACATGCATATAGCAGATACATTTATAACTGCTTACTATGGCCTAAATAGAGAAAATGTCTTTAGGTGTGTGTGTGACGTGTATTGGAATTACTGGAGACAGACAACTGCTCTGGTGCCTGGCACGGGGGTCACCCCCCTTTCTGTGGAATGTGTTTGAAGCTTGATGGAGACACTCCAGAGGCGACCTGTTTTAGCATCCTTTTGATAGTGATAAAGACCATCTGCAATTTAGCACCCATATAAATGTAAACGCGGAGGCCAGGTCAGTAATTTATATGCAAATGTCAAAAGGCTAAAAGGGTTTTTTTTAAACAAAGTGTAATTAGCCATCACTGATCTTACACAGACGTTACAATCCTGCAACACCTCGACAGACCTGGGACTTATGCAAGGATCCTATTTGTGGACTTCAGTTCAGCCTTCAATACCATCATGCTTGATCTTCTCTCAACCAAACTGACCCAGCTCTCTGTGCCCACCCCAAGCTGTCGATGGATCATCAACTTTCTGACAGATAGGCAGCAGCTAGTGAGACTGGGGAAACTCACATCCAGGACTCACTATTAGCACTGGTGCTCCTTGGGTGTACATGAATGAATGCGCTGCAAAGGACCCCTCTGTCAAGCTCCTGAAGTTTGAAGATGACACCACGGTCATCGGCATCATCCACGATGGTGACGAGTCTGCATACAGATGGGAGGTTGAACAGCTGGCTGTCTGGTGCGGTCACAACAACCTTGAGCTGAACACGCTCAAAACAGTTGAGATGATAGTGGACTTGAGGAGAAATTCCAGAGTGAGGAAACGTGCAAGTAGAATCACTCTGGACCACACATACCCTGCCCACTCCCTCTCTGAACTGTTGCCCTCTGGCCGGTGCTACAGAGCACTGAGCGCTAGGATATCCAGGCACAAGAACAGTTTTTAACCTCAGGCCATTTTTCACATGAACAATTAAAATGATTTCAGGACTCCCCCATAGTGCAAAAATGTAAATAAATATCTCATGTACATATGTAAATTCACTCATATTTATTTCAATAACTGTACATACCCCTACCTTGCACATATATTACCACTTGCCCATGTACATATGCCATTCTATGTTATATGTCCTATTATTTGTATGTCTGTTTATACTCTTACTTTGTTTTATATTCTGTGTCTCACTGTAATGTTCTGTGTGCACTTGTTTCTCCTATCACCAAAAAAAATTCCTTGTGTGCGTGAGAGCACTTGGCAATAAAGCTCATTCTGATTCTGATAAAAATGGGTAACAGGCAGCTATATTGACAGTTAGGTTGATTAAAGGTGCGTGTGTTGTGGGGGGGGGGGACATAATGATTAAAGGTGCGTGTGTTTGGGGGGGAGGGGGGGTGACATAGTGGTTAAAGCCCCGAATGTAATACCATCAAAAAAAAAATGTAAGATAAATAAAGCTTAACAGAATCTTTCGAAAAGAGCTTTGTAAATAACCTAGGCTTTACAAAATCCTTTGAAAGAGATTAAACAGCCACAGAGAGACATTTTGGTAGGGCATGGATTAGGGGTGGGCATTTTGGACATTTTGTCTACTTGAATACTCGACTGATGAATTGACGATGAGTAATACTTGAGTAATTTTGCACTGTTTTTTAATTGTTAATGTAAATGTACATGATTTAGATGGACGTTTTTGGCTGTTGCATCAGGTCTTCCTGCTTTTTGAGGGTCACAAGGTCGCACTTTTAAATACAGCTGGTTTTTATCAACAACATCGTTGTATTAAAGACACTACCATGCATTTTCTTTGCAGATATTTCAAATGTACAGTTTTATTATGAAAGATAACTTGCATTAATGAATTAACGGAAATTCAAAAGAAGTGCATTTTTAATTTTCTTATAACTCTAATGTTTAAAAGATTTTTTTCCTTTCATGCATAATATGGAGGACAATTAACTAAACAAAATCTCTTTTAAAGAGAAAATAAGGCTTTGACTTCATAAATTTACACTGTGCTCATCCTCTAAAGACTTGGGAGACTTCATCGAGGATTTCCGGTAAAACAACATAGTGAACAACAATGCACACTGTTTTTTATGGTGTATTCTGGGAATTTTTAAGGAGTGAACATTTCAGTGCGCTGCAGCAGTGCAATGCATAACATCATGCATATATTGGGTCAGGAGCTTCAGTTAATGTTCACATCAACCATCAGAATGGGGAAAAATGTGATCTCAGTGATTTAGACCGTGGCATGTTTGCGTTCCAATTCTGTCAGCCAAGAACAGAAAGCTGAGGCTGCAGTGGGCACAGGCTCACCAAAACTGGACAGTTGAAGACTGGAAAAGTGTAGCCTGGTCTGATGAATCTCAACTTCTGCTGTGGTACACAGATGTAGGGTCAGAATTTGGGGCCAACAGCATAAATCCATGGACCCAACCTGCCTTGTGTCAACAGTCCAGGCTGGTGGCAGTGGTGTAATGGTGTGGGGAATGTTTTCTTGGCACACTTTGGGCCCATTAATAATAATCAATCATCTACTAATCAATCATCGCTTGATTGACACAGCCTATTTGAGTATTGTTGCTGACCATGTGCATTAGTATTGTTGCTGACCCTTCATGGTCACAATTTACCCATCTTCTAATGGCTACTATCAGCATGATAATGCACCATGGCACAAAGCAAAAGTCGTCTCAAACTGGTTTCATTAGCCACTTTTCCACTATCGGGTCAGTGCGAGCCAGGGCTATCAACTGGCCAGCCGGGGCCAATAGACTCGGACCTTGAGCCTCAAGACCAAAATCGATCTGCATTCCCATCATCGTACCAATAACCCCACAGCGTTGCCCTAAAACCCACCCTTACTAAGCCGTTCTGGTGCCAACGTCACACAACCCACCCATTTCACAAGCAAGAGGGAAGCTCAAGCTGAGGTATCATGTTATTTAGTTATCTAGAATATCGAGTTTATATAGAATATAAACATTAGCTAGCTAGCAAGATAAGTTAGCGTTGACAACTCACCGACTGTAACTGCCATGGTGTGACAAGTGGTCTCTCCACTAACAGCGGGACAGTGTCCCAGCACACTGTCTATGAAAGTTCACCGAACTATGGAAAGTAATCTTTTTGGGCACCGCTTTGTACATGTGTTTTAACGGATTTGTACTGTGCCTGCATTTTTTATTGATTTTATCCAGAACCCGAACCATATGCCCTGTATACACAACCTGGCAAGTTCGGCAAAACTCCACCTTTGACATTGAACCTGCCTTAATCCCCGGTTGGCCTTGTTTGGCCCAAGGGTAATCGGTAGGCCAAAGGCCATTGGCCCTGAGAAAGCCCAGAGGAGGCACGATAAAGCCCCAGAAGTGACAGTGGGAACGCAACTGGCCCTGGCATGCACTAGCACACCCTCATTTGGCCTGATAGTGATAGCGCGGCTATTAACATGACAATGAGTTCACTGTTTTTCAGTGGCTTACCAAGTCACCAGACTGAATCCAAAAGAACACCTTTGGGGATGTGGTAGAACGGGAGATTCACAGCATGAATGTGCAGCTGACAAATCTGCAGAAATTGTGTGATGCGGTCATGTCAACATAGACCAGAAACTCAAAGGAACGTTTCCAACATCTTGTGGAATCTATGCCACGAAGAATTGAGGCTGTTTTAAAAGCAAAGGGAGGCCTTACCCAGTATTAGTATAGTGTTCCTAATAAAGTGCTCAGTGAGTGTATGCATCTTTCATACAGCTTTTTGGAGTGTCTTACTTTGGTTGCATTGCGTATCACTACTTTTCAGCACCTCCCATAAGCGCTGTGTTTTTAGGAAAATGTGCCAAGTTAAACCAAGTTTGAAACTTTGAAAAATGCATCTCAAGATCGCAGCTCAGTCCAGCTGTATGCAAAAGTGCATCTGTGGATGGCTTCGCTGCCTGCTCGTTGGTTTGACAAGTCACATTGCCTGTACAGCTGGAGCGCAGACTGCCACCTACTGCATCAAGGTGGTACATCAAGCTTGAATTGCTCCGAAAGAAGGGATATTCCTTATTACGGAATTTACATACAGGTTGGGGCATTAATGATTGCATTAATGTTTTTACGCATTATTTTTCATATAATTAATCACACTAAATTAACGTGACAGCCCTATTAAAAACACGTTTCAAGACCCCTGTGTTCTGTTCCATTCAGTTCTGCTCCATCAACCTGATTTTGTAAGACACATCCTATGTGTATGCCCTCTAATCCTCTCCAGTGTTGAGTGCTGTTGATGCCATGTACTGAAAGTCACCATGAACTCTCTTTGATATAAATACGTGATGAATTGGACCGAAAGATACACCGAAAATGACACCATAACCAATGACAACATTTAAAAATAGGCCCCTTTTTGACACATTTGTGTTGAGTTGTTACCAAATTTAGATCAGTGTGAAATGTTTTAGATTGGAAAAATAGTCAAGTCACGCAATTATTGTTTTCATGATCGATCATTGCTGTCATTTTTAAAGACTTGAGTACTTGGTTACTCGTGCCAATCCCTAGCATGGATAAACGGCATAAGAGCAGCGCTTTCTCGTTAAAGTGTGTTAGCCAGCAACAGCCTCCTTTCCTCTCTTTTTTCGTCTCTTTTTTCTCTCCCCCCCCCCCCCCCCCCCCATCATCCCGACTAATGAGCTATCCCTGCTCTGCATGTGCTTCCAGGAGCATAATCAGCTCTCCTCTGCTGTAGTAGGGAACAGAATAAATTTAAGCATTCATGAATGGGTGCATTCCCATGGAAAATACACACTCGATGATAATCACTAAATTTTTTTATGCACGTATAGTTGCATATCATATGAATTGCTGAGCTAAAGAGAGAAGAGTGATTGTTCATGTGTCTCCTGTAGCTTGATGATTGATTGATGGATTCATTGGGCAGTTGCAGGCTCTGCAGTGGCTCGTTATGTTTTGTATGTTTGACTGCAGTTGGCTTGCATGAAAACACACTTTAAAAACACATTTCATAACAGCAGAAAAAAAACACAATTATCATAGTAGCTAATTATACAGGCACATTTTATGTGACAATTATATACAAGAAAAATGCCATTCTACTGACAAGTGCACATATTTGATTGATATGTTTAAAGACAAACTCCAAAGGCAGCAATGGACATATTTTCAGTTCTTTTCTATTCTTTCAGTTGTTTTCTATTCATTTCCAGTAATTAAGCATGTCTGAATTGTTCAAGTATCATTTTAACCAATAGGATAGCATGCAGCAGCACTTTGTAAATTACAATGGAATTCCTCAGCAACGCTGCCTTTGTAAACAATGGGCTAAACTAATGGTTTTTAACTACCAGCATGGAGACAGTGTGCCTTCCATACTGATAACGAAATTGTAATTTTGTTGAAACAAAACATGCAGTTTGTGGACCAGACTGCAACCTCCTAAATGAAATTGCTGTCAAACAATAATCACATGTGAATAATGGTTCAGTTCCTTTCTTTTTGCTTTTTCTACAACAATAAAGCATAATTAACATCCATGTTAAAATGTCTGTGCTATGGACATGATACCTCAAAAAGTGTAGCTTGTTGAGAAGAGATGTGTTATTGATTTCTAAACTCACTTTTATATATATATATATATATATATATATATATATATATATATATATATATATATATAATTAAAATATCTAGTTATCTGTAATGTATTGTTTCACAGACCCACCTCTATGCTGTCAAGCTCTGTGTGACCCATTAGTATCACCATGACAGCCCATTTCTTTGTCAAATTAACAGCTTGAATTTTCCCATTTCTTTCTTTCTTTCTTTCTTTCTTTCTCTCTCTCTCTCTCTCTACTCTGGACTACTCTGAGAAAAATCATTACCTTAGTCAGCACTAGACACAGTAACCACATCAATTCTCCATTGAAACCAGCTTCAAATAAGCCGTCTGCACTGTGTGGCTGTTGAAATGAACTTGTGATTACAGTGCATGATGAATGCCACTCAGATTTGCGACCTTTAGCTAAAAGACCGCAAAAAAATGATGTGGCAGGTTTCAAAGCAATGCCAAGGGTAAAGCTCTTATCAAGTACATTGAATGAACAGTTGGGATACTTTTCTCTTGCTGAGTCCTTGTAATTGGTGACAAAGGAGTGCATACAAATTATTCAAAAGGTCTGAAGAGTGAAGTTCATGAGTGAATTTTTGGCAGGTCTTTGTTGTATAGCCATTAGGGCTTCACATATATGACACAAATCATAATTGTCAATTATTTTCCTTGGTATTGCAATTGTAATTAATTTGATTTATAGAATTTACAAATCCAATATATATATATATATATATATATATATATATATATATATATATATATATACAGGTGCATCTCAATAAATTAGAATGTCGTGGAAAAGTTCATTTATTTCAGTAATTCAACTCAAATTGTGAAACTTGTGTATTAAATAAATTCAATGCACACAGACTGAAGTAGTTTAAGTCTTTGGTTCTTTTAATTGTGATGATTTTGGCTCACATTTAACAAAAACCCACCAATTCACTATCTCAAAAAATTAGAATACATCATAAGACCAATAAAAAAAACATTTTTAGTGAATTGTTGGCCTTCTGGAAAGTATGTTCATTTACTGTATATGTACTCAATACTTGGTAGGGGCTCCTTTTGCTTTAATTACTGCCTCAATTCGGCGTGGCATGGAGGTGATCGGTTTGTGGCACTGCTGAGGTGGTATGGAAGCCCAGGTTTCTTTGACAGTGGCCTTCAGCTCATCTGCATTTTTTGGTCTCTTGTTTCTCATTTTCCTCTTGACAATACCCCATAGATTCTCTATGGGGTTCAGGTCTGGTGAGTTTGCTGGCCAGTCAAGCACACCAACACCATGGTCATTTAACCAACTTTTGGTGCTTTTGGCAGTGTGGGCAGGTGCCAAATCCTGCTGGAAAATGAAATCAGCATCTTTAAAAAGCTGGTCAGCAGAAGGAAGCATGAAGTGCTCCAAAATTTCTTGGTAAACGGGTGCAGTGACTTTGGTTTTCAAAAAACACAATGGACCAACACCAGCAGATGACATTGCACCCCAAATCATCACAGACTGTGGAAACTTAACACTGGACTTCAAGCAACTTGGGCTATGAGCTTCTCCACCCTTCCTCCAGACTCTAGGACCTTGGTTTCCAAATGAAATACAAAACTTGCTCTCATCTGAAAAGAGGACTTTGGAACACTGGCCAACAGTCCAGTTCTTCTTCTCCTTAGCCCAGGTAAGACGCCTCTGACGTTGTCTGTGGTTCAGGAGTGGCTTAACAAGAGGAATATGACAACTGTAGCCAAATTCCTTGACATGTCTGTGTGTGGTGGCTCTTGATGCCTTGATCCCAGCCTCAGTCCATTCCTTGTGAAGTTCACCCAAATTCTTGAATCGATTTTGCTTGACAATCATAAGGCTGCGGTTCTCTTGGTTGGTTGTGCATCTTTTTCTTCCACACTTTTTCCTTCCATTCAACTTTCTGTTAACATGCTTGGATACAGCATTTTGTGAACAGCCAGCTTCTTTGGCAATGAATGATTGTGGCTTACCCTCCTTGTGAAGGGTGTCAGTGATTGTCTTCTGGACAACTGTCAGATCAGCAGTCTTCCCCATGATTGTGTAGCCTAGTGAACCAAACTGAGAGACCATTTTGAAGGCTCAGGAAACCTTTGCAGGTGTTTTGAGTTGATTAGCTGATTGGCATGTCACCATATTCTAATTTATTGAGATAGTGAATTGGTGGGTTTTTGTTAAATGTGAGCCAAAATCATCACAATTAAAAGAACCAAAGACTTAAACTACTTCAGTCTGTATGCATTGAATTTATTTAATACACGAGTTTCACAATTTGAGTTGAATTACTGTAATAAATGAACTTTTCCACGACATTCTAATTTATTGAGATGCACCTGTATATAATATTTTATTTTATTTTTTTGTGGGGAAACTGCATGCCATATTCTTTATGTAGGCTATACATCCAAAACAAACTGAGAGCTGTGTTCCTGAAATACTTTGTGCTATTTTATATATCACTAAATGAAGACAGTGCCTAAACATTTAACTTCACATTGGTCCTGTTAGCTGCATGAAAAATAAAACCGTTAGTAGACTTAAATGAACTTTTTACAAATAGTTAAAGGAATATTCCGGGTTCAATACAAGTTAAGCTCAATCGCCAGCATTTGTGGCATAATATTGATTACCTCTTTTTCTTTCATAAAAAGCAAAAATCTGGGTTACAGTGAGGCACTTGCAATGGAAGTGAATTGCGGCCAATCCATAAGCATTAAAATACTCAATATTTAAAAAGTATAGCCACAAAACAACAATATGCATGTTGACATGATTTTAGTGTGATAAAAATGCTTACTAGCCTTTTCTGTCCAACGTTATAGCCAATTTTACAACTTCGTTGTCATGACGATGTAATGTCAACAAACCCTAAAGCGACTGTAAAAATTACGATTTAAACAACTTTCCAGCTCAAATATTACATGAGTTTTAACAGAAGAATTAATGTAAGTGCTTTTATAAAATTTTTAAGCTTCACATTTCTGCCTTTAAACCTTCCAAAATTTAATAATAAATACAAATAATAATTATTATTAGTAGTATGTCTGGTGTGAACTGCTCTCTTGAGGTCATTCCACAGAATCTCTTTTGGGTTAAGGTCTGGGCTCTGACTGGGACACTCCAAAAGGTGGATTTTCTTTTTTTGAAGCCATTCTGTAGTGGATTTACTTAGAGGTTTAGGGTCATTGTCCTGCTGCATGACCCAACTTCCACTGAGCTTCAGCTGGTGCACATCCACCCTGACATTATCCTGTAGGATATCTTGATAAACATGGGAATTAATTTTCCCCTCGATGATGGCAAGCGGTCCAGGCCCGAAGCAGCAAAGCAGCCCCAAATCATGATGCTCCTTCCACTGTACTTCCACTATTGGTATGATGTTTTCATGTTGGTATGTGGTGCCCTTTTTATGCCATACGAAGTCCTGCATGTTCATCTCAAACAATTCAACCTTAGTTTCATCAGTCCACAAAACATTTTTCCAGTAGCTTTGTGGAGTGTCAAGGTGGCCTTTGGCAAACCTCAGGTGCACATTTTTTGTTGGAAAGCAGCGGCTTACTTTGTGGTGTCCTGCCATGGAAACCATGCCTGTTTAATGCTTTCCATATAGTAGACTCATGAACAGAGATGTTAACCAGTTCCAATGATTCCTTCAAGTCTTAAACTTTCACCCTAGGGTTCTTTTTTACCTCACTGAACATTCTGTGGTGTGCACTTTGAGTTATCTTGGCTGGACGGCCACTTTTAGGGAGAGTAGCCACAGCACTAAATCATCTTCATTTATAGACAGTTTTTCTAACTATGGACAGATCTCTTCGAGATAACTTTGTAACCCTTTCCAGCTTTATGTAAAGCAACAATTCTTGATCTTCGGTCTTCTGAGATCTCTTTTTTGCGAGGCATGGTCCACGTCAGTAGATGCTTCTTGTGAACAGCAAACTCAAAATGTTTGAGTGCTTTTTATAAGTCAAAGTATCTCTAAGCCACACCTCCAATTTCGTTTCATTAATTGGATGCCAGGTTTGCCAACTCCTGACTCTATTTAGTTTTTGTTGACGTCATTAGCCTAGAGGTTCACATACTTTTTCCAACATACACAGTGAATGTTTGAATAATGCTTTCAATATGTAGATGAACAATACAATAAGTTGAATGTTATCAGTTTAAACAGATTCTGTTTGTTCATTATTGTAATTTAGATACAAAAATGCAGGTAAATCCAATGGGTTCACATACTTTTTCTTGCCACTGTATTGAACCCGGAATATTCCTTTAATTGGAGCAGCTGTAACTGTAATCTTGATTATTAATTTTATTAATTGTGCAGGCCTAATAACCACAGCACCATAGTTTAGTTCTATTTTCTGTTCTTTCAAAATTTAAATTCTTTCTCTTGCATCTGCAGAAAATGGTGGCTTCCGGGCAAAAATGTATGACATCACTCAGCATCCTTTTTTCAAGCGAGGTATCGCAGTACTGGTCTTAGCCCAGTCTGTTCTCCTGTCTGTTAAGGTGAGAAGCATTACAGCAACATCATTTATATTGTATTTCAGCATTTGAATTACAAATTACAGTCTTGTTTATATTTTAAATGTGTTACAGTGGGATGTAGATGACCCAGTTACCGTTCCCTTGGCCACCATGTCTGTGATCTTCACATTCATTTTTGTCCTGGAGGTTAAAATTTAAATTCTATTTCTTTGTATTTCACGAATTGTGAATTTTTTATTTATTTTTGAAATGCACTAGAGGCCGCGCAGCTGTTTGTGAGGTCTTTCGAAAAGATTGTAGGGTCTCGACATAATTACATATCCTGTGCCACAGGTGACTATGAAGCTGATAGCTATGTCACCAGCAGGATACTGGCAGAGCAGAAGAAACAGATACGACCTACTTGTCACATCCCTGGGAGTCGTATGGATCATTCTCCACTTTTCTTTACTGGTACTTGCTTAAATCAAAATCAGTGGTTCTCAACTGGTGGGTTACAAATCAAAAATGGGTCGCAGGTCTGTTATGATAGGGTCACAAACAGCAGGGAAAATTAATGCTAAATGCAAAAAAAAAAAAAAAATTATATATATACACTGTATATAAAATTATACATAGGATAGCTAAATAAATAGGTTTTTAAGCTTTAAAAAAGGGAGGAGAAAATGCTTCTCATATCTTTTGTTGTTGACGTTAAAGGCTGTGCATCCAATGAAACAACAGTATTTTGCTGCAAATTCATCTGTCAGTTTATATCGCCAGGTTGCGTGGCATGCCCTCATCCTCAAACAATAAACAAAAGTGTGCTTGGCAAATAAAAATACAACCCAGACTGGATTAAATATGGCTTTACTAGCAGCTAGATCACAACTTGTTTGTGCTGCAAATTATTGGCTGCTGAAAGCATTAAACCATCAAATTAGAAACCAAAATTGTCAATTTTTCCAATTTACCATGTCATTTCAAAAATTTCCCATACTGTTGGGCCTATGCAGTTCATGGTAATATTAATGTATTTCAACGTTTGATTTTAAATACTTTTTAATTTTTTTATTTTAGTACTGTGCTGGACTGCCACTTGTTGTCCAATGTAAAATCTGGGTGCTAAAGCAAAACCAGTTTAGAACCAGTTGAGATTTGTGAGAAGAACATTGCATGTCATCTTATATTGTGATATTTCATTTGAATGTTGTTTTGCACTCTCCTCTCTCTTTCTTTAGAATGCTTATACATACATGATGGGCACATGTGTGATAGTATTCAGGTTTTTCACCATATGTGGGAAGCATGTGAGTATGCATTAACTATGTTAATTAATATTAATAGGCTTATTATGAAATAATTTTGTTGTTGTTGTTGTTGAAATTGAGACACTTGAAAAGATGTGAGAAGTACATGAGAAAAATAAAAATGTGATTCTTCCTTAGTGTAGAATTTCACATATACTGTAAACCCACAGTGCCTTCTCTGGGGTCTAAACAGACTTGTATCTACAGGTGACACTAAAGATGCTTTTGCTAACTGTGGTTGTCAGCATGTACAAGAGTTTCTTTATCATCGTGGGCATGTTCCTGCTGTTGCTGTGTTACGCTTTCGCCGGCGTGGTCCTTTTCGGAACTGTCAAATACGGCGAGAACATTAACAGGTGAGCCGCCTCGTAACACATGGAGGCGATGATTGGACTGTGTCTTCGTACCAGAGGCGAGATTTGTAACACACTTACAGCTTCCCATAGCACTAATATAATTGGAGTTGTCAGAACGCTGATAGAATGCCTTACTTGCATTAGGGAGAATCAGTTTTCAGGTACAGAAGTGACTCTGCATGAGCTTTTACCTTTTTCTCTCTCGCCAACAGGCATGCAAACTTCTCTACTGCAGGGAAAGCCATCACTGTACTGTTTCGAATAGTCACAGGTGAAGACTGGAACAAAATCATGCATGACTGCATGGTAAGAGATTGGACGACAGTCTTGTTTTACCCGCAAGCCAGCATGCTCACTGTAAAAGTCTCAGTAATTATGTTTTGTTTCTTATTTTCTCTCTTTCTTTTTTGTTTTTTTGTTTTTGATATAAAACCATAAAACCCTCTAGGAAAGGTTTTGTATTAAAATTAATGGATGTCTTAGGACGTTATGTCACATATTATTTTTGAGCATTCCACCAAAAGCTTTTCATTTTTTAAGACTTTGTGTCAAGTTAAAAATAGTCTTAACTTTTAAAAACGTGTCTCGAAACCCCTGTTTTGATCCATTCTGTTGCACACCATCTAGCTGTTTTTAAGACACAAGGGCTTCCTGAAAACTGATAAGTCAGCTAGTCGTTGAGGTAACCCACAGATTAGTCGATTTTGAAAATATTTCATTCTGCAGCATCTGCATTAATTAGACTTGCGTACAGATTCAAAGTTTTAATGCACCGCAAATAAATCTTTTTAATTTTTTTTATTTATCTGAGCCTCATCTGTTGATTATGTTTGTTTATCGGGCTTGATCCCCAGGTGCAGGTGCCATTCTGCACCCCAGACAAACATCGCTACTGGGAGACGGACTGTGGTAACTACGCTGGTGCCCTCATTTACTTTTGCTCCTTCTACGTTATCATCGCTTACATCATGCTCAACCTTCTCGTGGGTAAGCATCACTTCCCCCGGACTGCCGACACAATATCCTGTTTCCTCTCTCAGGGGGCCATCTAATTTCCTCCTGCTTTAAATGCTAACCAAACTAGCTCATAAGATTCAATATCACAGCTCATTCTTTCTCTGACAAATTGGAATGTACAGTGCATCCGGAAAGTATTCACAGCGCTTCACTTTTTCCACATTTTGTTATGTTACAGCCTTATTCCAAAATGGAATAATTATGGAATATAATTATTTTCCTCAAAATTCTACAAACAATACCCCATAATGACAATGTGATAGAAGTTTGTTTGAAATCTTTGCAAAAAAAAAAAAAAAGAAAGAAAAAAAAAATCACATGTACATAAGTATTCACAGCCTTTGCTCAATACTTTGTTGAAGCACCTTTGGCACCATTTACAGCCTCAAGTCTTTTTGAGTATGATGCTACAAGCTTGGCACACCTATTTTTGGGTGGTTTCTCCCATTCTTCTTTGCAGGACCTCTCAAGCTCCATCAGGTTGGATGGGGGGCGTCGGTGCACAGCCATTTTCAGATCTCTCCAGAGATGTTCAATCGGGTTCAAGTCTGAGCTCTGGCTGGGCCACTCAAGGACATTCACAGAGTTGTCCTGTAGCCACTCCTTTGTTATCTTGGCTGTGTGCTTAGGGTCGTTGTCCTGTTGGAAGATGAACCTTTGCCCTAGTCTGAGGTCCAGAGCGCTCTGGAGCAGGTTTTCATCAAGGATGTCTCTGTACATTGCTGCATTCATCTTTCCCTCGATCCTGACTAGTCTCCCAGTTCCTGCCGCTGAAAAACATCCCCACAGCATGATGCTGCCACCACCATGCTTCACTGTAGGGATGGTATTGGCCAGGTGATAAGCGGTGCCTGGTTTCCTCCAGATCTTTGTTTCATCAGACCAGAGAATTTTGTTTCTCATGGTCTGAGAGTCCTTCAGGTGCCTTTTGGCAAACTCCAGGTGGGCTGTCATGTGCCTTTTACTGAGGAGTGGCTTCCGTCTGGCCACTCTACCATACAGGCCTGATTGGTGGAGTGCTGCAGAGATGGTTGTTCTTCTGGAAGGTTCTCCTCTCTCCACAGAGAAACACTGAAGCTCTGTCAGAGTGACCATTGGGTTCTTGGTCACCTCCCTGACTAAGGCCCTTCTCCCCCGATCGCTCAGTTTGGCCGGGCGGCCAGCTGGAGGCCACTGTGCTCATTGGGACCTTCAATGCTGCAGAAATGTTTCTGTACCCTTCCCCAGATCTGTGCCTCGATACAATCCTGTCTCGGAGGTCTACAGACAATTCCTTGGACTTCATGGCTTGGTTTGTAATCTGACATGCACTGTTAACTGTGGGACCTTATATAGACAGGTGTGTGCCTTTCCAAATCATGTCCAATCAACTGAATTTACCACAGGTGGACTCCAATCAAGTTGTAGAAACATCTCAAGGATGACCAGTGGAAACAGGATGCACCTGAGCTCAATTTTGAGTGTCATGGCAAAGGCTGTGAATACTTATGTACATGTGATTTTTTTTCGTTTTTTATTTTTAATAAATTTGCAAAGATTTCGAACAAACTTCTTTCATGTTGTAATTATGGGGTATTGTTTGTAGAATTTTGAGGAAAATCATGAATTTAATCCATTTTGGAATAAGGCTGTAACATAACAAAATGTGGAAAAAGTGAAGCGCTGTGAATACTTTCCGGATGCACTGTATATTATCCCTTTTTTACCATTACAGTTGTTGAGCTTCCCCCTCCCTCTGAAAGATTTTGGCCACTACTGAATTTGAATGTGGTTTGGAATAACTTTGGGTTGAAGCCAACTTATTTCATGTCTCTATTCCCCAAGGTTTATGAACTGTACAGATGTGCACATTTCTTTCCCCGCTGTTAAGACTAGCATAGCTTGTCACCAGCATATGTTGTGTTTTAAAGACTAGTCCCCAACATGAAATGCTGGAGTGCTTTTGTCCTAGCTTAACTAACAAGACTTCCACAGTTAACCATCTTTACCAGAAAGACAATGCATAGCCATACTGATCCACTAGCTTCAAACCTGCACTAACCAGCGTAGATTAATGCTGGTCTTAGCATGTTAGCATTTTCAGCAGGGTTAGGCCTGCAGCATACTCTACAAAAGTATGTGAACACATATTGTTGAGTTACAAAATGTGTGATAACGCAGTTCATAACACAATGCAAGGGCGTGTTGCATTCTAAAGGCAAAATTATACTTCGGTTTTCTGCATGCCAGTATGTCTCGCACACAGAGCACGTGAAGCGAATTACGTCATCAGCACAGTATGCACAGTTGTATGCATCGTCCGTGCATGCATCTGCCATTGACTGTGCTAAAAGAGTGTCACCAAGCGGTTCTAGTGAGCATGCGTCAAATGTGTCGCGGTTAAAAGAGTATACTTTGAAGGGCTCAACATTGTGCGAAATGGAATTGTTCAACATTGCTGCATGACAAGCTATATTTAGCATTAGTTGTCTTCTATGTAACTACTGTAATTGCGGAGCATCAATTTGAATTATTATTATTTATTTTTTTTGCAGTTAGTTAAAGTTAATTAAACTATTGACATGTTTGTAGCTAGCTACCTATATAATAGCACATCCAGTTTAATGCCACAGACATTTGAAGGTAACCCTATCACCCATTTGAGTACTAAGGTTTGTTACCACCCCAGTAATGGAAGAACATACATTTATTATTTATACAAGTATTACGTTGAACGAGACCATGCGCTTGCAATATGTTTGCATCTGTGTTTGCATACTTGTGCATAGTAAGTTTCTGGCCTGAAACACACCTACCTGAGTGCTGAGAGCCTAGCTGAAACCTAATCCAACTAATCACTTTATCTCTCTTTCAGCTATCATTGTGGAGAACTTCTCTTTGTTCTACTCCACCGAGGAGGACCAGTTGCTTAGCTACAATGACTTGCGTCACTTCCAGATAATTTGGAACATGGTGGATGACAAGCGGGAGGTAAGGAGGAGGAGGGGAGGGTGTGCTGGGGTCAACGGCTGACAGCAGGGATGATTTTGGGTCAATACCCTCATGTGCTCTCTGCATTGGCCCTGAAGCCGCAAATGAACGGATCGCATGCATCAACGTTCTCACCTCCAGAGTAATTGGAGGTTATTACTCCCTGTCACAGATAGTGAGAGGTGTTGAGCTGTCATTTTCGTTAGGCAGAAACAGCCTTATTGAGAGCAGCAGAGAGAAGTGCATGCAGATTTGACCTCCTGCCGTAGGATCAGCAATGTCTGCTCGTGTATGAGTTAAATGAGGTACACTGGTCATTTTCTGGCTTTAATGAATCAACCAGCAGTGCTGGGATCAGTAGAAACACATGAGGCCATGAGGCTTTAACAGCTGAGAACAGGACTTTTTTTTCCGCTGTCATTTATCTCGCTCCTAAGATGCAGAGTCAGGTAACAACTCTGAAAAGTAGACCCCATTCTGTATCATTCAGCTGCTCTGCATCTTGTTGTTTTGAGTACAAACGTGTTCTGGACACATTCTTGCGCCCAACCTTTTTGATGCGCTTCCGGCGATGTGCGCCTTAGAGCAGGATGGCTCATATCAGCATGGATTGCTTTTGAACCAGTCTTAATATGATTCAAGCTTTGCAGATGAACTGTTATTGAAGGATGGGGCAGTTAAAAAGACTATTGGACCCGGTGGATGTGCGTTGTGTGTAAACCCTGAAATTTAGTTTTACAGTGTGGAGCTTGTTCATTCTCTTCTGACTGAGTTTCAAATATGGCTGTATTCGAGAGGTTGCATGATGTTAGTCAATCATAACAGTGGGCGTTTACGTTGAAGTTTTAAGGAGGCCCTTAGGCCAAAACTGAGCATTTCAGACAGAGGGTCAGAGGCAGGGTGGAAAATTATTATATATTATTAAATTATGACTGTTTTGACGCAAAAATAAATGAATAAATACTAACATTATCAGTGGACCTCAGGGAAGATAATACAATTATTAAAAAATAAGAGTATGTCATCATGACCACTTTAAAATGTAGTCTAGGTTGGCAGCACACTAGATTTTGGAGCAGAGAATGATCCAGAATAATCATCTAGAATTCTCTTAGAATGTGTTTAGCCTTTTTTAGTTTTTGCTGTTAAGATAAGCTTTTGACCACATCAGAAGTGATTACAGAATCTGATGATTCTTTTACAGGGAGTGATCCCGACCTCTCGAGTGAAGTTCCTGCTGCGTCTGCTGAGGGGTCGTCTGGAGGTTGACCTGGATAAAGATAAGCTTCTCTTCAAGCACATGTGTTACGAGATGGAGCGTCTGCACAACGGAGGAGATGTCACCTTCCATGATGTACTGAGGTTAGGAAAGATTCCAATATTTATTATAGCCATGGGCATCACTTTGTTTTAAAAAGTAGTGGAGACAGTTTTGGTGGAACTTATCAGTAATAATTATGCTACGCACCTATAATTTGAAACAAACCTTTACTGTTTTGCAAGTCATTGTTGATGACAAATTTAAGCACTCAACATATTTAATTTGATAACTTCTGCCACTGTAAGTCCTAGAATTTTGTAAGTAATATATGACTCAGCATAATATGAAAAAGTATGACTGATTTATTTATTGGTCTAGCAGTAAAATTTTCGAGTATAAAAGGTTTGGGTTCTAATCCACGTCCACTCTAATATAATTTTTATTTTTATTTTAATAAACCAATATTACTTCTGAGCTGCGGAAAAGAGGAGCAATAGACTGTGGAGCACACAAAACTGTGTGCAAAAGTTAACATAGCCGCTGTCACTTAACGTCACTGACAACAGCAGCAATGAGCACTCATCACAACATTCAAAATAACATATTATAGTGCCTGGTCTCCACTTATTAGGCCTGTAACACACACAAATGAAATGGGAACTCCTGCTCAAGAACTGGAGATGTCTCTTCTGCATTAGACGCGTACCTGACCCAAGCTATTTCAAAAAGTGGTGGGAACAGTATTAGCCAAGGCAAAAAGTGGTGAAGACATGTCCTACCCGTAAATGAATGATTATAGCTCATCTTTTTGCTAAAATAAAAGGGTCTTATCTAATTTTCCTTTTAAAATAAGTTGGATGTGCTATAATAAATAAGTTGGATGTAACTATCATTAGATAAGTATAAATGCATAAACCTTGACTAACATTATAATTGTGCCTCAGGGAATAAAAAATAGAATGATATAAAAATAATAATAATAATGATATGACCCTTTTAATTTACAGTAGATGTGCAAATGGGACAGTTCATCATCATTGCATTGATGTTGGCACTAAGGCTTGTGTTCTGGCCTATAGATGTATCATGGAACATTAAACATTTTCCATCCACTCATTCATAACGTGTATGTGTTTCAGCATGCTGTCATACCGTTCAGTCGATATCCGGAAGAGTCTTCAGCTGGAGGAGCTATTGGCACGAGAGCAGCTTGAGTACACTATAGAGGAGGAGGTGGCCAAACAAACCATCCGTATGTGGTTAAAGAAGTGCCTAAAACGTATACGAGCCGTGAGTCCACACAAACATACACGCGTCACCACCCTCCCACTCAGTGACAGTTACAACATTCACCCCAACAAAATGAAAACAGATTGGTGATTTAGACAATGTCAAAGCTTAACTCTGATTGTATTCAATTAAGTTTAGTTCAATTATGTTTACTGTGCAAAGGAATTAGTCTCATATGTGCTTATTACTATGGCACTGGGACAATAGGTTCTGATATGAGACCAACTAAAGTGCAACTAAAGAGCAGTACATTGAATAACATGCTGGTTGAACTGATGCCACCTTTCTCCTTCAGAAGCAGCAGCAGTCATGTAGCATCATTCTCAGTCTGAGAGAGAGCCAACAGCAGGATCTGCGACGCCTGCTCAACCCTCCCAGCATTGAGACCACTGTACCCAGTGAGGATACCAATGCTCACAACCAGAACAATCCCACCCAGCCAGAGGTAAATTACTGTTCTCTCTTCTTCAAACTCTGTCTTTCATCAGTAATTCTAATGCAATGATTGTCTTTGTCCTGTCCAAGCAGAACAGTGGCCTGCAAACCCTACTGAGCCCCACCCTGTCAGAACGCAGTGGCTTCAGACAGGACTCTGCTGACCGACCCCAAAGAAAGCTGGGACAGTGGCGACTGCCTGCAGGTCAGTACCAATTTTTATTATACAAGTACACTCTTATACAGGCTTGTTACATTCATTCATGTTACATTGCTTGCTTTCATCCAAAGCAACTTACAAGGAATATTGAGGAATGAGCAATATAACAACATAGGTGATGCTAAGCAATGTTAGCACGCTAATTATACTACACTGGAATGGCTATTACGTGGAAGTTACATATTAAAGCTTAAATGTGTAACAATTTCAGTGTTAAAATACTTACGCCTTCTCTCTCTTTTCAATATGCAGAGACAACTTTAAGTAATACATTTGTTGGTTAATTTTCTCAAAAACTGTAAACACTCTCTTTGGCGTAATGAAAATTCCTTGTTTCTTTTGAGTGGCCCCTCCAGCCCAACACAGCAACATTGGCTCAACCAGTGGCGTGAGTTGGGGGTGGTATTATCTGATCAACGGCCTTTGGGGGAGTGTAAAAAAAAGTATTTTTGGTAATGTTGGTGGTGCAGAAATTACACAATTCAGGTTAAATCTGATTGGAGCTTGAGATTTTCACAAGTGCTTTCCAGTGTTGTATGCAATAAGCATCAGATACAGTCAGTGAACAGTGAGCAGACAGTGGGTGGTCTGCAGGTACGCCGTCTGAAACTGAGACTAGGGGTACAAACAAGTCCTCCTCTGGTTATGCCCATTTTTGACACAACAAAATGGGAGATGTGTCAGTAGTACCACAGCAGGCAAAGTTAATGGTGGCATGTAATAAACAATTTACAAGATTTCTTGCCAGGTTTCTTTGAATGGGCTGAAATTGAACACAGGCTCTTTGTGGGTGTTTCATGGTTAACCCATGAGTCACCTCACAGTTTCTTGTATTTCTCCTGCAGGGCGCATGAGTGTGAAGTCCATGGTGAGCAAGATGAATCCTGTGAATGACGAGGCCTCCTCAGGGTCTGAAGTCAAAAAGTGGTGGACTCGTCAACTGACTGTGGAAAGTGATGAAAGTGGAGATGACCTCATTAATATTTGAAGCAAAATATCACACACAATTTATGCAGACAGAGCAGCTCCTGGCTTTCCAGACTGTACTTCTTAAGAAAAGATTGTTCAGCAGCATCTTTTGAATTTGCTTCCTAGATGGGTAAAGCCATGATCTTTTGTATTAGCTCCAAGTAAGTGTTTATTTGCTGCTTAAAGCCCCACCTGCACCCATTCAAGACCTTTAACAGCCTATTTAAAGACATGACGGGCCCTATTTTTAGAGCGCTAGTCCTAAGCGCAGCGCTATGCCATAAGACATAAGCGCAAAGTCAGTGGGCATGGACATGAATGTTTGGTATTTCGTTCAAGCATGCGCTAAGTCCAGGTTTCTTTGCGCTAAGCATGCGCTCAGTCCAGGCGCAAGTGGGTTTGGCAAAATTACATGTTCAAAGCGCAAATGGGCTGGGTCAATTGCAATTTCATTCTAAAATTATTCTCCGCTAATTGCAGAGTCTGCATCATATTATACCGTATAGTCCATTTCCTCAAGCACCAGCGATATAAACAAATGGCACTTTTCCACTGCACGTTACGGTTCGACTCGACTCGACTCTGCTCGCTTTACTTTTCTGAGCTTGCTTTTCCACTGCAGTTTAGTGCAGCCTCAACGTGGGTGGGATTATAGGCTGATCGTCATAGTTGCGCCGCCTCTACTGCCATGACATCATCTTAAACGCGACACAAACACACAACAAAGGAGCAATGGAGGATATAGAAGGAATGGTGTTCTTGATTCTCGGCATGTGACTGTTTTTCACAGCAAGACGACAAACTTTGTTTCAAAAGAGGCTGACGGCAGCAAGACAAAATACTGCAAAAAAAAACAGGAGAGTTTGGGAAATCATACACCAAAGCCATCACTGTGTTAGCTCAAAGACGACGCACAAGATAAGCTAACCTGCCATCTAGCTTATAGCAATGATGCTGGTAGTGATGATTTTCTCTGACCAATCAGTGATCTGCAGGGTTTTGACGTCATATTTAGTATCGGCTCGGCTCGCTTGGAACCTCGACCGAGGTGGTACTAAAAAAAGTACCAGGTAAAACCCCCAAAAAGCCGCAGAGTCGAGACATACCGTGCAGTGGAAAAGCCCCAAAAGACAGCACATTCATAAGAAGTTGGTAGTGTAAAAATGGACTGTATGCAATAAATTAGAAGAATAGAAATATGGACTTACCTGTTCTGTAAATTAGCAACAGATTGTCAGGCATATTTCTAAGACAGTGGCACGTTCCTTTTGCAAGCATGGAAAATTTGGTTCTCGTCAGGATTTCGATTTACGCTCCGTAAAATTATAGAGAATGTAAGTATTATTAATCATTTAATCTACTGACACACAAATCATGGCTAGTATTAACAGTGATGGTATCTGAATGCACTTCACTTCTACCAGTCAATTTTGACTTAGAAAAATGTAATTCATTTATTGAAACATGAAAAAATTAAACCAGAAATATTTCTACATTCAAATTACGCTTCAAATGAAATGAAATATAATCAAAATAACGAAAAGATCAAAACAATCATACCAAATCCAAACCTTTTACCCTCTCAAACTTCTTCCACCGGCCACTTTTGCAGTGACTTAAAAATCACTCTTCGACAACAGGTGGAAAAATACCAATACAAATTAGATAATAAATACAATTGTAAATATAAACAAAAAAATATATAATAATGGAAAAATAAACCACGACATATAGATAGTTAAACACAAATCACATAAATGGCTACAACAGCGATTGTCATGGGCATAATTTAATGTTCCACTATATTTTCAGAATTTGGACACAAACCTTATTACAACCTGCTGGTGGAATCTCCAAACGGCAAATGTAGGAACTAAATTTAGAAATGTGCACTTTGCGCTGAAAACAGACATGGTTTTGAAATGTCTTAGCACATTGCGCTTTGCGCCACTTCATTACCATTACAATACACCCACACAGGCCGGCTCCACAGGGGGGCCTGGGTGGGCCTGGCCCACCCAATCATGAACTTGGCCCACCTTGAGAACTACACCTACACCCACCCCTCCAACTGTTCAGCCCACCCAGTGGGTCCTATGGTCCACCTTACATCTTAGAGCTGGAGCCAGGCCAGCACCCACAGGTAGCGCAAACACTCCCACCCATGCCCACTTGCGCTTTGCGCTGGCACGAATATTACGCTTAGAATAAGCGCTCTCAATTTGATCAAATAGCACTGCGCTTTGCACACTCATGAAAACAGAGCCCTAATACTTCTTTCAGTCATTAGCTTACTCTACTGTGTTGACATTTATCAGTGACAATTTTTTTGTCAGTGAGAAGTCACATATTACAGTAATGATGAAAAATGCAGCTGTTATGTGTCCTCAGGAAGTTTATTGTAATATAAGAGATTAATAATCTGCAATCAAGATATAATGGTTATATAATGGATATAATGGTTAACTAAAGCCATACAGTTCTCTTTGTTTGTCTTTGTGTCAGTGTCTCTTGTTTGGCCACCATAATTGTCTTACATTACATGGATGTATTATTATGTTTGTTTGTCAAATCCAAAATTATCTTGTGTGGTGATTTTTATTTATAACATGCAAACACTTGCAGATATTTTGGCAAGATATTGAATGTAACCGTATTATATGTTTAAGTGACTGTGATTTCTACAAAACATGAAGTATTATAATAAAGAAGTTATGTTAGTTATAAAATTAATTAAAATAATACAGTATATTGAAATAATGTATTGAAATAATATACTTAATATATTTTGTAAATGAAAATTGCAGCAATTTATATATATTGTGTGCTTTTAAATTAAAAGTCTCAGTGATATTACCTGAAGAGTTTGTATAATTTGTTTTTATCTATAATAATTACCAGGAACAAATGAAAATAACTATGAGCAAACAGTATAAAGCCATATTTACTGGAAGAACATGGTTAATTATTTACAACAGCTGCAGTTTCCATGCAAATTTAACTAAGAGATTTCAGTTAAAAACCTTCTACAGGGACAATGAAGTAAAAACATTGGACTAAAATACAGAAGATGAATGAAGGATTTGAACAAAATGTTTAGGTACACTAAGCTATCTGAGACTTTACATCAACATTTAAAGCCAGCTTCCATAGATAGCTCAGAGGTAGTTTTTTCTTTTCTTTGCTATGCTAAGTTTTCCTCTCTACAGAAATGTGCATTCTACTGAGGGCACATATTGCATCATTAAATGACTTGGATGACAGAGGAGACATCCATTACTTGTTCAAAGAGTCCTATGTCCACAGCTCGATGGGCATGATTCCCTCTTTTGAGTTGAAGGAAGGGAAGAGGTTCTCCTCAGACAGGAAGTATAAGGGAAACTGCACCAGGAAGCCTTGTATCTTCTTCAGTTCAGCACAGGCCTGTGCAGGGTCCTCGGCTGCCATACAAGGGCGTGACATGTAGTCCCTCAGAATCCTATAGTTCAGGACTGCATCAGTTGGCAAACATCTGAAGACCTGCACAGACAGATCACAGACTAATGATTATTCCAAACAAACACCAACAATATAGCATTATAAAACGTGAAAAAAAAAAATAATAATAATTTGAGTCAGTTTATCTAAAATTTGATTTTGGATTGTTGAATGAGTTGCTTAAATTATATGCAGGGGGGCAAAAAAAAAAAAAAAAAAAAGAAATGCCCCACTGATAATTTCTTCAATGTTTTATTTGTCACATATGATCTATTTAGTTAGGGTTAGGAAGCATACTGTATATGCATACACAAATACATGTGTGTGAACATAAACATAAAATATGAGATCTAATCATTCAGGTTAAGAATTCACATGATTAAACTGAAGTATTACAAAAATTATGTAAAAGAATGACAGTGTATTTTTTTGTATGATTAGTAAAAAATACACACTCATGAAGTTAAAAAATGCCTCTGAAAATCAACTTGGTGGTGTAAATATTTATCCTTGAAGGAGAAATAAGACAGTCAGCTTGGGTAAACACCCCACTTTATTGACTGTGCCATTTAATCACATTTCTTAGATCAGTGGTAAAAGAAAGGTCTTTTCTAAGAATGAATCAAGGGCTATTTGGAGCGTGTTATAAGGAAGGTTAATATCAGTAGACTGTGCAGCACTCTTTCAGTGGCACTTACCTGTTGAAAGTGTAATTTATTTACCTTGTCATACACACTGGCATTCTTGGCTGCAGTCACCATCCAGATTTCCTTGTAGAATCTGTCACTGATGGGATCACTGATGTCTATACTGTTATCTCCCAGCAAGCCAAGAACAAGCCTAAAACAAGAGAAGCTAATTTCATGCAACAGGTTTACATTTTGTAATGGAACCATGCAAAGAATAACATATGAAGTGTAATTACACTGTAAAATCAAATTAGATTAGAAAAATATCAGGAATCTGGTTGCCTCGGATAACTATGTAAAATAATTAGTTTCAACTAAGCTGTCTACAATCTTAACAAGCAGTGGTGAAGATATGGCTTGAATATTGGGGGGGTTGCAGAGTGAACCACATTCTTTATAGTAAAATTAAACTCATACATATACATAAAATGTAGTGAATCTCACAAATTAGGTAAATCTGTCAAGTTCATGTCTGGTCATATTTCATGTCATAAATCAACAAAAAAATATATATATATTCTGAAGAAATTACATTTTGAACTGTACTGTAACTACATTATTTTTAGTAAAATTAAAAAAAAAAATGCAATACATTTTATTTGTCCATATCTATTAAATTATTCAAAAATGTAATACAAATGCATTCACACAAAATGGTAATTGAAAATATCATCATAGAATAGGTGTATTCAAGTAACTGAGTTCAAAGTATTTTTTTCTGGGGCTTAAAGTAAATAAAATGTCATGTGGTGTAACCGTTAAGAGACAATAAAACAATATGTCTTATTAAAAGGTGAAATTCTTTAACAAAATAAATACATTTGGCATGAGTAATGCAGAATAATATTTTATTTAAAAAAAAAATAATAATAATAAGCAGTGAAACAGTTTATTTTAAAATATGATTTACATTTGAAAAACTTTTTTCCACAAAATCACGTGGTGTAACCAATATGTACTGTAGGTAGCCATTTTGTTGTTATGCAAAACAAAACAAACAAAAACAAACAATAAAACACCTTTTGACCCTCATTTGTTTTGTTTTTTATTCATAAAAAAAAAAAAAAAAAAAACATTATTTTGTCATATAATTAAATGTAAATATTTTGACATGTCAGCCATTTTTTTCAGATCATCTGGTGTAACCCGGAGAAAATTTCTTGATATTTTTACTCAAAAATTCATGTATTTGTAAAAAAATATATTTCACCTTGAAAAATCTGTTTCATTTTTTTTATTTTTATTAATGATTAAGTTGCGTACACTCTTGTATTCAATGTGCAAGGAGAGTGTTTTAATACCTTTTACTTGATGGGTACACCACATTACATTTTCATTCAATTCATTAAGTCATTAAATAATTGTTTTGTAGAAAATGCTTTAAATGTTTTTTTAAAATTTGTAAAACCAACATGGACTCAAAAAATTCATTTCTACGAACTTAACGTGTGTTTCTAAACTAGATTTTAAAAATATTTCTCATTTTTATCACCGCATTATTTGTCAATGATCCATTTACTGTATCTAAACATAAAATGAGGTGAATATTATGTAATGGGATGAATCTGTCTGATGAAGTTACATTCCGGCCATATTACATGTCAAAATAAAATGAAAAAATGAAGGAATTGTTTTTTGCATAAAGAAAATGTAGTCCATTATACTGTACATCATGGTAGTATTTGTTGTACTGAAGTTAATACAAATACAACATTTCAATAAAAAAAAAAAATGTGTCAATGATTTTCATTACTGTATTCCAGAAACATTTATTATCATGTTGATGTGGACAGCTCACAGAGCACAGTGAAGTCAAAACTGTTATTAAAAAGCGCACCTGAAGCATTCTTCCCGTAGTGACAGGGCAAACCTGCCAGCCTGATAACTCTTTCCATCCATGACAGAGGGCTGGAATTCTGTGTCTTCAACAACCACAGCCATTTCACTGTCTCTCTTTCCCAGCATGCTCCTGTCATTGATGTTTGCAGAGCCTACAGATCATAGACCTTTGTCAAATCTGACATCAGATTTTCCTTTTCTTACTGTACTATCATGCTTAATGCACATGTGAAGTGTTAGGAACGTGTTCTGGGTCTATATTTGGGAGTTACGACCTCTATTGAGAGCCTCAAGGACATGTCAGTACAAAACTCCTTCAAAGCCCATTCATAAGGATCCAGGGGTAATTGGAATTGATAAAGACATAAAGGATTTGAGCAACGTTAAATGTATTGTGAAAACTTAACGCGATTTTAATAATGCATTTGTGGTAATGGAGGAGACAGGCGTGACATCGGTTGCATAAACATTTGTTGATGGTTGTTATTCTGCACATGTACGCACTGCATGTCCCATCTTTGACTACAGTGCCCTCTAGTGGCGACTAATTATTTTACAGCTTCAAGATATTAAATGCACTGATTCGGTGCAGCGTTTAGTTCCAAGATCAGACCAAAGCTTCTAGAAACCATGTCAAAATAGCAAAGTCCTATTTTGGCTCTGTACGACAGTAAGTTGTAACAGAGTTACATTTAACAGAATAGTGCTTGGCTCAACCAAACAAAAATATTAAATTAATGTATGGCACTTGATAAACATTAAATGTGTGTTAGGGAAAGTTATGGGTAAAAATTACAATTTAGAGCTAAAAAAAAAAAAAAAGAAAAAAAAGGACAACAACAAACCTCAGGTTTACTATGAGTGGGGTCTGTTTCAGGAAACAGTGTTATTTGTGTTCCCATGACAGAATACCAATATAATTACCTGGATACTGAACTTATTCACATTAGTTAGATTTAATACTGTATTTAGTGTGTAATCAAAATTTATTGGTAACATTCTACAATAAGGTTCCATTCGTTAACACTAGTTAATGCATTATGTATATTTTTACAGCATTTATTAATCTTTGTTAATGCTAGTTATTAATAAATGCAATTGTTCTTTGTTTGTTCATGTTAGCTCATAGTGCATTAACTAATATTAACATATACAACTTTTGATTTTAAAAATGTATTACTATATGTTGAAAATATCTTTAATAAATGCTGTAAAAGTATTGTTCATTGTTAGTTCATGTCAACTAATGTTGTTGAGTAATGTTAACAAATGGAACCTTATTGTAAAGTGTTACCAATTAATTTTAAAATAAAAAAAGTTGACATTACTCTTAAATGTTTGATTTCCTTTGGAATATCAGATGATTCAAATGTCTCCATTAATCACCATTATATTACATTACATAATGGATTGTATAAAAGATGTAAATATAAAATGAAACATTGCATCAAAATATATCTTCTTTATTCACACAATATACTACTTTATTCTCATAATGTTACGACTTTATTCTAATAATTTTGAAATGATTCTCAAAATATGATGACTAATCTCGTAATTCTACAAATGTATTCTAATAATTTTGATTTTATTCTCTAAATATTACAAATTTAGTCTCATAATTATATGACTTTATTCTTAAAAATGTAAGACTTTTACAGAAAATTATTCTCGTGAGATTATTCTTAAAACATTTTATTCTCGACAGGCTATGAGAATAAAACAAATTTATTCTCATAATACTATGACTTTATTCTCAAAATCTTAGATTTATTTTGATTGATTTATTTTTGGCGTGGCACTAAAATGCCGTCGTAAGTTTAAGAATCAGCTATTAAAAGAAAAAACCCATCTGTTGACCACTTTCTTAATATTAGTCGTTATGCTTATGGTGGTCCTATGGGACTGAGGTTGGAAAAAATTGTTTCTTGAAAGCTCAGCAGTAACCTTTTCAAATGAATCGATGAAAAAAACACCCTAAAACACAGATGCAATTTGCACTCTGCTGCAAATAAAGGTAAATGTTATTTACACCCTAGTGAAAATATTATTTGCACCGCAACCCTGGTACAAATAATGGTAGATGCTGTTTGCACCCCAGTGCAAATAGTGGCCGATACTATTTGCACCCCTAATTAACAGTATAGGGGGAATCACTGCAGTGTATCTATTTTATTTTTTTTAGAGTTTTACAGACACACTACACCAACCACATCCCTTAACCCTAAACTTCCTTTACAAAAATGAACTATGGTTTTAATACATTAACCATAATATCACCATGGTAGTTTGTAGTAAAATCATAGTAAGCACAAAATTAAACATGGTTACTAAATAAACACCACATTTCTGTAGTAACACCTTTGTTAATTGCATCAAATCTATGGTTTCCGCCAAAAAACATTGTTATAGTAAAACTACCTTTATATTCATTTTTATGTATTATTACAAGTAGTATTAAAGAAAATATAAAGAGAGGAGACAAGAAACAGAATTGGACAAGGAGTGAGACAAACACAGAATTGAACCCGGGTCAAAAGGGCACAGTCTCATTGGGGTTACACACCACACCCCTGAAGCGACCCTCACAGTGCAGTTTGTCTTAAATTTCTATGTTTCCAATAGACTATTGGGGTGCAAATAGCCACACTGTGTAGCAGGTGTTATTTATACCTGGGTGCAAATAGTCACTCCGAAATTATTATGGCACAAATGGCACAATTTCCTGAGAATAAAACAGACTTATTTTGTATACGTGACGTTTGTTGGCAGTGTTGCTTACCAGTGATGACAGTGCAGTCATCCACGATCATGAGCTTGCTGTGCACGTAAATTAGTTCAGTGACCAGGCGGCCATCCAGGTCAGCATGCGTGCGAAGACCGCAGAATGAGATATATTTGATCCAGGAATCTGCCACTGCACAGACAAACACAAATATGTACATTTACACATACATACACACATCACATACTTCATTCGTTTTTGTCACATTCTGAAAAACAGACAATTTATCTTTATTATTCAGGAGCTACAGTTAATTGCAATGAAAAGTGTGCAATCAGCATGGAATTTAGCCATACCACTTCATAACTGCTGTTCCTGTTGTAGAGATTGACACAGTCTTTGCAAATGTGACATCTATAGTGTAGATTTATATGTGTATACTGTACTTGTTCAACACACACTAGTCTACTTACTCACACATTTGAGCCTCTCTATAATTGAGTGCTCCCCTCGGCACATTGTCCTGTAATGGAGAAAGAGAGGTTTCATTGTCTTTTTTCACCAATCATGAGTCTTAAAGGAATAGTTTACCCCAAAATGAAAATCTGTCATTATTTACTCTCCCTCATGTCTTTCCATACCCATATGCTGTTATTTTCCCCATGAAACACAAAATGACATTTTTTAAGTATTTTCACATAGATATTTTCCAAACAACAACAATAACAATCAAACATAATTTGTTCTTGTGTGGCTTCAGAAGACTTGGAATAGTATGAGCGACTTTTATGGTGCTTTTAAAGTGCTTTTTTCCTTTGTGGAGCTTGACAGATGTGGTCACTATGAACTATTGTTGCATGGAAAAGATCAATGTAAAGTTTCTTCAAAAGTGTCCTACTGTGTTCCAAAGAACAAATAACTGCATACGGGTTTAGAACAAAATTACAGTGAGTAAATGTTAAAATAATTTTCATTTTTGATGTAACTATCCCTTTAATTTCCTTTCACATCGCCAATCGCATCCCTCCCTGAACTCCAGTAACCACAGCACCCTTTCTGTTCATCCTGTCTAACCAAGTGTTGAGACTCCAATCTGGGACTGTAATCGTCTCTTTGTAGCCTGTGAGGAGCAGGATCTGTTGTTTTCACATTACACACGTGTAATTTGCTGAATTTTTTGCCTTAATTGTGGCAATTTGGTGATTATGGAAGACACAAGTTTGGAGCTTTATTACCTGTAATTAAAGTACATGATTGCTTTGATGGCTTGGCCTCCCCCTGACGAAATGTCACCTTCAAAGCCAGGCAACAGAGGCATCACTACATAGACCCGAAACTTCTTCTTCTCCCTGTGGCCGAGCCATTGATATGAAATGAAATGGAGTTAGGTCTGGCCAATTATGTTTTTTTTTTTTTCATGTTTGTATACATGTATGTATAGTTATGGCTGCACCTGTATGCTCGCAGGATTCTCTCTGTGAGTGCATCTCCAATGCTGTTGTGAATGGTTTTGTCAGCACAACTGATGAAGAACTGGTTCTGAGAGAAAGAGAGAAAGAGATTCAGTTTTGAGAATGAATTTCCATGCTGGTTCAAGCTAGTTGATGATGGTTAGTGATGGTCTGTTGCTGGTCTAGATAGTGGACCAGTACAGCCATTTTGTTCACCATAAATGTTAGGCACAATGTTAGGAACTGGCAGTCTCAGTCACCATTCACTTTCATTTAATTTATTTCCACACAATGAAAATGAATGGTGAATGAGGCTGTCATTCTGCCTAACAGTTACTTTTGTGTTCCACAGAAGAAAGTCATACAGGTTTGGAACAACATTAGGGTGAGTAAATGATAACAGAATTTAGATTTTTGGGTGAACTATCCATTTAATACACATTATATCCAGTTGTTACTCAAAAACAAAAAAACAAAAAGTGCTCTGTATGAGTCATTAGTATGCAGATGTATTGTACCTCTATGTAGATGAAATGTTTGCTGTTCTGGATGGCTGATATATAGGCTAAATGAATTGACTCCTCGTGGACCTTTGAGCCTATAGACCACTGGCACACAGACCTCAAAACCTTGTTTTTATGTTTGGGAAAAGAAGAAACATCACAATATATGATTTCATTGTCACACAACACATATTTCTAACAACTTATTGCAGCAAATTGCTGTTCTTTGGATTTTTCCTATTGTATTGTACCTATTCTGAAACTATTCTTGAAAAATTAAGTGAGAGCAACCTGGTCTTAAAGCAGTGTTTCCCAACCTTTTTCTGCCATGGCACACTTTTTACGACTAAAAAATTCTACAGCACACCACTATCCCACATAGGCTAACCATCGTCAATATTTTTCCTTTTCAAGAACTTGTCCATGTTTTCTGTCTGTCTTAGTAACGTGTTTACTTGTAATGTTTGAAATTCGGCTATGCAAAAAAAAACAAAAAAAACAAGTCACATAGGTAGGCTACGCTGTGTGAGGTCACAGGTGGCAAAAGCGCTAAATGGGTAGTGAAAAAATATCAAATTTGCTTCTTTTCTAATTTGTAGATTTAATCTTGCAATGCCACAACAAATTACAGGGATGCAAACTCATGAGGGGCGAAAAAGGTGAGACATTCACTGGTCCACAAACATTTTTTCTGGGGATATTTCTTTTAAAGATTAAGCTAAAAGCACCAATTCCAGTTATTTTAGTGATTCAAGTTTATTCAAGTTTACAGTTGCGCAGAATTAGCTGCAAAATAAAAAGTATTTTGGTGAGGCTTGCTTCTGTTTCACAAATTTGTTCAATTTTATTAACTGATTAGTTCAGCGACCCCTTCTGGAAATGTCACTAGGTGGCAACAAATGAGCGTCTTATGTGCTATGTGTGAGTCAGTGAATCATTTTTTTGAGTCATTCAAGACTGAAATCTACCAAGAGACTTTTTAGTGTTTAAGCATTAAAAGAAGAAAGCAGATCTATAGTCTTCCTTCAGTCTGAGTATTATTTTTCATCCAAAAAGACAACAATAATAGTCTAATAATAGTGAGTTTCAGTAAGGTCCTTACCTTCTCCTTTATTAAAACTTGCATGGCTACAAATCTACTGACTTCAGTATAAAAATTATAAACACAAAGCAGATCTATGGAATCATTTTCCTACAGTAGCCTATTTAAACTGCTGAGCATGGCTTTTATTAGAAAAGACCACAGTAATAGACAAATAATAATAATTTTGAGTTTCAATAATGTTCTTTTGTCATTGTAAAGCGCATTTCACATGAGTCGAGTCGAGGCGTCAACGCTCCGTTCAACACCAGCGTCAAGCGCCGCATTGCCCTCCACATGACAAGAGTTGCAGAAAGCACAGAGGGGCGATTTTACGAGTTTGCCACTTAAAAAAGTGGGAGGTGTGCACAATAAACATTGAAAACATGTATTTGGAAGAGACAAAAAAGCTTGCAGTTGCTTTGATAGCATAAAGTAATAAAAGGACTCATTTATGTTTAGGTCTAAGCGTTTTCTTGGAGACTGGGGTCTCTGATATTCATAAACGATAAGGTAATATTTAATTAAAAGAAATTATGAGACATTCAATGTTTCTTCACAAATATGGACAGTTTTTAAATATTTCTTGTTGCTTAATACTCTCAAAGACATTTTTGGTGAAGCAAAAACGTGTGTGTGAAAAATACTTTGGTGTAAATTGACGTCACTTCATAGACTTCAATGTATTCTGCAGTGCTGACGCGAGTCATGTGAAAGAACCATAACATGTATAAATATCAGTCACTTTTGCACGTTAATCATTGTTCTTCACAATCACAAAAGTGACTGATTGTGGTTTCAAAACGGCAAATTTCTCCGAAAGGTGAGGTGTTTGGATCCCTGAAATTATTATTGTTATTTTTTTCTACCACAGACGTTAAATAACTGTAAATGTAGGTGGGTCTGTAATACAAGTATTAAAATGTATAGTTCCCTATCTGTCACTCACTCGACGTTGTGTAGATGTAGTGACACTAGGGGTCACTTTTGGGAGCCCGAGACACCTCTGGTCATTGATAAAAGGCCGATGTAAATTGGTGAGTGGTATTTGCATACCACTCCCCCGGACATACGGGTATAAAAGGAGCTGGTATGCAACCACTCATTCAGATTTTCTCTTCCGAGCCGAACGGTCGATGTTCACTGAGCTGAATTCCCACGGCTGTTCATTCACCTCTGCTGGATCTGACGGTGTATTTCAGCGGCTTCTCCCCCCTCTGCACTGGTGCACTGCAGAGAATGCGCCTGGGCGCTTTGGCAGAAATAAAAGAGTATATTTATCTAAAAGAGTTTATTTCTCTAAAAGAGTGGACACACGGAACGTCTTTTTAAAGACACGTCTTTTTAAAGATGCCTTTCTGTTTGTGTGTTATTCCTGGTTGCGCTAATTATCTCCCACCCTCTGACGGCCACGATCACTGTCTTTCGTGTCTGGGTGCTGCTCACTCGGAGACAGCGTTCGTGGATGGGTCATGTACTCATTGCAAGAACATGTCCATGGCAACGATGTGGTAGCGGCTTACCTTTGTAAGAAAGCAAGCTACCACAGAGGCTCCCCGCCTCGGTCCTTCTACCCACGGGTATGAGGCCAGCGCGGCTAGCACTGGGGGCGATTTGGGGACCCCAATGGGACCACCTCCGCCGGGTATCCCCCCACGGATCTCCCATTCCCCAGCATGCTCGTCTGCCCCGATCGGGCTTCCGGATGAGTCCGCCAGCTCGTCTCACAGCGAGTTCGACCTCTTATTCGGAGCCCGTGAAGGTGATGAGCTCTCGAGTGCAGCATCGGAGAGCAGGCTCATCCAGTTGGACGCGGAAGCCTCAGCTGGGCTCCTCCCTTCGGGTGCAGTCGACCAGTCACAGGCTGACGTGGAGATGACGGACATGCTTTCCCAGGCAGCCGCGAGCATCGGGCTAGAGTGGAACCCTCCACTCTCCCCTGAACCCTAGCGGCTTGATGATTGGTTCCTGGGTTCACGGCGCCGCTCACAGCCACGCCCCGCCCCCCATTCCTTTCTTCCCGGAAGTGCATGAGGAGCTGACAAGGTCGTGGAAGGCACCTTTTACTGCCTGGTCCCGATCTTTCAGCTCCCCCGCCCTCACTACCCTTGATGGTGGGGCGGCTAAGGGCTATTCGTCAATCCCCCGGTGGATAAGGAGCTCGTGGTGCACCTATGCCAGCAGAGCGCTGCCACCTGGCACGGGTGCCCAAAGCTCCCGTCCAAGGCCTGTAGGTTTACGTCGTCCCTGATGGCCAAAGCCTACGGTGCCGCTGGACAAGCCGCCTCCGCCCTGCACACCATGGCTCTCCTGCATGTCCACCAAATCAAGGCACTAAAGGAACTGCACGAGGGTAGTTCCGCCCCGGGATTGATACAGGAGCTGCGCTCGGCGACCAACCTCGCTCTCCGGGCGACGAAGGTCACGGCGCAGTCTCTCAGGCGGGCGATGTCCACCTTGGTGGTCCAGGAGCGCCACCTTTGGCTCAAGCTGGTCGAGATGGGAGGGGCCGACAAGGCACGGTTCCTTGCTGCCTCCATTTCCCAGGTTGGCCAGTCCGGCGACACCGTCAAGGACTTTGCCCAGCAGTTCTCAGCGGTGAAGCAGCAGTCGGAGGTTATCCGGCATGTCCTGCCCAGGCACGGCTCAAGAACCCGCACCCCGTCTGCTCGTCGCCAAGGGCATCCCCCTGCGGTGACTGCACCTGCCCTTGCGGCCCGGCCCTGGCATGGAGCCCACCACAGGAAGCAGATGCCACCCGTCTCACAGCCGCCAAGAACCCGTGAAAGGTTTCGAAGTGCCCGAGACGGGCGACCCAGGGACGAGGAAACCCACTGCTCTGGAGCTGGTAAGCAGACCACTCCATCCCCCGGTGGAGGGCCGGGAGGAGAATCTTTTGTTACCTTTGCATTTAATTGCGCCGCATGCCCAAGTGGCTGCGGTACCCAAGAGTTCAGCAAGAGCGGTTTCCTTGTACCCTGGGTCACATACCCGGTGTGCACGGCCGTGGCCACTCCGCTCGGGTTGATGCATATGAGACCGCATCAGCACTGGCTTCAGACTCGAGTCCCGAGATGGGCAGGGCGCCGCGGGACACATCGCGTGGCCATCACGCCGATCTGTCACCACCTCTTCAGCCCTTGGACCGACCTCACATTTCTACGAGCAGGCATTCCCCTAGAGCAGGTCTCCAGGCACGACGTGGTTATGACAGATGCCTCCAAAACGGGCTGGGGCTCTGTATGCAATGGGCACGCAGCCGCCGGCTCATGGACGGGCCCGCGGCTGCGTTGGCACATCAACTGCCTCGAGTTGCTGGCAATTCTGCTCGCCCTGCGGAGGTTTCGGCCGTTGATCCAGGGCAAGCATGTGTTAGTTCGGACAGACAAAACGGCAACGGTAGCATATGTCAACCATCAAGGCGGACTGCGCTCCCATTGTATGTCACAACTCACCAGCCGTCTTCTCCTCTGGAGTCAGCAGCACCTCAAGTCGCAGCGAGCCACTCACATCCCAGGCAACCTCAACACTGCAGCGGACGTGCTGTCATGGCAGGTTACACTCAGGGGAGAGTGGAGACTCCACCCTCAGGTGGTCCAGCTGATTTGGAGTCAATTCGGGCAGGCACAGGCAGACCTGTTCGCCTCCCAAGAATCCTCGCACTGCCTGCTCTGGTACGCCCTGTCCGAGGCACCTCTCGGTATAGACGCGCTGGCACACAGCTGGCCCCCTGGACTTCGCAAATATGCATTTCCCCCAGTGAGCCTACTTGCACAGACCCTGTGCAAGGTCAGGGAGGACGAGGAGCAGGTTGTCCTGGTAGCACCCCACTGGCCCACCCAGACTTCTTTCTCAGGGATGGGGCACCATCTGGCACCCGCGACCAGACCTCTGGAATCTCCATGTTTGGCCCCTGGACGGGACGCGGAAGACTTAAGCGGCCTACCACCCGCGGTGGTAGACATGATCACTCAGGCTAGGGCCCCCTCTATGAGGCGCCTGTATGCCTTTAAGTGGTGTCTGTTCGATAAGTGGTGTTCTTCCCGACACGAAGACCCCCAGAGATGCGCAGTCAGATCAGTGCTTTCCTTCCTGCAGGAGAGGTTGGAAGGGCGGCTGTCCCCCTCCACCTTGAAGGTGTATGTAGCCGCTAAAGCAGCACACCATGACACAGTGGATGGTAAGTCCTTAGGGAAGCACGACCTGATCATCAGGTTCCTGAGAGGCGCCAGGAGGTTGAATCCCTTCAGACCGCACCTCGTTCCCTCATGGGACCTCTTTGTAGTTCTTCAGGGTCTACGGAAAGCCCCCTTTGAGCCCTTGCAGTCAGCTGAGTTTAAGGCACTCTCTTTGAAGACTGCCCTCCTGACCACGCTCACTTCCATCAAGAGGGTAGGAGACCTGCAAGCGTTCTCTGTCAGCAAAACGTACCTGGAGTTCGGTCCGGGCTACTCTCATGTGATCCTGAGACCCCGACCAGGCTATGTGCCCAAGGTTCCCACGACCCCTTTTAGGGACCAGGTGGTGAACCTGCAAGTGCTGCCCCAGGAGGAGGCAGACCCAGCCCTGACGTTGCTGTGTCCGGTGCGCGCTTTACACATCTATTTGGATCACACGCAGAGCTTTAGAGTCTCTAAGCAGCTCTTTGTCTGCTTTGGTGGACAGCGGAAAGGAAGCGCTGTCTCCAAGCAGAGGATCGCCCACTGGCTCATTGATGCCATAACAATGGCTTAACACGCCCATGCCTCCGAGCCCATTCTACCAGGGGTGTAGCGGCCTCCTGGGCCTTGACCAGTGGTGCCTCTCTAACAGACATTTGCAGAGCAGCGGGCTGGGCAACACCCAACACCTTTGAGAGGTTCTACAATCTCAGGGTGGAACCGGTTTCGTCCCGTGTACTGGCACGCACAAGCAGGTATGTCCGGGACAGCTGGCCAGGTGTATTGCTTGTGCATAGTGCCTTTCACCTCTCCTGAGCTGAAGACGTGCACCATTGACTCCCAGTAGTGTTCACAAACTGTGTTCCCTGGTTGATTTCCTCTGAGCCCTGTGGCAGACGAGTATGCGGAGAAACTCGCTGCCGGCTCAGTACACATGCTAATTAAGCCATGTACTGGGGTAGGTGCTCCGCATGTGGTGGTTCCCCATAGGTAACCCCATGTGACGTATATCTTCTGCTAATTCGTTTCCCTGTTGGTAAACTGCGTCTTCTTTGGGCAGAGGCCCCTCTGCCCCAGTCACCATGCTTGTAGAAACTCATCCCCCGCAGGGTAGGACCTACCATGGGACTTCTCCACATGACATACTTCCGACAAATCTCGGCAAGACCATGTGATGTATTTCCACTTAAATACCCCCGCCCGGGAGGAGTGTGGTCTCCGTGGTGTCTTCCCCTTGGGAGGGACACCCCCTGACGTAGATCTGGTGGCTCCAGTCAGTTAATTCCTTTTTTTGGGGGGGAGAGGAAAAAAAGAGGATAAGAGGCCACGACTGGGCTAGCCTGTCTCTATCTTTTGGGCAGTTGACTTGTCCCCGAAGGCCCGTTCAACACTCAAAACAGCGTTGGGGGAGGTTACGTGTCAGCCTGGTGCGCTGGCTACGAGGCACATAGTGGTCTGCCTGTCACACACCGCCAGTTCACGTAACACAGTTCAGCCAGTTGTGGTGTTTCGTATAGGGACCCCTAGTGTCACTACATTGACATAACGTCAAGTGAGTGACAGATAGGGAACATCCTGGTTACTTGCGTAACCTCCGTTCCCTGATGGTGGGAACGAGACGTTATGTCCCTCCTGCCACAACACTGAACTACCCACTGAAATGGCCGGGACCTTGTCTCGGCTCCTCAGCACAAAACCTGAATGAGTGGTTGCATACCAGCTCCTTTTATACCCGTATGCCGGGGAGAGTGGTATGCAAATACCACTCGCCAATTTTCATTGGCCTTTTATCAAAGACCAGAGGTGTCTCGGGCTCCCAAGAGTGACCCCTAGTGTCACTACATCGACACAACATCTCGTTCCCTCCATCAGGGAACAGAGGTTACGCAAGTAACCAGGATGTTTTTCAAATGATGTTAGAGTAAAAGTGTTTCAATATCATAACACAGCTGTGTGTGAGTAACAGAGTGAAAAATATATTTAGATATTATATAATTTATAAAGTCATAAACAGCCATAGTACCCATTTGTATGTCACACTTTGCTTTCTATGACACTATCGGTTAGGTTCAGGTTTAAGGTTTAAGGTAGGGAGGATGGTTTTGTTGATTTAAATCTCGAAGCATTAACCTTAAAGGTGAATTTTATTTTTTCCTCCTAAAAGTAAAAAGTAAAAAGTAATTTTTAACTCAATATATGTAAGAAATCATGACCACGCTCATTAAAATGAAGACTCCAGTCATATCAGTTACCTTATAAAAGCTGTTTTATTCTACATGGAGAGAGTCCGCACATGGGGGCAGCCATGTCAGAATCACATGACCAGCCGAATACTACTCTCTTGATCTCACTAACCATCCTGTTATTTGAGACTTTCACTCATTAATTAAAGTAATCATGGCTGACTGTGAATACTAAATTTCTTCAATGGCATCTGAAACTGAAAACTATTGATTTTAAATTATGCTGCATCCAAGCCGCTAGGTGTCAGTGTAAGTCCAAGATGACACAAAGACAAAAGTTACTGAGTGCACCTTTTAAAATCCAATTTTTGGGAAAAAATTTAACTTGCTTTAATTTAGCGCCACATAGTGGACATTTCACCTCGGACCTGCCATGATACGTGTAGGAACCATGTTATATATTTAGCAATTAAAAGCATATTAAAGGTGCTGTAAGCGATTTCAACCATTCTACTTCCATGAGACTGAGCCGTTCAATTAGCCACACCCCCTCTTTCCAAAACCCCAAACTACAAAGATACCAAAATGAGCTTTATTAAGAGCAGAAACGGTTGTAAAAACAACAGTAATAAAATAGCTCCCTCAACTGACAACTGTTATGAACAACATGGTCTCAATAATTCGCTGCAATTACAATACTATGAGAATGCGCAAAATGATTGACAGGTAGAAAACGTCATTGTCCGTGGACTGCGGACACATTTTAGTTTGCTGTTTACAAAGTCTAGAGTTGTCACAGAGACCGGTTAGCTATCTCAGGGCACTTATTTAATTAATATCGTTCAGGAAGTAGGATAATTTTTGCATACCTTTCCATGAAAAACTCTGCACTTTCAAAACCACTAAAGTAGACCAAAGTGCTGTACAGAGATAAAATAAATATTGCATAAAAAATAAAACAGACTAAAAACAATTATCACAATAAGACAGTATTAAAATACGTATTTAAAAGCCAGTGAGAATAAACAGGTCTTAAAACCGCTCTTAAAGGCATCAATAGAGGTAGTGGATTTGACAAACAAAGGCAAATCATTCCATAATTTTGACGCCGCAAAAGAAAAAGCACGGTCACTCATGCACTTCAAACGAGACTGGGGAACTGTGAGGCACAGCTGGTCGGTAGAACGGAGAGACCTCTGGAAAACATTTATTTGTTACAAATTGCTGAATCATTTCAAATGAACTAATGAACACCAAACTGTGAATAAAATAGAGAAAAACTTTCTCTTATATATTCATGTACATTTTAACCTAGTTGATGTTGATAAAACAAATGTCCACAGACACTTTATGCACCAACTTCCCAAACGCAAGTGCGTAACTCTGACAATATTGTAAAGTTCAAAAGAGGAACCCAAATGGTTTGGTGTTGTGCTATCTCACCTGTATGTTAGCCTGTGTGGATTTGCCTTCATACTCAGCTGGCACCAAGGGTGCAGAGATAGACTTGGGCATGAGGCAGGGGTAGCACGTCGCCCCCGACCGCTTTTTCACCAACTAGCAGATAAAAGGAGAGTTGATTGGGATCAGAGAGTACGCCCGTCATTGACTCCAAAATCACACCCCTAAAGAGCGCTAATTACTGTGCCACATCTAGATAGCCTGTTGGGCTGACCATCGACCCCTTCTTCGTACCTCCACTCCCCAGAGATGGCGGACTTGTTTCAGGCTGAATAAAAGTCTCTTTTCATTCGTTCAGTCTTAGACAGTGGTGCTGATTACAGTAAATTGATGGCCATGTGTATATGAAGGTTTTCTGTAACTAAGGTTTTAATGGCTATTGTCCTAACTAGACTATACTCAGACTGTTTTCAACTGGGCCCAGCACATGGTTCAAAGGTCGTTTGAACATGAGACAAGCTTTGTTTCCCAGGAAACAAAGGAAACTGTGTTGCCACCCTCCACCAATTATCTGCATATGGAGGCAACAATGGTTTTTATCTTTTTTGTTTTCCATGCTATTTTGTTGTACTATTTTTGTTTTTGATTCAACTTTCTTAAGGGTGTTTAATTCTTCTGTGGAACATAAAAAGAGATTTTAGGTACAATGTTAGCCTCAGTCACCATTTACTTTCATTGTATGGAAATTAAACATTCTGCCTAACATCTCTTTTTGTGTTCTGCAGAAGAAAGAAAGCTATACGGGTATGGAACAACATATGGGTCAGTAAATTATGACAGAACTTTAATTTTTGGGTGAACAATCCCATTCTTTTCATCTAATTTGTTTTATTCCAAACGTTTTTCTTAAAACAAAGCTAAACATGACCTTGACCTTTTCAAATCAAATAAAAAATGTGATTTGTTCTGTTAAGATGGAGTTTCTTCTGAAGTATTATTTTGCCTGACGTTTTCACCCCATTTGAAGGAAGTGCTCGCAGTGCAAATTAGCGAGCTGTATGCCATGTCAGCTTACACTGTGGGCAAGTGGTAATCTGGACTGTGTGGTTATAAACAGATGGTTCTCAGACAATTAACAACTGGCATAATGTGTTGATTAAAATCCATTGAGCCCTGATGAGGGAGAACTAACATTAACTCTGCTCATGGGCTGTTGGCAGTTGCCCAAGTAATACTCATAACCCTAGTGACCTTGATAGTGAATCACATGTCTGAATCACCAGTTAAAAAAAAAAAAAAAAAAACTAATTTATTAAACTAATTTATTTCTATTTCAGGATCAAAACTTATGGGGTCAGTTTAAAACTGATCATGTGGTAGGAGAGTGGGGAACAGATACCAGTTCTACTTCTGTTTGATATAGGCCTATATGGCAGCTAATAATAAGTTTATCACAGATATATAAATTTATTATTACAAACAATATTTTATTTAAATGCAATTATTTTATTAATTATTTATATTTATAAATACTGTTACAATTATTTTAATAAATATTATTTTGTTAATCTTTTTAAAAGTAAAATATAAAATATTCTTAAAATTAAAATAAGATTTTATCCTTGGGATAAAATATGTATACTTAATGAATTATAATAATGTGTGTTGCAGCAAAACAACCAAACAATCTGTTTTAGATTTAAGTATAATTTGTTTTAAGTATAATTATTTTTATTTTAAATATAGTATAAGGATATTAAGATATATCTTAATAAGAATATATTAAGACACACTGTACCTTAGTAGCCTATTAAAATAATATTAATATTAAAATAATTTCCACATACACAGATCAACCAAAACAATCACAGGTGAAGCGAATAACGTTGATCATCTCCTAACAAGGCCACATGTCAAGGTCTGGGTAGATTAGATGGAAGCGAACAATCAGTAGAAATGGGCGGGAATAAAGACCTGAGCGACCAAATTGTTATGGCCAGATGACTGGGTCAGAGCATCTCTGAAATGGCAAGGCTTGTGGGGTGCTCCCATTCAGCAGTGGTGAGTACCTACCAAAAGTGGTCCGAGGAGGGACAAACCACAAACCAGCGACAGGGTGTTCGATACACGAGGGCAATGAAGGCTATCCCGTCTGATCAGAAACCGACAGAGGGTCTACTGTGGCACAACTCACAGAAAATTTTAATGATGGTGATGGGAGGAATGTGTCACAACACATAACGCATTGCACCCTGCTGCATATGGGGCTGCATAGCCACAGAAGTGCCAACATCAGAAGCAGAGAAGGAAGTTTAAACCCACTCTGCCTTCAGTTATTACTGGAAACGTAAGATTCCTCGCTAATAAGATGGAAGATTTCACGACGCTGATGAAGAGTCAGTGGTAATATCGCGAGTGCAGTATCGTGTGTTTCACAGAGACATGGCTGAATGGACTGACCCCAGAGACAACGTGGCAATTAAAGGCTTTCAAATTGTGCGGGCAGATTGGAAACCTAAAGAAAGTGGTAAGAGGAGAGGAGGGGGACTGGCAGTGTTTGTGAACAATAAATGGTGTAATCCAGGGCACATCACGGTCAAAAAACAACTTTGTACAGTGGACATTGAACTGTTAACGGCAAGCCTGCGGCCATACTATCTACCTAGGGAATTTTCGCATGTGATTGTTACTGCAGTGTATGTACCACCTACAGCCGATGCAGCCTTAGTGTGTGGTGTTATTCATAACCACGCAGCTGGACTACAGACCTTGCATCCACAAGCACTTTTCCTAATAACGGGGGATTTTAATCACGTTTCGCTTGCATCTGTTCTGCCAACTTTTACCCAGTTTATAAAATGTCAAACCAGAGACAATAAACTTTGGACCTTTTATATGCCAATCTCAGTGATGCATACAGTGCCTCTCCACTCCCACCGCTTGGCAAATCTGATCATAATTTGGTTCACTTGCTATGTAGATATAAGCCACTTGTTCAGCAACAGCCAATTATGACCAGAACAGTGAGGAAATGGTCGAATGAGGCGTATGATGCATTAAGGGACTGTTTTAGAATTACGGACTGGAATGTTCTCTGTGATATTCATGGAGATAATATTGATGAGCTCACTCAATGTGTCACAGGGTACATAAACTTCTGTGTGGACAGTGTTTTGTCAACAAAGACTGTGCGCTACTTCCCAAATAACAAGCCATGGGTCACCAGTGAACTTAAGGCCCTCTTGAATGAGAAGAAATCAGCCTTTAGAGCAGGTGATAAGGAGGCACAGAGAAGGGTGCAGAGGGAGCTGAAGATGAGAGTTAAAGAGGGATAGGAGGCATATAGGAAAAAACTAGAGGACAGCCTTCAGAACAACAATGTGAGAGAGGTGTGGAATGGAATGAGAAAGATTTCTGGATATAAGATGTTAAGCAGCCAGCATCGAGAACAGGGTCTGGACAGAGCCAATGAGCTGAATATGTTTTTTTAATTGGTTCAGCTCTGATCCATCTACTGACTCTGTACCAACCACTCTGTTACCATCAACTATTCCACTAGCAGTGCCACCTCCAGCACCCCTCAAATATTGCCATCACATTTACCAATACAATCCATTCATACCCCCACTCCCCACTCTCCATATGGCCTGTACATTACAACTGACCAGGTGGAGAGGGAATTGAGGAGGCTCCATGCTGGGAAGGCAGCCGGCCCTGATTGCATAAGCTCAAGGGTCCTTAAGGTATGTGCAGAACAGCTGAGCGGAGTGGTGCTGCGGATGTTTAATATGAGCTTGAGTCTGGGAAAGGTTCCGGTCCTCTGGAAGACTTCCTGTGTGGTGCCAGTGCCAAAAAATTGGGAACTGTGAAGATATGAATGACTTCAGACTAGTGGCGTTGACATTGCATATGATGAAGACACTGGAGAGGATAGTCTTGCCCCACCTTAAATCCCAGGTTGGAACTTTATTGGATCCCCTGCAGTTTGCCTACCAGTCACAAGTGGGAGTGGAGGATGCCATCATCTACACAAGGCTTATCTATATTTGGTGAAGCCAAGGAATATGGTGAGATTTATGTTCTTTGATTTCTCGAGTGCTTTTAATTCTATACAGCCACGCTTACTTCAAGATAAGTTAAGGACAGCACATGTAGATGTACCTACTGCAAGATGGATTACGGACTATCTGACATGCAGACCGCAGTGTGCGTCTACAGAACTGTATTTCAGATTTGACAGTCAGCAATGCAGGTGTGCCACAGGAGACTGTTTTGGCACCATTTCTATTCACTTTTTTCACCTCTGATTTCAAATATAACACGGAGGCATGCCACCTCCAGAAATGTTCTGATGACTCTGTGATCATGGGGTGTATTAGTGAAGGAAAGAATGAGGAGTACAGGAGCCTGGTGGAGAACTTTGTGGACTGGTGTAAACGGAACCACCTCCAGCTTACCACCAATAAAACCAAAGAGTTGTTGATTTCAGGCAGGCAAAACCAGCACTGTCTCCTTTCAGTATTCCTGGGGAGGACATTCAGATAGTTACCTCCTATAAATATTTTGGAGTGCACTTGGACAATAAGTTTAGCTGGGCCACCAACACAGACATTATATATAAAAAATCCAGAGCCGACTCTATTTTTTGAGGAGGCTGAGATCTTCTGAGTTCGGGGGGTAATGCTCCATTCCTTCAATGAGTCTGTGGTGGCAGCAGTACTCTTTTATGCTGTTGTGTGTTGGGGGAGCAGCATTAGGGCTGGTGACTTGAACAGACTGAACAAACTGATAAGAAAAGCCAGTTCTGTTTTGGGGATCAGTCTTGACCCCCTAGAGGTGGTGATGGAGAGAAGAATGCTGGCTAAGCTCTCAGCCATTATGTACAACACCTCTCACCCATTACACAGTATTGTTGATGCACAAAAGAGCACATTTAGCCTCCTCGATGTAAGAAAGAATGCTACTTTAGGTCCTTTATATCTGCAGCAATTATGATGTACAACAGTAAACTGAACTGAACATATTAAGCACACTGTTTTAATTGTGCATATACTGTGTAAATTTTTATGAATTTATCTACATATATATATATATATATATATATATATATATATATATATATATATATATATATATATATATATATTATTATAATTATTATTATTATTATTATTATTTTACCTTTTTAATATATTGGGTTGTATGCATTGACTAGCACTATTATGAGCAGCAAGGTTGTTGGATATATAATATATGGAATGACATTGTGTGTTATGTTTGCCATGCTTACATAACATTTCTGCAAGTTACATTTTTAAATTCTATTATTATTACTACTGCAGTATGATGATGGTGTTTGATTATTTATTTATTTAATATTTATTATTGTATTATGTTGCATTTACTGTATTGCTATTGTTCTGTTTTGCGGTATCTATGTCTCTGCTGCTGTAACGCCTCAATTTTCCTCCTGGGATAAATAAAGTAGTATTGTATTTTATTGTATTGTATCGTATTGTATCGTAAACTTGAATACCTAAAATTCAGCTGTGTGAAATGAAAAGTCCTCTAATATATATTATATTGTCTCTGACACAAATCAGTGACAGAATTTTGCTAACTTCTTTCTTTGTTGTAAACGTCGTTCCCTAATCAACAGCAAACAATATAAATGAGACTAGTCTGTCTTTGAGCTGTAAATTCTCATTTCCACTAAACACCTCATCAGTGGCATTCAACTGCCTTTTGTTTGTCCTCCTCTGCCGCACACACACCTGTCTTCCTCTCCTTTAATTATTCACCAGCAGAGTGTCTGATCGGTAGCCAAGTCTGAAATATGACTGGCATAATCCTAAGGAAATCATACAGGCCTCAAACCAATTCAATTACCGAACAATCAAAGTAAAAAGGCCTCTAATTGCTCTAAAAGGAGGCTGAGAGAGCAGGCAGCCATTGAATGCTGATGCCTTTCAGAACAGGACACAATGAGCAACTGCAGGGGGTGCTAAGCTCAAGCTAATAAAGATGCTTTTTCAAAAAAGACTAGAGAGAGGCCGGGTTCATGCATGCTCTCTGATCTATAGTTCGAAGAATTTGGGTTCTGAATGGAGGTGGTAAATGTGCACATTCTAACATTTAAAAATTTTGATTTTTCTGGACATTCAAGAACATATGAATAAATGCCATATAATAAACAATATATTATGTGGCATAAAAATAGTAATTTATTTGTAACTCTCCATTATACTAGTTACAAAGTAACATTTTATTGCCCAGAGTTTGTGCTTTTATTCCTCAGAAGATTTGTGGAGTTCCCAGTTACGGTTCATTTAAAGGAATAGTTCACACAGATGTGTATGACTTTCTTCTGCAGAACACAAACAAAGATTTTTGGAAGAATATCTCAGCTCTATAGGTCTATACAATGCAAGTGAGTGGTGACCAAAACTTTAAAGCTCCAAAAAGCACATAAAGGCAGCATAAAATTAATTAATGTAACTCCAGTGGTTTAATCCAAGTCTTCTGAAATCCAATCGGTTTTGGTTGAGAACAGACCAAAATGTAACTCTTTTTTCACTGTACATCTTACCATTGCCGTCTTTAGGCATGATCATGATTTCAACATCGATTACACTTCCTAGTGCTTGACGCATGCGCAGAGCACTAGATGGTGCTAGGAAGCATTCTCAAGCTTGACATCATGCTCGCAAAGGAAACTGTTGATGTCAAGATTTATAGTAAAGTAGGAGTTATATTTTGGTCTGTTCTCACCCAAAATCAACTGGATCGAATCAGAAGACATTAATTCACCACTGGTCTGATGGTTTATTTTTATTCTGCTTTATGTGTTTTTTGGAGCTTCAAAGTTTTGGTCACCATTCACTTGCATTGTGTGGACCTACAGAGCTGAGATATTCTACTAAAAATCTTTGTTTGTGTTCTGCAGAAGAAAGTCATACACATCTGGGATGGCAGAAAGGTGAGTAAATAATGAGAGAATTTTCATATTTTTGTGAACCATTCCTTTAAGTATCAACTCAAATGTTTCTCCTAAAACAAATGAGAGTAATAGTACAGAGCCATAAAATTAGGATATCATAGCCCAGACAATTTTGTCTTTGAAAAACATAAAATAAAATAAAATTGATTAGAAATGTTTGAGTTCATATTGAAATCTTTTGATTTCAGACTTTGGTGCTGTATCTTGACAAATTTGATTGCATTTTGTGACTGTTGAAGTCTCTTCTAAAAGGGATTTTTACAGGAAAAAAATCTGAGAAACAAGAGACTTGAGCGAAAGTCTCTGTTTGCTTGCATTTAAACTCATTGCTGTCTAGGAGAAACAATTGAGATGTTATCTGCTTTCTCCTACCTTTGTAAAGTTCCACCTCTGTATGAAATGTCTTGCAATATCTCTTGCAGCCTTCCCATGAACCAAAATGCCAGTATCATGCCAGGGCATCCGTGGTGTTTTATACCTGTCAATGAAATCTGAACCAGAGAAAAATAAACAACAAACAATCGCCATAATTAATAATAACATTATCCAAGTCATTATACAGGGATGACAGACAGGCCCTTTGAAGCCATCACAGGGTGGCCTGTCTCTATCACTGGCTTTGACAATTCACAATTGTCTTAGAATATTTCAATGCATATCTATCTGACTCCTCCATTCTCCTGCTGTGTCCAACCCGGTTGGTAGTATGTAGAAAACCACGACTTCACATTCAAAAGCAGAGATGCAAAAATGGAGTTATCTCCCTCTTGAGAGAGAATAGAGCTGGGAAATAACCCCATACTGACTGCCAAATGGGATATTTGGAAACAACTTCCACTTCTTTCCCTCATTCCTGTGTTTGTGAGAGATTGCTTCATTTGATGATTTGACTGAAAACATCAAAGTGTGTGCTTTACAGTTGTCATTTTTTGTTTTGCTTGTTTGTTTTTTGCCTCAAGGCCTAAAGCTGTACTGTTGCAATGAAAGCACTGAAAAATTTACAGTATATGTGTTCTCAAGAGACATGCATATTGTTTTATTAAAGCAAAAAACTGAGGTCTACATTTAAATTGAAGACATTTCAGCTGTGGTTGTAGGTTCTGATATTACAGATAATTAAAATTAAACATTAAATTTGGTGTAGATGTAAATTAAGGCATACCGTCAAATGGCTTGTTGAGCTTGACCCAGTCTTTGAGGATGAAGTTGCAGTAGTCTTTTCCATGCCAGAATCGAGTCTCCCCACAGAGTTCAGTACTGCCAATGTAACTTCTGAGGGAACTGGTTTCTAAAACAGACAGACATATATACATATGCAAAACACTCTACATATATATAATTATAGAGATAAATCATTGTAATATATCAGTTCTGATCAAAGGAATTCAGATGGCTATAACACAGACTAAGAAAAAACTGTCACTTATCACATTAGTTTCCATAGCTGTGTTATTCAAAGTCATCATAGCATCAGTTAATAATGGCAATGAGTTATAAACAGTGCTCTGTGCATCAAGGATGTAAACATACAGTTGTGCTCAAAAGTTTGCATACACTTGGTAGAGAATTGAGAATTGGTAATATATGTACCATTTTTAAAGAAAACATGAGTGAGCAGGCAAAACACATTTCTTTTATTTCTGATGGGATTCATATTCAACTGTAGGTTATAACAGAATGGCACAATCATAAAACAAAACATGGCAACAAAGAAAAAAATGAAATGTCCCCTGTTCAAAAGTCTGCATACCCTTAGTTCTTAATACTGTGTATTGCCCCCTTTAGCATCAATGACAGCGTGCAGTCTTTTGTAATAGTTGTCTATGAGGCCCCAAATTCTTTGAGGTGGTATAGCTGCCCATTTGTCTTAGCAAAATGCTTCCAGGTCATGCAAAGTCTTTGGTCGTCTTGCATGAACCGCACGTTTGAGATCTCCCCAGAGTGGCTCGATGATATTAAGGTCAGGAGACTGTGATGGCCACTCCAGAACCTTCACCTTTTTCTGCTGTAACCACTGGAGGGCCAACTTGGCCTTGTGCTTAGGGTCATTGTCATGCTGGAAAGTCCAAGAGCATCCCATGCACAACTTTCGTGCAGAAGAATGCAAATTGTCTGCCAGTATTTTCTGATAACATGCTGCATTCATCTTGCCATCAATTTTCGCAAGATTCTCCGTGCCTTTAGAGCTCACACACCCCCAAAACATCAGTGAGCCACCACCATGCTTCACAGTGGGGATGGTATTCTTTTCACTATAGGCCTTGTTGACCCCTCTCCAAACATAGCGCTTATGGTTGTGACCATAAAGCTCTATTTTGGTCTTGTCACTCCAAATTACAGTGTGCCAGAAGCTGTGAGGCGTGTCAAGGTGTTGTCGGGCATATTGTAACCAGGCTTTTTTGTGGCATTGGTGCAGTAAAGGCTTCTTTCTGGCAACTTGACCATGCAGCTCATTTTTGTTCAAGTATCGTCGTATTGTGCTCCTTGAAACAACCACACCGTCTTTTTCCAGAGCAGCCTGTATTTCATCTGAGGTTACCTGTGGGTTTTTCTTTGTATCCTGAACAATTCTTCTGGCAGTTGTGGCTGAAATCTTTATTGGTCTACCTGACCTTGGCATCAAGAGATCCCCGAATTTTCCACTTCTTAATAAGTGATTGAACAGTACTGACTGGCATTTTCAAGGCTTTGGATATCCTTTTATATCCTTTTCCATCTTTATAAAGTTCCATTACCTTGTTACGCAGGTCTTTTGACAGTTCTTTTCTGCTCCCCATGGCTCAGTATCTAGCCTGCTCAGTGCATCCACGTGAGAGCTAACAAACTCATTGACTATTTATACACAGACACTAATTGCAATTTTAAAAGCCACAGGTGTGGGAAATTAACCTTTAACTGCCATTTAAACCTGTGTGTGGTCTGTAACAAGGTCAAACATTCAAGGGTATATAAACTTTTGATGAGGGCCATTTGGGTGATTTCTGTTATCATTATGATTTAAAAAGGAGCCAAATAACTATGTGATATTAAATGGCTTCATATGACCACTATCCTTAAATAAAAGACAGTTGTTTTTACATGATCAGTCATATTTTCAAAATCAATGCCAAAATTTCACAATTTCTGCCAGGGTATGCAAACTTTTGAGCAAAACTGTATATTCATGATTGTGGGGACCAAAGGCAGAATTAAAAATATCTGACTTTGAAAAACTCAATAATAATAAACAACTAAAATGAATATTTGGCCCCCTTATTGTAAATGGTTGTTACAACCATGGTGTGAATGCATATCTGTGTGCTTGTGTTTGTGTGTGTGTGTGTGTGTGTGTGTGTGTGTGTGTGTATGAATTTACATATATTGGATTCACATGTTATTGCATGCCGATGTGTTTGATTGTATGGGTATGTGTGTACTAACCATATGGCAAAGGGAGAGAGTGATGCAGGCCAAGAGAATACGAGTCGCTGGAATGTAGAGATAAGCTCTTGGTGTAACATTCCCGAGCAAGCAGTCTCCTAGAATTAGGGCTGTTCCTGCTACTGTAATATTCTATACACAGAACACACAAAACACTTAAATATCAGTAAACCACCTGCTCCATGACTGATGTCTACCCAAGTACAGTAGCAGTTTGAAAAAACATTTACAGGACAATTAATGGTATTTGGACAATTAAAGGTTTGTAGTTTCTGCACCACTAGAGACACCAGACAAAATCAAACAAATAAAGACTGTTTTTAAACAAGTTTCAAACAAATGCCACTAAATTAGAGATATTTAGTTAAATATCAAAACAAGTGGCATTTTCAAACAAATTATGCTAGACCTGTTCTCAGAACTAAATTAATTTTTCTTAGCCATTTTTGGTCATTGTTTGCTCAAGTTTACTTTAGTGGAGGAATGAAGTCAGTTTCCCTCAAGTTTACACAGGTGGCCTGGCAGAGTAGGTATAGTTCATTGCATTAACTATAGACATGTTCCACTATTTTTGACAATCAGAAAGTGTCGAAATACTTTTTATACTAATTTTCAACAGTATATTTATTATTTTATCATTTTAAATGCAACATTCTTTTTTGAGTTCTTTTTGTGAAATGTTTTGCTTCAAAAGTGGGTATTTCTTTAAAATAAATGACACTTTATTTGATATTTTGCAATCTAATCATGCAATGATTTTCATACAGTTTTAAGTGCAGCTTTAGTGTCTAAATACAGGCCACTGTGTATACGGCTAAATTTGGTATAATATTTAGCCAGACAATTATATAAAATATATATATAAATTGTATATAAAATACAAACATATCTCTATAACCTGGAGTCTGATGTCACATTTATTTTGTTGAATTCCTCTTACTAGACTCTGTTCCATCAGAACTATGCCGACTTTTCTCCTCTGAGGGGGTTCTTAGCAGTCTTCCTGTTGGGAGTGTGAGGCTCAGGTTGGTCTCTCCTTGTTCCTCCACAATGGGAAGTGTGAAGCTCCCACAGTTCTCCCCTGGATCCTCCACTGAGCCATTCTGAAAGTCTTCAACCACCACACTAAACTTCATCTCCCCGTCCTCCTCCACTGTGCCAACTGGCTGCTACAGGACAAAAATGAACACAATCTGGTTGACTCTAAAAAGATGTCTAGCAAGTTCCAATGGTTCCGGGAGACTATATTCAATATAAAACATATAATTAAGACAGCATAAAATTTGTAGTTTCATAAGCTTTGGTATTTTTTAAAGCCTCTCGTTAACCACTCAACATTACAAAAAAATCTAAAGTTACAGACATTTTAAATCAAAGACCCTAATGTGTGGAGTTCATGGCTGCATCCTAATGCTTCTAGTACTAAATATGTATTTTGCTGGCGATGAGAAAGTACATACTTTTGATTATGTAGTAAAGTCTTGATTCCACAGACCCTGTGTTGCTAACTGTTAGCATACTGCCTGCATTTAAGTGTTAAAGTCCCCTATGGAAAAAATTATAAAAATATTTACCAGCCTAAGCTGGTTTAGTAGTATTAGCTGGTCACTCAGGCTTGTCTGGTTTAGAGGGGTTTTGGGCACTTGTCAGCTGGTCAGGCTGCATGGGAGACCAGCTGACTGACCAGCTAAACCAGCTGAATACCATCTTGGCCAGGCTTGGAGACCTAGACTATCTTAAAAAGTGTGCAAACTTCAGCCTTGCATTCCTGAAAAAGCCTCTTCCATAGTGGGAGGGGTTGTAGCTAAAATTAGTCCAAAATATGTGCATACATGTACACACACTTGGAAAATTGAAAATATTACGCCTATACAGTCTGGGCACCTTTGGTGCAGTATGGATTGTATGCAATTTGGGATGAAGCCCATGTCTGCCTACATTGATGGATTCTATCTACACTGTATAGTGTAATTTAAAAATGTAATGAAATTTTAGTCCGAATTGCCGCTGGTGCCAAAAAACCCAAGACAATACTTTTTCCATATGTACATTTCCCAGTACTTCGTTCCACAGTGACAAACTTCCATGTTATCTATGGCTGAAATACTGAGCAAGCTGTCAGCCTGCAGTGGTGGTAATGGCCACCCATGTGGCATCGGCCCTGGGAAGCTATGACTTAAACGCTAGTGTAAGTGACTCCAGTCTGCTGTGCCGAGTCTGAACATGGATAAAATGCCCTCTGATGTGTCTAAGTTAATGGCTCATGGGGGATCATAGTGCACTAGACTTGACAAATGGCAAATGTCAGCGCACTATTCTCCTGGTGGGCATAATTTTATTAAGTGCAAATATCACTGTGCTCCTTAGGAGACGTTTTGAAAGGTTAGACCAACAGCTGTAACAGTTTCATGTATATTAGCAAAGATTTTACAGTTGAGAAGCCCTGCATTGATAGATATGGTCACTCAAGCATGGTAAGAGAAGCCCCTTAGTAAATGCAATAAGTGCCTTCATCTGAAGGCTTGAAATCATGTTTATTTAAAAGCTCTGACCCATATTTAATGACACAATGGCAGGCAGGCAGGTAGGCAGCAGGCCGGGAGAGGTATAGGCAAAATCAAGCTCCCATTTAGTGGCCCCAGTCATTTGTTGACTCACTCATCCATGCAGGGCCTTTATGTTTAATGCAGCTCTCTGGGGGGAAGGAAAGGGCCAGTGAGGAGGACTGGAATTATCAAGCACAGGCCCTTCAAGGGTGCCCCAGATGCTCCGTAATTGCAATTTTACGTTTGCTCATTGGAAAAAGAAAAGAATAAGTAGGCAGAGGCCCTGAATCACCAGCCACAAAAATCAATCCCCTGTAACCATTCAATTGAAATGCAGCCTGTACCAGTTCTGTATCATCACTATTGTTAGACTGGCTACAAAATAAATATCCCAACTATTGTAATTTAGGTTAGCTGTCAAAGCTTCTAAGTATTAACTTCAGATTACTAAACATGATAAACAAATAAATGGGGGGGAGGGGGGGGGGAATGAGGCTAGTTGTCAAAAGCCTTTGAAGCTGTTACAAAGGCTATATCTCAGTAACTATAAAGGTTTGAGTCAAAAGTCCAATTATACAAATGTGTGTTTTCAAGCAGTAGTATGTTGGTTTAAAACCCTCTTAAAATAGAAACATTTTTGTCAAAGTAAATTTTCATTATCATCATATTTCTGCTATAGCTGTTGGGTAAACAAGCACAAAAATACCACACAAGCATACATACAGGCAAGGGTCATGTCAACTATTTAATAAAGGAAGATTTTAAATAAAAGGTTGAACTGTATTGCATGGTATTTTTTATATAAAAGTCAGGTCTGGGCAAGTTGTTGCATTTTTATTGGGGCATTTTGTCACGTGTTTTAGATTTTATACATTCATACAATTGTTAATTAAAATGGTTTGGCATTTTTGCATGTTACTTTCCATTTTTGCTGTTTCATGAATTGTTTTGTGTTTCATAATTTTTTTATCTGAAAAGACTATAATAGGCTGTTTAATAGCACTAAACAGTTCCATTGTGACAAATTAACCCATATAGTGTGATAACATGCCCCGTAATTTGAGCATATTGTCACAAAAGTTCAAAGTGTATTCTTGGGCAATGATGGTGGAAATCCTCCAAAGGTTTTTGTATTCAAGCCTTTAAGATACAATAGTGCCTATGCATAAACTGACTTTCAAAAATAAACCTGAGAAATATTCACTGCATTAAAGTGTGATATCTAGCACTAGTCTCCCCAATACTGGTCCTATAAATTGAGTTCTAATAGGTAGCTCTAAATGGTAGATGTTACATTCAGTATATCAATAGTAGAACTTATTGTTCCATTGGTCCACATAATCATAGGAGGCTTTAGCAGGCAACTGTCAGGTGCGTGCCGACTTCCCACATTGAGGCCTTTGACAGATATCAGAAACACCCAGTTGGCAATACCATGGGTCAACCAATAAGGACAGTCTGATGTAGACAAACATTGCAGGGCCACTGTGGGCTTTCGCTCTCCATGGGTGACATTTACAAGAAGTTTATTCCTGTCCAATTCACTTACGCCTCAGTGAAGGAGTCTGACTTAGCAGCCAGTGATACCATCTCTTTCTGACATTCACGCAACTCTCTCTGTCTCTCTCTATATATACCCCTGAGAATTACAAGGAATGTCAGGTTTTATTTTTATTTGATTATTTGAATTCATATTTGAATGATCTAATAAAACATTGTAATTGTTATTAAAAACAACCAATAATTCTAGTTTAACGATTATCTTGAGGGACACTATTTCACACATTTGTAGGGAACATTTTAACTTAGCTCGAATGCTTTGCAAAATCACACTATAAACAAAACAAGGTTACTCTTAATTTTTGTATGGATATATAAGCCATACCTTTCTTTGCCTTGACTGAGGGTGAGGGGCTAAATGCATTATTTATAATAGCAATTAAAACGGGATATTTTCCCTATTTATTCCTTTTTTTTTTTTTTCTTTTTTTTTGAATATGTAAGTAGTTCTTGCCCGTGCATATCTAGCTACCACAAAGCTATTTTCTGTGTAATAGTGATGTTTTCCTCAGCAGGAATCATTACTACTCCAACAGTGACATTAGTGGTCTTACATGAGTGAGACTGGGGGACCGAGCAGGACTGTGCTGAGGGCTTCTTCTCACACTCCCCACATCAGTCAGCCTGTGTTGAGAGTCATCCCATCTTCCATAGGCCAGGTCAATCCCTCCCAGGAATGCCAGCGATTGGTCAATCACCACTGACTTCTCATGGTGAGCCCAGAGCAACACTGTGGAGGGCATGTGATCAGGGTGTCGGATAACCTGTCAGGCAACAAAGATGGGCAGCTCATCAGGTACTTTCTGCTCAATCGCAATTAATGAATAATGAAGACTTTTTCAGAGCCACATACCCTCTAATGTACACGGTAAAAAGTGTCAACATGCAAATATTACCTTAAGAATCTATTTCTACTTAATCTAACACTTAAAAATTACTTTTTTGAGTGTGTAACCTAATGTAGTTAGGTTAATTAGACACATTAAATAATATTTTTGACTTGAATAAAAAGTTAATTTAGATGTTACCACATGAAGCACATTTTTTTAGGTTATCTTATAACAAATTTTTTACATTCTATTGTACTATTTTTTCATTATGATGTATATACACAGTATGCACATTTTCTGTATGTAAAGAACACCTGGATGACATACTACTATACACTAGCAAAAGTGTTCAGAATTAGAGGTCTGCAACCCGATGGTTCTCGGGTCCTGTCGGGCCCGCGTCAGTTTTTCAAGTAGGACTTCTTGTTTGGGTCGAGCTTGGATTTGTAATTAATGAAAAAATAAAGAGGCCTACCGAACTTGTTTCGCGCACGTGTTCTCACTCACAGATTTGCGCAAACAGATAAGTTAGGGGCCTTTCACATGAACATGTTTTGCGTACATCTGATCTGTTTTTCCATTATTTTCCTATGTAAACACATGCTGGATGAATGTCTTTGACTGTTGCATTGTGTCTTGATGTTTCTTCAGTGTAGACAGCTCCATCATTTATAAAGGGACCTATTAGCTTTTGATTTCTATTTTGCTACATTTATACCTCTTATCTACACTAGAACAGCGCTTTCCTCCACCCAAAATAAAAACTTTTGAAAATGCCCTATAGTACCATATGCTTTGGTAAACGATGAAGTTAGGAAATGGAAAACGAAGTTTCAACTGAAAACGAACTGAAAAGGAAATAATGCTGGCCTCTGGACAAAAATAGCACGTAGATAGTGTCAACCTTTGTAAGGAACAGCTACTGTACAGCTGCGTCTTCACCAGCTTTGGCAGAGCCTCTAGAGGACACCGCCCCTGGCAGGTGTTTCTACACCAGCAGAGCCCAGGAATACCTCCACCCAGCTGCTTTGCCGCACACATCCTTGGGGTGTGGATCCCAAGCCACTTCCCGGTGTCACTCCTCTGCCCAGACTCAACCAGCGCTCCAATAAGATAATGTGACGGCATGTCAATCACGCACCAGCCCGGGGTGCAGCAGTGATGAATACCGCAGCGCTTTGTTGCCACTGAAGCTATGTGGCACCAGGGGAGGAATGAGACTAGCAGCCTTGGGCTCTTATGGAGACGATAGGCAAGGAACAACCTGACCATCTCCAGACACAATGTATGTAGGGTTCCAAACAGAGTGATCCCCTCATGCTACCAGAGAGGATTTTTGGCAAAGTCCAGATATGATCTAAGTAACATGCTATGTGACAGGAGGTCATAGGCATGCTGGGTGCTTTCGGGATATCTGTGATGTGTTTTGATCAAAACTTAGTTCTTGGAGGGACATGGGAAGACATAGGAGTCAAGCACCTGTGGTGGCTGAGTGGGAGGCTGATTTGGAAGGACGGGTCCCCTCTGTAATACTGTCATTTGGGCAATATTCTGCTTTTGACAATGTTTGACATACTGTTTGACTCACCCTGATGTTTGAGTGAAGTCCCATCAGTGTCTTCTTGGTGTACTCACTGTTGAGACCCATCACCACCTCAACTTCTTTGTAGAGCAGGACAAAGATCTTCACTCCTTGTTGCTGAATTGACAAAAGACCAAATGTTGTTAAACTACTTTTAGTTCCAGAAAACATGAGATGTTTTTAGTGTTGAAGAGAACTGGGTGAGAAGTATGTGAGGAGTAAAATTAAACTGGCTGTCCAGATTTGAGCAGGTGCTTATACTCAACTGCTTTCCGCTTGAGGACATGGTCTAACCTCCACATGTTCCCATTCACTACTGGTCTTTTGAGGAAGATTTCTGGGCTTAACCTGAGAACCATATAACAAACAACCACTCTCTGAGATTGTTTTTTGTGATAAAAAAAAAAGCCAAACAGATGTTACCATCACTGCTGAAAAAGTTAACCCAGAAAATATTAAATCTTAAAAAATAAAAAAATTACAAATAATAACAATAATAATAATAATAATAATAATAATAATAATTTTAGAGGGGGGTTAGGCACTCAAAAAGGGAGACCAGCTGGTTGACCAGCTAAGAAAGCTGAAAACCAGCTTTGCCAGGCTGAGAGACCAACTAGACCAGCTTGGACAGGCTGGGTGACCAGCTAGACCAGTTGAAGTCCAGCTTAGACAGGCTTGGAGATCAGCTAGAACAGCTGAAGACCAGCTTGGACAGACTGGGAGGCCAGTTTGGACAGGGTTGGAGACCAGCTAGACCAGTTAGATCAGCTAAGACCAGCAAACCAATTTAAGATTGTTTAAAGTGTTATTTTTAGGGACTGAACCACACAACAATTAGTAAGATTAGGCAAAGAAATCAGAGTACCATAAAACAACCAGCTATGTATTCGACAGTGTACTATTCTCCTATTGTAAAACACATTGTTCCATTTGTAGTCTGTTTGCAGAAAATCAAATTGCCATCACATAAATGGCAATGGAACACAAAATGAAGCATGCATGTTCCACTGGAACTTCAAGGGGTGTGAAATAATGCTCACAGAATTAAAAAAGCTAGGTACAAGAGGCATGATTGATGCTTATTCTAGTCTGTACCACCAGGCTGTGATAAAGATTTCCTCCTTTGCTCCTTCTAGAGCATCAGCAATGGCATCAAAGTATCCAGCTGCATTGACAAACCTTCAAAAGAGGCACAGGGTGCTTTAATTAAGAAGTGTGTCTGGGTACTCCACAGATATTCATGAGAAAATGTTCTGATTAGTGCTGATCACATGTCGACACAAAAGGAACAAAGAAGAAGGGAACAGTTGAACTTCTAGGATCACTCTGATACAACAGAAATGAAAATATTATGTAAAAGATGGAATGTTCAAATATATTTAGAAATAATTCTGTCCACAACAGTTTTAATTGGAGTATAATATTGTACAGCAATTATTGTGATTGTATAATTCCTCACCATTTTGATGTAGTTTTTTCTCTAACCGGTGTGAAAGACCCATAGCGGTTTTCTTTCAGAAAGTCCTGTCCAAACATTTGAGAAAATTCATCGATGGAGTGCCCCCACCAACGAGCCTGCCTATATGTGGAGCACTTGATAGTAAGTGCCCTGTACAGAAAAAATTTTACAGAAAGTAATTTGATTGATAGTTGTCTCATGTCAACACTACAAAAACTTTTTTTTTTCTCCCCAATTTTGGAATGCCCAATTCCCACTACTTACTAGGTCCTTGTGGTGGCGCGGTTACTCACCTCAATCAAGGTGGCAGAGGACAAGTCTCAGTTGCCTCCACTTCTGAGGCAGTCAATCCGCACATCTTATCATGTGGCTCGCTGTGCATGACACCGCGGAGACTCACAGCACGTGGAGGCTCATGCTACTCTCCGCAATCCACGCACAACATACCACGTGCCCCACTGAGAGTGAGAACCACTTAATCGCGACCACGAGGAGGTTACCCCATGTGACTCTACCCTCTCTAGCAACCAGGTCAATTTGGTTGTTTAGGAGACCTGGATGTAGTCACTCAGCACACCCTGGATTCGAACTCGCGACTCCAGGGGTGGTAGTCAGCATCAATCCTCCCTGAGCTACCCAGGCCCCTGGTAAAAATAAACTTCTTAATCAGTTTTTTTTTTCCTGTTTTCTAATAAAAAAAAATTCTAAACATCCTTAAAACAAGATAAATTCACTTCACAAACAAAATGGATGAAATAAATAATTATTTTTCTATTTCTATTTTCTCTTTATTTGCATTTTTTAACAACATTTTGTGAGGTTTATGCATACAACAAGAAAAAACTATTTGTAAATGGTGTAAGAAGAATAAACTTCTCTGAAAACAAACTCTTAAAATGCAATTTTGCATTCAGATATTTTGCTGGAAAACAAGAACAAAATACTGATCAAGAAATGTTTTTTGTTTGTTTGTTATTTGAAGTGACACATTTTCATGAACAATTCTTGCATGGTTGCAATCCAAAACACATTTATCTCAACCTGCCTGCAAAGATTCTCAATTGTGACTCCATGCCTCACTCCAGCCTCTCCGGTCCCTATTTTGATGTGAAATCCCTTATCATATAGAATCACGGTACCTACTTGGCCATCCTCTGGCCTCATGTAGAGTACAAAGGAGTCTTTTACCACCAGCCATCTGAAACATGAAGCAGTCACCACATGAGTGCTGAAACAAGGGGGAGAGCCATTTTATCAGTTGTGGGAAAACAGCATAATAACCTAAATAAGTAAATAACTGCAACAGAAGACATGCCATGACCCGAAGGCCCAGCAAGGCCGCAATCCGAGGAGCAAAATTCAATTGGAACTGAAACTGTCAGTGTTTGCTTTAAGGAGCCATGTGAATTATGCAAGCGTAATGTAAGCTGCTTGTAAAAAGAAATAACAATAACACCCCCGTCTGCACAGATGAAGACAGTTCAACATCGGCATCTGTTATCCACCAATATTCATTTCAGGACTTGGTGTTCTTTCTTCAGTAATACTTTTGAAACCATGAGACAAAGATCATGCACTATTGATTATTTCTCAGAAACAGAGTGTGTTACTATATCACAGTATCATCCCATAGGAATGAAAATTACCAAATGAGACCTCTTTAATATCTAAATTGTTCCACATAGACAGCAATGAGATTAAACAGAGATCAAATGGAAACCTTTAAGTCTCCTGCTTCTCACAGCTTTCACCTGAGTAAAGACTAGATTTTCAGAAGAGAAACTGTGCTCAGATTTGCCAAGATATTCTGCAATCAAAGGTCAAAGATTTCATATGAACTCAAACATTTCTCTTCAAATTCTTCAGAGAACAACATTTTTGAGCTACACTACACATATTACTTTTATAGCTCTACTATAACTGCACTGTATGTCAGCAACTGTCTCATTTGGTTCTACTTTTATTTCTTCTAAGGAATTGTAGGAGAAACATCTGAGACAATATTTATACTTAAATGACACATAAATGAGAACTCGATTAAATCCCTCATGCTATGAAAGAGCAACCCCTGAGTAATTCAATTTTCTTCTGGGATGATTTCCTCAAAAACACAGTTGAATTTTCCTCCAAATACATAATTAAACATAGATGTAGACAGAACAGCTCTCACCTTTTGGACCAACGGTAACAGACACTGTTGGATCCACACCAGTAACATACAGGGAATGTGTTTCCTCCAGATTTCTTTAAGATCAGACCTTCCCTTTTGTCAATGAGAATAAACACATAAACGGACAACTACTAATCAAGCCAACAAATGGTAATCTCTCAGACTTAAACATTTTCTTCTACTTTAATTTTACTATCCATATGTAGCTATAGAAAACATCATTGTGTTCTACCTATAAATAAAAGACAGTTATTCTTTCTTACAATCCTTTTGGTCCCAGATCCTGAATAAATGAGATTTGACTCACTTCCAGGAATTCAAGCTGAAATGAAATTTAAACACACAATGTAGCTCATTAGCATCAATACTGTAAGCCTGCAAACTAGCTTTAGGGCAAATGCATTCAAGCTATACAGTTCATTCCAAATATGCTCATCAATATTTCAGTTAATTATGGTTCCTTGAGATTTTGCAATTATTATGGCTAAAATGAAGAAATAAAATTGGCATCTGCTTTGGATTGTTCAGTCCAGCTCTGCCTTAATAATTAGTCCAGGAAGTGTGAGGTGAAGGTACAGGTACTCTTTAATTAGCCCTGCAAACGAATGCTAATTATGTGACTGTCAGAGTATTATCATGTGAAGCACTGAACTAAGTGTAGAATCACCTCTCATATGCGTTCTCTACAAAAAAGCCTGTTTTATTGAGTGGAGACACAGCAAGTAGAGTGCCTTCCAGAACCTTCCTTCTGCCTACATGTGACACAATGGTAACTGAACAAAGCCTATTTTTTTATTCTAAAATAAGCATAGATTCATAAGCTCTTAAATATACCATTTAAATATGCAGCTAAGACAATTGTTCTGCATACAGTATATGGATAAGCACAATTGATGTGTGGAACTTAATTATTATATTACCATTAAACTGACAAAAAGTACCAAAACATACCATAGTTTGTCGTTTTGGACATGGTACATTGGTAAGACCATGGTATTCTTTGAAAAACCTTATGTAAATACCTTGGTGTGTGAACGTGGCAATCATTCCGTACCAAATATATCAAAATACCATAGTATTACCATCACTGGTACTCCCACAGTATTTTTTCTTAAGGGTACAGACAATGAAAACTGTCTGAGCTGCGACTTACTGTTGCAGGATGTATCCTATACAAAGGCCTTTTCAATATATTCCTCAGATAGTCCTCAAGTTGCATCTGTTACAACAAAAGGAAGACTGAAACATCAGAAGAAACAGATGTATTGATTTATAAAAACAAAAAAAATTAAAGATGTTTTCAGTATGAAACACTTTATGCCACTACAGACATAGAGATATTTTTTTTTTTAATTCATAACAGAGTTTGTATCACAATAAATGTGGGTGAGGGGATTGCTATACTATCACTACTATCACAAAAATTAAGATAAAAGATCTAACTTTTCTACTGATGAGCTGTTCCTCCTTGACCAGGGCATCAGGTCTTCGTGGTAATGAAGGTATGTGTCCTCCATTAAACCTTTTGCGGCCTTTGAATGACTTCCTTTTGACTGAGTGACTGTCAAAAACAGGACACAAATTATTCACAAATTTGACATGTTTTGTGTCCATGAAACTACATCTGATTTGATTAAGTGAGAGGTTCTTCTAACACCCATTAGGGTTAACAGTGCAGTGAGGCTGCGCAAAGCATTTTTCGTAGTGTTTACAGAGCGCTAACACCAATACATCTGGGACAAATTGAGTACACCCAACTGAAAAATGAAAACACTTAGCGGCACAAAAGCAAACGTGCTAGATTGTGTTTTCAAGAGAGGTGGTGTGCTTAATTTTTCTGTACAGTATGTGTGCATTTGAGCATTTGTAGTCAGAGAAAATTAAATGAAATTAGCAGAGCTTACATTCGACTTGGCAGAGGAATTTTTAAGAGGGCCTTGAATTTGAGCAGCTCCTGATTAAGTGCCAGAAAGTGCTTGAAACGGCGTTTGATTTTCCATTTGAAGCCTCCGTGGCTCAACTCTATAGTGTACAAGTTGGGATTCAGCACCTTTGAGTGGGTCATTTAAAAAAAGATGAAACTGATTGAATATACTATTGCACACAGTATATCTAATCATGATACTGTACATAATCCTCATGACTAGATTAACAAATGAAAATAATACTTGCTATTCATTATGTTATTAATTGTATTATTACAAATAGTACTATAGTTTCAGAAAATGGTTTAGGATATAAAAGTGATCCTCTCGTAATGTTACCATATGTTTTAATTACCCCTGTAGACGTGAATCGCTCAACCTCTGTCACTTGCACCAGGACTGGCACTTCTTCAAGAAATATAACACAATCCAGGGACTTGAATGGGAGAAAGTTGTATATTGCTTGAAAGGAGATGTCCCTTGTTTCTAAAAACAATCATAACATTTAAATGGTAGAGTCTTTGTTGTGATTTTATCTTTAGTAATCACCCATAGGTTCATTGGATAATCACACAGGCCTGGCCTGTTGAGAACAATAGAGAAAACCAGACAACTTAAAACACACAGGTAACACTTCACAATAAGGTTCCATTTGTTAACATTAGTTAATGCATTAGGTATCATGAACAAACAATTAACAATTTTACATCATTTATTATAATCTTTGTTAATGCAAGTTAATTAAAAAATACTATTGTTCATTGTTAATGTTAGTTAAGTGCATTAACTAATGTTAACAATTGATTTTAAAAATGCATTACTATATGTTGAAATTAACATTAACTAAGATTTATAAATGCTTAATTCATGTTAACAAACTAATTTTAACAAATGGAACCTAATTGTAAAGTGTTACCAAAACACACACACACACACACACACACACACACACACGTTTTTTTTTTTTTTGTATCATTGTCGTGATTCTCCATAGACTTCCATGCATTTTATGGATTTTATACAGATCTAATCATAATATCTATCCCCTAACCCTACCCCTAAACCTAACCCTCACAGAAAACTTTTTGCATTTTCACATTTTCAAAAAACATTGTTTAGTATGTTTAATAAGCCATTTCACTCACAGGGTAGGTTTTCTCAGGTTTTACTATCCTTGTGGGGACATTTGGTCCTCACAATGTAGTATAAACATGGTACACACACACACACACACACACACACACAAACTTGTTTTTATATAATTGTGGGAACTCTCCATAGACATTTGGTCCCCACAATGTAATATAAACATTGTACACACACACACACACACTGACTCGTTTAGATTCATTTTGACTGATATTGGCCTTAAATTTTAAACTCGTTGATAACAACGTAGCAATCTAACAGCACAGCTACTTACTACTGAAACTGTTTGGCTTTTCATCCTTTGAAGTTGCATAGTAATGGCATGGAGAGGCAGTAACGATTTTGACCACCACGCAAACCACGCAATTGCGTGGGGGATGAGTTAGGGGTCGTTCACACTGAACGAGTTTTTGCGTACGTATGCTCTGTTTTTCCATTGTTTTCATTTGTAAACGTGCGCTGGACGAACGTTCTTGACTGCTGCACCGTGTCTTCATTGTCTCACGCTGGACCGGCACATTTTTAGACACAGTGTAAAGTTAAAAATAACTTCAGGTCTCAAAAACGCACGTCGAGACACCTGCGTTCTGTTTCATTCGTTGCGCTGCGTCTAGACTATTTTTAGCGCAGGTGTCACATAGATTTAACGTTTTGAACAAATTCAGGTTGCAAAGAGGTGACTGTTACTATGTTTAACATTATTCCAGAAAAATTTCAGCGCTTGACAGGGGCGTAGATTCCAGGGTGGATGGTGGAGAGGTAACCCCCTCAGTAATCAAAACAAACAAGTGCAGGCTGCATTTGATTGTCAGCAGGATAGCAATTGAAGAATACAGCAGAATATTTTACAGTATGCAGTGTGCTCACAAGGTAATTCCCAAGGCCTGTGTTTCTACCTGTGGTACAGAGATGAATATATTTTGTTCCTAGAAATATTAATGGATTCATGCTTTAGCACGAGTGCCCCTACAAATAATACAAATTACAATAGTGTAAAATTATCACTAAAGATAAAGGATCTCAATGTTTAAGTTCTAATTTCTGATCAATTTAAATATGCGTTTTCATGTAATACCAATTGGAAGCATAACCTAAATTTGACCAGCCTACATTTGCAGAGCATTCTCTTTCTATATATACTGGTTTGATGTGTACATGTTTCTACCATTTTTCCACCACTATATACTGCACTCTCTAAATTATTGTTTCTAAATGTATGTTTCAATAGCAGACAATGTTTTATTGAGACACAACTGCTTCAGCCTCTCAAAGTCCAATATCCGTCTGACTCACTGTGCCATTCTGACATAATGACAGCAGTAGGCTGAGCGGTCAGTTTTGGAAAGAGTAGACAACTTTTCTTTCATCAAATCGGTATACGTTGACCGAAATGTCGAAACACTGCCCCCAGTGGCCAAAGCAGTAAGTGTTTTAGGGCATATGGGCACGTGTGAACTCCATTTATGTCCAGGAGAGGTCGCCAAAAGCTAGTAGTGAAGCAAGTTGTTTTGAGCTTTACAGGATGTTATACAATGAAGAGAAAAGCATATATTTATAGATTCTATCTCCCAACCCAAACTCAAACCTTATCTTAACCATTAGTGGAGTAAAAAAGTAATGTTAGATGGAAAAATGAAACCTCCAAATCATGCTTGTCAGTGATTATTCAAACATGGTTACTGCCTGGCTTTGAACTCTAGTCCCCCACGCAGCTAATGCAACGTGCTGCCAATCGCACAAACATGTCTGATAAGAATGCTATATGTCAGCGTGTTGACATACAGTCGCCACTCCTAGGGTACCGAAACTATCAGAAACTTCATGTCGACTTCACGTGTGATCATGTTGCCTATGAGGTCACTGATGAAAGAAAAGACACACTGACCCATCAGTTTATCGCCACAGAGGTCAGTATGGCAGCTCAGGTCCAGCTCCTCTGGATCGTCCTGCAGGTCATCCTGGTCCAGGCTGCCAGAGAACTGGCTCATGACCGACTCCAGGCGCTCCAGTTTAGGAGGCCCCTGACAGCCCCTCAAAGACATTTTCACTTAAAGGCCTTCATCTTCAAAAACAATTAACATTATTTCACCAAGACATAACCATACAAGAGCAATGTGTGGTGCGTTATCTAGTCTAAAATGCTTTTGTGATGATAATGCTATATTCAGAATCAGCATTAAATATTTCTTTTATTAATTTATTAATAAATTATTATTTATTTTTAGTTATTTAAACTGTAAAGCACTTTGGTCAACTTCTGTTGTTTTTAAATGTGCTATAGAAATAAACTTGTACTGTTATATATAGCTTGTAATATTGTATATATTATATTATATATAAATGTATTAGTTATTTATTAAATATATTTAATATTTAAACATTATTATATTTTAATCCATTGTAATATATTAGGTACAAGAGAACATAATGATTATATTTGAGGATTTAATTTTTTTTCTCATTTTGATTGCTATAAATGACGTACTTGGTATAATATCATTCTGTTAGAGAATATTTATTTATTTATTTATTTATTGAAAACTCCTCAAGATGAACACATTTTTTAAGACCAATGCTGTACTATAAATGATAATAGAAGTTCTATTAATTATCATGTGAACAGGCTTAACAGTAACTCACAAGAATGAAATTAGTGGACCAGGCTGTTATTTAATTTACATTAACATCTTTCTCACAAGGGCACTATCTGTAAGATAACAGGAAACCGAGGCAGAATAAATATTTATTCTTAAAGCTAACACCCCTTCTAATTATTTAGCAACATTTCACTGTTTTATTTTCTGCTAAATACCTCACATTTTGATTTTCAGTCACTGATAATTGCCCCATATGCAAAATGCATGAAATATGGATTTAATATCAGTTGGCTGGTTGCAGCACTGTGCTATTTGGTATTCATCTGTTAATGAGGGGCTCCTCTCCTCTCTCTTGACTGGCCCCAGAGTCACTGGCCCAAATGCAAAGTGACAGACAAGTCATCAGAGAACATGGGGACCTAATGTCTTTTGAAATAAGAAAGGGTGACAGACATTGATTTTTTTGTGATCTGACGGTACATGTAATGATAGAAGAAAGGAAAGGTCAGGGTCAATTGGCATGAAAATTAGGAAATGTCTGGATATCACGCAATGTCACAGCCCGCAAACCTTTTCCTGAGCTAAACAATGCAAGAAACAATTTTTTTTTTTTACTTTATGATTGTTAGTGAAAAACTAATACAGCTGTGTTCTGTGAGAGTGTGTTTATTCCTTTAAAACAATAATTAATGAATTATGCTGTCTGTACTGTAATTATAGTTTGTTAATTAAATAACAAATTATTTGAATATGCATTGAATATATTGCTTTTGTTGCATATTTTTAGAATTCATTTTATTCATTCTATTTCTCTCACAAAATAAAAAACAAGGTTAAACAGTATAACAATCCAGTGATAATAGATATTTTATTATTAATAATAATAATAATAATAATAAAATAATTTTTTTAGCTTTCATGCTCCTTACAGAGTCTTCTCACTGTGTGTGTGTGTGTGTGTGTGTGTGTGTGTGTGTGTGTTTGTGTGTGTGTGTGTTATACACCTGCTTTATATTTCTTCTTATGAATAATTACAAGCACTTTTTCATTCCAATTTGTTTCAGAAGAGAGAGAGAGAGAGAGAGAGAGAGAGAGAGAGCATTTTGTGCTTCATTTCACCTGTCATTGCTCTACTAAGTCTGAGAATCTTCCTAATGGCCACGGCAAGGGGCCAATGGCTACAAGGAAGTGGAGTCAAATATACGTGTGATTTCCTCGCCTAACAATGCCTTAACATTGGCCAGATAGAGATACACTCTCCTTAATTTAATGGCTGACGTGATAAATTCATCAATAAGGACAGTTAAAAATGATTTTAATCAGTATCCAATATTCAAACTCAGCACCTAATTCTGTGTATCAATGAGGTCATTTAGGTACTATAATATAATTACTGTATATTTAACACACTTGATATGAGAAACAAGAATAATGAAGAAAAAGAGGAGACAGCACAGTTTACTGGATTAGACTGGATCAGTGGGAGATATAAATATACACATTGATTTAGGCCTCAAATTTTTCATGATAATAATCATGTGTGTGACAACTGCAATTTAAATAAGGTTATTAGTTTGAGGTGTAATTAGACAGGATGCGAGTCTCTTCTATGACAGCACAAACGGGACAGAGGCAATTCATTATGCAAGTAATAGAGCACATTATTCTGCAAATGTTCTCCATTAGACTAAATCAATCACCACTATAACTTCACAATCTTTCATTAAAGTGAATCATAATGTTGGATGAGGGGGAAAAACTGGAGCTCGAAACAGCAGGAAGGCAAACTAAGAAAATATAGAGAGCTCTCACCTCGCCTTTGCAGCCAATGGAACTGGAAAACACTGACACCTCTGAATCTTCTTCTCCCAACCTTCCTAATACACAAGAAATATCAACAGGTTGTTACTATACTCTGCTTCAACACTCTGTTTGTAGTCTGCCTTAATATATGTAGTAACACAGATAACCGCTTTCTGTTAATTTGAGGAGTTTCAGGGCTGTTATCCTGTGAATTGTGTCAGCAATATGACTGGCCAGTTCCATTCGGAGCTCTTACAATGTACTGTATCATTGCACCATAGGGGAACAAGGGAATGGTTTCACTGCAAGCTCAAAGCCTCTATTGATAGTGTAAAGCTCTGACATGGCCCGGGTGTGAGTGTTTGTGTTTGAAACGTTTGTACCAGGAATCCGAGAGCTACAACTAATCTCTGTGATGTCATCTCTCATGAGATGGGGACTGGCCGGAACAGTATTTGTGTTGCAAAGTAATTAGTGATGTGTCAGCGCTTCAAAAGAAGAGAACTTGGACAATCACCATTACAAAACATTACCACTATGATGGCTAAAATCTGAAATCTACATTTCATTCACTGGTGATTAAGTATACACTGCAGATTAATCAACAAGAGAGTTTTTCATGATAAAATCGAATTTTAGATATATGCTGTGTCCGAATATCCACACTTCCCTACAATATAGTATGTCAAAAATAGTGTGCCTATGGAGTAGTATGTCTGAATCCTCAGTATTAATGAAGCAGTAAGTGAGAAATACCCAGATCACCTACTATTTCAGGTGAGAATCTGAAGTGCGGATCGACCGTACACTTTATAATCCCATAATCCCTCGGGAGCTGAGGCGACGTAACGATCAAAACGAGTGATATACACTCACTAAACACTTTATTAGGAGCACTATGGTCCTTATAAAGTGCCCGACATGGTCTTCTGCTGTTGTAGCCCATCCGCCTCAAGGTTCGAAGTTTTGTGCATTCTGAGATGCTATTCTGCTCACTACAATTGTACAGAGTGACCTCTTTTTTTTTGGAATGCCCAATTCCCAATGCACTCTAAGTCCTCGTGGTGGCATAGTGACTCGCCTCAATCCGGGTGGTGGAGGACGAATCTCAGTTGCCTCCGCGTCTGAGACAGTCAGTCCGCACATCTTATTACGTGGCTTGTTGAGCATGTAACCACGGAGACATAGCGCATGCGGAGGCTAATGCTATTCTCCGCGGCATCCACGCACAACTCACCACACGCCCCACCGAGAGCGAACCACATTATAGTGACCATGAGGTGGTTAAACCAACGTGACTCTACCCAGCCTAGCAACCAGGCCAATTGGTTGCTTAGGAAGCCTGACTGGAGTCACTCAACACGACCTGGATTCAAACTTGCGACTCCAGGTGTGGTTTTTGTGTGTGTGTGTGTGTGTGTGTGTGTGTGTGTGTGTGAAAAATACATTTTCTATGCTGTCTTTCCATTATATTGGGTCATGAAAACGTAATGTATAATATTAATTATATGCTACAACAGTCATTGAGATAAATGTTGCTTAAAATATATTTAAATAAAGTATAGCATGTTACACTGCAAGATACTGCTGTTACTGCTTGATATTGCATGTCGCCTACCCATATATGCTATGTATTTTCATGATTTTTTTTTTTTCCCAATGTTTATTTCATCTATATATCATCAGACATACAGCATATGCATCACATTGGATAGTGAAGAGTCAAACATAGTTCATAAAAGTGCAACAAAACTATATACATAAGGGGTAGGCCTAGCACCATTATTAAATAACCGTCAGATCGCAGTTATTTGATCTAACCATGGTTATTTGAGACAACCGTGAATGATTATTGGGCATTCAAATTCCAAACACATTTTAATGCCCAAATAAGGAAATTTTAAGCGAATATACTGTGTAAGTGCTATGAACGGTGCATTTGTGTGTCATTCAGTTGAACTCCAAGTCCGAGCGTCACTGAGCCACACCATGGAGGTCAACCAGCTCCTGTCCAGTAGAGCACGTGAAGCGCTCTGATGCACATACTGTCAGCAGAGGCTCGCATCAAACACCCGCGAAAATATAAACTAACAAGTATAAACTTTGATAGTGAACGCAAAGTGCTCCGGTTTCACTTTAAACTATTGTGTAATGGAAAATGTTCCTGGTTCATACATGCTGTGTTAATGACACGCAGTGACAAAGAGGAGGAGACACACGCTTTATTTCTGTGGAGTGATAAAATGATGAAACAAAATCTCAGCGGTTTTGCTTCATGACAAACAAGGGCTTGTGGGTTTAATCAGAGCATTAACATATGTGTGAAAGTGAAGAAATTAGGAAAGAAATGTTTTTATATATAATTTTAATAAAATATTATATAAATATTATATATATATATATATATATATATATATATATATATATATATATATATATATATATACAGTTGTGCTCAAACGTTTGAATACCCTTGGAGAATTGGTAATTTATGTACCATTTTTAAAGAAAACATGAGTGAGCAGGCAAAACACATTTCTTTTATTTCTTATGGGATTCATATTCAACTGTAGTTTATAACAGAATGGCACAATCATAAAACAAAACACGGCAACAAAGAAAAAATGAAATGACCCCTGTTCAAAAGTCTGCATACCCTTAGTTCTTAATACTGTGTATTGCCCCCTTTAGCATCAATGACAGCATGCAGTCTTTTGTAATAGTTGTCTATGAGGCCCCAAATTCTTGCAGGTGGTATAGCTGCCCATTCGTCTTGGCAAAATGCCTCCAGGTCATGCAAAGTCTTTGGTTGTCTTGCATGAACCGCACATTTGAGATCTCCCCAGAGTGGCTCGATGATATTAAGGTCAGGAGACTGTGATGGCCACTCCAGAACCTTCACCTTTTTCTGCTGTAACCACTGGAGGGTCAACTTGGCCTTGTGCTTAGTCCAAGAGCATCCCATGCACAGCTTTTGTGCAGAAGAATGCAAATTGTCTGCCAGTATTTTCTGATAACATGCTGCATTCATCTTGCCATCAATTTTCGCAAGATTCTCCGTGCCTTTAGAGCTCACACACCCCCAAAACATCAGTGAGCCACCACCATGCTTCACGGTGGGGATGGTATTCTTTTCACTATAGGCCTTGTTGACCCCTCTCCAAACATAGCGCTTATGGTTGTGACCATAAAGCTCTATTTTGGTCTCGTCATTCCAAATTACAGTGTGCCAGAAGCTGTGAGGCCTGTCAAGGTGTTGTCGGGCATATTGTAACCAGGCTTTTTTGTGGCATTGGCACAGTAAAGGCTTCTTTCTGGCAACTCGACCATGCAGCTCATTTTTGTTCAAGTATCTTCATATTGTGCTCCTTGAAACAACCACACCGTCTTTTTCCAGAGCAGCCTGTATTTCTCCTTAGGTTACCTGTGGGTTTTTCTTTGTTTCCTGAACAATTCTTCTGGCAGTTGTGGCTAAAATCTTTCTTGGTCTACCTGACCTTGGCTTGGTATCAAGAGATCCCCGAATTTTCCACTTCTTAATAAGTGATTGAACAGTACTGACTGGCATTTTCAAGGCTTTGGATATCTTTTTATATCCTTTTCCATCTTTATAAAGTTCCATTACCTTGTTACGCAGGTCTTTTGACAGTTCTTTTCTGCTCCCCATGGCTCAGTATCTAGCCTGCTCAGTGCATCCACGTGAGAGCTAACAAACTCATTGACTATTTATACACAGACACTAATTGCAATTTAAAAAGCCAAAGGTGTGGGAAATTAAATTTTAATTGCCATTTAAACCTGTATGTGTCACCTTGTGTGTCTGTAACAAGGCCAAACATTCAAGGGTATGTAAATTTTTGATCAGGGCTATTTGGGTGATTTTTGTTATTATTATGATTTAAAAAGGAGCCAAACAACTATGTGATAATAAATGGCTTCATATGATCACTATCCTTATATAAAAGACTTGCATGATCAGTCATATTTTCAAAATCAATGTCAAAATTTCACAATTTCTGCCAGGGTATGCAAACTTTTGAGCACAACTGTATATATATATATATATATATATATATACAGTATATATTTTAAATTATAAAGTATATGAGTTCAAAAAAACAAGTGTAAACGTAAAATTGACCAAAACTAAAGTCGACCAAAAAGAGAGACATATTTTAAGTGAAAATATTTTGATATTTAAAACATAATTTTTCATGTCATAAGTTTTTAAAGCCTTAAAAAGAAATCACAGTTTTTTCCTATTTTATTTTTTGATTTATATATTTGAAGTTTAATATGTAAAAATGACTTCATAAGGTGTATGAAGCACACATGCAGAAAAAAAGCACACCTTAAAAAATAATGACAATTTATGAAAATTAATCGTGAAAGCCCTTAAAGAGACAATTAATCGTCACAGCCCTAAAACAGATAATCAATCATCATAATCACAATTAATCGTCAGCCAAATTTCATAATCGTGACAGCCCTAATAAGGGGTACAGTACATATTAAAATGAAACTGACAAAGCTTCACAAATCTTCAGAGTCTTCTTTGCTTTGTGATTCTTCATGTTTTTAAAAGTTTTTAAAAGTCTTATTTCTGTCTTAAAGAGTGCAAAATTGGGTTTTTCTTTTGGCCATTTACATATGTGTAAATAATATTTTACATAAATAATAAGTAAATTCACATGATACATTTCTTTGAAAGTTGTGTTTTGATCAAAAATTAAATACATATCTTTACTACATAGATAAACCCTTCTATCCAAAATATTTTTGTAGAAATACATTCATAAAACACATTACAGATATAGTTTCTTCTGACATATTACAAAACATATCAACTTTACATTTTAGTAGCACCTAGCTTACAGGATATATAAGATTAATTGTTTTAAAAGAAACTTCCCTTACTTTATTGGTAATACAACACTTTCGGGCAACATTCCATACTGCTTTCCAGTCAATATGGTCAAATCTAGAATTCCAAAACTTTTTAGCAGCAGGTATTGAACTTTCTGTGCACAAACTCCTAATGTAACAGTTATTACAACGTTTGTCTTTAATGCTACAACCATGTAATTTAGCTTCAAACTCAAACTTCTCTTTTATACCATAGACACCATTTCCTTGTATTAATCTCATGAGACCGCTTGGAATTGCATCAAAAACTATTGCATAGTCTTAAACCCTCACTGGAATGCCATTTGTTTTAAGGAATTCTGAATAGGAGAACATTTGACCATCATCCTTAAATAGTTGTGTTACCAGGATTAAACTATTTTCAAACAACTTTTTTTTTAATTATTTATTATCATTTTTATTTTTTATAAACAAATATTTCTTCTTGTATTTGATATCTCTATTGTTCCAAATTAGGCATCGATGGGGAGAAAAATTATGTTTATACATATAACTAGCCAAGATAACAGGGCTTATCTATGAAAATGTGCTAATTTAACTGGGCTATGTTCAATGCCAAAATTGCGTTTCAGTTGAAAATCAACACCACCCAACCATATTTTGATCTTTGAACTCAGACCTCACTTTGTTATCCACTCTGCTGTCTCAGGTCACGTGACACCACATCGTCTTCTCATCTCCGCGCGCTGGCAGGAAGTACAAGAGAGAATGGCTGAAACAGGGACCAAACACCATTTAGCCATGTATTAAACCTCTATTTTCTCATTTTTGATGTTTAGCATCGTCTTTATCTGACGTCGATTATTTAAAATATCTAGTTCTCTTCTTCTACACATTGCAAAACGTCATCGTCAGTGGGCAGAAAGTAGCTGACGTCAGTGCACTGCACGAGCGTTTTTTTTCCTTCTTTTTTTTTTTTTTTTTTTTTTTTTTGCAGGTTTTAACTTGGTCACTTGCACGCGAGCAGGATTTCTGAGTAGAAACATTCGAGTGTGAATGGTTGATTCCGGTTCCGTATCCTTTGCTAGCCCTGACAGCCGGTTGCTACTATGCAGTGTAAGCATGCATCTGTGTATGCAAACATGCAGCATAGTAGAATGTAACTGTAATCCTTTCTAACAGATCTCTGTATTGTATAGGTATGTTTCCAGTCTATGCACCCTTTTATTCAAATTTTAGTGCTTTCTGATAGATCATTATAAGGGTGTTGGTGTGCGATTTTAATGTTCCCCTTGTCCTCTTCATTCTGCAAATCTGTGGTGGGTCAGAATGTACAGAATCCAGATGAAACATGGTGCTTTCTGAGCCTTACTGGGATCACCACATCCCCCTGCCAAAACTGGGACCCTTACATTCCCGGCTGGTCACTGCCTTTGTTGCCCTGATCTGTTTCATAAACAGCTATGATGGGGACTTTGTCTTTGATGATTCAGAAGCCATCATCAATAACAAGGTATTGTCCTCATTATCTTAAAGTTATATGTTTATTTGATTGTTTTGTTATTAAACGCAAGCACTGTTGTAATGGTCAGCTGTGGTTTTAACAGTGAAAGAAAGCATGCCTCTACTTTGACAGTGCATATAGATTAATGATGATTATGGGGTGAGGGAGCAACGTTGAGATTACAGTATGATAGAATGTGATGATGTATCTGGATAAGATTTGGATTTGTGGAAAAAAGATATTGCAGATTGCAGTGTACTGTACAGTGTGTCTTTACAATTCCTCAACAGATTTATTTTCTATTATAGATTAGTTCACGCAAAAATGAAAATTAATTGACCATCTTTCATGTTGTTCTAAACTCGGATTATTTTTTTTCATTTGTAGAACAGGAAAGAAAAAATGTAGAATAATGTACTGGTCGTTCTTTTCCATGCAATTACAATGAATGGGGACTGGAGCCTTCAAACTTCAAAAAAGATGCAAAAGCACCATATAAAATGGATAGTTCCGGTCCTGGATGCTGATAGGTCAACAGCCATGCTTTATTCATGATAAAGCACAGCTCTGACCTCTTTAGGGAACTTTTATTTGTATCACTCCACAGTACCCATAGCTGACAGTTATTCTTGTTGCCAAGCAATGTTTTGTTTACTATTTACTACCAGGGACTACATTTTCTGCCAGAAGGATGGCATTTAATGGCATTAAATGGCACATTTTAATGAACATTTGTGTCCCCAATATTTTTATTATGTGGTGACCATTTTGGTGCCATATTGTGAATATAGTCATAGCTGAAGGGGTTGCAGACATAGATATACATACGTAGATGCCTCATTCATCTGGTTCGGATACGTCAATCGTGGCGCCATCTTGGAACGGTTAACAAGGAGAGCTGTTTGTATGCAAGTGAATGGAGAAGAAGCCTCAGACTGCTGCATAATCTGCTTTTGTGTGGAAACAGTTCATCATTGACTGACTGGGTTCTAATTTTCAGTATGTTTGCCATGATGTATTCATTTGTAGAGGATTTTATTTGCAGTTTGCTGCGGGTGGAAAAACTGTTTTAGAAGTGAAGAAATTTTTATATCATCTAAAATATTGCCCAATGTTTATGGAAAATCAGATAATCTGAAAGTTGGCTTGAAAAGACTCCAGACTGTTGAAGACCGTTTCTGTCAATTTACTTTCAAGTGTTGACAGATGGCTCTTGACCTTTCCAATATTGCAGACAGGCCAACATATTGCGGTCCATAGGAACAACTGCTAATAAGGTATCTATGTATGAAATTCTATGCTTGCAGGCACTCTGCTTAGCATCGTGCCTAACAACGCATTTCAGCCATGACTATATTCACAATATCATGCCTTATAATCATGCCTTATTGCTTAATAAACATTTTATAATAGTAATCCATATGACTCGTGTGCGATATATAGCAAAGTCTTTTGAATATAATAATAAATGTGTACTGTTGTTAATATTATTTTTAAAGTTTTTTTGTCAAATCCATTTGACTTTTTGCATTGTAGGATTTGAATCCCGATACTCCTCTGAGTAACATTTGGAAAAATGACTTTTGGGGAAGTAACTTAAGTAGCAACTCCAGTCACAAATCCTACCGGCCACTGACCGTCCTGACTTTCAGGTATGTTCTTTACAAAGACAAAAGCGTCCTTCAAATACTGCTGTGTGACTGATGATTAACACAAGGCAATAGTCCAGCCTCCTTATTGTGAATATTTTCAGACCTCTTTGCATATATTAGATGGCTGGACTTGTAATTTTATTCTCAGTGGGAAATCAAAAGAGGTCCCCCAAGTTCTTCCACACAATGCCGCAATAATTGACATCAAAATTGGATGCATATATTGCTTTTTTCAAACTCATTTCAGCATTGTCTTTGGCATTTGACTGCTACTGTGAGGAATCTTTATAGGGGGTATAATTCATGTCCTACAAGCCTCTAATGAGAATGACATCGTTTTACATCAGTAATGGCCGTTATCTAAACTCAACCATAAATATTGTAACTCTATAATGCTGCCATGTCTGTTAAAGTCTTTTTATTGTGACATGGAATCCCTGCTGTTTTTTTATTATTATTATTTAAATTGCACAATCTCTGCTGTTGTATTTAGAAAGGAACAAAACTTTCCGATCACCAGGGATGAGAATTTTTGTTGACCGATACATTATTCAAGTACTCAAGTATGTACAGATGTATCAGACGGACATCTTTGGCCATTGCATTGTATCTTGCTGATTTCTCAGTGTTGTGCCATAGGTACCACCTTTTTAAGAAGTGTGTCAAGTTATAAATAGTTTAAACTTTTATAGTTATAAACTTTTAAGAACATCCTTTGGGGCCTGGGTAGCTCAGTGAGTATTGACGCTGACTGCCACCCCTGGAGTCGCGAGTTCGAATCCAGGGTGTGCTGAGTGACTCCAGCCAGGTCTCCTAAGCAGCCAAATTGGCCAGGTTGCTAGGGAGGATAGAGTCACATGGGGTAACCTCCTCGTGGTCATGATTAGTGGTTCTCGCTCTCAATGGGGCACGTGGTAAGTTGTGCGTGGATCGTGGAGAGTAGCATGAGCCTACACATGCTGGGAGTCTCTGCGGTGTCATGCACAGCGAGCCACGTGAAAAGATGTGCGGATTGACAGTCTCAGAAGCGGAAGCAACTGAGACTTGTCCTCCATCACCCGGATTGAGGTGAGTAACCGCGCCACCATGAAGACCTACTAAGTAGTGGGAATTGGGCATTCCAAATTGGGAGGAAAGGGGGAAAATACCCTTGAATTTCTCCAGAGTGCTTAATACTGCTCAAGACTGAAAATGTACAGTAGTGATGCAAATTTCTGTCTGTCAGAATGCAAGGTACCACCAGAAATAACGCAATAACCTGGATTTCAATCAGTGTAAAATGTTCTGAAGTCACACAATTATTGTGTTGATGATCAGCCTTTGCTGTCACTTCCAAGTTCTAGGGTACATGTGCCCCTCCCTAGCAATCACTGCTCAAACTTCACATACGTAAACATTTACAAGTCAAAGTAAATTTTGATGATTCTGATTTGTCATGTTTTTCAGGATAAACTACCTCTTGGCTGGTGGATTGTATCCAGTTGGCTTCCATATGCTCAATATTGCCCTCCACTGTCTTATTTCTGTGTTAATGATTGATGTGTTTGCAATGTTATTTGGCGGCCCAGCTCAATGTGGAAGAGGGGTGAAACTCAATCTCTCTCCGAAAGCTTCCTTCCTGGCTGCACTCTTCTTTGCTGCACACCCAGTTCACACAGAAAGCGTAAGTAGTGTAGGAAGACGTGATTAAGCAGGCTGTCTCTGCCCGGTAAACAATATCCAACTACAAGGCCCTGTTTCACGATGTTCACTGATGTTGCATGAAATATAAATTACAAGGCCTGTGGAAAAGAAAGCTTCACGCAGTTGGTGTGCATCACATAGGTGGGCTCTACAGTCAGGCGTGGCTATTAACAGCTACAGAACGCGTACTCTGGCCTGCCGCGGAGGCATCCGAGCACAGTAGAGGCTGCCGATACTCCGGTATCAGTGCTTTAATCAGGTTCACAAAGACCAGCCCTGGACCTGGAGGGGGTGAGGTTCAGAGAGACCACTGACTTTGGCCTACGGGATGTATCAAAGAAGGTGGCCCCAGGACTCCAGCCCAGGCTGACTGCAGCTCTATAATGAGTGCTGTCTCCTGCTTCTGCCGCTAATTTGTCACTGCCAGAAATACAGGCAATTTCACACACGAAAGGATGGCTTTTTTGCCTTAAATGTACAAGCAGGATTTAATTTGTTTAGGTGAAAAATGTGTAGCTGTTATTAAAGACACCCATGAAATCAAAATTTGTCAAACAAAAAAAGGCTTTTTTTATTTTGGACTTTCAGTCCAGTGATAAAATTAACTTTTAGCACATACAGTATACACATTTGTGATTTACAGTCTTTCCTTTCTGCGAAAACGGACCAACAATGTTGATGACTCATGCTGTACTGCACAGAATTTTGTCCAATCTAATCCTCTCCAAAATGAGAATGTCTCTCCCCCTGCAACTGACCAGTAAGTTGCAAATCATGGTTAATGGCTGTGATTTAGCTAAACCCTTTTGGCTATATAAAAAAAAGGGGCAGGGATGGGTGGATGAGCCCTTCAATACAGTATGTCCTGCCCAGACGTTGTGTATGAATAGGAAACACGTCAACACAGCAGAAAACAGCACTCGTCAAAGGATTTCATTGGGTCCTTAAAATAAATGCTTCTAGGGTGGATTTCATGACCGTGACCTGCTTGATAATGAATTGATGCAGGTGTTTTGTGGACAGTGAGACAGTGTCCTCCAGTGTCTTAAGTATTTAGTTGGAGTTGATCTTGTAAATAATCTCCTTTGTTGGATCTCTTTCTTGTAGGTGGCTGGCATTGTTGGCAGAGCAGATTTATTGTGTGCCCTATTTTTTCAGCTGTCTTTTCTGGTTTACTGCAAATCGTTTCAAGGTTAGTTAATAAACTTAAACACAATGTTCAAATACATTTTTATTATGGCACTGTGTGAAAGGTAATTTGCAGATACTGCATCTCACTGAATGGATGAATTACTGTAGTTGGTTACTACTTCATTTCTCTGTAGGTGGTGATAAAACGTTATCTGTGTTGTGCATAATTGGCAGCATTCTTCTGTGTGCTGTAGCTATGCTCTGCAAGGAGCAAGGCATCACAGTTTTGGTGAGTGAAAATGCATTTACATTTGTGCTTTAACAAACAGATCTTAACAGATATGGAATGTTTTAGAATTTGAACATGTAGTTTTTAAAGGGAAAGAGTGTAATTTCTGCACCACTAGAGGCACCGATCTTAATTGCATAAACTCAAAAAGGATTTATGCTGCTTCTTCAATTTACTAGAACTAAAGCAACAAAATTCTGGAACATTTTGTGACAACTTGATTTCATTGTGTTCTATCCATTTACATTTGTAAAAAAAGAAAGTTGACTTAATCCATTTAAGTTTGGGCTACATTAAAACCTTTTGTGGTGTTAATGTAGCATTGATGGAACTGGGCAGGGGATTTCCATTTCCCAACATGCTTTGCATGGGACTTGATAGAGAGAGTAAATGTTAAAAGTAAGTGTTATTTTATGTGTTTTTGTGCAAGATGAATATAAACCCTGCTGAAAACACCAGCTTAACCAGCATGCAATTCCCATGCTGGTTTATGCTGGTTAGTGCTGGTCTAGCTGGTTGACCTGCATAGCCATGCTTTTCAGCATGGTCTTTCTGATGAAGCTGGTTAAGCTAGTTGAAAAGCCTGGTGGGGACACGAGCACACCAGCATCCCATGCTGGGGGACCAGCACCCAAAGCACAAAATAAGCTGGTGACCAGCAATGCTGGTCTTTTCAGCAGGGAATGGGGATATTTGTTAGTTGAGGTTGTAGTTGAACTTTAGTATCACTTTCAATGGCGATACTTGAATAAATTTCTTCCACAATGGTACTTTCTTCAAAGCCTTTCTTCAAAAACTTTCACTAAAATTAATGAAAATATTACAGGTCAAATGAGTTTGTTGTTTAGCAGTAACAAAAAACACTGCCTTACAAAGCCAAAAAGCAACTGTATGCTTCATCACTGCTGACTAATATATATATATATATATATTTATATATATATATATATATATATAATACACACACTACTGGTCAAAAGTTTTGAAACACTCATCCTTTATTATATTTTTTTTCTTCTTCACATTTTAGAATATTAGTAAAGTCATCAAAACTATGGAATAACATAAATGAAACTATGGGAATTATGTTGTGACTAAACAAAATCCAAAATAAATCAAAACTGTGTTATATTTTAGCATCTTCAAAGTAGTCACACTTTACCTAGAATTTGCAGACATGTACTCTTGACATTTTCTCAACCAACTTCTTGAGGCATCACCCTGGGATCTATGATGGGCACTTATTGGCTGTTTTTGTTTATTATTTGGTCCAAGCCATCAATTTCAAAAACGTTTTTTTTTTTATTTAATTTTAATTTTATAATGAAATAAATGAATATGGTGGCACAATTATATTTTTGTCTACAAAACAAATTTCAAACATTTAAGCATACACCTTCAGATCAAAAGATTTTTAAGATCATGAGAAACATTTCAGTCAAGTGTTTCAAAAGTTTTGACCAGTAGTGTGTGTATATATATATATATATATACACACACACACACACACACACACACACACACACACACGTTTTTATTGTCATATGAAATCTATGAATGATGTACAAGAAAGGAGAGAGAAAAAGGGGTAGAAATAAAATCAACTGAAGTCTTGTATTTTTAAATGAAATTTTAGAACAGCATTGTATGTATTGTACAGTTGAAGTCAGAAGTTTACATACACTTAGGTTGAAGTTATTAAAACTAGTTTTTTAACCACTCCACAGATTTAATATTAGATAGAACTATAGTTCGCTAATTTAGGACATCTACTTTGTGCATGACACAAGTAATTTTTCCAACAATTGTTTACAGACAGATTGTTTCACTTTTAATTGACTATATCACAATTCCAGTAGGTCGGAAGTTTATATACACTAAGTTAACTGTGCCTTTAAGCAGCTTGCAAAATTACAGGAAATGATGACAAGCCTTTAGACAATTAGCCAATAAGCTTCTGATAGAAGGTGTACTGAATTGGAGGTGTACCTGTGGATGTATTTTAAGGCCTACCTTCAAACTCAGTGCCTCTTTGCTTGACATCATAGAAAAATCAAAAGAAATCAGCCAAGACCTCAGAAAAAAAAACTGTGGACCTCCACAAGTCTTGTTCATCCTTGGGAGCAATTTTCAAACACTTAAAGGTACCACGTTCATCTGGACAAACAATAATACGCAAGTATAAACATCATGGGACCACGCAGCCATCATACCGCTCAGGAAGGAGACGCATTCTGTCTCCTAGAGATGAACGTAGTTTGGTGCGAAAAGTGCAAATCAATCCCAGAACAACAGCAAAGGACCTTGTGAAGATGCTGGAGGAAACAGGTAGACAAGTATCTATATCCACAGTAAAACAAGTCCTATATTGACATAACCTGAAAGGCTACTCAGCAAGGAAGAAGCCACTGCTCCAAAACCGCCATAAAAAAGCAAGACTACAGTTTGCAAGTGCACATGGGGACAAAGATCGTACTTTTGGAGAAATGTCCTCTGGTCTGATGAAACAAAAATGTAACTGTTTGGCCATAATGACCATCGTTATATTTTGGAGGAAAAAGGGTGAGGCTTGCAAGCCGAAGAACACCATCCCAACCGTGAAGCATGGCAGTGTCAGCATCATGTTGTGGGGGTGTTTTGCTACAGGAGGGACTGGTGCACTTCACAAAATAGATGGCATCATGAGGAAGGAAAATTATGTGGATATAAGGAAGCAACATCTCAAGATATCAGCCAGGAAGTTAAAATGGGTCTTCCAAATGGACATTGACCCCAAGCATACTTCCAAAGTTGTGGCAAAATGGCTTAAGGACAACAAAGTCAAGGTATTGGAGTGGCCATCACAAAACCCTGACCTCAATCTGAAAAGCGTGTGCAAGCAAGGAGGCCTACAAACCTGACTAAGTTATACCAGTTCTATCTGGAGGAATGGGTAAAAATTCAAGCAATTTATTGTGAGAAGCTTGTGGAAGGCTACCCAACTGTTTGACCCAAGTTAAACAATTTAAAGGCAATGATACCAAATACTAACAAAGTGTATGTAAACTTCAGACCCACTGGGAATGTGATGAAAGAAATAAAAGCTGAAATAATTCATTCTCTCTACAATTGTTCTGACATTTCACATTTTAAAACAAAGTAGTGATCCTAACTGACCTAATACAGGGAATGTTTTCCACAATTAAATGTCAGGAATTGTGAAAAACAGAGTTTAAATGCATTTGGCTAAGGTGTATGTAAACTTCTGACTTCAACTGTATATCCTTGTGCCCTTACATGAACACATTATATTAAATAACAATGTGCCCTCTCATGACTATCAAATGTGTATTTCAAATGTATATATTTTACCATGCTCTGACATTTCTTTTGTACATAATACTTCATAAAATTAAGAAGCCTGGACAGAAGTTTATTTTGTCAGAAAAGTTTAGGAAACTTTATAGGCAAAAAAACTATAAAATTATCCTGTGCGTGTCGCATTCACACAATGTACTGTGCTCATGCTTGTTCTTCTAACGCAAGCGAATGGTTGAGCAAAAGCAAAAACTCTGAAATTATGATTTACTACAGATAATTAACTTACAAATCTGCTTCGCAACAAAACCTCTTTGGAGCGCTTATGTTTATAACATGACTGGAACAAATTGGACGCCCCTCAACCCTGGAAAAAAACTCAACGAATCTTCACAAATTCATGAGTGACTTTCTTAATTCAAAACAGCAAATTAAGAGGAAAGGTAAGCAGTTTCCATTCTTGACTTTGCAATATTGTTCTAACCATTCAAACAGCTAATGTTAGCTCTAATGTTATCCTCTCTTCACCTTGTCGGCAATGCAGTTCTCCAGTGCAGTGATTAGTTATAAACAAATTAATTATTAAACCACCTTTGATTTTCTTAAATTATTGATTTATTGTAACATGACAATAATAATAATGTGTATTGTATACATACCTTGGCTTTTCTAAGTCAGTATTTTAAATCCATTTTTTAAAGCATCTGTTTCTGCACAGCCTATTCACGTGACACCAACTCCATGCTGAGTCAGTGATTGTTTTTTATTTAACCTCTAGAGGGTACTGTTATTCTATAGAACCCTCCAGCACCGGCCATGGAGGAATTAATATAAAAAAAAAACTATTAGAGACTATCGCTGTTGCATTTTTCCGATAGCCAATAGTTAAAAAACACAACTATCGGCCCAATTAATCGGTAAATCCGATATATCGGTTTAATGTTTTTATTTTTAAATTTAGAAGAGTTTCTGTTATGTATGAGTTTTGAGGGTTACCATTATTGTGAAGAGTAGAGCTTGAGCTAAAGATGAGGACAGGTAGATGTTGCACATTAAATTGATTGCTCGCTTCGTTGAGCAAATGCTGTGCTAACCATTGCTTAGTTACTAAACTACACTGTAGTGCTTCCAACCAGCATTTGTTTAACATGCTAAGATTCACTTTCACTAATTAGTACATAAATAACAGCTATTTATTTGAGTTACACTGACACATCTAATTTTGTTGGGTTTACCCAATTCAACTAGTTTGTCAGATTGTTGGTGTTGAGATTACATAGTAATTTCAAGTTAAGAAACCTCATTTCAAACATGTGGAACCACTGTCCATGATTGAATCAAGTTCGGTCAAAGAGCTATTTTTATTTTTTTATTTTTTAAATAATGATTTATCAAACAGATTTCCCAAACATTCCCCCAGTCTTCCATTATTTGGACAGAAATGTAGTCCCACTGTAAACTCACTCCATTGGTTGAGCCAGAAGTTGACATGTTGGGCTGCTCAAACAGAGCAATGGTTTGAAAGCGCCACCAAGCCACAATGTTACATGGTGCGTTCAAGTCATGTCTGAATGATCATATTTATGAGTTTAATGAACATGAACGTCACCATCAAGTCGTAATTAGGTGTGGGAAATTCAGGATTTTCTTTGAGCCACGAGTTTCCGAGTTGGGGGCGTGTTGATTTAAAAGTCACGGTGGAAGCAAATTGTTATTGGTAATAATTCAGTTTTACTTGTGGATTTTGACTGTGCGCTTTAGTTTGTATGCATTAGAATTAAAATTACAAAATTAAAATTAGACTCATTTAGCTAGTTAATGCATGGCCAGCATTTGCAACAAAACTACATTTCTTATCATTATACTGTATGTGTCCGCACAAGAATGATAAAATAGGTGGATAAAACATTAATTACACACCTTTATTATTATTACACAATAATAATAATAATTATTATTATTATTGTAAAGAAAATGAAATCGCAAAACAGGTCCGTTCTTTCCGACTCAAATCTGAAACGCACATCACATCGTATTCACGATTTCAGACCTCATAAGTACAAACTTCCCAGGAGGACTGGAACGCACATACTCTCTTTGGGCAGTCAATGAACATCTTACTAATAGTTGCTTCTGCACAGAAAGTCACACACTTCACCTTTAAATGCTGCTTCAGAACAGAAGAAATAATGCATTTATACTTTTATAGAGCTGATATGAGCACAAGTGTTAAGGTACTCTCCACTCTGAATGGGTTTTACAATATAATTGCCCCTGAGCGCAGAACCTTGTCCCTGGATCATCCATTAAAGATTCCAATTAATTTCTTCCTTGTTCACAGGGAGTGAATGCTGCTTATGATATTCTCTTTGTCTGTAATCTGAACATCTATGAGCTTGCTCAACGGCTGCTGTCCAGGAGAAAGTCATCTGATGTAAGTGCCGTTCTTATTCACAGGGTATTGCTTTTGCCCCTTCCATAGGTGTCACTCTTTTGACCCAAATAATCTTTAGACTGATTATAGCTGCTCTTGTCCACCCAGATTGGTGAGTTGGTGAGGAACGGTTTGCTTGTGAGGTTGGCTATTCTCTTTCTTGTTGGGTCTTTTCTTTTATGTGCAAGATGGAGGATCATGGGAACTGGGCCTCCATCCTTTACAGAGGTGGATAACCCAGCATCCTTTGCTGAGAATGTCCTCCTGAGGGTAAGCAGGCCTCTCAGTTTGGGTTTTTGAGTTGCACTTTTGTGCACTTTTTGCATTTCCTGTTAAATGTAACTTTATATTTTTAATCACCCCAAATTTGTCATCATTTACTCACCCTCAAGTTGTTCCAAATCTGTGTGATTGACTTTGTTCTCTTTTCCACACAATGAAAGTAAATGAGGACAGGACATGTCAAGCTAAAAAAAAAAAACAAAAAAAAAAAACAAATAAAAAAGCACAATGTAAGTACTATAAATGTAATGTAATATATACTACTTGTGCACTATATTCCAAGTCTTCTGAAGCCATATGATAACTTTGTGTGAGTAAAAGACCAAAATGTAAGCCTTTATTCCCTGAAAATATTCTTCCCCTCTGCCACAACTCTCAAAGAAAGCCAGATGGGTTTGGAATAATTTAAATAAAAAATGGTTCATTTTTGGGTGAACCACTCGTTTAAGCTCTGGAAGTAATCTGACTGTCATTTTAAATGAAATATTTTCAGTTATTTTACAGCTGCTTTGTAGATTTGGAATTGTTTTGGCATGTTGTATATTTGGGCATAATTTTTTGAGCAGTCTTTTCTAACCTATATGAACTGAGCAACATTTTCCACACACTCCTTAAATGACAGATTGTTCCTCTTCTCTGCCATTTCTCTCTTTGATTGGCAGATCATGAACTATAATTACTACTACTCCTTGAATGCCTGGTTGCTGCTGTGTCCCTGGTGGTTGTGTTTTGATTGGTCAATGGGCTGTGTGCCTCTGATTAAATCAGCGAGTGATTGGAGGATCATCTGGCCTCTTGTACTGTGGTGCTGTCTGATAGGCTTGGTAAGCCAAGCTCTGTGCTCGCAGGACAGCAATAAAAGAAGGTGAGAGCAGCACAGTATCAAAGCAAGAGGTGCTTTGTGTAGACATATGGAAAAAGGATGATGATTTAAAAGTGACTATTACAAACCACCTGCCAGTTCTGTAATTGTGTCACATTGTCTTCATCCTGAAGGGTATTAAAAGTAAAACAAATTATTATTATTTTTTTACCTGAGCATTTATTGCCATGTTTTCTCTAACCCTGTCTACACTGGACGCAAGCTGCGCGTCAAAAGCAAATAGATCCCATTATAATCAATGCAGCTGTCTACCCGTAGTGCAGACAATAAACGGATGCCTCGTTCTGTTGCTGACGTGCTGCAGAGCTACTCCAGCCACTTTATTATCCCGTCGGTCTGAATAAAATGATTTTACTTTCCAAATATCATATGTGTTAATCTTTCTGCCATGAATTTTGTTTGTTACATATTTAAATAACTTCTGACTGCCAAATTAAAGGTATAGTTCACCCAAAAATGAAAATTCAGAAGAATGCATTACTTTATTTTTTCTGCTGAACACAAATTAACCTTTTTAGAAGAATATCTGTTGGTTCTCACAATGCTATTGAATGGGTACCTGAATTTTGAAGCTCCAAAAAGCACATAAAGGCAGCGTAAAAGTAATCCATAAGACTCCAGTTGTTAAATACATTTATATATATAAATCCTGTTTTACCATAAATTCTTCTCTCTGCCTAGTACGTGGCAATATGCATGAAGAATGCAAATTGCCAAAAACAAAAGAAGAAGAATGTGAAAGTAAAAGTGGGAATTGATCGTAATAGGACTTAAATTTTGATGAGTTTCTTACACTCATATCATATCGCTTCTGAAGATAAGGATTTAACCACTGTAGTCTTATGGATTACTTTTACGCTGCCTTTATGTGCTTTTTGGACTTTCAAAATTTTGGTACCCATTCACTTGCATTGTGAGGACCTACAGAGCTGAAATATTCTTCTAAAAATCTTTGTTTGTATTCCGCAGAAGAAAGTGTTATACACATCTGGTTTGCCATCAGGGTGGGTAAATGATGAGAGAATTTTCATTTTTGGGTGAACTATCCCGTTAAAGCCAGCTTGTGATGTTTCTGGTCTTTGGTCTACTAATTTAAATTATCTTTTGTTTCAAACCACATCTCTGGTCTTCTAATTTAAATAATCTTTTGTTTCAAACCACATTTAATAGCAGTTTTAACCACAGTGTTACAAGAATAATTAGATAATAAGTATATGTTCATACCAGTGGATTTCCATTGAAAATAAAGTAGGATACTGGTTATTTTGCCATTTAACTTTTGCTGAAATCTACTCAAGCTTACATCTGATTGGTCCGTGCTTTTTGCAAATTTTTTAGAATGTTCACTTTGATGCTTCCAGTGTAGAAAGACTCAATCCGTTGCGTCATGGTGCTTCGCATCAACAGACACACCCGGTGTAGACATGGTGTTAATTTTACACTTTTAATAATGTTTACTACGATTAACAAATCGATTAAAACAATTTAACAAAATCAATTACATAAAACAGATAATTCATTAAATTAAAAGTAGTCGAATATATCTGTATTTGTGGAGAAAATCCCCTAAATGACCTAGATCAGGGAACATAATTTAATACAATTATTTTGTTTTTAATTATTAATTTTACTAAATCATCATGTTAAATTGACAGCACTTTTTTAATTCACCTCGTTAAGGCTGTGCTAATATGACTATGTATTATTGATATATATCATGGTTTCTTTTCTCACTTTTCTCACAATATTATATCAGGATTTTTTTTATCTATTTAAGTTTGTGTTCATATTTCCTACAATTTCATTTATGAAGCGTGTTTACATAGAGGTAAGATTTGTGAAAGGTAGCTCTGCGTTAGATACACATTTAGATGAAATAGTTTTAAAACTTTGGATATCTTTTGTCATTGCTACTATTCCTCCCTCATCCCCAAAAATAAAGAATCCACATTTAAGGCTTCTTAAGGGAGAAATCCTGCCCATTTTTAGAAATGAATGAAATTTCAGGCTCTGCATTTTATATTATTTTCTTATGTTTTTAGGACTCTGACATTTGGCCTTGTACTGCTTATAATTCCATTCTTGCCAGCCAGTAATCTGTTCTTCAGGGTGGGGTTTGTGATAGCCGAACGGGTGCTGTACCTGTCCTCTGTGGGCTACTGCCTCATTCTGGCCTATGCTGTGGGCTACTGTAGCTGCCATTGGAGGAAACACAAGGTAGGCATCCTGTTTTACACAAGTTTCCCACTAATATTCACCATCAGACCATAATTCACTGTAACTAATGTTCTGTTGAGTTTGTGTTCATGTCTTGTGTGTGTGTGTGTGTGTGTGTGTGTGTGTGTGTGGGCTGACCACAGAGGCTGCTGAGAGCGGCTATGTTGATGCTGCTGTGTGTGAATGTGGCTCGCTCTGCACAGCGCAGTCAACAGTGGAGATCTGAAGAGAGTCTCTTCACCAGCGCCCTGTCTGTCTGCCCTCTCAACGCCAAGGTGAGACTACACACGCTGTGGAAAGCATTATCACTAACTGTAATTCACCTATACTCCATTGTTGAAATCCATTGTGGTAACTTCAGCTTAACACACAAAATGCCTCCATAAATAAATAGCTGTCATTTTGAGTTGTTTAATTAAAAAAAACAACAAAAAAAAAAAACAGATGGACTGAACCTGTAAGAAGTGTATTCTGTAAGTCACTTTGGAGTAAAGCATAAGCTAAATGACAAAATAGTAGGCCCATGTGGAGTTTGCATACATTCTGTGCTGACTGTGTGGGAAAATCTGCAGAATGGATTAAGGTATTTTATTTCAAATATTTCATTTAGAATAAATAAGCAAAAATGTTCAACACACAAATATGTAAGGGGTGGGGGATGTGTAGAACATTGTAGAATGACGGGCTGTGGAGATTTCCATGCAGACCTTGTAATTAGTTAGGTGACTTTAATCACAATAAGAGAATTTGAGAAAAGCAAATGAATAATAGTAATAAAAAAAAAATGGTTCCACATTTTTTAGCACACCAGTAAGAAATTACTTCATTAGCTTGATTAACTAACTTTCTCCTTTGTTGCACAGGTGCATTATAATGTTGGCAAGAACCTTGCTGACAGAGGCAACCAGAGTGCTGCAGTCAAATACTACAGGGAGGCAGTAAGGTAAAAACCATGAGTCCCACAGATTCTGTCTGGCCAAAAACACTAAAATATTCTGGCTTTCAGCACTTTAAATAGTGCAGTGTTATAATCAGTGACATCAGGTGCATAATAGAGCTGTTCAGGTTGTAGTCCAAAAACCTGGAAGAGAATTCGCCATGGGTTCCCTCTGAATTTTCCAATGGGGTTTTATAATGGGGTTTTTCAACTTATGAGAAAAATAAGATCTGTTGTAAACATTACCTGACGACGTTTTGTTCTACAATATAAATTACACACTTTCATACCTCAAATGTGAATTTTGAAGCTGAAGTGTGTTCTTTTTATTTTTTTAAAGTATGCAATTCAATACGTTTTTAAAATTCACGTATTTTTTTTTTTTTTTTTTTTTTTACTTATAAGTTGAAAAACCCCATTATAAAAACCCATAGGAAAATCCAGAGGGAACCAATGGCGAATTAGCCTTCCGGGTTCGCCGACAAATTGATGTAGGCCTGTCGCGATTATTAAATAACCATCTGATCGCGGTTATTTGGTCTAACCGTGGTTATTTGAGACCACCGCGATTATTGGGCATTCAAATTCCAATCACATTTTAATGCCCAAATCAGGGATTGTAAGCGAATATACTGTGTAAATGCCATGAATGGTGTGTTTGTGTGTCATTCAGTCATGTTACTGAGCTGCACCGCGGAGGTCAACAAGCTCCTGTCCTGAAGAGCGCGTGAAGCGCTCTGATGCATGCGCAGTCAGAAGAGGCTCGTGCCAAACTCCCGCGAAAATATACACGAACAAGTATAAACTTTGATAGTGAATGAAAAGTGCTCCGGTTTCACTTTAAACGATCGTGTAGTGGCAAATGTTCCTGGTTCATACATGCTGTGTTAATGACACGCAGTGAAAAAGAGGAGGAGACACATGCTTACTCTATTTCTGTGGAGAGATAAAATTATGAAACAAAATCTCATGACAAATAAGGGCTTGTGGGGTTTAATCAGAGCATTAAAATATGTGTGAACGTGAAGAAATTAGGAAAGACATTTTTTACTATTGCATAATATAATAAAAATAGAATATAAATATAACAAAATATTTATAAAAATTATATTTTATTTTTTATTTAAAAAAATATGAGTTCAAAAAACAAGTGCAAATGTAAAATTGACCAAAACTAAAGTTGACCAAAATGAGATACATACACTATATTGCCAAAAGTATTCGCTCACCCATCCAAATAATTGAATTCAGGTGTTCCAATCACTTCCATGGCCACAGGTGTATAAAATGAAGCACCTAGGCATGCAGACTGCTTCTACAAACATTTGTGAAAGAATGGGCCGCTCTCAGGAGCTCAGTGAATTCCAGCGTGGTACTGTGATAGGATGCCACCTGTGCAACAAGTCCAGTCGTGAAATTTCCTCGCTACTAAATATTCCACAGTCAACTGTCAGTGGTATTATAACAAAGTGGAAGCGACTGGGAATGACAGCAGCTCAGCCACGAAGTGGTAGGCCACGTAAAATGACAGAGCGGGGTCAGCAGATGCTGAGGCGCATAGTGCGCAGAGGTCGGCAACTTTCTGCAGAGTCAATCACTACAGACCTCCAAAGTTCATGTGGCCTTCAGATTAGCTCAAGAACAGTGCGTAGAGAGCTTCATGGAATGGGTTTCCATGGCCGAGCAGCTGCATCCAAGCCATACGTCACCAAGTGCAATGCAAAGCGTCGGATGCAGTGGTGTAAAGCACGCCGCCACTGGACTCTAGAGCAGTGGAGACGCGTTCTCTGGAGTGACGAATCACGCTTCTCCATCTGGCAATCTGATGGACGAGTCTGGGTTTGGCGGTTGCCAGGAGAACGGTACTTGTCTGACTGCATTGTGCCAACTGTGAAGTTTGGTGGAGGGGGGATTACGGTGTGCGGTTGTTTTTCAGGAGCTGGGCTTGGCCCCTTAGTTCCAGTGAAAGGAACTCTGAATGCTTCAGCATACCAAGAGATTTTGGACAATTCCATGCTCCCAACTTTGTGGGAACAGTTTGGGGATGGCCCCTTCCTGTTCCAACATGACTGCGCACCAGTGCACAAAGCAAGGTCCATAAAGACATGGATGAGCGAGTTTGGTGTGGAAGAACTTGACTGGCCTGCACAGAGTCCTGACCTCAACCCGATAGAGCACCTTTGGGATGAATTAGAGCGAAGACTGTGAGCCAGGCCTTCTCGTCCAACATCAGTGTCTGACCTCACAAATGCGCTTCTGGAAGAATGGTCAAAAATTCCCATAAACACACTCCTAAACCTTGTGGAAAGCCTTCCCAGAAGAGTTGAAGCTGTTATAGCTGCAAAGGGTGGGCCGATGTCATATTAAACCCTATGGATTAAGAATGGGATGTCACTTAAATTCATATGCGTCTAAAGGCAGATGAGCGAATACTTTTGGCAATATAGTGTATTTTAAATATTTAGAAATATTTTTATATTTAAAACATTATTTTTCATGTCATTCATAAGTTTTTAAAGCCTTAAAAGGAAATCATAGTTTATTCCTATTTTATTATTTGATTTTTGTGGGGGCCTGGGTAGCTCAGTGAGTATTGACGCTGACTACCACCCCTGGAGTCGCGAGTTCGAATCCAGGGTGAGCTGAGTGACTCCAGCCAGGTCTCCTAAGCAACCAAATTGGCCCGGTTGCTAGGGAGGGTAGAGTCACATGGGGTAACCTCCTCGTGGTTGCGATTAGTGGTTCTCGCTCTCAGTGGGGTGAGTGGTAAGTTGTGCATGGATCGCGGAGAGTAGCATGAGCCTGCACATGCTGGGAGTCTCCGCAGTGTCATGCAGAGCAAGCCACGTGATAAGATGCATGGATTGACAGTCTCAGAAGCAGAGGCAACTGAGACTTGTCCTCCGTCACCCGGATCGAGGTAACCGCGCCACCACAAGGACCTACTTGTGGGAATTGGGTATTCTAAATTGGGGAGAAAAGGGGATAAAAAATAAAATAAAATTATTTGATTTTTATATTTGAAGTTAAATATGTAAAAATGACTTCTTAAGGTGTAACCTTTCTTAAGGTTAAGCACACCTTAAAAAAATAACAGTTTATATGACAATTAATCGTGAAAGCCTTTAACGAGACAATTAATCATCACAGCCCTAAAACAGACAATTAATCGTCATAATCGCAATTATTTGTTTGACAATTAATGGTCAGCCAAATTTCATAATCGTGCCCTAAATTGACGCCACGGCTGAACAGCTCTATATCGACTCTGTAGCTCTGTTCAAAAATCTAATAAGCTGCCTTGCTGTCTACTGTCTACATATGCAACTACCTTCTATGCCAGCATCCTAACAGACTCATCTCTCAATTGAATTGGAACAGAGCTCATGACTCTCTGGTAGCATTTAGTTTGGAAACAGAATGTGGTAAATCTATCTGAAGCATGTGAGATTCTGTATATGAAATATGTGAAATATAAGCTTTGTGTTTTCATTTTTCTTCTACACTCTGTGTTTGTTTGTTTGTTTGTTGTTACAGATTACACCCCAAGTACGTCCATGCCATGAACAATCTTGGTAACATATTAAAGGAAAGAAATGAGTTACAGGAAGCTGAAGGGCTCCTGTCAGCTGCAGTTTATATACAGTGAGTAAAGAAATATAGCAGTTGTTTAATTTTTAGAAACCTTTAATATCATGTGTCATTCTACTTCTGCCTTGGCTTCTACCTTGATTGGGTTAGGCCTGATTTTGCTGCTGCTTGGATGAATTTGGGTATTGTGCAGAACAGTCTGAGAAAGTTTGATGCAGCTGAACGGAGCTATTGGAACGCGATTAAATTCAGAAAGAAATACCCAGACTGTTACTACAACTTGGGACGCCTGGTAAGCAATGGGTTTTCTCTGTACATTTTATTAAACATTCTCTTTATTGCTTTTTTAAGAGTGAAACAAGATGTAATTTAAACTACAAGTATATGACATTTCAATAGCATATTTTTTCCAATTTGCTTTGACAATATTTAACAATATTCAACTTTTTACACACAAAAACTAAAATACTTTGTAATTTTTATACAGCAAGAGCCTCAATACATTTAAAACATGTTTAGATTGTGGGGAAATATATTAGAAATATGTCTCTCATTTGTAAGCAAACATAGACAAAATAGATTTTTAATATGTCTATGGTTAGGGCTGGGTATTGATACAGATTTCACAATTCATTTCGATTCCGATTCATAAGCTTTCGATTCCGATTCAATATTGATTCTTCTGGGTAAATTTCTGTCCATTTTGCTAACATATAAAAGAAGTTCTCTCTCTCAGCTAATGCTCTTAATTATAAAGGAACCTTCTAAGGAACCCTTCTTGGTACAGTTCGAAAACTGTATTTTGTTATTAGTTAGTTAAATTGGTCACATTTTAGCTGTAACTCTTTTTTCAAATTCAGTTTATTACATAAATTAATATCTTGAAATTGCATATATTATGTTGCATATATATTTGTTACATTTTTATTGTTTACTTGCATAATCTGTACTATTTACAAGTATTTACATTGATATGTAGAACCCGTACTAAATCGGTACTGTCTCTTTAAGACAGGTACATCGGCCAGTAAGCGCATATAACAAGAGAAGACGTGCATAGTTTCTTTAGCGCATCCATGATTAGAATTAAGTGTTTCTTTTTTTGTTGCTTTTAATGAGTGACTGACTGTAAAAAAACAGAAAGGGTATTAAAGACATTATTCATTGACATATGGATCTGTGGATCTCGTCTTTGTACACACAGAATGAGATAAACCAAACTTTTAATCTCAGCACACAGTGAAAGGACCTCCGTGCTAATAACTTCTCCACTATACTACTCAGTCACTGGGGAGTGAAATCTGAATATTTACTATCCAGTGGCTAATCATGGAAATTTTTATATGTATAGCGTGATATTTGGTTTTACATGCAAATTATTTACTTGCATTATAGAGGGTTGCCACATAGAGTGAAAGTTCGATCTTGGGATTTAAGAATCGATATCAAGATCATCCAAATGCATCAGAAAATCGATAGTTTTACCCAGCCCTATCTATGGTGGTTTGGTCTGGGGCTATTATGTTCAAGATGCAATTTATTATTAATTATGGTAGGAAATTGGCAATTCTGTTCTAAATATTGGCAATAACAATGTTTAATACCATGCTACTTTTATTAAAGATTTGATTCTTCCTGACTGTATTCCAAGAATGATAATCAACTCTAAATTACAGTTTCTTTAGAGCCGTGGCCTAGCGGTTAGTGCATATTCTTTAGACATGTTGAGCCTTTTTGTTCATGCAGGATACACAGGTTTGAACCAGCATATCTGGCCCCCTTCACCTTCTTTCTCCAAATAATTTAATCTCTAAAAAAAAATATCCACAGTTTACTCCAGCCTGAAAGGTTTTTGTTTGAAATACCTTTATTTACTGTAAATAAAGGAATGAATAAAACTAGTCTTGGCACAAATTGGCCGATTGTTTGTGGCTGGAGTTTATTTGTTTTATATCCAGTACGCAGACCAGAACCGCAGCGTGGATGCTCTAAATGCCTGGAAGAACGCCACCATGCTGAAGCCTGACCATAGCCTGGCGTGGAACAACATGGTCATACTGCTGGACAACACTGGTATGACATGGTGAAAAACGTATCGTTTGATTGGATTAAAAAAAGAACAGTAGGTCAGTTGATGTTGTCACAACCTTAGATCAGTTGACAACACATACGTAGGTTCATTTTTAAGTATCTTGTCATGTACTTGTGGTCTTATTACATAACTCCCTGGAATATTTGATTTTGATCAATTGCAGCATTCTGCAGTCAAATATTTTTCACCCTGTTTATTTTGTGACAAAGACCAGCTGACCCTTACCTATATCACAGTTTAGCAATGCAGTACAGATCCATGTTAGTCCAAGTCCAGACAGGGGCAGTCATGTATGCATAAACTGAGTGAGTGTTCTCATTAAACGTGACCTTGACCCTGCCCTTGGGTAAACAGATCATCTTGGCCTGCTCCCAAATCTTTGCGCCTTCTCGTTTTTTTTCTGCTGTCCCAAGAATAGCAGTGGCTCATAACTGTGTATGTGTGTGTATGAATGTGTATGTATGTGTGTGTATGTGTGTGTGTGTGTGTGAGAGAGAGAGCGAGAGAGAGAGAGGTGTGAACTTCCATTCTGCAGATGCTGAGCGTCAGGTGCACGCTACTGCATGGGGCCATGCTGCATAATTAGTTCACCCTTTACAACAATTAACTCCTGCACCCCGTCCTCACCCCCTTATCTTGTCAGAGACCCTAAAGGGATAATTTCGCAACTTAGCTTTCTCAAGTGCCACAATAATATTAGATTTAATCATATTTGATTGCTTTTTGTGGCATGTATTGTAAAGAGCACATTGCATAATATAGTTAGGAAAATATACAAGGGCTGGGTGATATAACTGAAAAATGTATATTTCAATATTTTTGAGTCTTTTGACAATATTTGAAATGTTTCAATATTTGTCTATTTGCTCTAAAATTACTTAATAAGCTCAAAACAATATCTCATTCAGAGGAACACACTTTTCCACCAAACAATCATTGTTGTCAAGTAAATTCAAAATGTTTAAACATAGTAGCAATCTAGTTAAAATAATCAAGACCTGTTTTCCACAAAATAACACAGGGAAATATGGTATTCACTCATTTTCAATTATGAGAACCAGTATATACATTGTTTTAAACACAATACAACGTAATAAATGGTAACATTTTAACAAATGGTAATGTGCTACTAAAGTGTAAATCAGAGACATATCTTAATTATCTAATATTTGCAAGTCATCAGGAAACTATTTTACATGACATGATCTTTAGGAAACGAATGGCAAAATAAAAAGTGTATTAAAATTATTGCAATAATCACGATGTTGCTGAATTTTATAATGCTAGCAAAATCACTATGAATAGCTTGTGAATAGTTGATATATTATCCAGTTTAATATCCAGCTTGAATAATGAACAGAGTTGTCAAATCATCCGTAAAATGTATTTATAGCCATATACTGTATTTCTGGGCTTGTTGTCCTAATAACAAAAACGCTCTTTGCTCAAAAGTTTCCGTTCTGACAAGATGTTACAGGATTAACAGAGGATGTCCTTTTTGGGAAATGCCAGCATAAGAACCCAACATGATTAGACCGGAAGAGCAAGAATCAGCAATGCTTGAAATTTATGTATTAAAAGCTTTGTGTGTTGTTTTAAAGCCTCTCTTCCCTGCCGTGTGGAGAATGGCGCGATTCCCCAACAGAAGCCGTTTATTCAGACGCGTCTCCCAGGCAGGTTGGCCCTCCCTGGAGAGTTTTGGCACGGTCCATTTTCCCTGCCAGCAAAACCCTGGCAACTACTCCCTCTGCATTTTCCAGACTCACTCGATCCCAAAACCCCTCGAAGTAAATTACCACAAAAAAATCTGAGATGTTTTCTATTACTATTGTTTCACTATAAGATTAAACTGGAAAAGCATTGAGAAAGTGCACAAACATAAAACATGAGTCACATGAGTTTAGGTTTCAACTGTGAAGAAAAGTCCTCAGCAGCTCATGAATTTGATAAGGGCCAGACGGTGAGAGAGAATCTGTCTGACTCTGTGGTCAGAGGGAGTTTTGACATCTGGATCAATAAGTCAGTAGCCCTTGTGTTGCCCCCTAATTAGGAAACTAAAAGAATCAGTCATGTGTGGAGTGGAAAAACTCTCTTCTGGAGAACATTGACACACCAGAGCAATCCGCTCAGCACAGTCAACAGAAATGACAGAATAACACTATGGTTGTCCTTTCATAATGTCTAGAACCATATACACAAATGTACATTCATTTGGGAAATTTTCTGTGTTCCACAATTTTCATTTTGGCATTGGCCAGCTGTAATGATGGAGAGGGAGACGACATGAGCCAGAATCGAACCTGGGTCTAACGCATGATAGCCACTGCTATAAATGTCTGGAGCATGTGCGCTAGGTCATGGCTTAGATGTTCTAAAATTCTAAATGGTGGTGCTTGCCTATGCAAAACTCGAGGCTAATGTTAGCCCTAATAAATTTTAGGGTGTTCTATGTTTGCCAGTCAAGTCAAGTCATTTTTATTTGTATAGCGCCTTTCACAACACACATCGTTTCAAAGCAGCTTTACAGAAGATCAGGCATTAACAGAAGATAAAACTGTAATATCTATAATGTCTTAGAGTCATCGTTGTGTAGTTTGATCAAATACGATTGTGAATTGTTTAAAAATAAATAATTAAATAATCATTGTATTTATAACCCCAGCGAGCAAGACGAAGGCGACTGTGGCAAGGAACACAAAACTCCATAAGATGTTGGTTAATGGAGAAAAATAACCTTGGGAGAAACCAGGCTCACTGTGGGGGCCAGTTCCCCTCTGGCTAACATCATGAATATAATGCCAATATTACTTATGTAAAGTGCAAGTCATGGTTTAAAATTATTAAACTAATTAAGTGTTAAGGGTCAGTGTTTAAAACAAAGATTTTGTATGAACTGTAAAATTAATGACTAATGTCTTTGAAGTCCATCCTGGATTAACTGCAGAAGTTCACATAGATGCAATTGTCCTTGTTAGTTGGCTGATGAAGGGTTTTGTTGGCAATTAAATTATATTGTATTCCATTTCAAGAGTGTAGTCCATCATTAGACTGAGGTGATGTAGGCAGAGATCAGTTAGGTTCATCGCAGTTCAACCTGGCCGGTAATTTCATTGAGGTCTATCCTAAATCCAAGGTTCAGGCTATGATTTATGAAGTGTCCCATATCTTATGGTTGGAGTTGGCATCAGTTCATCCTCTGAAGTCCATCGTAATAGACTGAAGTGATGTTTGGCTGGCACTGGCTGCTATTAGTCATCATCACACAGCAACACGTAGCAGTGGAGTCCAACACCAAGCAGGAATGGAGCTGGATCTGGCCGGTTCTGGTGACCTCAGGATAGGAGTCCCGAGGTTGAGACAGGGAAACAAATAAAATAATATTAGCATAGATGCCATTCAATTTTTTTGCAGAGTTATAGATCATGATCACTGTTTCTGGTTCCGGCAGACCTAACTAAAGCAGCCTAATTGTGAGTGTGCCTGGCTAAATAGATGAGTTTTTAGTCTAGACTTAAACTGAGTGAGTGTGTCTGCATCTCGAACAGTGTTTGGGAGACTATTCCATAGTTTAGGAGCCAAATACGAAAAGGATCTACCTCCTTTTGTGGATTCCTTCAATGAACAGGACATTGCTGAGCTGTTGTTAAAGGGATAGTTCACCAAAAAAATGACATTTTCTCAAAATTGAATCACCCTCATGCTATCCTAGATGTGCATGAATTTCTTCTGCTGAACACAAATTAAGATTTTTAGAAGAATATCTCAGTTCTGTAGGTCCATATAATGCAAGTGGTTAAATCCATATCTTCATAAGCAATATGATATGTGTGGGTGAGAAAAAGATCAAAGAAGACCTTTTTTACGATCAGTCTCCACTTTCACATTCTTCTTCTTTTGTTTTTGGCAAATCGTATTCTTTGTGCATATCACCACCTACTGGGCTGGGAGGAGAATTTGTAGTAAAAAAGGACTTAAATATTGATCTGTTTCTCACCCACACCTACCATATTGCTTCTGAAGATATGGAGTTAACCATTGGAGTCATCTTTATGTGATTTTTGGAGCTTCAAAATGTTGGTACCCATTCACTTGCATTGTGAAGACCTACAGAGCTAAGGAATTCTTCTAGAAATCTTTGTGTTCAGCAGAAGAAAGTAATACACATCTGGAATGGCATAAGGGTGAGTAAATGAAGGGAATTTTCATTTTTGGGTGAACTATTCCTTTAAAATGTTGTGTGCTATATGGTTACTAGGAGGTTAATAGGGTATTCTGGTTTTTTGCTAGTGTGTTGCTGATTGGCCCAAGTCAGAATAGCCCATCAAGTCTGTATGATATTCTGGTCTCAAGTTATGGCTCAGGTGCCTCCTTCGAAATAAGTCTATTGCATTTTTTCATCCATTCAGTCATCTGCCAGGTGAAAATCATTAAGTCTAATTGTCTAGAAAAGTAAAAGCAAATCTACTGTAGCCTCAAAATGCTGTACTATTTGAGGGTTAGGAGTTTGTTCATATGACTAACCCTATTTAAACCATGAATTAGCAACATGAAATGTTATATTTAATGTTTTACCTTTTATTTCAGGAAACTTGGCTCAAGCTGAGCTGATTGGGAAGGAAGCCTTAAAGATACTGCCAAAAGATCACACCATCTTGTTCTCTCTCGCCAATGTACTGGGGAAACAGGAAAAATACAAGGTAGATACATATTTTTTATGTAGTGCTGTTTCTGTGAAAATATATTTGTCAAAATATATTTGATAAAGAAGGAACATATGCATTTCAAAGACATTTTACCTGCACTAGACATTCAAACCACAACATCGTCATAACCAGTGTTCCTTTTTCTCCCAGGAGTCAGAAGGTTTCTTTCTTAACGCATTGAAGATCAACCCAAATGTTGCCAGTTGCCATGGCAATCTTGGTTAGTCTCCCAGCATCCCGCTGGCACTTCAGTATTGTCACAAAAACAGTTGTTCAAGTTTGACTTCTGCAATGTTACTTGATACCGGCATAAATTGGTGCGATTGAATCAATAAACAAAGCGAAGTGGCTGTGATTTCTCGTTCCATTCGCAGGGGACCAGTGCTGACTTACTGTAAAGTCTCTTGATTTAAGTGACAAAGTCTTTTTGTTTTTGTGTGTGTGCTGTTGCAGCTGTTCTTTATCACCGGTGGGGAAAACTAGAGTTAGCAAAGAAGCACTATGAACTGTCTCTTCGGCTGGACCCCAGTGCTCCAGGGACCAAGGAAAACTACAACATGCTAAAACGCAAACTAGAGCAGCGGCACAGGACTGTTGGATAACACTGTTTTTGATATCTGCATGCCACAAAAGTATTTGTATGGTTGCTACATTACTAAATTAAAATTCATCTTATTAATATTCACCTTTGTATTTTATGAATACACAATGATCACATGGTTGAACTGTGGCACTTTGATTCTAGCCACATTATGGTCTTTTAAAAGTATACTGTAGTTCACCCAAAAATTTAATGTTTTTTTTTCCAAGATAGTAAATGGTGCTGAGGCCAACATTCTTCATAATATCTCATTTTGTGTTCCAAGCCAGAAAGTAAGTCATACGAGTTTGGAAAAACATGAGGGTGAGTAAATAATTAAAAAACATAAATTGGGGGGGGGGGGGGGGTGTTTCGTGTGGTTGAACTTTCCCTTTAAGGTCAAGAATGTGGTTTCTTGAGCGACTCAAATGATTTTGTCACGTGTAACTGTAGTCTCAAGACATATGGAACATATCCACTATCTTAACTTTCATCTTTGACCCCATGTTATGTCAGCTGGGTCTCTATTTATTAGTCTGCTACACTTATCCAGCAAAGTATCCAGTATTACCATTGGCCATCCACCAAGAATGTACCCCACTTTGGACATCTCGACAAACTGCATTTTAAAATGTTGAGTTACCATGAGTGAGTCATCAGTATCTGACATTACCAGGCAAATGGTTTTTTTGTTATGTTTGTTTGCACACCTTTCATGGTATCTCAGATACAGTACGTGTCTCCAAGACTGGATCATACCCTTCCGTTCTTCTGAAGTCTCTGTAGTTAATGTTGGAATGGTGTTGTTTTCCGAATCTGTGTTCTGATGTGCAGAAGCTGGGGCAGAGGGGTCACCCTATGTAGGAAGCTGGTGGCCATGACGGCAAAAAAAAACAACAAAAAAAAAACAGTGAAGCGCAGAATTGGAGCTTCAAAGGAGGTGGAACACAGTCCCTAGGGGCATCTCACACATTCTGACTGCTCTTGAAATTTAGTGGGCCAAGCAAGGGCTGACCTCAAGACACAACTTCAGTCAGTTAGTCTCTTCCTTGGATTAAAGTGCATCATGCTTCTATTTTTTTACCTGCTTCCCCCAGCCGTCAGGAAACATTTGAAGACCTGGACTGCAAGTAGGGTGCTGTGGATATGACAGGGGTTGTTGGTTCTAATGATACCATCCATTACAGTGTATTGATAACATAGATATACTGATTCAGTGATTATGAGCATGCTGTAGAGATGCATTACTAGAGTCACCATCTTTGAAACACCTTCCAAACACTAAAAAGAGGCTTCAGATAAGTAACCATTACATTTACCTCTGCCCCTATTTCCAAGTTTTTTCTGTGAATACTACTTACTTTCACACTGCTAAAATAAAACCAACATGAGTGGACCAATGTCTGTTGTTACAGACCTTTCCCATCTTTGCTTGATTTCACACATGGTGTACCTGAAATATTTTCATACAAGTGTTGCATAGAGGAATTAGTGATACTGTAAACAGCTGTACTTAAATTAATGGAGGGAAGTCCATTGGTTCTAGAAAAATAAAGAAAGTAAAAAAGTGAGCAAAAACTGCTTTCTGAAAAACAGTACAGAGAATGTATTTGAACATTTTTGGAGCATGGTGGTTTGATAAATGAAGATCAAAGAGTGACTAAACGAAACCAGAGAGGACGAAATTGCATCCCATGCACAGTACTGATTAGATTCAAACCTGCTTGAGAGATTTGGTTTTACTTGTCAAGTTTTCCATGAAGGTGCGTGCTGCTTTAAAATAATCACTAAAGCAGGACCCATATTATTCATTTATTCATTTGATTTATTTTTACTGCTATTATTTAAATTAGTTTGATTTGTTAGATGGTTAATCTTTATAATAAAATGAATAGTTCCAGTTTTGGTCAACACCGCATTATCCTCCTGAGACCCGAGCGTGACTGCTGTGTGCATTTTCTATTTAACTTTTTGACTTGTAACTAGTAGCACCTAATAAACAAGCAAAAAAAAAAAAACAAATTCTAGAGCAAATAGTTTTCCACATATGTGGAAAGTGGGACGAAGTTGTGAAATTGTAAATAATATCAAGCTATAGAAACTCAGGTTTTTTCATTAAATTGTTGATTATCTTTCCAGGAGTGTTGGTTATTTATGTTTTTGAGACGTTACAGAAATTACAACAGAAATTTGCATAATTCTGATTCATAGTAATTCAAATCACTGCCAACCATGTTAAAATAAAATTATACATTATAAATTCTGAATCTATGTGATAACCATTGTTGCATGTCTGCCAAACATGTTGAGCAGTCCAAACATCATCTGCAGCCTGAAAATGAACTTCTGGTTGGATTTTAGAAGTGAATGCTCTTCGCTGCATAAAAAGCAAAATGACCCACAGATGTGTTAATGCTGAAAGTTATTAAAAATAACTTGCATGTTTTTCAAATTTTGAGAGAATAATGTCCCAAAATCCATGTATGTGGACATCATGTTTATCAGCGCGCTGACGCACGAAAAATGAATGCATTTTTTAAAGTGGCATATCAAATGAGACGCTTCTCCCAAACAGGTTTCAATGAAAAAACTTAGAGGTTTCTTACCAGAGGCACTTTTGTTGGCTCTGCACCCATAGAACCACTTAATGGAAATTGACGCCATGTTGTTGTGTCACATGATTCGGTATGCCAGAAGTTAAACCCATAAATGATAGTCTAGACTGTTGTGAACTGTGTTCAGTCAGTTCAAATTAATTTAAATTACGTGTTTACTTGAGTTCAGGCCCTGTCTTGAACCGCAGTCGTCTGACTCTGTTGAATGCACTATCAAGTGAGCTACCGCTTAAGCTATATCTGTTGGAATAAGTGTATATATGTAGGTGAATCTGTACTACAAGCATTAAAATGTATTGTTTTTCAAAAGAAGTGTTTGAGTAAAAGTGTGTGGATATCATAAAATAGCAGGGTCTGTGTTATAGAGAGAAAAATAAGTATTTATGAAGTCATAATCAGCCATTAAAGTCCTGATTTGAGTGAAAGTGAATAAAAAACACAGTTGTTGTAACACCTCTAGTGTTCATTTATCCTGGAAACTGCAGGGAATTGTACCTGGAGACATGTATAACAAGTTTTGCAAAAATGTATATAGTCATATTTTCACTATGAGACCAGCTATCGATATATAAGTGTAGACAAAATATCTCTACATGCTTAATTTTGCAAACAAATAGTGGCCTGTAACAGTGTTATTACACAGTAACATCAGCTTTATATGCATTAATATTTGAGATTGAAGACCATTTTCAATGATGATTCCCTGTCCAGTTCAAAACACTAACAATTAAGCTTTGGCATGTTTCCACACCAGCAGTTCTAAGAATTGTCTGCGATTCTTTGATTCCTTGAGCCTGTGGAATTTATCTTGAGTGAAAACAAGCAATATTCCTTTTACAGTCAGTGACCTGAGGTTTATTTAAGCTTCATCACTTTGGCCAGCTCGTGGTGAAGCGCCTGACACAAGCCGCTTTGTGAATGTTATTAGCTGCTTGGCCCCACAGTATGTTTAGATGAACAAGCCCTGAATCGCATTTTACAGCTCAGAGCTCCTCTGACAGACTGCTAATCAATCTGACAGGATGTTGTCAATGTTGCTCTTCTAAAATGCTCCCTGGACCACCCTCCAGTCCCTTAAACAAAACTAATGGGTTGTGATGTTGGCTCTCCGATTCCCAGTCTAATTGATGTACATTTCACAGATCTTCCCATAATCATAGCTGCCATCCAGCGTAGCACATCCGCTCCTATGACACTGGGTTGGGATTCTCGCACACGTGTGAATATTAGGCAGGCACTCATTAGGGAGCATCTTGCCTGACACTGCCGTCGCCTCACTCTGAGGAGCGCTCTATGAATTACAGCGATTTGCTCCTTGGCATATAAAAAAAGGCCTGATTGTCACACGCTATACCGCCACCAGTCCCATTGTCCAACTTTGCCCTGCACTGTGATTAATTGTTCGCGATGGGCAAGTAGAGGCCATTGCTGCCAGCTGCTGGTCTGGGTTTGCTGAATTAATATCATGGGCATATTCTGCCAACCCTGCCCTGTCATTCACAAGTCCTTGGGACATGAAACAAGTTTAGACATATGTTTGGGCGAGTGTGTGTGTGATTTTTTTTTCTTTGTATTTCTATATTGTATTTTCTCATCTCTGATAGCTGTTAACCCCTTAATGTTAACTATTCGTTGGCTTTTGTTTTAAAACCCATTCAATTTCAAGTGTGTAGAATACTCTCATAGTAAAAAACTTACAGAGATAGTTTACCCAAAATGAAAATTTTATCATCACTTAACCCTCATGTTGTTCTAAACCCATATGACTTTTTCACAAAAAAAGATGTTAGGCAGAATGTTAATTTTCGTTGTTCGGATGAATGGCGACTGAGGCTAACATTCTGCCTAACACCTTTTGGGTTTGGAAAACAACATGAAGCTGAGTAAAATATGACAGAATTGTCATTTTGTGGGTCAGCTATCCCTTTAATACAATAACACAGCAGTATAGAATATACTGCTCAAGATATTACTAAAGCGTTTTGAAAATAAAGTGTTTTTAAGAGGCGAATGGAGAAAATAATTTTTGACAGCAGCCCTCTTAGCTGTTTTGCACACACACACACACACACACACACACAAAATGAGACGCTCTAGATCTTATTGAAAAAATGGTGCGCTGAGATGGAAATTTATTGACTGGCACCAGTTAATGTGTGCATTATTCATTTCTGGTAAGCATGAAAAAATGATTTAAAGGGGTTTGAAATTGCAGCTGCAAAGGCTGACTGCACCGAGCCAAACTTGTTCATTTGATCCTTTAGAGGTGCAGAGGGGTGTGAGCTGCTCTGTGGACAGGGTTTACAGTAACAGCTGTGCTCCTCTCACAAGGGGGCAGCCACTCAGCCGGGCTGTGGGCCGCTCCTAACAGATGGAAAAATACATCAGAGCTCTTGCACTGTTATTAAAAACACAATATCCTCTGCTTTTTAAGGGTTAAGGTGGGAGGGGGTGAATAGGGCGGGATGGCTTTGAATGAAAGGGGTGTTGGGTAGTATCTTATGATCTGGTTTTCCAGAAATCAGAGAAGGGGCCAGAAAAAAATGGAGACCATGTATTCATTTCATGACAAATGCAAGGGGCTCCTTGTGTTCTTTGTGTCTGTGTGTTTTTCTTGGACTCTCTCTCTATCTGCACCACCCCTCTTTAGCTCAGTGAGGGTAGTGTGGAGGAAACGGTGCCAGTGGCATATGGCTTGCCACTGCGCTAAACATCCATACCACAGACAGGTCCATCAGTCACAGCTCTGGCCGTGTGAGAGGCAAGTATGGGTGCCTGATAGATGGTGCTTAGAGCTTACCTGCTGTTACGACATCACCACTGAAACACTGGAATCCCCCCAAAAGCCCACACCGACACTGGAAACTGCAAAGCGTGAAATACTACGCCTGGAAGTACCTACCGAGTCAGCCGTGTTACAACAAATAATAGATAAGCTATTTAAACCCTCAGTTAGGGACCCTGGGTCAGAGCCGCATGCACCAATTAATGCACAACATCTGCCATAGAGGGAATATATATGAGAAACCTCAGTGTGATTCTTGCAATTTAACTCTAAATGTTTCCGTTGCAAGAGTGGGCACCAAATCGGTTAGAAGAATGGGTCAAATTGGACCATTCTTCTCACAGCCTTTCCCATTTCTATGACGAAAGGTTTGTCTTTGTTCCTACTTGAGCCTTATGTGTTTTTCTGCCAAATTTAACAGAAGGCTATGAGGGTAAAGGGGGTCTACCCCACCATTACCTTCTGCTGCTGAGCAACTACCCGGCAAAGACAATCGCCCAGAACCCTGCTGCCTGTGCCACAAAGTGAAATCCTTTAATAAGACCTTTATTTTGTTCCATCTAACATTTTTTGTCAGACTTGCTGAATTATAAAAATGCAATTAGACTTTTAAGCTTCAAGCAGAATTCCTTTTCTCCACAAATCTAAGATAACAGAAAGGTATTATTATTATTAGGCTTTAAAAAATGAATAAAGGCCAACAAAGATTGCAATCAATTTCTATTAAAACCAAGCTTTGAAGTCTGCAACTCCAAAACTGACCACTGGGGGCAGTGCTGCCCAAGAAAATGAACCCACTCAGAAAAAATCTTCTGAGAGGTACAGAAGGGAACATATCTTGCAATATCTTTTCATTGGAATAAGATAGATTGTCACACATTAAAAAATATGTACAAATATATAATAAATCAGACAACAATAATAATAAAAAAGATTTATGCCAGAAAAATATGAGAATAACATTAAGCAAGGAAAGATTGACAGTGAATACAAATAAAAAAAAATAAAAAAACGTATTAGGATAGGACAAGTGTAATTTACAATACCTCCATTTATGATTTTTGTTTAATCACTGTAATAACCGGTTTGACCACCAAAGCTGCCAGCCACATTTTAGACTATTTAATGGAATATCACAAAAATGTGACAATTTAAATTCATACATAAATCTACAATAACAAAGCAACTTTTCTCTATATGTATACTGTACAAAAGCCTGAACCATCGGCACTGACTTATGCACTCATGTGCATTTCAAAGAGGAAGAGTGTGAGAGGAGTAAGTGTGTGATATAATTAACACTAAATAAATAAACAGTCAAACTGGAGCCAAGGAGGCCCTGTTTTTTTTTTGTTTTTTTTTGTTTTTTGTTAATGCACTATTACATTTAAATGGGTCTAATTAATGTCTCACTCACTGTGTTCTTATTACTATAAAGGCTAATTATGCAGATGGATAACATCAAAGCAGGAGCATTTACATGTAAAATCAGAAATCCATTTACTAAATAAGCATTCTTTCCATCTGTTGGTAGAATATCATAATTCTGTGCCTTTGCATGTTTGAAGATATAACATGAAATTATGCTTATGAAATGAGCCAAGTATTCAAATTTGATTCTATAATGTTAGATAATATATTAAATATCTAGGGTAAAATTATTGCTCATATTGCCTATACATCCATGAAATGTGACATTTTGATAAATATTGACATGAAAGAAAAAGAACAAACAGACACTAAAAACAATAAAACAAAGGTTAAAAAAAAGAAACATAACAATAATGTACATTTTCATGGTTCTCCATAAACATTATTTTCCAAAAAAAACGAATTTTCTTTCTTAAGATAATAAAAGCCATTTAAATTTTAATTGTTGTTTTATTTGCTTAAATGCACTCAATCATTTGTTCTGCATAACCCTGTGAAATAGTTACATGTTTATTTTTCTGTTCACTTCACTGGCTAATCTCTTCATTAATAAGTCATAATTACAGACATGAGATAACCACAACAGATTCCTCTCCAACTGAATGCTAAGCATTGCTAGCCAAGCGCTTAACTACCTCATATTTGCCCCTGTTCCACCCGGTGGAATCCATAGATTGTAAATTAGGTCTGATAATATACTCCACCTAGCTTGGGCCCCTGCATCAGGGCAGGGAGAGGCCACAGGGTGCATTGTCCTCTTGACTTTCCATGCACCCTTTGGTTTTTTTTTTCCACTCAACAAAGCGATCAAGTGGCATATCGCACATGACAGGATGTAAAATACATTCATTTGCATGAATTTAGAGACTGCTTTGACTTTGCTTTATGTGTGTGACTGACCGACGACTCCATAAAATTCACTTTAGCAGCAGGGGTTCAGAGACCTCACTAAATACTACGGCAATACTCCTGTCAACAGCCTGTCAATCATAAGAGGGCAAATGAGGTTGATACTAGCTCCATTCGCATAGAATCTGAAAAGCATTTTAGTAACAATGATTTAAGTCACTTTGTTTTCGACACAGAACTAATACATAAGTCCAGTAAATGAATGCATATTTCAAGCATGCATGAATATTTACAATGAACAATAATGTTCAAACTGCCAACAAACTAAAAGTATAACAATGGAAAAGTATACTATAGATTTAAGATTGGGTGGTCTCAGAGATAAGTGATAAATCAGATAAATTCCATTATCTTTCAAAACAGAAAAGAGACCGGTGAAGTGATTGTGTGTTAGTAGAGATGTAACCAGAATGCATATATTTTAAAGATGTCAGTTTTACACTAAAAAGGATGGATCAGTGTCACTCCTCCTCATTTGTCTTGGCTTCACAGTCCATTCAATTTTTAACAACAAAAGGAAAACACAAAGGTCCACAGAAAAGGAAGGAATAGACATAGCAATCTTATTGAGAAAGGATTCTGAAAGACCCACTTCAGTGCGACAGCTGAATTTTCTGCTCAAAAAGCTTTTAGGAGATGTAGTATTCATAAAGAAATAATTCAGCCCACACATGCTACCGTTACCAACTGTACTAAACACAAGTTGTTTTGTCAGACAATACGTATTCAAATGTGAAGCTGCTTAATAAATAATAAATGGCCGTTTAACTCCTGAAATCTCACACTCTACCCAAAGCCTGATTTAGGACAGGGTACAGTAAGGAGGCAATAAGAGACAAATATCAGGAACTTGTGGGGTTGGGAGAACAAGACAGGAGGGTTGTATGGTTTTCTGAGTCATATGTCTGTGTCAGTCTATAAACTGTATTTCATAATTCAGGGGTCTACCCGTTAGAATTCAAAGTTAGGATTCTATACAAGAGTCATATATAATACACACACACACACACACACATATATGCTGTATATGACTCTTGTATAGAATTCTAACTTTGAATTCTAACTGGTAGACCCCTGAATTATGAAATATAGTTGACTTATTGTTCCAAGCATTTTAGAGAAATTGCTATATATACATATATACTCGTGATAGATAGATTGATAGATAGACAGACAGACAGACACACTGCCCACTCCCTCTTTGAACTGTTGCCCTCTGGCCGGCGCTACAGAGCACTGAGCACCAGGACATCCAGGCACAAGAACAGTTTTTACCCTCAGGCCATTTTTCTCATGAACAATTAAACTGCCTTCAGGACTCCCCATAGTGCAATAATGTAAATGCATATCTCATGTAAATATGTAAATTCACATTTTTAATTCAATAACTGTTACATACCCCTACCTTGCACATGTACATATGCCATTCTATGTTATATGTCCTAATATTTGTATGTCTATTTATACTATTTGTATGTCTATTTATATTTATATTCTGTGTCTCACTGTAATGTTCTGTGTGCACTTGTTTCTCCTATCACCAAAATTCTGATTCTAATTCTGATTCTGAGATAGATAGGTAGATAGATAGATAGATAGATAGATAGATAGATAGATAGATAGATAGATAGATAGATAGATAGATAGTAAATTTTATTTGCAAAATAAAAAAAATGAAATGTCTATTTAAAGGGTTTTAATTTTAAAATTATGACATCTTATACAGTATGTGAATTTTATATGACAGAAAACAAATGTTTAAACATTTTTTGCAATTTGTCTTGTTCAATCAAATTTTAGATACAGTAGCTGTATGTACAGTAACAAGAAATATATATATTTATTTTTATAGTCAAAGTTTTATTTAGTTGTAATTTTTTTTTTTTTTTTTTTTTTTTTTTTTACAGTACTTTTAAATGACAGACTGCTTTTACTGTAGTTGTTTCAGTAGCTCTGGGGACTGAATTTCAGCCCACAGCATTCAAGGACTCATTGAAAACTTCATAGAGAAGGTTACGAGTTTGAGACTATTATGACATTTTTAGCATTTGCTTGTACAATATACAATAACTACAACAAGCAACGCAACAAGCTAAATTATTTCACAATTTATCAAATGTACTCCTACAACAAAAATATATATATATTAATATAGCCACAAGCAGTAATCATCGAGGTCCAAGCACGTATGGCCAACATGGCCAAAATTATCAAATTGGACATAATAGATCCTATGGATGCTGTGGACACAGTTTTTTTTGTGTAATAAAATTTCCAAAAGATTTTTTTTTTTTTTTTTATCACAGTTGCAAAATTTGAATTTTATTAGAATGACAACAGAATGACAATAGAAGAAGAAGAAAAAGAAGAAAAAGAGATTTTGGACTGCTGGACAACAGCACATTACAAGAGCAAAAAGCTATGTCAAAGAGGATTCTCAAGGATTTTTAGTCTTGGCGCTCAATCTAGTGAACAAAATCGGTAATACATCCTTGATTTACCATGCATAAATTAGATTTAGCATTTCTGGACAATTAAATCAGGAAAAACTGAACTAGAGGAAAAACTTAGATTTCATATGGCTCTACATTTGTTGGATAGCTGTTGCTATTTTTACTGAACAGATATTACATTACAAGAGCAATAACTCAAAGTCAGAGGATTTAATGGAATTTCTTATCTTGCTTCTCCATCTAGTGGACAAAATCGGTGGTACATCCTTCATCTGTCAATTATAGCTGAAATAATTAATATTTTTATTTGCTGTTGACAAGAGGAAGTTGATTACATTTGGCACATGTCCTCAGAATATCCTGGTGTATATGTTTTAAGTTTTGTCATGTTTGGACCTTGTGCACACAAATAAAGACATAGTAGTAGTCACAGTTCAAACTCAAATAATTAATTGGCTTATATCTTCAAAACAATTTGACGTATCAAAAATCAAAATTTTTTGTCAAAACAATCTCTAGATGATATGTACAAAATTTCGAGCCAATCGAACAAAAGGCCTAAGAGGAGTTTGAAAAAGTTTTTTTCAGAAAATTCTAAATGTCTGAAAATGTTTTGGGGGAGAAATAAAATATAAGTTTTGTTCTTCTTGACTCAAGGAAAAATAATTTTTGTTCTAGCACTTATAGATAAGAAGTAATTAACAAAAATGCAAATTATAGTGGCTCCTTGTGGATGATTTTAGCCAAATTTGGTATACAGCCTTATTTTGGTGACCTGTAATTGCACCGTAAATTTCATAAAGATTGGCCATTAGCAATGCAAGTTATTAGCTGCTGAAATTTGATTGACTGCTTGCGCCATTTTTGTTGATTTTTTTTAATTGTTTTTGTAAGGAGTTTTTAGCTGTAGCGACCTCTATTGGCGAAATTTGATGAAACTTTGCATGTATCCTCAAAATGTTCTGATATCAAAGTATTCCACGTTTCGTAAAGTTTGGACTTTGTGTTCAGAAGTTATAGGCCATTAAGTAAATTTGGGTCACACCCAAATAATTAATTAGCTTATATCTTCGATCTGTCAAATCCAAAATCTGAAAAAAAAACATTTTTTGTCAGGACGGTCTCTAGATGTTGAGCAAATCGGATAAACAGCTTAGGAGGAGTTCGCAAAAGTCTCTCTTTATTGATGAGTACAATTATGAAAACAACAAAACTATCCCTATCTTGGGGTAAAAAAAAAAAAAAAAAAAAAAAAAAAAAAAAAAAAAAAAAAAAAAAAAGGAGGCTCAAAATGTGTTCTGTTCACCTGGTTGCCCAGTCAGACACAGTGAGCAGGGCCAGAGGGTTTGTGTTCTCCCTGCGTCGACCAGTCTGATGGATCACCAGTGCTGAGCACTGGAGAGCACAGGACGCCAGCGCTGTCTTCTGGCACATCCCGGGGCCTGTGCAGACTCAGCGTGGTCGATGGCTTTACTCAGCAGCCACACCTTTTACATCAGACTCACTCATTAGAAAAACCATCACACACCAATCTACCGCAGCACACGCTCTGAGATCTTGGCCTGCTCGTCTTGTCATCGGCTGACGGTTACACTCCACGGCCCTTCCAGCGCAAGCGGTGCTAATTAAAGTCCACCCACAGCATGATTCACAGAGCAGCAAGGTAATGAACAGAAACAAAGAACACAACTAGACAGCAAAATATTACTGACTCTGTATCTCTTCTGGACCTCTTAATATTATTATTTCTAGACAAATACTCACCTCGCCTGTCAAAACATTAATTACAGCACAGGTCAGCCGAGGAAATTACAGAAACATCATATGCCTGCCGTTGAAGTTTGGCGGAGAATCCAGAAGATGGCAACCTATCTCTGATTCACGTGTCTGATTCATTTGTTAATGTATTTATCAAAGCGGCAGTCAGTTTTTATGTTTTATGGCGATACCGGGGGAAAACACTCAGGAAAATGTTTTTGTTAATAATACATGCAAAGCCAACAGCCAGCCATAAAATAGTCTCTCTGGTCTCCTTTACTGAGAGGACTTGCGTAAACTACTTTTATTTGACAGCTACAGTGCAATGAATTCTTCCTAGATGTCCAAATGTTACACAAGCCTTAGGATTGCTTTACAATATTCAAAGGCTAGCATTTAGGAACAAATAAATGATAAGGCAGTTTTGTTTAGTCCATCCCTGATGAATGAGGATTCCACAGCGGCCTCTCTACGTACAACTACACCTCAACTGTCTTATCTGTCAAGAATTACTACACTCAGACTGCCATATTTAACATGATATTTGAACAGCTTAATATTTGATGTCAACAGATATTTGACGGCTCATTTACTTAGCACAGGGTTTTTCCATTTTTTAATGCCAAGGACCCTCAAATATGATAATACTATATATATAAAAATTAAGGCAGCTATATATTTTCATATATAAAAACCCATTTATTCTGTCTGAGAAAAACAATAATTGTGATATTATTAATCTCATGATTGTTTTGTAATTCCTATGTGAAAGAAAACAAAATACTGTATGTCTAAGTTTTTAGTTCAGTAATTTGTGTGAATGACACTTGTAAATTGTGTTATAAAACTGATGTGTTAAACATATTTCTTCATTGATGTGTTAAACATAATTATTAATTAACGCTAACTTTGAAAGCTCTAAAAATATATTTTGTAATGATGTTTTTTTTTTCGCCAGATTTTCCACAGATCCCCTACTGCCTCCTTGCGCCACCCTTGGAGTCCTGGGACCCTGAAAACCTCCACAATCAACGTAAACTCTAAACACGCAATGTTCTGTCTCTTGTTGATATTACTGGCCAGATAAAAGCCGCTCAATGATGTAAACTTGGACTAGTTGGAGAGAACAGAATGAGTTCCAATCTAAGCACTCCAGCTGTAATTGTACAAAGAGATTGCAAGTATGTATACTGTAATTACACTAGATTGTGGCATTTATGGCATCCTGTTTCATGTACAACTAACATAACACGTTGTGTGCATTTCTGTGCATCTGTCTTCCAAAAACAGACACAATAATGTATTTACAGTTGACAAAAGGAATGCACTCTTTATGGTCACCCTCAGATGCAAAAATATATGGAGCGATGAAGCAGAGAAAGCCAGCGGTTTGTTCTACACTGCTGCATAGCCACTTGTGATCGCAGGCCAAGTGAAACACGACGCCGTTAGACTTGACCAAATTAGAGTAAAGCTTTGCTCTGCTGGACTCTCTGCATCAAGACACTCTGGATTAAAAGCACATTGAATACGCAGCCCACCAAGGATGGAGTGCTAGCAGGAAAGTGGCTCTCATTAAAATACACCCAAGGAGGACAAGATTGGTTGGAAGCTGAAGGAAAGGAGATTAGACAGCCCTACTCAAAAAATGACCACCATGCTGGTCCAGGCTGGTTTTGGCTGGTGAACCAGCCTAGCCATGCTGTTTATCAGTAAAACCTAATTGGTAAAACATAGTTTTCTAGTGATGCTGATTTATCAAGTAGTCTTTTTGGTCATGCTTGAGGGGGCCACCTGTATTCAAAACACAATAAATGCTAGTGACCAGCTATGCTTCTCTTTTCAGCAGGGAGAGTGCAGTAAATTAGCTCTGTAGTGATCCAAAAAGGTCCAGTATTGATTTAAAAGTATAGCTCACCCAAAAATGAAAATTCTGTTATAATTGACTCACCCTTTGCTTCTGTGGAGCACAAAAAAAGGTCTTTGGCAGTATGTTAGTCTCAGTCACCATTCAATTTCATTTAATCTTTTTTCTATACAATGAAAATGAATGGTGACTGAGGCTGTTATTCTGCCATACATCTTTTGTGTTCCACAGAAGAAAGTTGTACCAGTATGAATAACATGAGGGTGAGTAAATTATGACAGAAATGTTCATTTGAGTAAACTATCCTGTAAAATCAAGAGTGGCAGACCACTGTCTGGAGACAAGGGATAACAACTGGTGGTATCTGGGATCAAAGACCTGATCACAAAATGACACTGTACAACACATCCAACAGAGCCAAACCTTTGTGTTTAGAAAAATGGACAGAACTTCCAATTGATCAGCCATTCTGATTGGAGCTTCCTGAGATTAAATGTACTCATGAAAGCCAAAACTCCTAACGGGGGATCCAAGTCTCAGTACAAACAGTAACATTATCTCCAGGGCATCTGTACGTGTTTGTGTCCACAGCTGAGAGTAAGCATCCCAGCATGGTCTGCAGGTTCGTGCAGGGTCTGACCTGCGCTGCCACCCTTGGAGCATCCCGTTTGATGCTCTTGGTAGGATCCATCATGTGGTTGGCAGGCTGGCTGATAAACAGGCCTGTCCCATGGGAGTGTGTGTGTATGTGTGTGTGTGAGGCTCTCCAACAGCTGGGTGGAGGAGCTGAAGAGTGGTGGAGCTTGCAGACGTAAATCTGGAAGCGACAGAAGGTATCGGCGTACACATGTTTGTTTTTCCACCTCTCATGGAGGAAAAAGGAGGCCCTTGATCTAGTGCTGAGCATAACAGTTAGCTTTTGTTTCAAGAGATGAAAACCAGTGTTGCTGTGGGGAGGGGCCAGAGAATGAAAGAAGTAAAAAGGGGGGTTGCTTGAAGTCCGGAAACTGAATGTGGAGACTGGGTGGTCACTCACAGCCTGCTATGACCCTTGACATGGTGTACACGTGATCAAGGGTTAAAAACCCAGAGACTCTCTCTAAAACACTGTTATATAACAAACAGCCATGAAAGACACCTGATCAGATGTACTTCCAAAAGATCTCTCACCTTGTCTAGATAATTTTCTGTTTATTCCTGCTTGTCTCTGTCCTTCTTTATCTTTTGTACGTGACCAAGGAAGAGACTACTTATAAGAGGGAGATTTAGATATGATCCTTCTATTGTCTCAGTTCAATCTACTTTGCATATTCCTGTGAAATAAACAGGGTTTCATATAGTTTCGAAATCCTTCATGAAGGTTATGAGACCAGAGGCAGTAGTCTCTCAAGGGGACTTTGATTTGTGTGTATATAAAGAGATGATCTGCAGTCGTACTGCTCTGAAGTAACAAATATATCTCTCCTAATTCTAATAAGCATTTTGGTTGAGGTATCTATACATCAATAAATCCTTTGCATTCTAGATTATTCCGGCAGATTTCCATAGAGACATAGGCTATATATGAAATATGCTTTTTCTTGTGCAACACACACCTAAAACACATTGAGAACAAGAACCCATTTGTGAAAGACACAAGGTCTCATTCACTAACCACTCGTATATCTGCTTAAAACCTGAGTGCCACCATTTCTCATCCAAAAATCATGATTCATCAATAAGTTTGCACTTAATTTTCGAAACTTCTGTGTGAGAACCTTTTTGTGCAGACAAGTACGCAGCTAGTACTTAGTAAATAGTAAAAACTTGTTGAGTACTCGAGGGGCAATGACATGTACATAACTGTATATATAATAACATGTCTGACAAACGTCTTTGGCTGCTGCATTGCGTCTTGTTGTTCCAATATATCATCTATTCATTATTATAGGCTGTTATAAAATAAGCTGTTACAAAATGTACAAAAGATTGCATAATCAAAATATAATGCATCATATTTTGTCATTATGTGAAGATTCGCTGCCCAACACAATGAAAGAATGTGCACAACGCGCGTCTGTCTGTTCTTCCTTCAGGTTACCGTAGTAATCCATTTTTTTTAGTGACTGTCTGAACCGTCTATTTCCAAATCGTGGATGGCCAAACAGGAGACGCCATAACCATCGTGTTTTTAATATGCGTGTTAAGTTGAAGTTCAGTTTTGAAGACGCTGCATTCTGTTCCATTTAGCTGCACTCTGTCTAGCTGTTTGAAACACTCACCTGCTATATATATATACGCTGCTTCAGCGCACTGAGTCCACTGCCACATGGCTGGTGTGTGTGTCCCAAAGTGTTCGCTCCTGTGGGGAAAGCCACGATGCTCCGTATTGTTGTTGCTGTGATGATTCATGAAGCGTTCAACTCGGAGAGTCGGAATTTCCACATTTCAACTGGGGAAAGAGCAAAACATGGTTAATTACACTCTATTTTGATTATTGTAACGATAGCATTGCAGCGTCGCATATCAGTTTGGTTGCTATGAGACGTCTCTGACAATCAATGTACCCCTCAAAATCACAATGTAATCAATCTCAAATTTAAAAATAAGCTCCCTCTTTGACACGTTTGTGTTTAGCTGTTAGGTAATTGTCACTGAATTTCGAATTAAGTGAAAAGTCACATCATGCATGATCACCATCGATCATTGTTTTCATGATCGATCATTGCTGCCACATCCGAGTACCCAAGTACTCAAGCCCATCCCTACTTAATTGTAATAAATGACCATTTTTTTGTGTGCACATATGTAAGCAATTATAAGTGAATAAGGGTTGTTCACACCAAACACTTTGCGCTTAAAAAAGGCTAGACACAGCGCCACAAATAGAGCAGAACGCAGGTGTCTTGAGACGCGTTTTTAACAGTTGAAGTTCTTTTCAACTTGAAATGGCTTTTAAAAAAAACGCAATGCTTCTGCACGAGACACTGTAATAACAGTGAGACGTGGCGCAACGGTCAAAGATGTCCGCCTAGTGCATGTTTATACAGTACAGGAAAACAATTGTAACACTGCGGACAAACAACTGTGATCTTTTTTATGGCCTTACAGAAATTACTTCATGGTATAGTACATCATGTTGTAATAACATGGATATTTGATATATTGCATAGTATTTATATGGTATTCCAAGGTAGTTCAAAAGTTGTACTTTTTGGTTAATGGAGCTCTTTTCTCTTGTTAACTTTGACACATACACTCTAATAACCTTCAAATACTGTATACAGTATATTCTATGATTAAGCCCACGAGTGCATTGCTTATAGCGTAGTGTGCTGTGGGTGTGCGTGTGCTAGCAGCCGGAGTGGTGGCAGTCTGTTTGCATTCTGCCTTGACGACTCCATCAGCCCAGTCTCAAGGTAGCTGTCAATCAGAATGCATCATTTAATTCAACAGCACTCCAAGGACTTTTCCTCCTGCAAAGCCCATGACAGCACTGCTATGGCTCTATTCACTGATGTGCGCATTTGTATTTGCAATTTTCTAATAATTAGAGCATGTGCGAGAGAGAGGATGTGAAGAGGTGAAGAGAACAAAACTGCAACAAGTCTCTGTTCTTACTAAAGGCAGTTCATTTTCAAGACACATTTGAAGTGCAAGGCTCTTCCGGCATGGTTGCACAGCGCTAAATAACAAAGACAATGCTGCATTCATGCTCTTTGGAGTGACTCAAATTCATCCGCAGCTCACTCTAATTAGATTAATAGTGTTGTTGCATACAAAGTGGGCCCACTTCACATTAGATAGCATACGAATGAAGACAAACACTTATTTCAATTCCAGGCAGAGAAAAGCAGTGGCCAGGGTACTTAGCATAGCCCTTTATGGTGCAATGAGATGTTAATTGTCTGCCATTACTTCTAAACTGCTTGCTTGTTGTATTAATCTCAGCGCTAATTGATGCAGAGATAGAAACGCTGCCACAGGCGAGAACGTGGAGGAGAGCGAGCTGTTGATGATAGAAAAAGGATTTATCGAATGAACCATATGGAGATGGCATGGCTTTGAATACTCCTCAACATGCCTAGTAGCGTTACTTTTCTTGATAAGTTCTGTGAAGGATTTTTACAAATTGTTTTTTAAATATTTTTGATTTAAGAGAAAGACGCTTCAAAAGGTTGCTGAAGCATGAATACCAGATGCAATGTGCGTGTGTGTGTGTTTGTACGTGTGTGTACGTGTGTGTGCGCGCACATGTGCATAGTACTCATCACAGTGATGTACAACAGGGAAATAAAATAAACAAAGAGTGGCCTCTGGTTATCAAAGGGATAACGTCCATTTATATAGAAGAGAAAACTGCACATGGATAGTTAATAGTGCAAGCAGTGACAGTCATGTCCTGAGGCGTGACATGCTATACTTAATCTGCAATATTTTTAAACAACAGTTTTCTAATTTTTAAATAATTATTACCTGTATAGATTTTATACAGTTTTTATGACCTTCTATGACCTTTTTTTATTTTTATTTTTTAATAACTACATAGGGAAGGTCGCAGGGTGTTGGAACACATTTTGTTTTAACATCTGTAACTGTGTTTATTGTGGTATGTGTCTCAAACTTAGATATTGTATACTGTTCTTATACTTATCTCTTAAAAATGAAAGTGTTCACAAATCAACTAATCCATAAATTTGTAAATTAGCATAAAGTGCAAGGAGTGCTGTTGTTACAACCTACTTCACTACCAGGGTTAGATGTTGCATTAATAGAAAGATGTTTAATTAAATGTGCATGAATTTGTGATGATTAAATGTATTTGTTTAAAATAATTGTTATGAAAAATCATAATCAAATTATAAATCAAACTATAAACCAGATATAAAATTGTACCTGTCTCAAAATGGGTTCTTGTCCGGTAAATACTTTTTCTTCTACTTAAACTGTCACCTCAGGAGGGTGGTGGTCATGTACGATAGTGATTTCACCCCTGTAGTTAATTTCCAATTGGTTATACTGGTGGTTTTACAACTCACTCCATATTAAAACACTCCCCGGTCTCCCCTACCTCATCAAGAGTCTATATGGAATATTTGTACATGTAAAAAATTATTTATCACACTGCAGGAATATTTAAGTGAACTGCAAGAAAGCTAAAAGGTTCTTAAAATGGTGACCAGCACCTAAAATACAAAAACATTCTATTATACATATAAATTGTATTATTCCATTAAACATATAAAACTACTTCAACTGATGTTAAATTGATGTCAGTTTACATATATACTGTATATATAAGCTCCCTATGTCGTGAATCAGTATATCGGGAACACGAATTCGGGCACTGGCAAGGGTGTTCATCCACTGAACATTGGGACGCTTATGACTCATTTACCTACAACATGATAAGGACTTTGCGCATTCAAGCGCAGCTGTTATTTATCAGCATCATTGATGTATGAATGACATTATCGTTCATTTCTGTTGAAGATATTCAAACGTAGTGTTATTATAAAAGATAAATTACATTAAATAAAGAAATAAAAATATAAAGGAGTGTATTTTAAACCTAATTTTAACAATTTTAATATTTAAAATAGTGTTTCCCTTTCATAGCCATTATGAATGAAAGACATTACAAACAACATCTCTTTAAAAGAGAAAATGAGACTTTGACATTATATATTTACACTCATGCCCATCTTCTAACGGCTTGAGAGACTTCAGAAGACATGACGACATTTCTGGTGAGGGAACATAGTGAGCAATGATGCTCCCTGGTTTTTATGGTGCATTGTGGGATTTTTTAGGGAGCGAACATTTCAGTGTACTGGAACGATTTTGCAATTGAGCCCTAGAAATGACCAACTCCCTGATCATGGCCCTGAATACTGAACTAGGGAGCTGATTGAGACGCACCCATACTGTATACATACACTCACCGGCTACTTTATTAGGTACAGCTGTACATCTACTTATTCATGCGATTATCTAATCTAATCAGTGTGGCAGCAGTGTAATGTATAAAATCATGAAGATATGGGCCAGGAGCTTCAGTTAATGTTCACATCAACCATCAGAATGGGGAAAAATGTGATCTCAGTGATTTAGACTGTGGCATGATTGTTAGTGCCAGATGGGCTGGTTTGAGTATTTCTGTAACTGCTGACCTCCTGGGATTTTCACACACAACAGTCTCTAGAGTGTATAGAGAATGGTGCAAAAAAAACAAAAACAACCAGTGAGTGGCAATTCTGTGGACGAAAATGCCTTGTTGATGAGAGAGGTCAACAGAGAATGGCCAAACTGGTTCGAGTTGACAGAAAGGCTACAGTAACTCAGTACAACTGTAGTGAGCAGAATAGCATCTCAGAATGCACAGCATGTCGAACCTTGAGGTTGATGGGCTACAACAGCAGAAGACCACATTGGATTCCACTTCTGTTAGCCAAGAACAGGAAACTGAGGCTGCAGTGGGCCTGCCATTTGTGTACCTCAGCAGAAATCCAGAATTGTCAGACCAGGTGATACTGCAGCTCAGTTTCCTGTTCTAAGCTGACAGTAGTACTCACCCTCATGCCATCCCAGATGTGTATGGCTTTCTTTCTTCTGCAGAACAGAAATGAATATTTTTAGAAGAATATCTCAAATCTGTAAGTCCACACAATGCAAGTGAATGGTGATCTGGCATTGGAAGCTCCAAAAAGCAGTAAAGTCAGCATAAACTTAATCCACCAGACTCCAGTGGTTTAATCAATGTCTTCTGAAGCAATCCAGTTGGTTTTGGGTGAGAATAGACCAAAATATAACTCCTTTTTCACAGTACATATTGACAGCAGTCTCCTTGGCGATCATGATTTCAAGCTCGATTACAAGTTGTATAGCGCCATCTAGCGCTCTTCGCATGAATCAAGCACTAGGAAGTGTAATCGGGCTTAATAGGAGTTACATTTTGGTCGGTTCTCACCCAAAACCAACTGGATCACTTCAGAAGACATTAATAAAACCACTGGCGTCGTATGCATTACTTTTATGCTGACTTTATCTCCTTTTTGGAGCTTCAAAATTTTGGTCACCATTCACTTGCATTGTGTGGACCTACAGAACTGTGATATTCTTCTAAAAATCTTTGTTTGTGTTCAGTGGAAGAAAGACAGTCATACACATCTTAGATGGCATGAAGGTGAGTAAATGATGAGAGAATTTTCATTTTTGGGTGAACTTAAGAGTGACAGTTTTCCACAAACAAAATTAATGGGTTTTAGAGAACATGTTGTTTCTCAAACAGTTCATCTACAGTGTCGCTGTTAAGCCACGCAGGTGTCTGAAGTTTCTTGGACCTGTCTTTAATATGTCTTTTTGTCCCTTTCAAATCACCCTGAATTCACTGCTGTTGATGATAATAATTGTGTTGGGTGTCCAATGATTTGCTGTGGCCCCTTATTGCGAGTTCACATCAGAAGACACTCATCTCTCCCTTTAATTAGGCCCTGGACCAGCATCTTTTTTATGTAGTTAGTCAGTGGATACAGACAGCTATCCACTAACTAATGCCTTTTTTAGCACCCTTGGCCTTGGCAGGCACTGCTGTCTGCTTTCAATCAGAGTTAGCGAAAATGACACACTCCTTTGTTCCTTTCTCATAACGCACATGATGCACTGTCATTCTTCTTGCCACTGAGCCTAGAGTAGTATCTTTCCCAGGCAGCCATCTGTCCCTGGCATGGCCCACTTGTGTGGGAGACCATAATTCTCCTCCGTCATGGTGGGTGCACATATTTCATGCTTGCTCCTGGCTTTTTTTATGCCAACTATTTGCATCTTTGTGGACTTTGGGTCAGCTTAATAATCATTTAAAGGTTTGTTAGGCACTGACCCTGCAAAATGGCCCCACAAAATTAAAAGTTATTCACCATGTCCTTCATTGCATGTATCTTCACATCGGCTTTGTTATCAAAATAGAACTTTCCATCAGGCAATCACCACCATGTTTATTTATTTATTTTATTATTATAATTTTTTTATCTATACTATAAATTTTGGGATGCTCAAAACAATCTCTTAACTTGTTAGACAGTGATCTAGCTGTAATTACATTGTTACGTTTACTTTGGACACCATCAAAGTCGCAAATTAATTCTTCCTTGTAAAACCCACTAGCATGTTTACAAGCACTTTAAAAGTTTGATTTCAGTTGGTCTTAAAGAATAATTTGTCATTTTAAAATGTCATGCAAATGTTTTAGTCCGAATTAAATAAATTTGTGGAATGTCGCACTAAAAGACGTAGATAAAGTGATTGTAGCCCGGATTGTCCAACATTTTCTGTATAAATGTTAATCAGACCACATTTGGCCTCTGCATCATGCACATTCTCAGAAAGATGTGTCAAATCCACACTTGACGCACGACTTTGCCCTGTAATCAAACATGACGCACAACGTGTCTAATCCGCACTTTCTCAGTTGACGTCCTTCCTTCAAACATTCGACATTGTGACATGTTTACTTGTACAAATAGATGAAGATTGTAGTTTGACTACGTAAAAACCCTGCCGTACCTCAATTATAACTGCACATGTAAACATACTGAATGACAGCTATTGATGCTTGAGCAGTCAGTGCAGTTAATAATGACATTATGTAGAGTGTGATTCAAACAGAAGGTAGGGATATTTGAAAACAGCTTTTAGTGGTCGGTCATATTTGATTGTGCTTGCAAGCCCAAGTACACAACTACTATATATTCGAGCCTGAAAAACAGCAACCTGCAACTGCCCGTATTTATAATTGATTTATAATCAAGATGTGGCATTGACTATGAGCAGAGTTCAACAATGGCTAACCGAGTGGGGCTCCACAGGTAGATGCAGGAAATGAGTGAAAGGTACCTGAACATTAGAGATAAAAGACATGTTGTCAAACTGCTACTAAAAGACCTATAATATATATATATATATATAAACATGCTTAGGCCATACACACAAATTTACAATCAATGAGTTCTGAGAAAGCCCTAGCAGGGGCTGGCAGCTTGAAGCATGTGATTCATTGTTGGCTGTGTGTGTGTGTGTGTGTGTGTGTGTGTGTGTGAGCGGGTTTGGGTGGTTTATGAGGACATGTTTTTAGGTTGCAAACTGGTAATTACAAAGGTATTATGCTATAAATGTGGTTTATGAGGACATTTCTAGTGTCCCTATAATTCAAATCACTTAACATGCTAAACGATGTTTTTTTGAAAATATAAAAATGCAGAACGTTTTTTGTGAGGGTTAGGGTATAGAATCTATAGTTTGTACAGTATAAAAATAATTATGTCTATGGAGAGTCCTCATAAGGATAGCCGCACCAACATGTGTGTGTGTGTGTGTGTGTGTGTGTGTGTGCAAGTGAGTGGGTGAAAGTCGTGGTCTCGTGATCTCACATCATAACTCATATTTAATGCAAAGAAAGGGTGAGGGTTCAGACCTTGTCCTCATTACAAGGACCTTCTGACCTTTAGCATGTTGCTCATCACTCTTGGATATTGCATCATCTTCCTGTCCTGTTGTTTTATATATAGATGGTGGGACACCCCTCTCAGAATCAGGAGAAGACGAGGTGGAAGTTCCATCATAAAACCAATCAGGGAAACCACACTTGGGATCGTAAATCACAGATTTTTGGGGGGCACTTGAAGGTCTGGGAAGTGCACATTTCCCCATTATACTTCACAGGAAGCCCAACATTCTCCTCCTTAACTTGGGTCATGTGGGTTCACGACCTTGGGAAAGCTATTGTACATATGAAACCATGGAAACCATGGCTTTAGAAACACAACAGAAACCCCCTCCACACCAGAAGTGTTACACATACACTACCGGTCAAAAGTTTTGAAACACTTGACTGAAATGTTTTTCATGATCTTAAAAATCTTTTGATCTGAAGGCATATCCTTAAATGTTTGAAATTAGTTTTGTAGACAAAAATATAATTGTGCCACCATATTAATTATTTCATTATAAAACTAAAATTTAATTAAAAAAAAAAGTTTTTGAAATTGATGACTTGGACTAAATAATAAAGAAAAGCAGCCAATAAGTGCCCAACATAGATGGGAACTCCTTCAATACTGTTTAAAAAGCATCCCAGGGTGATACCTCAAGAAGTTGGTTGAGAAAATGTCAAGAGTACATGTCTGAAAATTCTAGGCAAAGGGTGACTACTTTGAAGATGCTAAAATATAACACAGTTTTGATTTATTTTGGATTTTGTTTAGTCACAACATAATTCCCATAGTTCCATTTATGACTTTACTGTTATTCTAAAATGTGAAAAAAAAAAAAAAAAAAAAATTATAATAAAGTATGAATGTTTCAAAACTTTTGACCGGTAGTGTAGGTCAAGTAAAAAAAAAAAAAAAAGAAAGAAAAACTGATTTTGACTTAAAGGTGGACAACAACAACAGCTGTGTAAACAAAGCTTATAAAAATTCAGAGCCATAAATTTGTATAAGAGCTGAAATAAGACAATGAATTACAGTACAGTATTGATATTTACCTTCTTAAAGGGATAGCTCACCCAAAAAAACGTCACTATTCACTTTCATTGCATCTTTTTTGATAAGTGACTGAGGCTAATATTCTAACTAACGTCTCTTTTTGTGATTCACGGAAGAAAGTCAGTCATACATTTGGAACATTATGGTGAGTAAATGTAAATGCTAACCTGACCGTTCAGAATTTATAAATTAAATTGCCCTAAATGTCAAGTTCTAAAACAAAGATCAGTCATGTCATCTAAAATGTCAAATTACATTACTAAATGTAATCTTACAGTATAGTCTATTTATTCATCATAACATAATCTCACAAGACCAGGAGAGCAGCAAGGATCCAAAATTCAATACAAAGCCAGATTGACAGACAAGCTACTGGAGGGCTGTACAAGTGACACAACAAAAGCAACGGTAGGGTTGACAGGACTCAGTGTCCCATTCAATATTCAGCCTAAGACGTCTCACATCATTGACTCTGGCCAGCTCTTGTATTCCTACTATTTGTCAGCTGGGCTTGGTGCCACTGTAGTACCAAGGTGAGAGACGTAAACATGTCACAACTCTGGCCTCAAGAAACAGTGTTTTTTGGCTTTTCTATTTGGGTGATGTGAACATGATCACAGCAGGCTCATTATAATAAGAGGGGAGTACAATCCAGAAAGAGTAAATTTACTTTTCTTTAGCTAAAATCGGTCTGCGCTATCCATACTGTGAAACACTGCCCCCAGTGGTCAAAGCGGTAAATGTTGTTCAGAGTATGGGCATATGTGAGCTCCATTTTCCTGGTGTAATGACCATAGAGGGGTGCCAAAAACGAGTTGTTTTCAGCTGTTCAGCCTGTAATACAGTGAAGAGGAATGCATATTTTATAAACTGTACCCCCCCAATCCAAACCCCAAACCTAAACTTAACCATCAGTGGAGTACAAATTTTACAATGCAGGATCAGCACCCGGGTCTCCCATGCTGCTGACACAACAAGCTTATGGTAGCACCACAGGGGAAGGTAAACACACTGGAGCCAATGTAAAAATGTCTGATAGCAGATGACTGTTGATGGTGAGGCTGCATAATGTGGCAGATTCTAGCGTACCAGAACTTTCGGAAACAACATGCCGACTTCCCGTGCAGGGGTGTAAATTAATTGAGTAAAAAAAAAAATATATATATATATATTTAAATTGATGGCTCCTGGCCCATTAAAATTATTTTTTTTGGATTTGTACTTCACTCAAGTGCAATTTAAGCAGAATACTTGTACTTAATTATATTTCCAAAAAAACAAAAAACAAAGACATAGTAATTTTTACTCCTTACAATTTTATTTAAACTTGAAAAGTACTCACTACATTTTTGCAGATAACTTTCTTTCGTCTTACTGGACTGAATTCACCTTCTCATGGCATCCGACAAATGACAGATGACAGACCAGAGTTCAGTCATTTTAAATGGGGTGTCGCACGGTGGCTGTGTGGAGTTCCAACCATCTACAGAGGTGGAATTTTGGATCTGATTTGAGCGTCAGATACGTTGAAATATTTGTGCGAATAGACTGTATGTGATGTATTTCTTCAAAACTATGAGCACGAAGTGAGAAACACTGATGGTTGCTACTACATATTGGACAGTTATGAAGTCAAAAATGACCATTCACGTTTCAAATATATATATAAAAACAAAAGGCTTTTGTAACTACATGTGTACACTTGCCTTCATATTTAAATCATATCTATGAATTTCTATTCCCTATTTGCTGAATTATTGTTGTTGTTGTTGTTGTTGTTGTTAGGCAACTATTAATTATAATTATAACTATAAAACCAGAAATTATATTGATAATAAAAATAATGGAATCTGAGTAAATTTTAATTATGAATTTTATTGAATTCATCTATCTGCTCAACAGCCAGGTTTGGTTGCAAACCTCAGAAAACAATAAAAAAAAAAAAAAAACCTCAACAACATTACTAACCTTCTTCAAAGCTTCAATTGATTTTTTTTTCTTTCTCTCAATGTCTCAAGGGGCTGGGTGCCTTCTCATGTGCAACTAATATTGCATTACTGATGGGGTCTGTGTAGCTCAGTGAGTAAAAATTCTGACTACCATCCCTGGAGTCGCAAGTTCGAAACCAGGGTGTGCTGAGTGACTCCAGCCAGGTCTCCTAAGCAACCAAATTGGCCCGGTTGCTAGGGAGGGTAGAGTCACACGAGGTAACCTCCTCGTGGTCACTATAATGTGGTTCTTGCTCTCAGTGGGGCACGTGGTGAGTTGTGCGTGGATGCCGCGGAGAATAGCGTGAAGCCTCCACACGCGCTATGTTTCCGCAGTAACGCGCTCAACAAGCTACGTGATAATATGCGCAGATTGACGGTCTCAGACACAGAGGCAACTGAGATTCGTCCTCTGCCTCCCGGATTGAGGCAAGTCACTACGCCACCACGAGGACTTAGAGCGCATTAGGAATTGGGCATTCCAAATTGGGGAGAAAAAGGGGAGAGAAAAAAAAAATATTGCGTTACTGTGGCGACATTTTTGCAAAATAAAATTATGTGGCTCGTTACACGTCTCAGGGCAGTTCCGAAGTAAAATGTCCACTGTGTGGCACTAAAAGCGAGTGAAATGTTCCCCCGAAGAGATGAGGTTTTTAAGGTTAATGTTCTATCGAGATTTAAATCAACAAAACCAACCTCCCTACCCTAAACCTTAAACCCAAACCTAACCAATAGTGTCATAAAAGCAAATGTGAGATGAAAAACAAAACCACGTCATTTTGTGGTGCTTCTATGACACTTTCAGCTCATGTGTCGACTCATGTGCTCTTCAGGACTTGTACCCCGGACTTTTGAATCGCATATGCAACACTCTATCAGTTGAGCTACCGCACAATTTGATCACAAAGCTTGTAAATGTAGTTGGTTACTCAACGCAAACATTAAAATTAGTCTTGTGCTATAGTAAAAGTGTTTATATGTCATAAGATAGCATTGTGTGAGGAACAGAATGAAAAGTGTTTATGAACTGATAATGTGCTGTTTTACTCGTGATTTGAGTGAAAGGGACTAAAAGTCATTGTTGTTTTAGTGCCTCTAGTGTTCATTCCACAAGGAAATTGCGGTGTTACGTACAACAGGCCACATAAAAATAATTTAGCAAAAATGTAGTTTTTGTAACATGATTCTTTGACCAGATTGCGAATGCCACTGGGGGATAAATATGACAGTTGTGAGAGACAGTAAAAAGGTGATTTAACAAACCAATCAAATTTAACAACATCCTCTCTCACACAATCTCCTCTCTTGATTTCATTCTAGCTAGGACAAAAGTTATTTTTTTACTTTTTTAATACTTAAGTACAATTTAATGTGAATAGTTTTTTTTACTTTCACTCAAGTATGTTTTTGGGTAGATACTTGGACTTTTAATTGAGTAAAAGTTTCGCTCAGTATCCATACTTTCACTTAAGTATAACTTCGGAGTACTTTTTACACCTCGTTCCTGTGTGAACGTGTTGTAAAATCAGAGAGCAGATAAGCATGAACTATAGTATTATGTCCTGCCATTTAGTAGCCCCTTTTCATCCAAAGTGACTTACAGTACACTAATGGCAGGGACAGTCACCGAAGAGTAACCAGGGGTAGTGTGCCTTGCTCGAGGGTACAATGATGATACGGTTCTGGAAATACCTCTCAGTTCATGGTAATAATAATAATTATCGAAGAAAATTATGAATTATTAAAATCAATAAAACATTGATTAGAATCAACATTAGCTTATTAATCCTTCAAATCAACAATCATCAAAGATAATTATGAATTATTAAAATCAAAAGAACATTGATTAGAATCAACATTATCTTATTAATCCTTCAAATCAACAACCATCAAAGATAATTATTAATTATTAAAATCAATAGAACATTGATTAGAATCAACATTATCTTATTAATCCTTCAAATCAACAACCATCAAAGATAATTATTAATTATTAAAATCAATAGAACATTGAATAGAATCAACATTATCTTATTAATCCTTCAAATCAACAATCATCAAAGATAGGTGCATGCACAGGTGCATGCAGAACAACACCAAAACACTTCTCTTTAAAGTATAACAAAGTTTATTGATGCAGTAATATCAATTAATAATCAATACAATAGAGTCAATAACCTTCCGACTTCCAACTACAAACTAAACAGTAACATGATTAGATATGGTAACAGATAAGCCTATAATACATGAGAGGAGGGTAGGTGTGTGTGTGTGTGTGTGTGTGAATGGGTGTATGTGTGTGTGTGTGTGTGTGTGTAAAGAGAGAAGGAGGGCACAAAATGGCAGGCGTGGCTCTCGTGGAGAGTACGTCACACGAGGTTTCCGGCCAGAGAATGTTGCCACAAATGTGGGCAGAGAGACTGGTTAATGGAACCTGCCCGTTTAACACGTGTCTCCGCTGGTACGATAACTTAAGGACAAAGCTGGGCTCTATCGCCAAGTTATCTGTTCGCCAAATGTGTGTGCGTGTATGATTGTGAGGGGTCGTGTGTGTGCGGTTAGTACGAGAGAGAGAGAACAGAGTGACGGCACCGAAGCCGGTTTAGCGATAGTGGGAGAGTCAGCAACCGTTAGTTTTATCATTCAGAGACGTGGTGAATGGCTCGTAATTTGTCTGCCACGGTCATTGGTTCTTTAATGGATAAACTCAGTGTGCCGGTCTCACCTGCGATGGTGAAAATGCACAAACAGCCCAACGTGGTTGGACGACAACACAGCAAATCTCATTTTGTTAACAGTGAGTTACTGTAATACCTTGAGAATTATTAGCAACAATGAGCGGACTCAGCGGTCCGCAAACTGTACAAGCAATAACCTTGATACACAAGAATAACACATTATAATAATCTATCTCTGCCCAAACTGCGTAAGGACATGGGTAGAATGTGTGTTCGTTTGTCGTTTGACTCCGACTCGGTTCCTCGAAGCTCGGTGATGATGGGAGGCTGTTTCCTCACTCTGTCAGGGAGCGGTACGGCAGCTCATTCTCAGTGGGTTGGTGGTGATATCAGCAAAGTCGACTTGGTTGAAGAAGGAAGAGAAATCTTCTTTCTTCAAATCTGCAGGCAAAAGGGTGACACGTGGATTGCTCTGCGGTCTCCATTGGATCCGTTAGCGTGCTCAGTAGAACACTGAGAATTTCGGCTCGTCCAGCGAGATGGAGATTGTATGGCCAAAGTTCAGGTACGTACGTTACTTCCTTGGGCAATGAGGCTACACCTGGGAGCAGCAGGGCTGCAACTAGACACAGCGCATACTGTCGCTGGAAGCAAGCTTAGGAGGAATCTCTGGAGTTTTATACTCTAGATGGCATCATGGTTGAGGGACGCGTTCTGTTGTGTGTTTCATCCAATAGGAGTTGAGAGTTCGATCCTTCAGAATTTCACACCTAGGTGTAAAGTGAGCAAAGCTTGATGGGATCTGTAGTCTGTTTGGACTCCCTTTGTTTGATTTTGGTGTGTTATCAGGCTTTGAGTGTTCCTATAGGCCTCAGTCAGGCTTTATGACTGTGTGTAGGCCTGCCTTTGTCTCCTATCTGAGCACATGAGGCCCAACATTCCCCCTTTGGTCTGAAGAGTTGGTTGTTGTCCAGCATCTTTAGAGCAACTGAAGGGCCAAACAGTTCCTCTAGGTTCACAGTAACCATGGGATATGCCGTCTGTGTCTTCCTGATAGAAAAGAAAACGGTTGCACTGTCCATACAGTTCATAGAGTTCACAGAGGCTTTATCATCTGGGCAGAGACTGAGGCACATCTGGGCATAGAAATTCTAGTCTAAAACTACATTCATCACACATAAAGACAAACATTCCAAGTTATAGGTAGGCACAGCATTAACCATAACACAGTCCTTTACTGTTCTTTGGTCATAACACATATTTATAGTAGAACCTGGCAATGGACCAAAACGTTAGAGGAAAGGAAAGGAGGGTTAGAGGTGAAAAGGCTAATCCTTGGAAATGATTGGGGTTTACCTGTGGAATGGGCTCAGACTGGTGTGTAAAACGTGGCTGTATGAGAAGGAGGGAGTCCAGTCTGTAGGTTTTGAATGTACCTGTACATGGCGTGTGCAGTAATTGCCGTGATGATCCAACCACTAAGGAGGAGCCTGAGGGTGACCAGACTGATAGGGTGTTCTTGGTAAGATGATGATCTACTTATGTGACTAGGAAATATAGTGGTCAAGCCAGTCGGTTTGAGACTGAACTTCACTAATTTCGTCCCATCAGCCTGAAGCTGCTGTTGAAGGGTGTCATCAATGGTGAGGTTGTGACCTCTAAATGCATCCATGATCTCAATTTCCACATCATATTTGTCGACGCTGAGATGATGGAGGACAATATAGTCAATGTTCACAGTGGCTCCTTGGGGAACCGTTAAGAACATCGTCTGGTTTGGTAGCATTAGTTTAGTGGCTGTGTCATGGCGGTCATATGACATTAGAACTTCTGTGGCTGGTGTGTTAATGAGCCAGTGATTGCCTACTTGCTCTACCTTTGTCTCTGTTACTTCATCTTTGACAGACATGCTACCTTGACACTTTTGTTCAGGGATTCAGCTCTTAGGCCACAGAGGTAGTTTGTCGCCTCTCTAACAAAGGGGTTGCTTGGACAAACCCAATGAATGTCCTTTGTCTTGGTACACATGCTTAGGTTAGGGATAAGGTAGAGCGAGGGGTCCTCATCGTGGTAGGCGAGTGTTGGTGGTGTTTTGGGTTGAATGTGTGTGTTGGCTCTCTGAAAACCTGCATTCAATATGGACTTTAGTTGGTATATATTCTGCCTTTCTATGATGGGTAGATTGAGGATGAATCCTATTTCGAGGTTATGGGGATTTACATAGATTGGAATTGCACTTCCAAGACTCTATGCCAAGTGTATCAGTCAAGGTTGCACAATGGAGGTAGTAGCAGATCTAAGGATTTGTTTGACAAGGTCTTGGGAGACCAGGTAAGCTGGAATCCTTCCACCACTCAGACTGTTGACTGAGGAGCTAATTTCCCTGATGAGGTTCTGCATTAGATCTCTAACAATATGCACATAAGTTATGTCTTCTCTGACAACCTCTGACAAAGTCCCTAAAGCATGCAAAGTGCATGTCCATTATGTTTTGGTAAGCCGTATAGGCGGTTGCAACACTGACATCTTCAGGGTGGTACAGAAAGTGTATTGGAAGAGTCATTTCTTTCCAGTCATCATTTCGAATGGTGTGACTCCTTTGGAGAGGTGCAGAGTAGACCTAATGGCCATTAGCACCAGGGGTTTCACATCCCAATCTCTGCCATTGCTGTTAACATACATTTTAAGCATGTTGATAATGGTACGGTTGGCATGTTCAACCTGTCCAGATGACTGGGGATGATATGGGATGTGGAAGCTGACTTCCACGGCAATGATTTCGTACATGGTAGTCATGACACTTGAGGTGAAATGGGTGCCTTGATCCGAATCAATGGAGAGGGCTGAACACATGGTTCATCAGCAGGACTGCGGTTGTTGTGGCTGTGTCATTAGGGGCAGCGAGGCATTCCAGCCACTTGGTAAAAGCGCAGGTTTCCATGAGGAGGATTTGTTACCTCGTGAGGACTTGGGGACTGGTCCAATCCAATCTACCTGGAGGTGGGACCACGGGAACTTGATCCCTTGGTTCTGGAGTGGGGCCCGATCCAGTGGTCTGGACAGCTGGAACTGGCTACAGACCAGGCATCCTTTGACATAGGAACGGGTGTCACGGGCCATCGATGGCCAATAAACTACTTGCTGGAAGGTCTTGAGGGTGGCCTTGTAACCCCGGTGGCCTCTGACAGGGGAGTCGTGAGCGTGGGCTAGCATCACTCCCCTATGATCGGTTGGGACAACTCAGAGAGCTGGTCCCTGGTCAGTTTGGGTATAGACCAAAAAACCTTTCTCTGGTTTAAGATGCGGCTGGTCGCAAAGGAGAGCATGTAGCTCCTCCGACTCACATGGTGGGGTTTGAGAGGCTCCTTGTGTTGCAGGGTTTGCTACCCACTGCCGGACAGTTTGGATGGGCGGGTCTTGCTCCTGCATGGTGATCAGATCTGCATCGCCAGGTCTCCGTCCCAGGTGCAGAGTCTGTGGGTCTTCTCACCCTTCTTTTGCCTGCCGACAGGTGATTGCGTTTACTGCACATTTTTGGGTAATTGGAAGCCTCGGAACTCCCAGGCCATGCCCTGTTCCGTGCCTAGCTTGGCTAGGCGGTCGGCTTCATCATTTCCGTCTTTGTCAGGACCGGAGGTTTGGGAATGACCTTTGACCTTTTTCCAGTACGCTGTCATTCGTTCAAGTCAGTTGCAAGCCAGGAAGAGTTTCGAGTGCTTGACTTCCTTGTTTCTTGCATTCCTCATGCCATTCTCTTCCATGTGGGAAAGTGAGAGATAAAACTATGACGATCATAGTTTGAGTCAGAACAGATCGTCAGTTGCTCAACAGTCAACTTGGCAGCTTGCTGGAGCATGTTGAGCACTGCTGCAATCTCCATGTACTGGCTTGTCTTGTTGCCCAGTCGGTAGTTGTTTGGTTCATCAACGTTGCAGTTGAACCAAACAATACTGGCACCTGCCCGAGTCTAACTTTCATGGAAGAATGAACAGCCATCCACGAAGACCCTTGGGAGCTCTGCTCAGATATTTTCATCATAGTAACGATGATTTGATTGGAGCAGCAGAGTGGTGACAAGTAAGGATTCTGGGCCCGGTTGCCCTTCGCAGTCACAGTGTTAGCATTCAGCCAGCCCCTGGCCCAAGGCCATTTTATGGTTCTGGGCATACTTGACCTCAATGTCGTAGCCTTGCAGTGCCATCATCCAAGTGGCATTGCGGCTGTTGGATACCCGCCCCTCCATCAGCCGTTGGCTGTTCAGGAAGGTGACAGGTTGGTGACAAGTCTCAATGACTGTCTTCTGTCCACAAATGTAGCTATGAAAGTGTTCAACAGCCCATATGGTGGCCAGGAGGGCCTTCTCGCAGTCAGAGAACTTCATCTCAATAACGCTAAGATGTCAGCTCGCATAGGTGATGACACATTTGTCTGTCTTGTTTCTGTGTCAGGGCAGCACTGTGACAGTGGGACAAGAAGCTTGCCTCGAGGTGGAACTCTTTATCCTTGTCTGGCCAGACAGGGTGCAGAGCTGAGCTTGTCTTTCATCTGGCAGAAAGACTGTTCCTGGGGCTCTCCCCATTCAAATGTTTTGTCTTTATGGAGTAGTTCCGTGAGGGGTCTGGCTATCTCCGCATATTCCTCGATGAACTGTTGGGAGCAGTTGCAGACACCTAGGAAGCTTCTGAGTTCTGACAAACCTGTCAGAGCTTTGATGTCGTGGTTGGCTCAAACTCTCCCAGCTTGGGGCTCGATGCCATCTGCATTCACTGTTTGACCCACATACTTAACCTTGGTGCGGCACCACTGGCCTTTTGCTAGTGCAAGCTTGGCTCCAGCAGTGGAGAGTTGGTTAAGTACATGTCGGATCTCGGTCAAGTGTTCCTAAAAGGTCTGGTTCCTACGTGTCATCCACGTAGATGAGGTTACCACAGGCAGCGGCATCACTCATGGCCTTATGGAAGAAGATATTGAAATCGGCTGGGGAGTTTGAATATCCGAATGGACAACGGTTCCAGGTGTACTGGCAGTTCCCAAAAGAGAAAGCCATCTTATACTGGTCAGCTGGGTCGGCTCTCATTGTCCAGAAGCCATTGGCCACGTCCACCGTAGAGAAGCGGGCCCCTTTGACCTTGGCCAGTTCTTGGTCCAAATGTATCATGGGCCAGCAGGAATGTGGTACCTGCTTATTCAGAGGGCGATAGTCAGTGGTGAGATGCCACTTGCCAGTTGGCTTTAACACTGGCCAGATAGCCGAGTTGTAGGTTGAGTTGCATTCCTGAATGATTTGCTTTTGCAATAGCTTGTTGAGGATCCCTTGGATCAACTCATAGGCAGCCAGGGGGATTTTGTACTGGCAAACAAATGTGGGTGGCACATTTGGATCAGTGGGAATGTGAAAGGTGTTGAGGTCGGTGACCCCACAGTCATGGGAATCTCTCGAGAAGATTGGCTGGAAATCATGAAAGAGTTTCCAAAGCATGTTTCTCTAATCCTCTGTCATTAAAGCATCTGTTTTGGCAAGCTGCTCATTGACCACAGCCTCAAAGCCAATGTAGGGTTCCTCTGGTGAGGAACAGGTTCTGTCAACACCAGGGGTTGTGTCTCCAGGTTGAGTCATAAGAGATTATACGACCATGTCACCTCTGGTGCCCAGGATAGCACTGCAGAATGATTTGCCTTGTAGCACTTTGTGGCAGGCCACTGTGATCATTTTGGTTGGGAAAGTGGACAGAACACCGTCCAGGTTGTCGTCACTGGCTAGTGATGGAGGCAATTCTCCTATCATTGGCAGTGCCAGTTCGAAATCATGAAATGAGTTATCGACCAACATCCCTAGCGGTCGCCGTACCGTCACCTGTATCGGGATGTGTGTCAGGTTCTGAACCAACAATTAGGTTGATCGGTGGCTCAACTCGAGCAGAGGCATGCCACAGACGGTCAGATTGAGTTCCCAGAAGCAGGGCAAGGGTTGGAAGAAAACCTGTGGGCCAGGTATCTTCTGTCCTTTAGAGATCACCAGGTGGATGGGATCACCTGCTGTTCGCACGGGGATAGTCATATCTACCTTGCTAGCAACCTGGCATGCCTGGGGAATGGTCTGGCCGGATATCATGTGTTCTACCTAAATGGACAGAGAATGCCTTTTGGCCCGGACTTGGGACCACAGAACCTGGTTAACTGTGTCCAACTGAGCACCTAGTCTGAGCAGAAGGTCCGCCCCCACGAAGAATGGGGGTTGGAATTGAGGGATTACGCTCACAAAATGCATGACCTGCCTTTTCCCAATCCATACGGAGAGGGTGCATACCCCAATCGCTTTGAAGAGACTTTGTGGTGACCCTGCCGAAAGGATGCGGTGACTTCACGGTGTGAAGAACGGAGGAGGACTGTGTCGACACAAGTCGTCGTATAGGTCCTGGCTCATAGCAGTCTTTTCTGACCAGAGTGCTACAAGCGTTTCTGGTGCTGCTATACCATTGATGTGCACACCTCCCACTATGTGGGGGCTGTACAGGGTTAAGTTCATGTTCTTCAGTGAACAAAGGAAAGACTCATGATCATGAAATGCGATTTGACTATCAACCTGTGGCAGCTGTGGGCTCGCAGGTGTCATATATGGATCAGAGCCAGGTTCAGGCTCTGGAGGAGGCATGATCATTGGTAGGGGTCGGATGATGGTGACTTGTTCATCTGAAGCTGTCGAGCTGTTTTCTGGACCAAGTGGCCTCGGTGTGTCAACCTGAGCCCACGTGTGTCCATGACGGCAGTCAATGAGCAGAGCCAGTCGGTCCAGTAGGTCCTGGCCAATTAACAGTGGTTCTGTATTAATGGGACATTTGTAAATGGGGTGTACCAGCATCATCCCTTGAAAGGTAATGTCAATCCATGCCCATTTTGTGATAGATGACCTAACTTGCATGTAGCTTGTGATGCTTACGTTGAGGGTCTCGATCTGTAACAGTTTGCTGAGGGAGAGCGGTGCTCTAGCCACCTCTGCAAAGGTGTTGGAGCACATCAGACTTATTTCGGAACCAGTGTTGAGTAGTGCGTGGGGGCGGATGCACCCCCCTACCACTACTGATGTGTATATTTGTCGGGAGTTGCCCTTACAGACCAGATCACCCAAGAAGGTCAGAAAAGGAGGATGTGGTGCGTTAGGAGTGACTGTTTTGGGGAGCAACTTGGCCTCCCCTGTTCCCCTTTCCCAACCTACAAAGTAAACTTTGGCGTTAATGGGAGGGGGTACATGGTCTACTCATGCTGACGGGGGGTCAGTGCCATGTTCCATTGAGGAGTTCGGCGGCCCTGGTGAACAATAGAGCACGTCAAGCTGCGTTACTGCCTCCGTCAGTCATCTCATGATCATACCCTCCATTTCCTGTCTCAAACCTTGTCCTCTGGGGGGGTTTGAAACCATGTCTTTCCACTCACCTTCTTGTTTGGGTTTCCGTTCGGACCGTACCTTTCCTTTCGGCTGGCGAGCGATTTGCGGTTTTGGCCCGGTGTGGTCCTGGGGGTGTGTCTGGTCACCACCCCAATAGTTCTGTTGCCCACCCTGCTGGCGAGGTGGTCAGTGCCCCTGGGGTCCTGTTCTAACTTTCACCTTAACGTGAGGCATCTCGTTGCCTTCAAGCGCTAGGTTGGCATTTTCTGAGGCGTGGATACCCAAGACTGTGGCATCGCCTTCGTGCCCTCGAGCAGGGCACACGTGCATCTCCCATGCCAGTTGCACGTACCTTCTGATTTCCTGCATGGTAGGGTTGCCCATTCTGTAGTGCATCGTGACGTCATATCGCATGCTCTCGTGGAGCTGGTGAAGGAAGAGAGACTTGAAAGCCCATTCCTCTTCCAGACCTGGTGCGTTACGTCCTTGGAAGTACGTGGTTTTCAGGTGTCTGTAATACTCACATGGAGGATCATGCCTCTTCTGCGCGATGCAAAAGAACCTAGGGTAGAGGAGGCTTCGTCGGTATATGGAAAACACTCCTTGTGTAGGGATTACACAGAGCTGAGTAGCGGTCTTGGGTACCAGTCGGTAAAGTTTCCATGAACACATGAACACTCCTCACCATGGTCTTCCATATGAGCTTGAGTTTTTCACGTGATGAAGTATGAGGTGAGTCAATAAGGCAGCACTCAGTTTCTCTGAGATAATCATTGATGTTTGAATCTTGACTACTCGGGTCAAAGCACTCTATGTCCCTTGCGAGGGACTCGAGTTGTCGAGTGCGCAAGCCTTGGTGTCGGTATGACCCTGGGTTGTCTGAGTCATCTTAAACCCCATAGTAACTCAGATTGCTATAGCGATGAGGACGACTTCTTCCCCTTCGTGGTGGGGATGGAGTCCTGTCCTGAGGGGGGCAACCGGAAGGAGGGGCACCTGCATCCAACCAGCGGGCCGCTGGAGTAGCTTGAAAGGTGTCTAGGAGGACGAAGTCAGAGACTGTACTACTAGGGGCAGCTCAGCTCCTTGCGTGTGTCCCTGGGTTTCCTAGGGGAACATTTATACTGGTTGTGCTAAAGAGGGGGTCCTTTTCAATGTCAGATGTTGTGCTGTGCGTTTCCTGGGTGGCCAGGTCAGCAGCTGCACTTACCTGATCTGACTCTGCTCTTAAGCTGCCTGTGCAGGGTTTCATTTGCCTCCTACATCCAGGCATTATCTTCCTGTGACCAGACTCTCTCAGCTTGGGTGCACCTAACTTCATGGAGCAGGCTGAGGTTTTCCCTCGGCACTGCTTGGTAGCTGTTCTGCAGCTGGGTAAGCTAGGCCTGGTGCTCTGTGGTTTGCAGTTGGGTTCTGAGGTGCTGAAGAAGGAAAATTTGGCCCACGAGGTCCAGGATTGTGCGCTCTGGCTTCCTGACCAGGTTGTTGACATAATCAACTAGATCCAGCAAGGTTTCATCACAGCGACTAACATTGTAGCTGTTGAGGTTATCTCTATTCTCTGCGGAGAGATGGAGGATAGTGGCAACCACATCTTGCAGTGCTGGGTCATCTGACCTCTGAGGAGCTTCAGCTCCGGCCACGTGGGGTGACTGGCGACTCATTTTACCGGGGCAGTAAAAATGCTTGCGACACAGTGGTTCTGATAGCTTGTTGTGTTAAAGTTGCTATAATGCTGACACAAATGCACAGGTGAGAGGCTTCGACCTGTGGCTTACGGGTTACTGTTATGCAATGTGTGAATTTCACTGCAACCTCTCCTTGGTGGACATTAATTAGGTGACCTGAAACCTCTTTTTAACATCTAGGCGAAAGCGTTAGGAGTTAAGTAACAACAGCAGGCTTGGAGCAGACAGTCGTGAACCCTAATCCACTCTAAGAGCACTTTCACACCACATTGGCTTATACTTGGCAAGTCGTGAGAGAAGTCAATCGTCAAACAGAACCAAACTTTGAACTAATGATTCAAGTTATTACTTTGGATTCTTATGCATGCACACTGTGACAAAACTGGCACGTAGGAGGCCTCACATTTCGTTCAGGAGCAGGTTTGATTATTAGCAATAATGAATAATTATATATAATTAATATAATAAAGATAATTATTAATTATTAAAATCAATAGAACATTGAATAGAATCAACATTAGCTTATTAATCCTTCAAATCAACAATCATCAAAGATAACTATCAATTATCAAAATCAATAGAATATTAATATGGATTAATATTGCCGGGGCACCACCCTGGAATCAGGGACTAATAACCAGACAGTACAGCAGTCTCAATATAGGATTGTTCCCTTAGGAAAGTCAATGTCCGGAGAACATCAACATTCAGAAGGTAAACAATGAAGGCTTGAATCTGAGCACTGACATCCCCTGCCTGCCCTTGGCACAGGTGCATGCAGAACAATACCAAAACACTTCTCTTTAAAGTATAACAAAATTTATTGGTGTAGTAATATCAATTAATAATCAATACAATGCAGTTGATAAAATTGACTACCAACTATAAACTAAACAGTAAACAGGGTGATAACGGGAGGCCGTTTCCTCGCTCTGTAAGTGAGCGGTATGGCGGCTGATTCTCAGCAGGTTGGCGGTGATATCAGCAAAGTCGGCTCGGTTGAAGAAGGAAGAGAAATCTTCTTTCTTCACTTCTGCAGGCAAAAGGGTGAGACGCGGATTGCTCGGTGGTCTCCTTTGGATCCATTAGCATGCTCGGTAGAACACGGAGAATCTCGGCTCGTCCAGCAAGATGGAGATTGTATGGCCAAAGTTCAGGTATGTACGTTACTTCCTTGGGCAACGAGGCTACACCTGGGAGCAGCAGGGCTGCAACTAGACACGGCGCATACTGTCGCTGGAAGCAAGCTTAGGAGGAATCTCCGGAGTTTTATACTCTCGATGGCATCATGGTTGAGGGACGCATTCTGTTGTGTGTTTCATACAATAGGAGTTGATAGTTTGATCCTTCAGAATTTCACACCTAGGTGTAAAGTGAGCAAGGCTTGATGGGATCTGTAGTCTGTTTGGACTCCCTTTGTTTGATTTTGGTGTGTTTTCAGGCTTTGAGTGTTCCTATAGGCCTCAGTCAGGCTTTATGACTGTGTGTAAACTTGCCTTTGTCTCCTATCTGAGCACTTGAGGCCCAACAGAGTGTACCAAACTACATTTATTTTTTATTTATGTATTTTGGCATATTCAAATTTAATTATATATATGGATATGGAAAAGCCTGTGCAGTTTTTACTGAGGACAGGGTGTTAAAGGAATACTCCAGGTTCAGTACAAGTTAAGACCAATCGACAGCATTTGTGGCATTATGTTGATTACCACGAAACAATAATTTTGACTAGTTTCTCCTTTTCTTTAAAAAAGAGCAGAAATCAAAGTTGCAGTGAGACACTTACAATGAAAGTGAATGGGTCAAATTTGGAGGGTTTAAATGCAGAAATTTGAAGCTCATAATTTTATAGAAACACATTTTTCTTTTAAAACATGTATTATGTAAGCTGTAAAGTTGTTTAAATGGTCATTTTTACAGACATTTTAGGGTTACGTCATCATGGCAACAAAGTTGTAAAAATTGCATCTAACTTTACACAGAAAAATAAGCAATCGTATCTCACTAAAATCATGTTAATGCACATATTACTTACTTATTTTAATATGTATTTTAAATGTTTAAGCCAGATTGGCACTACTCACTTCCATTGTAAGTGCCTCACTGTAACCTAGATGTTTGTTTTGTTTATTTATTTTTTTAGAAAAGGAAGGGTATGTCGATATTAAATTTTCATTATGCCACAAATGCTGTCAATTGAGCTTAACTTGTTTAGAACCTGGAATATTCTTTAAAAAAAAATTCTATAATGCTCATAACAGGGATATAAAAACTTAAAAATTCTTCTGTGTTCCATAGAAGATAGAAAGTCATAATGGATTAGAACAACATGTGGGTGAATAAATGATAACAGTTTTCATTTTTGGGAGAACTATCCCTTGAAATGATCTTAAGATAGCCTGGCTAGCATGCTAGCATGACTCAGACATAGTATTTTGCAAATAGTTTGTTTGTTACTCTCATTTTTATTTTATTTTTACATTTATCTTTTAATATAAGTACCCAAAGACATAGTACCAAGATTTTTTTGTATGTTTTTTTATGACTTCTCTTCCAGAGAGGCTAACACCCATGGAGGCCATGCCAAATGTGCCTAGAAATAACACCGGGCCTCCCTACTGTCTCTGAGATTGCCCACCTAGGAGCCTGGCACACACCATGGCGCACACAAAAACCCATTGCGGATTATACTCATGTAGTATATTTCATAATGCAACACTGGCTCCCAGTTTTCCTCCTCTATCTGCCCTCATTGTCCCAGTTGGCTGCCATTGGGCAGGCACAAATAATTGCTCTGGCTGCTTCTGCGCCCCACCTCACCCGTTCCAGACGGGTATATGTGAAACACGAGTCATTAATAACACTGACACAATGCGTTACTACATAACACTTAGTGAATGGCAGGCGCTGCGCGTCACACACCTCCGCCACTCTCCTGTTCCCCTGTAATCAAAGCAGTAAGGTAATGAATGTGGAAGATAACCCCTCTGTAGGGCGGAAGGGGAGAAAAAGTGGAAAGTGATTAAGGACAGGCGGGTGGTGTAGAGGAGGGTGTTTGTATGGGGTCCTGACAAAATGTGCAGGTGTAGCAGTACATTCTGGACAGGAGCCGGTCTGACAGGTGACCACAAAACTACAGAACAAGCAGGTAATTACTCCTCCAAGGTAATTTACTGGACTAAGTGCCACTGTTTCCGCCCTGTTGGTGCAATTATGCACGGAGGCCTTACAATGGAACATGTGTGCCATTCATGAAGTGGGATGAGCCGGCCGACAGGAGACCACCAAAAACACACATGCACCACATGGACCATGAACACAAAACATAACTGTAATTAATAAATGTTAAATATGAAAGGTAAGTGTTCTCGACGACTCCTTCAAAAATTACATGCATAAACCACTATATATTTAGATGCCTCCAGTGATGAAAATTATAAAATGAGAACATCTTATGGAAAGTTACATCTATAATTTGCTAACTGACACTTCAGACAACCACTGTACATTCGACAGAAGTAAATATACTTTTTTTTTTTGACCTGAAATAATGTATCTATGCTGCTTTAACACATACACAGGTCCAATAATTTAGAAGAACACATGCACTGCAGCTTAGGCCTTCTGTATGCAGACAGGAAATGTATAATGTGGGCTTCATTTGCTACAAACAGATCAGTCTGAATGAATATTAACATATCAATTTAAAGCCTAATAAATTATTGAAATCATAGATAATTCTAGAATATATTTATTTATAAAAAGGTCTTTCATCTCAGCCTCCTTAAAATGATTTAATTAACAGCAGTTAACACCCTTTAAAAACTGTGATTATGTAATCTTTCTTACAGCAGCTGCAGTAAGCCATCTGAGAACATTTCACACTGAATCCTCCCTTTACCAGGCATTAACTAAAATGAAAATTCTGTAATTATTTATTTACCCTAATGATGTTTCAAACCCGTATGACTTACTTTCTTTCGTGGAACACGACAGTCACCTCAGGAGCCTCAGTCACAATTCTATACAGTATATATAAATATTGTCAACAAAAATCTAAATCATCTCCAACATTGTCGGTTAAGAAAGATTTGACTTACAATCTTTTGTGGGCTGAATCCTCAAATTATCCTGATTAAAACATTACCATTGCAGAACATGTCAAAGAGGGACTATTTTTCAAAATTATGATAAAATGTGAGATTTTATGGTAAAATATGAGGCCTGAAGCCTCTGAGCATACAGTAATGAATTACTGAGTTTAAGCCCATTGAAATAACGTGTTCTTGTTCATCAGGACATATGCAACTGTGCTACATAATAAATGTAGTCTGGAAAGGAAATATAATAAATACTGATATTTAAGTAGCACACTAAAAGAAGTGTGCAGCAAGAATTCTGGATTGCTGCCTCTGTACATGTATTTTTCAAATACAAGTTCCCTCCCATCTACATATTTTCTTTTAATAGCAATCATGATACAATCAAGATGTATTCTCTAAAAACCCACATTAATTTCTGTTTGATGTAAATGATTCAAATAATATATTTAAAATCATATCCAACAGCACAGCGAGTGCAAATGATAGAAGCTTGTGCAAAATAATAAAGCACCTTCCTGCCCATACAATCATTTCAGCAATAATGTAATATTGAGAAATAAAAGGCCCTAATAAATGAGTTGGAGTTGTCAGCTTCCTGACGCATTCTCTACCCTGTGTGGGAAGACATCATTATGTCCAGACAAATGAGTGTGTTTATAAGTACGTGAGTGTGTGTGTGTGTTTGTGTGGATGGGAGTCTTAAGAGCTCACTCAGAATTCACATCCATCTAGACGAGTGGCAGGCTGATAATAAACGCCCCTCAGCCTGATGATGGCTTAATTACCAGTGTAAAGAAAGTGTTTAATCTCTGACCTGTTTCATGTTCTCGCCACTCTCTTTCTCTGGGAGCGTCTGTGTGTGCGTGTAAAAGACACTGCTGCGTCCCACTCGTAGAAAGACCCCTGCTGTCTGCCAGGGGCCTGTAGGGTGCAATTAGGAACCACTAAATGAAGTTGACTATATGGTTTCATTTTTCGCTTTCTCTTCCTCCACCCCCTCCTCCTCTTCAGTCTGCGAAATTAACATGGAAAACTACACACTGTGCCAGAGACAAAAGTCTAGAAACAGAATACCATAACCGCTGCTGTTGAGAAGGAACATTTTTTTTATTTCCAGTGTGATTCACACTACATTACCGTCTATTTATGTGTGGACACATTGATCTGCTGTGCCTTTGTCCAAACTTAAGGCTGGTTCACACACTGCCCCAGTAAACACCAACAAACACCAACATTTAAAGTTGGTTGTTGGAATTAGAATGTTGGGACACCAAAGGGGCCATTCAAACTGAACATGTTAAAAAAAGTTAGTCGCAGTACAACGAATGGAACAGAACGCAGGTGTCTTGAGATGCGTTTAAAAAAAAGTTACGATTCTTTTAAATTGACACAGCGTCTAAAAAAACATGGTGCTCATGCATGAGATGCGAAGCAGTGGTCAAAGATGTCTTTGTAGCATGTTTACATAGAAAATCTATTTAAAAACAGCACAGACAAACGCAATTATTCGTTTGGTGTGAACTGCCTCAAAAACAAACAAACAAAAAAAAAATCTACGTTCTACATAGGGGCTGTTCACAAAGAATGAGTTTTTGCGTACGTCTGAACTTTTTTTTAATTGTTTCCCTATGTAAACATGCACTAGATGCACTTTGACGGCTGCACTGTATCTTGCTGTTTTTTTCAGCATATCGAGCATTTGCAATACATTGCATTTTTAAGACACCGTATCAATTTATATGAATGGCAAATTTAAACAATAAATCTCAAGAAATCTGCATTCTGTTCTATTTGATGCACTGCATTTAGCTTTTTTAATGCAAGAATGTGTTTGATCTGAATGGCCCCTAAAGTTGCCTGTTGGATTAAGAATGTTGGGAAACAAACTGCAATTTTCTCATTGCCCTATCAAGCACCGAACAAGGTTAACACACTGATCCAGCAAAACCCAACAACTGTGTTTGTTGGCATTTGTTGAGGCAGTGTGAATTAGCATTTAGCAAACCACTCAGACCCTCAATTGTCCAGTTCTAGAGTGATATATGACACAGCGCTAACAAGCTGGCCAGCCCTGTCAACAGACGTTTGGAGTCACCAAGGGCCACTAAATCCCTGTGTCTCAGCAACACAAACAAAGTCAATCCACCTGAGACGGCAGGGGACAGGATGCTGGGGCTACTTATAGCAACTTGAGAGACGCAAACAAGAATGGCAGGAAAGCTGCTCTGGCCCAGGCACTTTGAAGTGCCCTACTGCTAAACTAGTCTGATCGAACAGGCCAGCATCTTTGAAGACAGGTTATCCTTAACAGCCGTGTGTCCTGTTGTGAACGAATTGTTTCCTCTTTCAATTTGTCTTTATTTTTTTGGTGCTATTGACACTTGGCAATTGTTCTACTGGGTGAGGCCGGTTCTGCTAAATGGGAGGCTCTACCGGTGACTGTGCTGTGTGTTTTCTAGCAGGGTGTCAGGTGCTTTTTCTGACTCGAGGTAGTGAATAAGTGCAGGTGACACTGCTGTGGCACTCCAGAGGAATCTCCTGTGGGCTGACCTTCCACTAACTGGCCATTTCCTCTATCCACTGGGTCATGACCTTTGCTGCATTGGCCAAGTGAAATCATTAGACAAGGGAGTGAGGTCATTGTACAGGAACAACATACATCAAGTTGTATATTAGAGAACAGTGGCGTCTCTACATTAGGGGAAAATGCATATAATCATAATTTTCTTTTACGAAATAATATACATTCCGCATCTTAAACTTGAAAACGTATGCCCATTGTGGCAGGCTGAGGAAGAGACAGACACAGGAGTTGTGGCATCAAGCCTCGGAGTGACATTTATTGTAAATAATAATAAACATAAAATGTTCAAAAATGGTAATAAACAGTGTCCAAGGGGGAAAGTGTCCAAAATAAAGGGGAATCTGGCATCCTCACGGTGAAAGGGGGCATCGTGTAGGATGGGGAGTGTCCAGAGGAGAATCCAGGACGTGGGCGGGGTCTGGCACATGCTCCCTTACATGGTCCGCGGCACGAGGGGCGCTGGCTCTGTTGGTGGCCAGTCATCCCTAGAGCCGCAGCGAGTGTGAGGGGAAGTTGATCCATTATCCATGCCTGTCAGCCGCTACGCATCCTCCAATCCCCTGGCATAGCATTTAATTCGCGCCAGGGGTCCGGGGATGTGGGTCCTGCGCACATCTAACTCGCCGGACCTTCCCCATTCTGCTCCTGGATCTGCGACGACACCAGTGTGTGAACACAAGGAGATAGAAGCCAGCAGATAGAAGAGGCGCGCTATGCATTTTTATGGCAGTGTTGATAAGGCTCCATCTAATTCAGGTGAGCCTCATCATCTGCTGCCCCAACAAGTCTTCTCTTCTCCTGGCTGAAGGATGGCCATAAGAGGAGGGGAGACGATGACGAGAGGGAGGGGCGGGTCGTTCAGCCGCACCATACACAGCTTCAGTGAGAAAATTAGTTTTGTTAAATAAACAGACTGTTCCGTCTATGATTGCTCTGATTTTATTGTCAATTTGACTCATTTTAGTGTATGAATATCGCATTGTTGCATCACGTCTAGTGTGGACACACAGATTGCTTGTCTTATGGAATCTTATCACATTGCGTCTGGCTAGGACAAGGTGTTTAGAGAGGCACTGAGATGTCAAAATGCATCTTTCTAATTTTAGAATTAGAAAAAGTTTATATGGAGGATATGATCTGTAAAAGAGAAAAGTGGCAGATTTCTGTACACCAAATGCGATTACAGACTTTGAGAGCTCATAAAATGTGTGACAACGTTTAAGCTTTTCCATTAAATGCAAAAGTGCAGGTGTATGAAACAGCAAAGGAAGACATGCTCTGGTTTTTAAGAGCGTAACATGACCCCTTGGATATGCTATCAAAAGCATGATGTTTATTTTATAATTCAGATATCCAGTGTACTCAGAAAGAAAGCGGTTCTTTATAATACACAAACAACCTGTGTAATCTGAGACGGATGAACAGGAACTTCCTAGGCTTGACAGATAATCTTGAAATTCGAACATTCATTGAGCTTAAAGCTCTTTTGATACAGTACACTCACTGTTTTGTAAATCTAGCAAAGAAAGACTTTTAAGGGTAGCTCTTTCCCTGAGAAAGCTAACTTAAGCTTAGAACTAACCGAAACACCATACTAAAATATATAAAAAAAGCATAGCCAGCTGTAGCAATGATACATTTTCCTTCTCACCAATAATATGATACCGATAAACTGGCATGCTGCGTGATTACCAAATTGATGTACCCCACTTAATGGTACATCTCATCAGGATTGGCTCCTTTTTCTATGTTGGAGTCTCTGGATTTGCTCAGGAAGGATTTGAGCAGTTTTTCCCTGTGTATCCTATTACCTACTTGACTTCTATCATAAATCATATTTGTTTTATTACCATGGCCAATGAAATAAAGGCTTAAACCATCATTGTGATTAATGAATGTGACACCCTCTTCCTGTGGGTGAACTGAGGCTATCCTCATCCAACTGGCCCATTCTTGCTTTCCTTTTCCAAATAAACACAGCAATGTCAACCGTCGAAGTGCATTTAGTTTTGACCCGAGGTCCGCAAGATATTCTTAGCACAGTGATCGCACTCCAAGCGTACATTAAAAGCGCTCCTTTGCCAAGGAGGGGATGAGTGCGGAGCTGCACGTTGGCCTACCCCGAACAGGAAATTCCACAGCTCTCCCAAGCCTCTGAACACAATACTACTAAAAACACACAAGATGAAGGCAGAGAGTGTGCGAAGGCCAGAAAGTTGTTCTCTCTCTGTAGATATCCCTCTTTCAACCTCTAATCATCTGTCTCAAATAGGGGACGAATATGCATTATGTAACTGAGACAGGAAAAGTAAGCCAAAACATAAAGAAAGTGTTAAGAACAATTGAGCTTTGATACAGGTTGCAAAGAGGTGTTTTGCAGAATGAAAGGGCCATGACTAGCACAGCAAGCAAATTTTTTTTCTCTGGGTTGACCACCGATAAGAGCATTTGAAAGGATTTTAGAAAATGATAATCCCCATCCATGACTATAAGCTTTTTTCTTTTAACATTCACTCGTGAGGGGATGTGTTCACCTTTAAACGTTAACATTTACTAATACAGTACATTTCCTGCTGTAAGTACTAGTAAATCAGTCCAATCAATTAATTAATCTGAGAACCCTGTTCTGGGGATGACAGGAGTCTCACGACAGGACACATGGCTAAATATGATTAGTGGGTCGCTGTTCCTCAACATTCGGTTCAACTTGTATGCATCCAGTTAAATACAACAAGTATGAATTTGGGTGTCCATTAAATCAGCTTCATGATGCTTGCGAACCCTATATTTCCACATATTGACCTAAATGCACAGCATGTTACAGTACTGTGAAAAGAGAATGGATGGCAAAGCTAAATGAACAGAGAAGACTCAGTATTCTGTGCTTTTATCAAAGAGTTACTGCTGTGCTCGAGTCAATACAAAAAGCCCCGGATTTTGCACAAGGTCTACCGCACTTTTAGGGAGTAATCGAATGTAATACGTACAATTACTCATGTCTACTGAATGGAGAATTTCAGCAGGCATGCATTCCTCTCCACCCCTTTTGATCTTATTCAATATTAGCACATCCTCAATTTTCATGAAATTAACTGATAACACGTCCATAGACTGCGAGAGGTCAATCAATACTTGTCATTCACAATGTCAGAAAGGAGTACAAATCCAGTGACAACTTGCAGAGGTAGAAAGATCTATAGAAAAGCCTGTAGCTTGCCTGAATGATGGAGATTTGTGGAGAGGGGATGACTAGGGTTTCCTTCATTAGATCCAAATTTATTAATGAAACGTTAACTACATCCTGCGGAGGAGTCGGCACCAGGTGATGTGTCTCCATGTGGTAGTAGATGCACACATTTGGACCAGGGGAATGCACCAATATTCCATTTACACAGATTATTGCCCATGAATAACATAAGTGTAACGGATCCACCGGACTCCCTCTCTCACTCCACACTCCGCTCCCTCACCCTCATTAACACAGCGCTCACTCTCCCTGGATTTCTGATCACACGCACCTGCACTTTATTAGTGACTAATCAAGGACTTCATTTATACCCAGCTTTCACACACACTCATTGTCTGTTCTTGTCAGTGTTATCCCGGAGACTATGGACTCCCTAGTTTGTTTAGACTTACCTATGTATATATACTTATCTGTTATTGTTCTCCTCATCAGAGTTTTGTGTTAGTTCATCCTCCGTTTGTTCCCCAGCGTTTGGATTCTCCTGTTTCATTTACGTTTCCTGTAAAGATCAAAAGACTTTGTGAGTTAACCTGTCATCTGCACATCTCTATATTTCTCTATTTGGACATTACTCACCTGCTGTTTGCATCTTATCTGTTTCTGGATTGCCTCACCTGTTGTTTACATCACTGCTTCATTCACCTGTCTAATAAACCCCACGATTGAGTCCATATCCCTGCCTCCGTGAGTTTCTCCGTGACAATAAGATTCCGACCACACAAAATTAACTCTGCAGCCCATTTTATGCCATACATTGTGCTGCGTGTTCTTCCCAAACTATTCAACCATAGTTTCATGAGTCAACCATAGTTACATCTTGTCATCTTGGCTGGACGACCACTTCTAGGGAGATTAGCTACATTACTAAATCATCTCCATTTATAGACAATTTGTCTAACTGTGGACAGATGAATATCTAAGCTCTTCGAGATAACTCTGTAACCCTTTCCAGCTTTATGCAAAGCAACAATTCTTGATCGTAGGTCTTCTGAGATCTCTTTTTTTGTGAGGCATGGTCCACGTCAGCAGATGCTTCTTAGTGAATAGTAAACTCAAAATGTTTAGGTACTTTTTATAAGTCAGAGTAGCTCTAACCCAGACCTTCAATCTCTTTTCACTGATTTGATGCCAGGTATGCCAACTCCTGACTCTTAGCCTTTATTGACAACATTAGCATAGGGGTTCACATACTTTTCCCAATCTATACTGTGAATGTTTGAATGATGTATTCAGTATGTACAAGAACAATAAAATAATTTGTGTGTTATTAGTTAAAACAGATTGTGTTTGTTCATTATTGTAACTTAGATGAAGATCAAACCATATTTTAAGACAAATTTATATATAAATGCAGGTAATATAATTCCAAAGGGTTCACATACTTTTTATCGCCACTTTAAAACCAATCCATTTGTATCAAATTATTTGATTTAATAAATTCATACAAAATCTTCCTGTAAATAATTATAATATTAACTATGACAATAATAACATTCAGTGTTACCAATTTTCTTTAATAAAAATGGTACAAATTCATGAAATATTTATATGAGCCCTGGTTAATTTCTGACTCTAGTGTGCACAAACATACAGTTGTACACACACATTACATTAACATGCACTTTGAAAGTTCGATTTCAGTTGGACTACAACAATAGTTTGTCTTTTTAAAATGTCATGTAAACACTTTAGTCCGGCTGAAATCATGCCAGTCAAATTTTTGTAAAGTCGGATGAACAGACCTACACTATATGGCCAAAAGTTTATGGACACCATATGTGCTTGATGAACCTTTGATTTCAAAACCTTAGGCATCAGTTTCCCCCTTTGCTGTAATAACAGCTTCCACTCTTTTGGAAAGGCTTTCCACTATACTGTATGTAGTAACATGGCTGCAGGGATTTGCTCTCATTCAGACACAAGGCTATCAGTGAGGTCAGGAACTGATGTTGGTCAATGGGGCCTGACTTACAGTTGCTGTTCCAGTTCACCCCAAAAGTGATCAGTGGGGTTCAGGTCTGGGCTTTGTGCAGGCCAGTCAATTTCTTCCACGCCAGACACAGTAAACTATTTCTTTATGGACCTCACTTTGTTCACAGGGGCATTGTCATGCTGGAACAGAAAAGGGCTATCCCCAGACAGTTGCCACAAATTTGGAAGCACACAAAGCCCAAGCCATTACATAAAGAAACATTAAGATTTTTCTTTACTGGATTTAATAGAGTAATGTCCACAAACTTTTGGCCATATAGTGTAGATAATGCGATTTTAGCTCAGCTTTGCCCAGCATGTATATGTGTTAATTACAAATGCACAAATACCATTTTTTCTCTTCTGATCATGATTACGATATTTGAAATCTCAGTATCGGCCGATACTGATCCGATACCAGTGTTGTTTTTTTGCATAATCAGATTAGAATATCCTCATTGGGTGAAACTAACTGATGTCACAGTCCTGTCACTCTGTCGGTCTGGGTTTTTGTCTGACAGGACTGTGGCATCATCATCCCATGTCTGTCTTGTGTTTCGTTGTCTGTCTTTGTGTGAGCGCACGGTTTTGGTTGTATTCCATGCCGTGCGCTCTTCGGTCTGTCTTGTTTCATGTCTGGAGTATGGTGTCTGGGTCCTGACTTCCTGTCTGGTTCGGTTTTGGTCTGTGTCGGGATCTGGACACTCCTGCTCCATGTCTGTCCGTTATTGATGTGGGTACATCGCGCTTATGTCATATTGGTAGCATGCACTCGTGTCAATAGTATGTTTGTCTCTCGCGAACACAGGTGCGCCTCGCTTTGCGCTGCATGCCTGAGTTGCGAGCTGTCTTCATGTTGTGCTGACGTTCGGTCACTTCGGTCTGAGATTTTGGGTTTGTGTGTGGCCGAACTCTCGCACAGGTGTCCTGTCTTGTTTTTGTCGCCTGCTGCATGCATCAGCGTGGCGTTTGCTTCGCGATGTACGTTCAGGTTTCGTTTAGTGTGAGAATGCGTGGCATCCCTTTGTTTGCCATTGCTACGCAATCTCTCATCTTGTTTGTCGGTTGGCATGGGCATATATTGCCTTATTGTCTTGGGGAAGTGCGCTCATGCAATTCATGTGTTTTGTTGTCTTGTGAGAGCACATGGCTTTGTTTTGTTTCTGTATCACCGCATGTCTCTCTGTCTTAGGTCATACCCCGCCTCCTTGTTTGCTTATTATTAGTTAATTTGCCTCACCTGTCCCCTGTTAACCTATTTGATTTCTCTCCCTATTTTAGTCTCCTTGTGTTTGCTGACGAATGCTAGTTCATCTTGTGTGTATTCCAGTCAGTCTTTTTTCCAGTCTTGTGTGTTCAGTCTTCCCTGTCATTCCTGTTTCCCCTATCTGGTTCCTGTTTCGGTCTGGTCAGTCCTGTTTCCCTCTGCCCCAGCCTGGATTACCCTTTTTCCCTTTCGGGGTAGTTTATGTTTGTTTTTCCCCCTGTGGGAGTTTTATGTTGGTTTTTAATTTGTCTTATGTCATACCCCGCCTCCTTGTTTGCTTATTATTAGTTAATTTGCCTCACCTCTCCCCTGTTAACTCGCTTGATTTATCTCCCTATTTCAGTCTCCTCGTGTTTGTTGTCAAGTGCCAGTTCGTCTTGTGTGTATTCCAGTCGGTCTTGTTTGTTGGTCTTGTTTCCAGTCTTGTGTTCAGTCTTCCCTGTCGGTCCTGTTTCCCCTGCTTGGATCCTGTTTCGGTCTGGTCTGTCCTGTTTTGCTCTGCCCCAGCCTGGATTAAACTACCCCGAAGGGGAAAAAGGGTATGTTTGTTTTTCCCCCTTTTTCCCCTTTTTAACTCTGCTTTTGGGTCCTGCCTCTGCATTCCCTGACAATTGGGGGTATTCTTTTATATGTACAGTAAAGAAACACAAACATCTAACTACACATTATTTCAATATAAATGTACTGTATAGCCTATAAAGAAAAACTTTATTGTTAACTAGTCTACTGGATAATGTAGCAGCAAAATTAACAGTAATTCCATTCTAAATCTTCAGTAGAAAAGAAGCCAGTTGTCTTTGCCATTTTTTTTTTTAACTTGAATATGGACTAAAGGATTCAGATCTCTTGTTTTGTTCAATTTAGTTGTATGATATCGGTCCACTTTTCATTCACACAGTTATTTTTTGGAACCCATTCAACTTAAATATTGTTATAATTTGTAAACAAATAATAATGATAATAATAATAAATTATTATAATTACTAATTATTATTATTATTGACTTTTAGAGTTTTAAATTCAACATTAATATATTTCAGTCATGCACCTTTAACTTTAAAAACTTGTGCTTTTATTTTGATGATCCTAACACTCCAGGAAGTCCTGTAAGTGTCTGTTTGTGAGCTGCTTCACAGTAGCTTAATTCGCTTCTTATTCAAATTCTGGTAAAATGCTCCTCCGGTGCCATTCTAAATGCATATTATAAGTGAATCAAACTATTGAGCATCTACATCTGTGATGTTGTTTGTGAGTAGCACCCACATATGAAAATAGCCACAAGCTCTGAAGGCTGAAAATAGCCTCGACTGCCTCACGCGTGTTGTGCAGCATGTTGCGCATGCATAGTACCTGTGTATATTTACTTACACAGCCTTTTGCGATTCATAAAGCTATCGCATGTCTTCAAGTGGCTTTGAATAAAATGCATGAGTCACATGGACCACTTTAATGGTGTTTTAATGGTTAATTTATGTCAGTTTTGGAGCTTGACAGTAACGAACATGACTATCACACAGTATCGGATTTGGATCGGGCTCTTTGGACCAATACCAGATCCATCTAAAAACATCAGTATCGGAGCCGATCACGATCCAAGTATCAGATCAGTGCATCCCTAGCATTTATCGGACCACAATTTGCCTCAGCATTGTGTGCAGGCATGCTGCGAAAGACAGGTGATGTGCATGTATTTAACCGGGAGTATTTATCGTGTTTCCTTCAAAAACTCAATTAGGCATTGTGTCATGTATACTTGGATAGACAGATGAAGACTATAGCTCGTCTACACAAAAACCTGCAGTATCTCAGTTATGACTGCGCATGTGAATGTATTCTCATCAAATCACATGCTTTTTAAGACCATGGGAATTAAAAAAGTGTACTGTCAAAGGTGCCAATATTTAGTGAAATAAATCTAAACAAAATCTCTAGACACACTCCAAATGGAATGAATGAATATTTGTGATTCTTACATTATTTGTGCTGTTTACCATTTAGTTGAGTGTTACAAAGTTTCCATAAATGCCGGAAAAAACATAATAGGCTACAAATCTCAAATTAAGTAGAATGTTTGTGTACTCCCAAAAGAAAGAAACATCAAGCAAGCAGAATAGATTAGGGAAGCGGGTCACTCCCAGACTGACAAAACAACAAAACCACAGAATATTCCCCTTGAAACCAGCAGGAGGAAATCCCAAGTGAGAACATTCATTCAGAATGATACAAAGAGCTTGAAGATGGTTAATGACCACAGAGGATGCCTGAGACATGTGTAGGGGATGTCTTTAGCCAGACAGACTTAAAAGAACTCCAACCTCTGTGAGCCACCTGTTTTGCATTGAACGAGTCAAAGGCATTAGTGAGGAATCACGGGTCTGACGACAGAACCCATTGTGTGTTGCCTTTCATGGCATTGTTACACTTGAAGGAGACAGAACAGACATCTGGACCATTCTAGGAGAGGAAGTAATCAGTTTCTGAGTCCTCCTCCACAGGCTCATGTCAGGTATAGTGCAGAGATGTTCACCCAAAAAATAAGCTTTTCATCCCTTTTTCACATGCAGAAAAGCTGCTGTCAGTGGGAATCTATCTAGCTATGTGCTAATAACCTAGCTTGCCTTTCAGGGCTATCGACATTCTTAAAATTGTGGTTTCGGCATGGTTTATCCTCTTTGAAGCAGCAAGGTATATCTAACAACTTCTCTTTGGGCAACTTCTGACAGGTTTTGCAGTTTATCATTTACATATAATTACACTTTAATAGGAGAGTGACGAGTGCAGAGACTGTTAAGTGGTAGACAGCATACAAGCTGTATGGGACCACCTAAGATGACAAGACACAGCACTGGCTCCATCCCCAGCTAATTAAATGAATCAATTAAGAGACTATTGTTGCAACAGTGTAACTGATGTTCTATAGTGGCAATAACAGTCCCACTGGGAGCCCCTTCACTGCATTAAAACACTTTCCTCTACAACTCCATTTGATATCATTAGAAACACTTATTTGCGTCTTGCTGTCATGGCAGGGGAAGCTGCGAATTATGGAAATGCGGGTGACCGCGACAGGGCCCAGTGTGAGGTAAGATAGGTCCACTTCCTGGCCTCTAAGGAGGACTTGCATTGTAAACTTCCTCAAAGTTCCCTGATGAAAATGGATCCCACCATCAGCGCAGCTGCCGATTAGTCACTAGCTAAGGGTCACTCATTTCCATACCTTCCCGCTATGCGACTCTGCGTTACGCAGATCAATTATCATATTAAATTTACCCTCCTCAGTTAAACTGATTAAGTTCCAAATAGTTTCCAATGGCTGTCATTAATCCTTAACACTGGCTAAGTGGTTTTGTTGCAAATTTGATTGGGCTTGTGTATCAAGGGCCAATTAATGGCATAATAATGCTGAACCCTGTTTCATCTCCAGTGTCAGGATGCTGTGTTAACATACACATTCCCATTGCCATTTAGTTAATGTACAATTCAAAACTCTCAGGATGATAATTGGTGTCTAAAGCAATGGCAGATGTGTTAGGTGACATCCATTCACACAAAATGAGGGCCAATGTTCTTCTTAATAGCATGGAACTAAAAAAAAAATTAAAAAAAAAAAAAAAAAAAAGAGAGAAAGAGAAAAAAGTATTAACAAATACATTTAACCTAGATGCCATTGTACACTTTAAAATTAAATCCTTTATGAATGTGATTTCAGTTTCGAATGGAGGCTGCAATTATTTTGTTCATGCACCACCCAAGATGGAACTAAAATTGTATCACTTCATACCTTCAATCCACAAACATCATTTTAGCAAAGGGGTCAAGGACATTGCTTGACTGACACTAGCAAAATGTGTGGATTGGTGTCTGTCGAAAGCCTTTGTAAGCCTAAACTGTTTATCTAAACGGATGAGCCTGGCAGGACATGAGTGAGCCGCTCTGTCATGGCATCTGGCCTGGCTGAACTCATGTAGACATTCTAGCCAAAGGCAACATAGTAACACAGTCTCAGATCAGTGGATGACTGGAGACTGTTGTCACAGTCTTGAGGAGTGAAACCTGACGATGGGAGTCAGTCGCTACACAAGCACCACAGGGCTACTGACCACAGAAACTGGCCTGCAAATAGTAAGTAGTCATTAAGGACACACTTTTTTCCAAGGCAACTTACAGTACATTTAACACAGGTTTATCAATCCCCCATGAGAACCTATCACTGGAGACTCCACAGGCGTGAAATTTTTGCTTCTGTTCACCAAGGATGCATTAAATTGATAAATAAAACATTAGTACTGTTGCAAATTATTATAAATGTTTGAAATGTTTCATATTTTTATTTATTTTAAAATGTTTTTTTTTACCCATGATGACAAAGCCCCATTGTCTCAAGCCATTACTTCAGTCTACTAAGAATGTACTGCATCATCTAATCCATAGCAAATTATTCTAATGTGCTAATTTGATACTCAAGAACCTTTTCTTACTATTAGAACAGTTGAAAACGGTTGTTCTACTGTACAGTGTCTTTTTCCAGTTCCTAAAGTATTGAGTACAGATGCATTTTTTACAAGTCACTTTATACATGCAGAAAGAAAAAAGAAACATTTCCCATGAAATTCATCTGTCTATTTTTTTGACAGATGAAGGCTATTCCATGCACTACTGTTTTGTTTTGTTTTTTAAATAGGAAACTGGATCTAATCAGGACAAAGAGAAAAGTGGATGGCCCAGAGGCACATCAACAAGAAGACAATTATCAGAGTCTCTAGTTTGTAAAACAGACACTCACAGGTCCTAAACTAGCAGCTTCCATAAACAGTACATGCCAAACACTTGTATTTCTGTAAGTAGAGGAGTCTTGGATCAACAGAAAGTTTGAAGAATACAACATTTACTTAAATAGAAAAATTCATTTGTAGCATTATAAATGTCTAAACTGTAATTCTAGATCAATTTAGAGCATCCTTGGTGAACAGAAGCATCAATTTCTTTCAGAAACAAAAATGTTTTGTTCTAAAACACTTTAAGGTTGTGTACTGTATATATCCGTGGACATGTTATACTGTATATATGTGTTATACATACAGTATATATATATATATATATATATATATATATATATATATATATATATATATATATATATATATATATATACAGAGAGAGAGAGAGAGAGAGAGCTGTCAGAATTAACGCGTTAATGTATGTGATTAAAAAAGTTTAATGCGTAAATTTTTCTTAATCGTGATTAACACATTTACCTTTAATACAGCATAAACACTGGTGTGAGGTGTGGAAACTTTGTAATGTGTCCATCCAAAGTCGTTACACTGACGCACACGCCACAGCGCCAGAGCTCTTCCACCAAGGAGATCCTACAAGCTAAGCATAAAATAGCATAACACGGTGGTGCCATAGACATTCTGTGGGTGGCAGAGGTGGGTAGTAACATGCTACATTTAATCTGTTACATTAGCTTGAGTAACTTTTTAGAAAAAATGTACTTTTTGAGTATATTTAAAGGTGGGTACTTTTAACTCGAGTAAATTTCTAATGAAAAATTGTTACTTTTACTTCGTTACAATGGGCAATGTTCCTGTCGTTACATTACTGGTTTTAATTTAATAAGTGTAAATAAATGCGTAATTTATTGAGAGATTTTTGAAAGGGACTTTTATGACAGCGGAACTTTACAGCTGGAGTCGAGTCCACCACTGCAGCAGCAGCAAGTGCACCAAATAAACACTTTCTTCACTCCACACCATGAAAAAGAGTAATTTCTTCATGCAGTGCCTTCATTTTACACCAAGACAAGCGGATATTTCAAGATTAAAATTGCAGCACAGTAAGTTTTTGATAGCCTGGGCTTGTCTGTGTCATTGTCATTTTCAGGGTGATTCTGTAACTATGTGCTCTTATGACCTCAGTTTATAAATATACATTTAAAATATGGAGTCAAAAACATGCAGTGACAGTAAATGGTGACTATAAGTCTAACATGCTGTCTGACATCTCTTTAATTGTGTTGCATTGAAGAAAGTCATATGGTTTGAATCAACATGAGGGTGTATGATGATAATTTCCATTTATAATAATAATTATTATTATAATTATAATTATAATAATAATTATTATTATTAGTAGTAGTAGTAGTAGTATAATTATTATTATTCTGTAATACATGTAATGGAATATTGGGGCGTAATCGTCCATTATGTTTTATGTGGAAGTAACTAGTTACTTGCTACTTAAGTATTCTTTTAATTGGATACTTTCTTACTCTTACTCGAGTAGTTTTTTACATTACTATTACTTCTCCTTGAGTAATATTTTTTTTAAAGTAACGTTACTTTTACTTGAGTAAAGATTTTGGGTACTCTACCCACCTCTGATGGGTGGTACTGTCATAACACACTAGTTGACTGTTATGCTCTCTCCTATGAGCCGCAGAGGTTGTTATCTCAGTAAATAAAAGAATCTCTGACAGCGCTTCCCTGTAAGTGATAAAATGATGGAGAAAGGATATCCTAACACTATTTGATGTACAAAACAAACACAGATGGGACTTATGATAGATGCACACCAAATCTTAACTATCACCAAAAAGAGGAATGAGACATTTTTGTTTGCAAGCTCTTTTCATGGTGAGTTCAAAGTGGCACTGGATGCTGCCGTTGCTACTTTGACGTGAATCATGAACCCAGTTTCACGATTTCTGTAACAAAGCGGATAGCCCTAGTCTACTTGCAGATTAATACTGTGGAGGATGAGAGTTTAAGAGATATAATGTGAATTGCAATAAATATGCAACCTATGTGGGGACTAGTTCTTTCAATTAGTCAAACTCCCACTTAGACTTTGGGAAATGTTTAATGTTACTTGAATTGGTGATATTTTAGTACATTGTCTTTATACTGTGGAAGGCTTTGTTTGGAAAATGTTTATAAACCAACATACTGCTAAATATTGTTTTGTTTTATTTCCTTAGATGGATTTAAATGAATTTTGATAAGAAAATAAGTATATATAGTGTCAAATTTCAGCACTTTTAAAATTTATTGCAATTAACTACATACAACTTAATTGACTGACAGCACTAATATATATATATATATATATATATATATATATATATATATATATATATATATATATATACATGTTTTTCATGTCTGCAAATTTATAAGAAGACTCAGTAATAATCTAAAGGTGTTTAAGATGGCTTCTTCTGCATTTACTGTTCTATTATTCTTCTCTTTCATTCTCTGCCCACACAAACATACACCACTTGCTCTTTGCACCTTATGAATTCTAATTAAGCTCCTCTGCTGCATCTATGGGATTTGATCCCCAGCTGTGTAGCTTGGCTTTGGATATTACCCGGTGTCCTTCACAAAAGTGCTCAGTAGAGTCTCTCTCTCTCTCTCTGTCTCTCTCTCTTTCCCTTCCCCTTTTTATCTCTGCTTCTTGTGCATTAGTGCCCACTTGTCAGATGGCGAGGCTAACCCCTGTTTCTGCACCCGCCAATTCACACCATCCAGTGTCAGTGAATGAAATGAACCATTTCCATAGCACTGATGCCCACATGACAGACAGGCCTAGGAGGCTAGGCACATCAGCTCGAAAAGCACAATGGCTGACAGCAAGGTCATCAGAGTTAGGGCTCGGCTCAGCCCGGAATGGTAAGCATTTGGCCGGGCTAGCAGCCTCAAAGGTGTACATGCACAAAGGAAGACTGCCAGACAAGAATACAAGACCACTAATACCAAGACCATGCATTAGACTATATTATAATAAAAAATGCACTGTACTAAAGGTGCGGTTTTGAATTTTTTGCAGCTGGATGTCTTTTTGAAACCAAAAATCATGCTGTGAGATAGATTTATGCTGTGCCATTTTTGTGTGAACACAACCTTTAACATTGGGTTGCTCCATTAGTGTACTGCACGTTCCTTTGGGTAGAACATCTGTTTAAAAGTCACTACTTAAATAACTACTTAATAACTACATTATGGATGACGAGGCAAATCTTTAAAAACTGAGGATGTTTCACAATATAAGAATTGGTAAACAAACAGCAAATCCACAGAAATAAGAGAGAAAAAGCACAAAAAAAATCCTGCATACCCTACTCATTCAGAGACCCTACCTCTAAATTCTATCCTCATCTCCTTGTCCTTACATTAAACTTTTGTGTGAAAGGAAGATAGAGAGGGATGTGAGCTGAAAGAGATGGCTTCTGAGAGTGCAGTTGCTTATCCAAAGCTGCATAGGTCTGGATCAATGCAACACCTTGTGCAAGAGGTCTTTGGCTCACTGCCCAATCAACATCTTCCCGCTGACCCCTTCTTCCCCTAGCACAGTCAGATTCCCATCAGCCCCTGCTACAGACATGTGTATCTGACACCACCCTATCATCTGCTCGGCTGTGTGACTTTCTCAACAAGCTGTTTGTGATTGGGCTACAATCTGGAAGGCATGATTTGGAAAATAAATATATAATGGGATACCTCAGTGTGGATGGATCAATTATCACCACTACTTTTTTAACATACATAAGATTAAAGCAGAAATTATAAGGGCATTTTGTAAGGGAAGGCCACACCATAATGTTGTACAAAGGAGAATACACTGGCTTACCTCTCACATGTGATCCTTTACTCCAGTCTTAGAAAGTGTGATAGTGAAATTAAGAACACTTGCACTTTCATTTTCTTAGAAACTTTATATTTTATAATGTGAAATGAAAATATTTAAAAAATTGAAATATTGTATAATGTCTGCTTTTATTTGTCACTTCAGTTTTACACAGAGACCAAAAAACAAAACAAAAAAAACCCCAATGATTTATGCAGAGGTTTGTTCCTTCCCATGTTTTAATAGTCTACGCAAGTATAGTATAATATTTCTGTAGACTTTTCTCTTGCACTAGTACCATAATGTTCAAATAAAGCAGGTGAGAAGCTGTTACATAAATCAGAGCCAGTCACTGAAGGAGAAGCTGAAGGATTTGTTGGAAGTTGACACATTACAGCTCCACTGTTAGATCAAGTTCAGAGAACACCATAAGATTCTATCTGTCCCCAGACCCGTTTTAAGATATAGGGCTTTAAGATTTTGCCACTCTGGCTAAAACATATAAAGTAGATAGAACTTTTGTCTTTTTAAAACAGTAGACCCATACTTTTGAAAAAAACAAAAATAACTGCTCATTGTGTGCTCATTTTCAACCATAATGAAAGACAGAACCTTATAAAACTTGATTTGAGACTGGTGCATTTGGGAAAGAAGATAAGAAGAAGCTATCATGGAACTGACTGCCAAAATAAATTAAGTCATATTGGGTTGTGTGACCATATTGCAGCAGTCCATGGGGGAGATCTTTGTCTACAGACCACCTCTCCTCAGTATCCAGGAGTCATTTTAATGAAAAGGTAGTGACTGAACCCTGTGTGTGTGTGTGTGGGGGTGGGGGGGACTACAGTCCTCTATACACAGACACTTTCTATTTAAGCCATTAGAAAATAAAGCTGTCATGGGTTTGGCTGTCTAAGCCAAAGCAAGAGAGACACTCTCTCAGGAGAAGCCTTGAAAGCTTTGAGATGTGTTATAGGTTAATTCTTTTTAAAACAATGCCTCTGGGCCAGAGCCCAGTAAGTCAACCACGAGCTCTTTCAAGATTTTATTGCTGTGACATAAATCTTTTAATCCCTTCAGAGCGCCGCAGCTCTGCTGAGGGGGGCCGGGGCAGGCCCTGGGACGGGCCGCACCACAGAGCACCAGACGTGCATCAGGTACTGCTGCTGTCTCCACTTCTGAAGGACTCTGAAGTGAAAAGAGCAAAAGGGTTTGGCCGGTGAGGGGATGAGGCGGCTTACCTGAATGCATATTTATGAGGGCTCATACAGCCAGTCACGGCAGGGAAAATAGAACCGACAGTGATGGGGTTTGCACTTGTTCAGTCACCTTCTCCTCTGTTGGAATAGGTCTGTCTCAGATCACAGGCACATTACTGCACCTCTTTAACTTATCTGTGTTTTTCATGGCTCAGCGAGCCTGAATCGGATGAAGGGCCAAACCAATCAGAGCAAGTGAAAAGACCACATCCAAAAATGAAAAAGAATATCCAATGTTTATTTATAATTGTGCACTTGAGTGACTGTTCTGGTCATGGCATGTTATCTATTTTCCAAAATAAATCTCCTCGTGTCCGATCGCCGTGTTATCTCAGATGCTATCTGGGAGTTGGATCTTTGAAGAACTGGAAGAGAGAGAGAGAAGAGAGCCTGTGATGGTTTTAATCGGCTGGGATTTTTCACTTTTTAGTGACTCTGCTGCCTTTGAAAGTCCTGGCACACAGAGAAGAGAACTGGAAATGGCTTGTGATATACTATAAAAGATGTCCCGAAGACTTCATTTTATTAATCCTGCTAGACTTGATTGTGGCTGAGAGTGACGACATGGCCTGTCTTTGACCTGCCAGGAGTTTATCGGGACTGTTTTACCAACCTCCAAGTGCAGATAACCCTCCAAAAGCATTAGTCTCTCCCTGTTGAGAATAGGGATGGAAAAGATCCAGACCTGAGTCTCCACCTACTACTTTATTTACGTTGTTCAGTCAGTATTCAACATGAACACACCAGCATGCAGAGTTTTTAGCGAGCTGGTGCAAATGTACCTACATCTGTACAACTGTTCTCATAGAGACATTTTCCAAGACCATGTCATGCGATTTATTTCTGTTTAATGAGTCTACAAAAGGAATCAAATCTACTCAGATACACTTATGTGCCCATTCACTCATGTGCCATATACAGTGAAAGCCATTTACACAACTGCCCCAAAATATGCCTCTCTTTTCATCATTCTATTGTCTGTATTCTGAACATAAACACTCTTTTATACATCCATCTTTAATATCAGTTTCATCATAAATTACAATAACAGAGAGTAATCGGTGCATATTATGGCCATGTACAGTGTGTTAGTGCATTAGCGTCATGAATTCAGAATGTAAACAAGACAAATTAAACATTTTCTACTCTTAGAAAGAGGCAAAAAGTCTTTGATAACACATTTGTAAAGTTTTACATATAGCGTCCTCATTTAAATGCTCCTCTAAACACCTCCAGCGGTGACTCTGAATTTTTGCAAATTGTATACTGTTGCTCAGCTTTTTAGAACTTCTTTTCACCCCTGAATGAAGACAAGAGGAACTTAAGATAGGGATGTGCTGTATTTGCTTTATGGATTCAAAAGAATCGACTCATAAAAGTAATGTATAAAGGACTCAGACAACACTGGTCACTCTGTATGTTTTGCGGTGTAGAATCAAAATAAATTACATACAAAAGTCTCTTGTTTGTGAATCAGACTACACAGGTCAAGGTGCATGTTTCACACTGTAGATTCAAAAGAACCAGCTCATAAGAGTCATTTGTTTGGGAATCTGATTACTCTGGTTGAGTTGTATGTTTTGCGCTATAGTAACAGTGTTGCAGTGCCACTAAATTGTAGTTCTGGAAACAATGTCAGAGTATTTTAGCACTGTGTCCTGTCAGCATCAGTGGAAGAATGCACATACAAGAACATTATAATTTTCCAGTATTTAAAAAAAAAAAAAAAATGGAAATGCTTCCTAACCCTAGTTAAGAAACTACAAGATGGATCCCAAAGTATGTTTGAATTGTTCTGATATGCTCATGTGTCTTTAGACGTTTCATCTTTGAGGTCCTCATCATTCAAGGTTATCCGAGATGTCCTTGAGAAGCTACTGGCCAATCATAATCTGTAGCAGCTGAATTAGTCTAGGATAGTCTAGGTGTACAGTGGGTTAGGTATTGACTGGCCAAAGCAGTGTGGTTATAGGAGGACTATTTTGTCTCCTTCACCCACTTCTTCAAGGATTTCTTTAATCTCTCTCAGACAGAAGGCAGGCCTTTGATGTGTCGATGCCCCTCCTTAATTCATTCAATATCTGATCTAGGCCTCACGCAGCTAAACCTAGCTGAGGTACTTTCACATGTTAACTGCTTTAGAAACGTCATCACATCTGTATTGAATCAATGAAGTCAACAGCCAAGAGACATAGCTTTGCATGCTACATAACATCACATGGTCACGGAGGCCATGATCTTCATAGTCATTAGCTAGATCAGTAGTTAAGTAATATTTCATGGTGACTGACATATCCCTGAGCACTCAAGGGCAGCTGAGTTTTCACAGTCATAGACGAGGCTGAAATTTCTCACAGCTGCGAGTAATACACAAACACATAGGTCTGGAGGTCTAAAGACGGATTCGCTATGCATCATGCTTCTTGACTACATAAAAGACAAGGTGAAATATAATCTATGTATCTGCTTTTGACACGAAGAGATGCGCTGCTTGCGTCTGGTGTATACAGGGTGTAACATCTCCTTTTGTGTTCCATGGAAGAAAGAAAGTCATACGGTTTGGAACAATATGAGGATTAGTAAGATATGTCAGAATTTTTATCTTGGTATGAATTATTTCTTTAATACATCTTTACTATGAAATTTCAATGTGCATTACATTCGAAAATATTGCTTATATGCTGTTGTGCGAGGAACATTTGTGCTGGCATTTCTAATTTGAAAAGTTGAGTTTTTTTTTTTTTTTTTTTTTGGCTTTGTGTTGTAATTCTCATCTCAGTTTTTGTCAGTGCCCTTATGTTTGTAGTGCATACGACAACAACCAGATGGTAGAGCCTTCTGTATTGAAAGGTAGTGCTTAATTAGAGCTTCACAACTGTAATGGTCCCATTCAAAACAGACAGAGGCGGAAATTAATCTGAAGGAAAAAAGCTTATGTATTCATGACCCATGAATAAACACCCTCAACTTTGAACAGGGTCAGTGCATGAATATTCTGTCTATATTATGTTAAGTTTTGTGCATACAGTTAAGAATGGTTCTGGATTTAACAGTAAAGTAAGGTTAGAAAATGTGCTCTAGAGAATGTTAAATAAAAGGTTTGACAAATAGGGTATATACATTTTAAAAATGTTTACAAGAAACCACTTCAGTTTTAATCATGTTATAAATAAATGTCTACTGGTGTAAGGTTTTCCCCCATCTAATTACAATATAGACTAATATAGACATATCTAAATTATTTACTATTGATATCCCTATTGATCGCTTTTGACTAAGATCTAATGACGTAGATCCCTCTCCACGCTTGGATGGGGTCAGACAGACGTGTTTTCCTGCTTAACACTTATCAAATCCTCATTACATGCAAGTGGCTTTATGTGACACTATGCCCAGTCTCTCCACACTTCTGTGCCAAATTAGTTCCACCTAGTTGGCTACCAATGACATATTAAATGTAAATGGAACAGGTGGAATGGAATGGAACTGGTTCTACTGAAGAAAGTAAGTCAAATGGGTTTGGAACAATATGGTGAGTGAATGACAGGTGCATTTTCCCTTTAAAGACACACACACACACACACACACACACACACACACACACACACACACATACACACACACAAACTATTCTAATGTTACCAGTGTGTACAGAAAAACAAGATCTTCTTGATTCACCGGTAGCAAAATAGCAGTGCAAATAAAATATATGTGTCTAATTTACGTTAAATTGTAAATAAAGTGACTGGATACTATTGGTGAGTATAAAGGTAGGTGTTGCTTTAAAATACAGCAGCACCAAGCTCATTAGAAAAGATGTCAAATATGCAATTTGTTCCTGGAGAGAAAAGGGCTGAAAACAAATATCAGGGGGTCATCGAATGGTCAGTAATTCATTAGAACATCAGCTTCAATGAGTGCATAAATGTTTAATGCACGGGACTGGCAAAAAGTGTTTTTGTGAGGTGTGTGATTCGCTCCATAAAATCTTAATTTCAAATGCTTAAATCTTTGGGGAGAATTATGTAGTTGCTACAAAACTGACAGCCACAGAATGTTCTGGCAACTCCGATCAATCTGTTAGAAACTGAAGGGCTGTGAAGAGTGTTTTTTCTTTACATGCATGCGCATTTGTGTGTTTGTGCGAATGTGCGGGTGCATACTATGTTGACGGGCATTCAAGCAGACGCCAGGTTCCACTGGCTGGACACATCCACGCCTCTCCCGTCAAACGTCCACCTGCAGAGAGGCAGAGACAAGACTGTTAGCATGGAGACAGACACAAACCAGCTCTCAAGTTCATCTCCCTGTTACCATGCGGCAGCCATTTTAAACAGATGGTAACCAAACAGCCTGTCATGTTTACTGCTGCCGCCATAAAAGACAAGAGTCCAACAACATGGTCCTGCAGAGGCCCCAAGGGAGCCGCCAGGGCCCCGCAAACAGCTGCCTGTGGGAGCAGAGGGGCCTCAGCCTGGGCTGCACCCCTCCCTCACCAGCCCTCAAAACTCTTTTACCTATGCGGACATGCTACATTTACTACAATTAAACAAGCACGGCATTTGAATATGTGATGACACTTCGCAACCTGCTCAACGGGGCCTGCATATAATCGCATCCCCGTGGAGCCCAAAAGAAATTGTCTGTGTCACTATTAATGAAGGAATTTGCATTGTGATCTTAATTAAGGGTGGAATAATGAAGCTCATTTCTGAATTAGTTAATCGGCAGAAACTTGTACTAATGTGCTCGCATGGCCTATGGGCACAGCCAGCTGATGATGTATATTCCACCAGAGGTTGGTGGAGGTTACGTCAACTGAAGGTGGAACGGTGTTAATAAGGCAGGTGCCGCTGGGCATCTCTCCTTTTTCTTCAGGTAGGCAAGATGGTGGCCTGACCCATGCACAGCCTCCTGGCACTCACAGGCTGTCTTTCCCCAACACATCAAATAAGGACTTGGGCACAGCAACCCAGGTGTTCCACTTCACCACTTGCCAGAGTTCTCTTCCAGGCAGAGGTTCATTTAGTTAAAGCCTGAATTCAGTATAAAAGTTCTGTAGCCTCCGAGCTGTACAGGAGGTGTTTTGATCAGCCTCCTATGGCGAGAAATGTATCTTTTTTAAAGATAATGCCAGTACGTTTTCACACTCTAACCATCACAGCTGTATTGGGACATGGCAAGCAACCCTTAAAAGCCTTAAAAGTGCTCACAGTGGCTCAAGGGTCTCAAGTGCCTAATTAATTATTTATTAGCCCTAAGAGAGCCTTGGCAAATAATTATTATACCATGGGTTTCAAAGGAGACCAACACGCCAGACAGTGAAGTCCAAATGAGCTTGAGAGTCTCTTAAAGACATTACACTTATGAAGAAGAAAGGGGGATGAGGAGGAGGGGGAACAGAATTAAAAAGTTTGAGGAGGCCCCCTTGGGACTCCAGAAACATCTTGAGCAATGTACAGTACACATTCAGTGTGAGTGGCAGATAGACAAAACTTGCTTTAATGGTTTCTTCTTGGTGGATTGGGACTGTAATTTAATCAGTTTTTCTGAGCATTTGGTTAGACATTACAAGAAATGGTTAAAAAAAAAAAATAATAAAAAAAAATAGACCTGCAAGACAGCCTATTTGAAATTAAACTAATCCTACTCACATTCACAATGGCAACAAAATCAGGCATAATAAAGGTCAAATTACACAAGATTTTTCAGTGTCTTATCTTCTTGCTTTAGGAATTGTGTTGTTTCAGGGCTTCATGCTTAATTAATAATTTCAATAGCAGCAGATGCACTCACTAAGCACTTTATTAGGAACACTATAGTCCTAATGAAGTGCCTGACATGGTGTTCTGCTGTTGTAGCCCATCCGCCTCAGGGTTCGACGTGTTGTGCATTCTGAAATGCTATTCTGCTCACTACAATTGTACAGAGTGGTTATCTGAGTTGCTGTAGACTTTCTGTCAGCTCGAACCAGTCTGGCCATTCTCAGTTGACCTATCTCATCAACAAGGCGTTTCCCTCCGCAGAACTGCTGGTCACAGGATGTTTTTTTGTTTTTGGCACCATTCTGAGTAACTCTAGAGACTGTTGTGCATGAAAATCCCAGGAGATCAGCAGTTACAGAAATACTCAAACCAGCCCATCTGGCACCAACAATCATGCCATGGTCAAAATCACTGAGATCACAATTTTCCCCATTCTGATGGTTGATGTGAATATTAACTGAAGCTCCTGACCTGTATCAGAATGATTTTATGTATTTCACTGCTGCCAAACCACTGGCTGATTAGATAATCACATAAATATGTATGTATACAGGTGTTCCTAATAAAGTGCTCAGTGAGTGTATATCCACACACAAGCAAACCCAAATGGCTGCTTTCTTTTTTTTATGGCTGCAGAAGTATGACACCCACATCTTCTGTGTTGATATTTGGTGAAAGAGATTTAGATAAGGTCCTAATTGCCCATAAACTGCCTTATAATACTCCATTAATAAATGCAGAAGGTTCTGGATGTTACGGTTTGTCACACATTACTTTAATCCAAGACATGCTAGAGAGTTATTACCAATTACCTGCACAAACTGGCCAGTGGCATTGAGCTTAGCCAGGGATTCCAAAGGCCAGATCTAATGCAGAAGCTAATGGGGCGGGATAAACATTTTAAAACTAAGCCCCATTACATTCTTGGGATCAAGGAGAAAAGTCAAAATATTCTGAAACAATCCCCAATATCTCAGCTTTCAGCTGAAGAGAGCACATCTAACAGCAGCATTATTTACAAACGAGGTCCGGAGAGCCAGGGGGAGATGTGGTCAATGCCAAGCCAGTTGTGTAAACACAAGCTCCTGCTTGGACAAAGAGGAACTCTGACTTCAAAACAACAGTAAAACGTTACAAAACCTTTGGGGACTAGGCCGTTTGAAGTCTTGGCAACTCTGGGGATGGGTGAGTGGAGAATGAATTCTTTTGGTACAAACCATCATCAGGCCCATATGATTCCCTGATTAAGACCATGTGTTGGGTGGCTGTTGGATTATTGTTCCTGCAGAGTGGCTAGTGGAGCAGTGATTGGTCAAAGGCTTGGGCCACATGTGTCAAAACAAGAGGGTGATGGGACTCTTTGGTTCAGCATGTGCAAAAATCCTAACAGGAAGCATCAGGTGTCAACTGTTGCAGGATCCAAACACACTGAGCGAGCAACTTAAAAGAACGATAAATTCTTATCATATTTGTCTGATTACTCATTTCCATTTAATGATGTCTATGTCGAATGTGAGGATAACATATATACATTGCTTTAAACTGCAAAGAAAAATATGATATATCCTTTAGATCAAGGCTCGAAATTGCGACCATTTTGGTCGCATATGCTCCCGAAATTTCATCTGTGCGACCTCAAAATATATTTGGGAGCATTGTTTCTCTACAAAACGTTTGCTAATTACTGCACTATGTGCCTGCTGTGAGCTGATACAGTGACCGGTCCACCGTTCTATTCAATGTAACATAACCAATTAAACTTCATCTTTACATTCTTAACTTTAATGCAGATTTTAGATTGGTTAATATTAGCCGTCAATCACTCCCTTTCACCACGCTCCATTGTCACGTGACAGGGAGCTAACTAACGTGCGAAATGTAAAGAGCTGAAGAGAGAAGATGAAAAGAACACTGAGCGATTTCTTTTGTAAGCCGCCTAACGTTACAGATAATGTAACTCCTGGAGTTGGTGATGGCGATCAGGTGGTGAATGTGGATCCACCAGCGGAAAAGAAGGCTTACAGTTTTCGGAGAGAGTGACTGAAAGACTTCGAGTGGCTCTGCTATGAAAATGGCTTAATGCACTGCATTCACTGTAAAGCCTGTGGGACAGAGGTTACAAGTAACACTGCGTTCGCCACTGAATCCACACATTTTAAGTGCGAGAGCTTGATTAAACATGGGGAGAGTGCCTAGCACAAGAAATGCAGGGACAAGTGTGTGGCAAAGAATTCAGGATCAGGTTCGATTGTTGAAGCTTTTAATCGTCAGGATGCTGCCAGACGTTCCATTCAATTGGCAGAGCTGAACATGAAATTTAACACCGCCAACATTTACGCAAACTTTGATTATAGTCCCAATAAGGAAACATTTATAATGCAGCCAAGGCCAAATTATGAGAAACAATTGATTAGTTCACCTCTGGATTGAATCTTCTTGTCCGAGTCGTTCGTTCTTTTGTCACGTGGCAAAAGAACGAACGACTCGGACCAGAAGACTCGAGAGGTGAACTAATAATTTCTGTTTCCTGTGTGAGCAATACATAGTATATACGGCTGTCACGTGACAAAAGAACGAACGACTCGGACCAAAAGAGCTGAAAGATGAACCAATAATTTCTGTTTCCTTCGTTCGTTTGCTGTTTTCACGTAACAAAAGAACGAAGGTTGCGCAATGCACATGCACGGTCAACACAAAATGAATGAATCACTCTCTGAGACTACTCGTTCTTCTGAGTCACATAAAAGATTTGTTCAAAATGAACGACCCATCACTACCACAAACATCCTCGTTGGACATGTTGAGGTGGAACACACCAATGCTGATGGTGAGGATGTTTTTTTTTAAATACATAGCCTATTTAGTATTATATAAATAGTAGTTGTGGTGCTCCTAAATTTTTGCTGGTGCTCCTAACTTTTTGATGTTGGGAGCACCAGTGCTACCAAGTAAAAAAGTTAATTTCGAGCCCTGCTTTAGATTCAGTTAAATCTAAGAGAGAGAGAGAGAGAGAGAGAGTGAAATTAACTTGAATTCAAGCATCAAAGATGTCAAAGAAAAGGTCTACCAGTTGAAGATGAGGTCAAGCAAGAAAAACGTCCACCCGTAACTTAATGACACTGTTGGACTCAGGCTTTCAATGATTCTACTTGGGCTGCTTTGATGTAATATGGCATCTTTAAAGCAAATATTTCACGTTAAAGTTCAGGCCTTAGAGACCAGGCCAAAAGAGCAAAGGAGCTCATTAACAGATAAAAAGTAAAAAGGTTTGTCTGAGACAGGACATTGCAGTCCACCACATAAAAGTTACAAAGGCAATCCAAACAGAAATGAAAATTCTTTCATCAATTACATGTTGTTCTTTCTCCCATGGAACACAAAAGTTAAGCAGTATGTTAGACTCAGTCACCATTTCCTTTTCATTGTATAGAAAAAGTGCAATGACACTGAATAGTGAGTGAGGCTAAAAATCTGTCTGATATCTCCTATTGTACTCCACTGAAAAAAGACATACAGGTTTGAAAGAGGAGGGTTGTGGAATATTGACAGAATTTTCATTTTGGGGTAAATTTTCCCTTTAAGATTTAAACAGCCTTTTTGGCTTTTCACTGACAACTTTCATGTATGAACAGCACTGGAAATGGAGAGGTGGTTTATGTCAACCCCTTTGAGGAGAGACAAGGCCATACCTGGTGGGCGGCAAGAGGGTCAGATGATTCCACGAGTATATGTGTAAATATATGCAATTTTCTTTACTGTATTTAAAATAGTATTGGCAGTAATCAAGGCAGTGTCAGGTATAGTAGGGTCATGGAGCTGATGTGATTGGATGAGGTGGGATGAGACAGATCAAAGGGCTTGGTGAGGGGGCTTCTCGGAGGTGGGGATTAGACCCTCCCTGCTTGCATTTTCCCGCTGTTTCGCTAACAACCATGCACACGCTGCCTTGCCGAGATCACCCTTGGCTTGTTATGACAACGGGAACAACAAACAGAATAGCAGAATACAGCTAAATCCACCAGATAACAGTCTGTTGTGACTTTGTAATGAACTTTTGTTCAGATGGCAGGTGATGGACGTCCTATTTGCCAGGTACCCCGAGCCCTGGTGCACCCCAGACAGGTGCAGCTCAGAATATTGACGTGCCAATAAAACACAAGCACCACAGGATGTGGGAGCCTTTCTGGTTCCTTTATCTTTGCTTTGTTAATCTGAACTGGACTTTTGACAGCTCAAACCTTTGGGAAAATCACAAAACACAAATGTTCACTCTCCATCAAACAGAATTCAGAGGGAAGAAACTATAGCTTGAAGAATCTATAGCATTCATACCTAAAGATTCATAAACCAGTGGGACTGGAGAGTCAAATGTCAAACAAAATGTTTCAACATCTGTAACTCAGCATTTTTTGTGCTATGTGTCTTAAACCTTGATGTAATATTTCCATATTTATCAGCCACTGTACAAATTAAAGTAGCTTAAATCAGAATCAGAATCAGCTTTATTGCCAAGTATGCTTACACATACAAGGAATTTGTCTTGGTGACAGGAGCTTCCAGTGTACAACAATACAAAACAGCAGCAAGACATTGATAATAATAAAAAATAGTTACACACATACATACACACATACACATACGTAGTGCAATCTAATACAAATCTGTTATCTGTTATGTACAGTGCAAATACAAATCTGTTATGTACAGTGCAAATGTTTTTTTGTTTTGTTTTTTTCCCAGAGGAATGAAATGGCAGAAGAGGTTGGACGTGTTGGACAAATATAAAAAAAGACTAAACTGTGTATTGCACATTGTTATTGCTCAATGGGGCAATTTAACTGTTCATGAGATGGATAGCCTGAGGGAAAAAACTGTTTCTGTGCCTGACGGTTCTGGTGCTCAGAGCTCTGAAGCGTAGGCCAGAAGGCAACAGTTCAAAAAGGTAGTGGGCAGGGTGAGTGGGGTCCAGAGTGATTTTTCCAGCCTTTTTCCTCACTCTGGAAGTGTAAAGTTCTTGAATGGGGGGCAGGGGGAAACCAATAATCCTCTCAGCAGTCCGAATTGTCCTTTGTAGTCTTCTGATGTCTTATTTCATAGCTGAACCAAACCAGACAGTTACTGAAGTGCAGAGGACAGACTCAATGACCACTGAGTAGAACTGTATCAGCAGCACCTGTGGCAGGTTGAACTTCCTCAGCTGACGAAGGAAGTACAACCTCTGCTGGGCCTTTTTCACAGTGGAGTCAATGTGTGTCTCCCACTTCAGGTCCTGTGAGATGTTAGTGCCCAGGAACCTGAATGACTCCACTGCTGCCACAGTGCTGTTTATAATGGTGAGGGGGATCAGTATTGGGGTATTCCTCCTAAAGTCCACAATCATCTCCACCGTTTTGAGCGTGTTCATCTCAAGGTTGTTTTGACTGCATCAGACAGCCAGCTGTTCAACCTCCCTTCTGTATGCAGACTCATCGTCATCTCGGATGAGGCCGATGATAGTGGCGTCGTCTTCAGGAGCTTGACAGAGGGGTCCTTGGCGATGCAGTCATTGGTGTAGAGGGAGAAGAGTAGTGGGGAGAGCACACATCCCTAGGGGCCACCAGTGCTGATTGTACAGGTGCTGGAAGTGAGTTTCCCCTGTCTCACAAGCTGCTGCCTGTCCATCAGAAAGCTGGTAATCCACTGACAGATAGACATGGGACAGAGAGTTGGTGTAATTTATTCTGGAGTATAGCTGGGATGATGGTGTTGAAAGCCGAACTGAAGTCCACAAAAAGGATCCTTGCATATGTCCCTGGTCTGTCCAGATGTTGCAGGATATGATGCAATCTCATGTTGACTGCATCATCCACAGACCTGTTTGCTCGATAAGCAAATTGAAGGGGAACTAGAAAGGGTCCAGTGATGTTCTTCAGGTGGGCCAATACCAGTATCTCAAATGACTTCATGACCACAGATGTCAGGGCGACAGGTCTGTAGTCATTAAGTCCTATGATTTTTGGTTTCTTTGGGACAGGAATAATGATTGAGCGTTTGAAGCAGCATGGGACTTCACACTGCTCCAATAATCTATTGAAGATCTGTGTGAAGATGGGGGCCAGCTGGTTAGCACAGGATCGAAGACATGCTGGTGAGATGCCATCTGGGCCTGCAGATTTCCTCGTCTTTTGTTTCCGAAAGACGTGGCTCACATCATCTTCACAGATCTTAAGTGCAGGTTGAGTAGCAGTAGGGGGGAGGAGGGGGTTGCAGGAGGTGAGGGTGTTTGTGTGAAGTGAAGGTCAGAATGGGTGTGGGGTGTGACATTGGGCCTTTCTAATCTGCAGTAGAACACATTCAGGTCGTCAGCCAGTTGTTGGTCCACCACAGGGTTGGGGGTAGGAGTCCTGTAATTTGTGAGTTGTTTCATGCCACTCCACACTGATGCAGGGTCATTAGCTGAAAACATGTTTTTCAGCTTCTCAGAGTATCTTCTTTTAGCCACTCTGATTTCCTTGTTCAGTGTGTTCCTGGCCTGATTGTACAAGACTTTATCCCCACCCCTATAAGTATCCTCTTTAGCCTGACGAAGCTGCCTGAGCTCTGCTGTAAACCACGGTTTGTCATTGTTGAACTTTAAATAAGTCCTAGTAGGAATGCACATATCCTCACAGAAACTGATATATGATGTAACAGTATCTGTGAGCTCGTCCAGGTCTGTGGCTGCAGCCTCAAAAACACTCCAATCTGTGCAATAGAAGCAGACTTGTAGTTCCTGCTCTGCTTCATTGGTCCATCTCTTTACAGTCCTTACTACTGGCTTGGTTGATTTTAATTTAGGTTGGAAGAAGATGAACCAGACAGTGATCAGAGAGTCCCAAAGCTGCTCTAGGGACAGAGCGATATGCATCCTTTATTGTTGTGTAGCAATGATCCAGTATGTTCCTGTCTCCGGTGGGGCATGAAATGTGCTGTTTGTATTTGGGCAGTTCACGTGTGAGATTTGCTTTGTTAAAATCCCCAAGAATAATAATAACTGAGTCCGGGTATTGTTGTTCCATGTCTGTGATTTGATCAGCCAGCTGTTGCAGCGCCGTATTCAAACACGCGTTTGGCGCGATATACACACTCACCAGAATAAACAAGGAAAACTCCCGTGGTGAGTAGAAAGGCTTACAGTTAATAAAGAGCGCTTCCAAATTAGGACAGCACATCCTCTTTAATGTTGTTACATCTGTACACCAACTTTAATTGATGTAAAAGCATGTTCGACCGCCTCTCGTTTTCCCCGTTAACTCTGCGATGCGATCCGCTCTGAACAGCTGGAAGCCTGGCAGATGTAACGCGCTGTCCAGAATGGCTTCACTCAGCCAGGTTTCTGTGAAGCACAAGGCAGCAGAGGTTGAAAAGTCCTTGTTTGTGCGGGTGAGAAGATGTAGTTCGTCCATTTTGTTAGGAAGAGAGCGGAGATTCGCAAGATGAATGCTCAGCAGCATTGTTCGAAAGCCCCACCGACGGAGTTTGACCAGCGCACCGGCTCGTCTTCCTCGTCTGCGTCTCCTGAACAACGAAGCTGCGCCTCCAACTAAAATGTCTAGCAAAAACATCTACTTATTATCCATAAACTGCAAACTTGTGCTCAAGCACAAAGAGTGCTGTTGTCACAAACTACCCTAGTGGGTTGTGGGTTACAGTCTTTGTTGGTTCAGTAGAAGTATATTGAAAAGTAGATTTGCAACCCTCCCTGTTTGGGTCAGCCATGATATTTCTAGATTTTTAACATGTATGTGAAAAGCTTGTGGGGATGTTTTATGTATCAAATTATACTAAATAACCTACTGATTCAGATTACACCAGATCTGTTCATCCCTTTAAGCTCGAATGGGCCCACGAGAAGAAAAGAAAATCTACTACAGTCTTATCCAACACAAAATAGGCATTGTTTAAAAACTTATAAGCTGTACTTTATAATGCATGTAGGCATTATGACCAAAACTGAACAAGTGCTTTGAAGTTTGCAGACAAATCAGAAGTGTTCCGTTTTGATAATGTATTAAAAATTTGCACTGTACATGTTATTGTAATCAGTAAAAACATCAAACTCATCAAACAGCCTTGTGTCATATGTAGTTGGATAGCTCTCAAACAGTAGAATACAACCATTTTAATTGTTTTACTCACAGACAAAAATATAGCAAGCAATAGCTAAGTAGATGTCTTTGACATACAACCCCAATTCCAAAAAAGTCGGGACAGTATGAAAAATGCTAATAAAAACAAAAAAGGAGTGATTTGTAAATTATATTCATCCTTTGCTAAATTGAAAACACTACAATGACACATTTTATGATGTTTTACCTTGTGAATTTCTTTTCACAGTAGAGTCATTTCAAATCAGATGATTGCAATATGCTCCAAAAAAGTTGAGACAGGGGCAGTTTAAGACTAATAACAATTTGATGAGTTAAAATAACAAGGCAATGTGAAACAGGAGATGTTAAACAGGTGAGGCAATCGTGTCATGGTATATAAGGAGCCTCAAAAAACAGCCTAGTCCTTCAAGAGCAAGGATCATTCGAGACTTGTCAATTTGCAAACAGATGCTTCAGCAAATAATTCAGCACTTTGAGAACAATGTTCCCCAAAGACAAATTGGAAGGATTTTGGGCATTTCACCCTCTACCTTGCACAACATTGTTAAAAGATTCAAGGAATATGGTCAAATCCCGGTGTATAAAGGGCAAGACGAAAACCACTTCTGAATGCGCGTGATCACTGATCCCTCAGACATCACTGTCTTAAAAACATCAGTCATCTGTAATGGATATCATAAACATGGGCTTGGGATTACTTAAGTAAACCTTTGTTAGTCAACACCATTCTCCGCCGCATCCACAGATGCAAGTTAAGGCTTTACTGTGCAAAGCAGAAGCCCTACATCAACACTGTCCAGAAGCGCTGCCAACTTCTCTGGGCTCGGTCTCACCTTAGATGGAAAGTAGAACAGTGGAACCGTGTTTTTTGTTCTGATGAGTCCACATTTCAAATAGTTTTTGAAAAACACAGCCATCGTATTCTCTGGGCCAAAAAGGAAAAGGACAATCCAAGCTGTTATCAGTGTCAGATCCAAAAGCCAGTGTTTGTATGGGCCAGGGGTGTGTCAGTGCCCATGGCATGGGTAACTCGCACATCTGTGAGGGCACCATTAATGCAGACAGATATGTAAAAATTTTGGAGCAGCATATACTGCCAGCACCGTCTTTTCCAGGAACGTCCCGAAATTTTCAGCAGGACAACTTCAAACTGGGTGCGGGTGCTAGATTGGCATGCCTGCAGTCCTGACCATCTCCAATTGAGAATGTGTGGTGCATTATGAAGCACACAATACGGCAATGAAGACCCTGTACAATTGTGCAGCTGAAGACCTGCATAATGGATGAATGGGGGAAAAACCACGTACTAACTTCAAACTTCAGTGCCTAAATGCTTAATAAGTGTTATTAGAAGAAATGGTGATGTTTCACAGTGGTAAACACTTGACTGTCCCAACTTTTTTGGAGTTTTCATCTGATTTGAAATTACTGTACATTTAAAAAAAAAAACAATGAAATTTACAAGATAAAACATCATATAAAGTATAATGTCATATCAGAAAAATAAGGGAGAAAAAAAGTAAATTTTTGGCTAAAGATTTGTGTGTGTGTGTGTGTGTGTGTGTGTGTGTGATTTTTCAGCAGTGTCTTAGGCTGAGAGTCTAAATATTTATCATAATCTATATCATTAACTAATTTGAAAAGATTTCATTAAAATGATACCAAACACTTGACCATTTTTTGTTTTTTATTCCCAAGTTATAAGCCTTTAATTTTGGGTATGCCACTGAAACAGGAAATCTTTAAATCCACCCTCAGTGCTAAAAGGGTTAACATTATGGGAAATCAAATTGTAAACCAGATGCAAAATTTTACTTTGACCTCAAAATAATTTTTATCCAAAATCATTAATATTTTTATTAATACAGAACTTATACTTTCGGTAACGCTTTATTCTACAGTGTCCTTGTAATACACACTACATGTATTGACTATTGTAATAACTACATAATTACAAGTAACTAACCCTAATCCAAACCCTATCGCTTACCCTAAACCTATAGTAAGTACATGTTGTTAATTAATATTACTCAGTACTTACTTGTATAATTACACTGTAACGAAGACTGTGAAATAAAGTGTAACCCTTCTTTCTGCTTTGATGCTATTACAACTTACCCCCTGTTACAACGCTCTCTGGTCTCCCCTTTTTTTTAGTTATGGCTACATGCAATTATTTGCTCTAATTTTTCATGAAAAATGTAATGGAATAAACAGTAATAAAAAAATAAAAATAAAATCTATTTGGAAATTACATTTGGAAAGACACAGAATGACCTCGAGAGACCCTAAAATCTCCTACAACTCTGACTACCTAGAGCTCCCTTTCCCCTTGTGATTCATCTCAAGCAAGCAAAATCTATCATGTATATCTTTTTTTCCCCCTTTTATCAGGAAAAGCGACTTTTAATTGAGCTAAATGACTTAATAAGTCTTCCACAAAGCACATTTGGTCAAGAGCGCTTGTAATTAATTGAGGAAGTTTTAATGAGTTTTGTAATTAGATGTAAGACATGTAATATTTTTTGTGTACATGTTCTGTATTTTTGCCAACGTGTCTCCAACACAGGGCTCTTGTTTGATTAATTCTAATCCACTTAATTAGAAGCCATAAGATTCCCCTTGAAGGATTTAATTCACACAGCCTGACTTCGCTAAAAATTAAGTTGTAGGTTTATCACAGTAAAAAACAGTCTTGCCTAGTACAACCCTGAGTACACCAAGAGCAATATGACACTGAGGTCACAATGTCAAAATTCCTTTGTCCTAAGGCCAAATTCCAATAATTTATCACAATGTGACATTCTAACACCATTACACAATTCCGCCTGGAAAGAGTATGCCGCAATGCTGGTGAACAGTTTTATAAAAACAGAAGACACGGGGATGAAACGCTCCCTCAGAATGATATGCTTCAACACCAAACACCATAAAACCAGTAAGTGTGTGATGTGGGTCCAAAAATATTTTACTGCTCTGTGGGGTGAGGCATAAAACCTTATCCCACACCCACACTGATGTAGTGTCAAAGCAGGAAAACATGGGCATCTGTGCCAGCAAAGGGGTGAACAGGCATCTCTTGGAAAAGAGTTGCCACATTAATTTCTGTTTTCATGCCTATAAATTTGTATAAATCATCCACAAGTTAATGATGCATTCCTTTCTAGTTGTTTATTAATCTGTTTTGACTCCATTCTAATGTGCAGTTAATCTTTTGTTAGTTAACATACTAAACTAAGGTCTAAAAGTTCCATAACAAACTACAGTATCTGCTGCAGCACCCATAATGCGAGAAGTCAGTAAGAAGCAACTGTGCATCTGTTTGTGTATCTACCAATCAGACACTCTCCAGTGTCACAGCTACACAACTGCCAGCCAAGCTGCACTTAGCAGCATTAATATTATATGACTGGCATTCACAAATGCAATGACTGTTTATGAACGATTGTCCACAGCTGACAAACAACAATTTTTTTTTGGCTGCTTGATCACCCTCTTGCATGCATAGGACTTGCAAAGCTAGACCTGTGTCCATGGCTTACTTGGTTAGCCAGATAAGTTTCTGGATAAACAAGGGATTGTCGTCTCTGCAAAGCAAAAATAAATGTTTATGCTATGTTATCTGGGAAAATTATCCCACTTGGCTTAACTATTTCTATTTTTATTTCTTGGCTTACTATTTAAGTTTACTTTAAAGGGATTGTTCCCCCCAAAATAAAAATTCTGCCATCATGTACTGTACTAATCATCATGTTGTTCCAAACATATATTACTTTTTTATTTCGTGGAACACTGTCTCAGTCACTCTCATTGCATCTTTTGTCTATACAATGAAAGTGAATGGTGACTAAGTCTGTCATTATGGCCCTATCTCCCTCCTTTTGTGTTCCACAGAAGAAAGGAAGTCATATGGGTTTGGGTCATATAAACAAAATGAGGGTGAGTAAATGGAGACTAAATTTGAATTTTTGGATTAAGTATCACCTAAAACATATTCATCTAAACAAGTAAGCCACTTTCAATGAATGACCCGCATGTGGGCTCAATGTCTGATGGAGCAGTTGTAGTGCAGAAAGTAAGGGCTGTTTAAATCTGGCAATCAGGGAGCAAATAAGAATTCAAAGAATGTGTCTAGTATATATAATAACACATAATGCTGGGAGTATAGGTGGCAGGGGGGTTGTCTGCATAGGATCTGGAGGTTGATGTGAAGTGGATTGAGACCCCTGTCCTCCAGGCCGGATAACTATTCCCAACACCTCCCCCTGTCCTCCTGCTGAGACATGGCGACTGAGTGAAACAATGCCTCCATTATCCATCGTCCCTCCCCAGCATCCACCAGCCCTCGATCACCAAAGAGCAATGTGTAGGGAGCCTCAGTCGATTAAACCCAACACTTTCTCATTTATCATTCAACCTTACATGTAGCCCAGCATGTGAAACTCACATACACACGTTTGTACATACAGACGTATATACACAAAACACAGGAGGTGCTGAGTAGGACAAGGGCACGTCCCATTTGCCTTAAATATCCTCAAAATTTGCTTATCTTCTGATGCAGATGTACACTTTGCTTGTCCTTAATTCTGAGATATTGCTTTGGTTTATTAAAAAACACAAACATGATCCATTACCGCTCCCCTTGCTACCCTCTTGCACCCACATACGTGAAGCAAACGCATTAGGAACCAACAGCCATTTGTTTGCATCCATTTTACAAGCTTCTGGGAGGTTCCACTTGGTATCAGGTTCCGGCAAATTTGTAACAACTTAATGTGACCTAAACTAGGTCATGGGTAAATTTGGAGTTAACACAAAGATGAGACACAAACTAGAAAGAAATATTAAAACAACAGGAAATAAAAAACGATTTTAATTCATATTTGAGCCATAAAAACTTTAATCACTGACCATCACAGTTGTGCAGCTTGTGAATGCAAGTTCTTTAAAGTCAACTAGAATTACTTATGACATGATAAACTGCAAAAAAGCTTCAACAATTTCACAGTTTAAGGGAAATTAAATGGATCAATACTCCGTGTATTCCCTGCTGGAAAGAAAATGCTTAAACCAGCTTAAGCTGGTTTGTTGATTTTAGCTGATCTTCCAGCCTGCCCTGGTTTGCTGGTTTAAATAGTTCACCAAAAAATGAGAATTCTCATCATTCATTTAATCATTTCATCATTTACTCACTTGACTTACTTTCTTCAGTGGAACACATACATTAAAGGCATAAGAAAGGTAATGCACACGACTCAGGTGGTTTAATCCATGGATTCTAAATTGATACGATCAGTTTCTAGTGAAACAGAGACCAAAAAGAAACTCCTTTTTCACATCAAGGGTCCTATTTTAAGAGCCGTAAGTCATATATGCAAAGTCAGTGGGCATGGCCATGAAGTTTTGGTATTTTCATGCAAGCCTGCACTAAGTGTAATAAGTGAGTTTGGCGAAATTGCACGTGCAAAGTGCTAAAGAGCTGGGTAAAGTGCAATTTATTCTGAGGTTCTTCTCCGGCACTGTCTGCATCTGTTATTTAGTCCATTCCCTGTCAAGCACCACTGATATACACTGGCGGCCAAAAGTTTGGAATAATGTACAGATTTTGCTCCTATGGAAAGAAATTGGTACTTTTATTCACCAAAGTGGCATTCAACTGATCACAATGTATAGTCAGGACATTAATAAAGGGAAAAATTACTATTACAATTTGAAAAAAATGTTCAGAACTTCTTAAACTACTCAAAGAGTTCGCATCAAAAAATCCTCCATGTGCAGCAATGACAGCTTTGCAGATCCTTGGCATTCTAGCTGTCAGTTTGTCCAGATACTCAGGTGACATCTCACCCCACGCTTCCTGTAGTCTTGTCGGGCACTTCTCACGCACCTTACAGTCTAGCTGATCCCACAAAAACTCAGTGGGGTTAAGATCCATAACACTCTTTTCCAATTATCTGTTGTCCAATGTCTGTGTTTCTTTGCCCACTCTAACCTTTTCTTTTTGATTTTCTGTTTCAAAAGTGGCTTTTTTTTTTTTTTTTTTGCAATTCTACCCATAAGGCCTGCACCCCTGAGTCTTCTCTTTACTGTTGTACATGAAACTGGTGTTGAGCAGGTAGAATTCAATGAAGGTGTCAGCTGAAGACATGTGAGGTGTCTATTTCTCAAACTAGAGACTCTGATGTATTTATCCTCTTGTTTAGTTGTACATCTGGACCTTCCACATCTCTTTCTGTCCTTGTTAGAGTCAGTTGTCCTTTGTCTTTGAAGAATGTAGTGTAAACCTTTGTATGATATCTTCAGTTTTTTGGCAATTTCAAGCACTGTATAGCCTTCATTCCTCAGAACAATGATTGACTGACAAGTTTCTAGAGAAAGCTGTTTCTTTTTTTGACATTTTTTAACTAATAGTGCCCTTAAGACATGCCAGTCTATTGCATACTGTGGCAACTCAAAAACAAACACAAAGACAATGTTAAGCTTCATTTAACGAACCAAGTAGCTTTCAGCTGTGTTTGATATAATGGCAAGTGATTTTCTAGTACCAAATTAACAATTTAGCATGATTACTCAAGGATAAGGTGTAGGAGTGATGACTGCTGGAAATGGGGCCTGTCTAGATTTGATCAAAAATGAAATTTTTCAATTAGTGATGGTGCTGTTTTTTACATCAGTAATATCCTGACTATACTTTGTGATCAGCTGAATGCCACTTTGTTGAATTAAAGTCCAAATCTGTACAGCAAAATCTGTACATTATTCCAAACTTTTGGCTGCCAGTGTAAAAAAAGACAGAACATTCATAAGAAGGTGGTAATATAAATGGACTGTATGCAATGAATTAGAAGAATAGAAATAGGGACTTACATTCTTTTGTGCATTAACTGCATCCCTGTTGAATGTCAGGCATAAGTCTATGATAGTGACATGCTCCTTTTATATGCATGGAAAATGTGGTTCTCATTAGGATTTGGATTTACGATTAATTTACCGAAACAAGAAAAAATTAAACCAAAAATATTTATTACTTCAAATTACACTTCAACTGAAACAAAAATATAAATAATGAAGTGGTCAAAAAATTATACCAAATCCAAACATTTTACTCTCTCCAACTTCTTCCTCTGTCCCCTTTTTGCAGTGACTTAAAAATCACTTTACGACAACAGGCGGAAAAATACCAATACAAATTAAATCATAAATACAATTGTAAATAAAAACATGATTATAATAATTGAAAAATAAACCACGAACTAAAGATAGTTTAACAGAAATCTCATAAATATTTGTTTCATAAAATGGCTACAACAGTGATTGTCATGGACATATTTTGATGTTTCACCTCATTTTCAGAGTTTGGACATGGACTTTATTACCATCTGCTGGTGGAATCTTCAAACTGCAAATGCAGGAACTGAGTTTAGACTTTGTGCCGAAAACAGACGTGCTTTTAAAATGACCTCATTCTCAGGAAAATAGCATACTGCACTTTGGGCCACTTCATTAACATACAATACACCCACAGTTTGTGCGCATACACCCACAGAAAGCACAAACACTCCCACCCACAGCAATGTGCTTTGAGCTGACACGAAAGTTGTGCTTAGAATTAGCACTCTCACGAAAAGTGGAAAAGACATTGCTTATGGCTTTAGGCACTCATGAAAATAGAGCCCCAAATACTGATCTCTGCAGTCTCCCTGGCGCGACCATGATTTGAAGCTTGATTACACCTCCACCCTCACTGTGGACATGGAGATCAGTGAAACTAAGACTTCACCATTAAGTGCAGTGAATGCATCTTCGTTGAATTAAGAGTTTACAGATTAAAGAAATAGTCCAGGTTCAATACAACAGCATTTGTTGCATAATGTTGATAACCACAAAAATAGGCCCCATTCACTTCTATTATAAGTGCCACACTGTAATCTTGATTTGTTTTTTAAAGAAGGGATGTGTCAAAAAAAAAAATAATAATAATTTGGTAATAAATTTTATTTCACAAATGCTGTCCACTGAGCTTAACTTGTATTGAACACAGAATACTCCTTTAGCCTTGAAACATTTGATTCAGAGATGCTGTATAAATGAAGTCTTAGTTTCACTGATCTCTACGTCAACGTTGAGGGTTTACTTTAATGCTTAGCTGGCTACTGGCCTACAACTGTGACTGTAGGTTGGCCTGATTCCAATTCCTGTACCCAGCCCAGGAAAAAGAGACACACCGAAACATCCCCCTCTATCTCTGCCCAGCTTCTCTCAGACACAATGCTGGCACCCTGACAACAACCAACTGATCAAGTTAAATATTTTACTCAGCTACTACCACACTACAAATGAGTGATGTTTTATAGGTTTTATAGGTTTGTGCCAGTAGGTTTGTTGTTCCATTTCTTAGAGACCTTTCCAACAAAGGCCACATACTTTTTAATCAGGTTTATTTTTTTATTTTTATTAATCATTCTTTTACACAACAAACACTTTTCCTTTCCGATACAGACAACATACAGACCAGAGGAGAAAAACCAAGTTAAATTATACATAATCCAAAGTAAAATCTGTTTATACATGATAAATCAGTTTGATTTATCTCTGATACTCTGATCAGTCAGAGAGACACTCTGACTGATTTACAAAACATAATTTTTTTCTTGTCATCTGTAAGATAATAATTAATTCCACCATAGTTTTGTTGAGGGTTAATTTGGAGTTTCCATTTTATTTTTGTATTTTTTCAAATATATAAAAAATTAGCTGCCATCGTATAAAATATAGCAGTTTTCTTACTTTCAAAGTCAACTTCAAGCTTTTATCTCCTGACAAAAATTTTTTGGGTGCCCCTCATTACACCTTAATACTGATGACAATAATACAAATATATTGTTTCCAAAAAACGTTTCTAGTTTAATATTTCCAAAATATGTGCACTATTTCTGCATTATCAGCACAGCACCATAAACACTTTGAATATGCATTTGACGTTAATCGTGACATTTTTGTAGGGAGTGAAATATATGCAAATTATTATGATAAATGGCTATGATTTGAAGACTGAAATCTACAAGACTGAAAAAGTCTTAAAGGTACAGTTCACCCAAAAAATTCAAATTTGTCATTATTCACTCACCATCATGTCATTTCAAACCTGTATGACCTTGTTTTCTCAGTAGAACACAAAAAGAGATGTTATGCAAAATGTTAGCCTGAGTCACCATTCACTTTTATTCTTTTTACCAATCAATGAAAGGGTTTAGCTAACATTTTGCCTATGCTTAACATCTCCTTTTGTGTTCCACAGAAGATTAAAAGTCATACAGATTTGGAATAATTTGTTTAAGTAAATGATGACAGAATTTTGTGTGAACTACCCCTTTAAATCAGGAATAAAATATTAAAATCACTTCCACAACTGCATTACCAGACAATTTTTTTTTTGTGTGTGTGTGTGTTTTTTTTAGAACACAATACTTGGACTTCACTCTCACTTGGCATCTGTTTCTCTACTTTCTTTAGCTATTAAAACTCTGAATGGGTTTTCGAGACCAATTGCTTACTGTAAATAGCCTAAAACCCTTTCCAGATTGGCTGTGTTGGCACTTGCCCAGGCTATTGTGAAGGGCAGATTGTGACACCAGCCGCTAAGCGCCCCATCCGCAGTCTGCTTACTGTGCAATCAGCTAGATGAGACTTTTAAGACGGGCAGCCATAAGGGCAGCCCCTGAAACACACACCACTGCTCTATCTCCCCGAGGTGACCCATGCCGTGCCTCTGTAAAAATGCTATTTTTGGCAGTCTTCCAGAGGATTCAGGCAAAAGCAGCCTCGCAGTGACCAAGGGTCATTCTCATTTGAAGTGTGGCTTTTAAACAGCACAAACATGCCATGGATGGAGGTGATTCAGCTAACGCCTTTTAGGGATGCTGGGAATTAGGAGCTCGGCACAGTTTTTATTTTGCTGCTCAACTGCGATTTGATTGGCTGGAAAGTATCTATGTGGCATCTAGATTCCATTACCTTACAGTTCATTTAAACACTCTCCCCCCATGTGTAAATGGCCAGTAATGTTAAACCCTCTATATGTGATTTGCATAGTATTTACTGGTGCCTGATAAGGCATGTTTCACTATTATTATTATTTATACTGAGGCATTCATGTCTGTGGCACAAGTAATTAACTTTAAACTTTAAATTGAAATGTAATACAGTATATTTTTTCCTGGCAGACAATAAAATGGGAGAACATTTCCAACAGACTTGAAGGAGGGACCTGAGCCATATCTAGGGATAAAAATATCATAGAAACTTTGGGGTGGGCACTTTTGAGTTGCACGGACAAGCACCAATCAATTGTTTTTCAGAAAATGTAAAAATCTATTTTATAGTAAAATCTCTATACTGATGGGGTGAGGCCTTTAGATCTGACTGAAGCTAAATATGCAGATCACACAGTGGCATTGTTGCTTATTCATTACTTAGGAGTCAAAGAAACTTCATGTTGTGGGGAACCATAAATTAAAAATGGAATAGTGCAACACAATCTGCAGGAAATAAATTATGATCCACAATATTATTCATCGATATTAGACACATCAGCCATGAGAAACCTCAGCTATAAGTCTTAGTCTGACCCAGTCACATTAAACACACCATTTATATATTTATTGGCCTATAGAGAGAGAAACTGAAGGAGACATATTGACTTAAAACACTGTTAATAGTCAAAGTGTCATTAAGGGATCCTTCTTTAAAACTTTCACAGCATGGTGTCCAAAAAATGATCTGGAGTGATGCGCTGTACTTTGTGGCCACAGAAGTGACTTTCTGCATACAAATCCACATCGAAGGGCACAGCGCAAAGGATGAGAGAGTGAGCGAGGGTGAGACATAAAGAGAGAGAGAGAGAGAGAGAGAGCCAGAGGTGGGTCTAAAGAGAGAGAAGAAAACACCAGAAAGTTGGGCCATTCATGTTAACCGAGTTCAGATAATTTTCAGGCTGCGTGGAAAATATATTTTATGCAGGCACATAGCTGTATTCAGTGGGGGTAGCCCGAATCGGCTACATGGAAACCACAAAGCGTGGATCCCATGGCTCATGAATAAGTTGAGGAAATTACCAGAAAAAAAAGAAGAAGTGGACAAATTTTAGAGATGTTTAGGCAGATGGGCACTTAAAGCAACTAGGAATAAGCAAAGAAACCTCTAATGCAACTTCAAATTCACCTAATAATTGATCTTTATTCTCACTTTCTAACCACCAAGAAAGGTTATATCAAATTAGATGTGAGAGTCTGTCAAAGAAACAAAGACATGGCTGTTTGGAGTCCCCCAGATTAAAATAAATTTCTATCAAGTGAATCAGTAAAAGAGAGAGAGAGAGAGAGAGAGAGAGAGAGAGAGAGAGAGAGAGAGAGAGAGAGAGATGGAATCAAATAAAGGACATTCAAAAAAGACTGGGGCACAAAAAGAAAGTAAATAGCAGGTGGGTTTTTTTGTCTTTTGAACAAGAAAAAAAGCACAGTAGATATCTGAGTGAAGCACGTTCCAGTGTATTTTTTTAGAAATATGATTTGATAAGATTCAGGCAAAAAAAAAAAAAAGGCCTTTAATGTAATATCAAATCTTGCCTTTCTGGGTACATGATGTTATGAATTTAGACAACATGATTTATTAATGCCAAGCTCTGTATCAAATGTCTGAAGTGCATGAGTAATTATTTGCTAAAAATAGGATATTGTAAGATTAAATCCAATAAGTGATTTGACTTGCCTTTAATAAGCGTATCATCTAACAACCTATTTTTACATGTTGATGAGAATAAGACAAAATAAATGCATTTAAGATCAAAGCGAAGACATTGCTACTCTCTTTAGACTGAGGAGTATTGCGCTGGCTGCTCTACCAAACCTGATTCATCACATGCACTGTATCACAGTCTCTCTGTAGTGATCATAATCCATTTCCACAGCTAGCGTCCCCTACGGCCAGGCTTCTCTCCACAGGACCAACAAACAGAGGGTAGGGGAAGCCTACCTTCTGCAAAACTGTTTTTCATTCTGTAAACAAATGCTTTGGTTCACATCCCACCCTTGTGCCAGTCGTATACTTACATTTGGCCTCCTATGACATGGAAAAACCACTGATAGAATATCTACCCAATATCTATAGAATGAATTGGATTTAAGTAAAGCTAAGCTTGAAACAGCTTGGTGGAGAATTCAGAGCAGTGTTCATCATAACCCCCTTTCACAGTCATTTACGGGCCCCTCAGTGGTCCATCATTACAGACCAACGTCCGTGTTCTGCTTGGCTACTGGAAGGTGGAGAACTGCAGCTCTTGAGAAAATGGGTTTGTTGCGAATGAAATCAGTCAAATCTTGTGTTCCTCGTCACAGAGGAACGAAAACAAAATTTGGTAGACAAACCACGAGTTCTAATCAAATTCTCAGCAGAAGCAGCCCACCACAGCTTAATCTACTGGGAGGGGAATCTGAAGCATCACTTGAAATAACCCAAATAAAGACAGCCATTAAACCAACAGCCATTGTTGTTCTTTTTACAATAATAAAGTACCTTTCTTGTTATATAGAGTGGGTGCAATTTGTCCATGATTGATTAAAGCATTGCTTTGTAATGACTATACATGCCGTCCATCTTTTGTGTACCATCTTGCCTAATTGAATAGAGGGAATACAAAAGAACCTGCGAATTCCTAAAAGTTGCAGTGTGCGCAAATAAGCTAAAAGTTGAGGATATCTGCCATTTTCTCCAAACTCTTTTCTTTATGTGACCTTCAAAAGCAATTTTTCATTTACAGAATTATCTGTAGTTGGGAGGTACTGCTTCAAATCACTTCACAACACAATGAACTTCACTTCAAGGCTAACATGCCCCTGTCTGGCCTGTAGGGCAGCATGAGATTGTGCCTTTACCGTAAACACCTGAGTTACAGGCATGGGTTGGCAGTCAACATCAACAACACTGGCTCTATGGTTCAACATTGATTTCCACTTAAGCCCAATACAGCTACTGTGTCATTCTGACCCAGTACTGGAAACATTTATCCAGGGGCCAAGAGGGGACATCCTTTTGTGGTGTAGGCAGAAAGACAAAGGCAGCCACAATAGCTAAGGATCACCCCAACTGTTGACACCAAGCTTCTTCCCCAGCTTATTCATTCAGGCTCCTCAGGGGAGCTCTGTCTGGCTCCTTTTTGTCCATCCTCTGTCTCCCCACTTATTTTTCTTCGTCCAACTCTCAAGCACATAAATACGATGAGAAATATTCTCAACTATCATGTCAAATTCAGTATGGTGGATTCGGGAATGGGTGGAAAGGTAACATGTAAGGAAATACCTAACTGCTTAGACAGTTTACTTAATAAAAATTAGCAAATGCAAAACAATACATGGAAATTTTTGCCACAGCCTCATTTTATTGCATACAATCAATTTATATTTGTGAAACAGAAGTTCACTTAATAATCTGTGTTGCTACACAAGTTTCGTTGCCCATAACCATATGTACATGAATAGAAACGACCTTGTGGACCTTATTTCCTGTCAATTCTCCACAATCCAGTACATAAAAAAAAAATAAGTCTGACATGACAGAAACTGTTATACCCTCCTTGGCAGTAATACTAGATTACATTTACTCAGCATACATAAGATTATGACTTGGACACAATTTTATAGAGAAGGCATGACAAAATAAGGCAATAACTTTGTTGTTGTTGAAAAAAGGCAATGATTCATTTGGATTAAAAAGTTCTTTAATTTAAATAAGTTCATTGAATGTTTTTATTTCAATTGCAACCAACAACTTATATGCATTATACTGTATACATTAATATAGTACAACATCAAGTTTCAAATAGCTGTTCAAATGAGCCGAAGAGATTATTACATCTATTGTGAAGAGTTAGAACAAGTATGGCCCAGTAACTGTGACAAGGAACCCTTTGTGGAGGATGATGGATGCACCAGGGCCTATTGGAGCCCAAAATCTCTCCAGGTGGGAAATGGGAACAGGGTGAACTTTGCAGAGGAATTTCTTGAGCAAAGGTAAACAAGCAAGGTAGCATGTTTCTAAGCTTCACACTACAGATTAATGCATGCCTCCTCTAATCCAAAATGAATTTACCTGCACAGACACCATGGGAGCACCATACCACAGGAGGGCATTCTGAAATGTAATCAATACCAAAACAAAGATGCCAGAATTGGAGAAATTTGCCACTAGAGTCCTCCCTATTTTTCCACTCATCCTGAATCCTAAGTAAAGTACATTCATGGGCAACCATGACGATTGCTGAGGAATTTGGGTGGGATGCTGTTATCTGGGCCTAGCCAATAGGAACTCATCTCAGTAGCATCCCCAACAAATAAAAATAGACACCATAATGGAGAGGCAATCTAATGACCTAAAATCTCAAATAACCATGTAACCAGCCTAGAGAAAAGGATCACACAATAATTCACAATCACAGTTATTAATCATGATTGATCTGTCATTTGTGAAAACATTTTTTTTTTTCTTTCCTTTCCTTTTTTTTTTTTTTATAGGGCTGCACAATTTGGACAAAAAAAATAAATAAAAAAATAAAATAAAAATAATAATAATAATAATAATATATATATATATATATATATATATATATATATATATATATATATATATATATATATATATATATATATATATATCTTTGATATGTATATACTGTATATATATAACAAAAACAAAAAAACAACAACATAAAATGACATTAAACAACAGCTCTCAAGTTGAACAAGGTGTTAAAGCTACAAACTAGTAAGTGATTACTTTTGACCAAAATGAATTAATGTTTAGCCCATGGTTAGCTACCAACAGAAAGAGTTACTCTGTATGGTGTTCACACTTGAATCCTCTTTAAAAGATCCATTTTCTAAATTATTAGAATTATTATTTTATTGCAAAATACAATAGTAATATGCAATATAGAGATGTCACGATACCATTTTTTGGAGACAGAGTACCGAAGCCTCCTTTTCAGTACTCCCAGACACCGATACAATACCTGTTTTTTGTTTTATTTTGTTTTATTTTTTGTTGTTGCAGTTTTCAAATACAATACTGTGAGACTAATGATTTGAGGACACTGTGTTTATTATTTTTTAGCAACTGTCACTCAAAAGAAATAAAGTCATATTTAGCAATCACAAAATTATCAAAATCACAGACTAATACCGCAGATGGTTATGCTTAATTAACTGTGAGAGGCAGAAACCATGATCGCAGTTAAAATATGATTAATTGTGCAGCCCTATTAGAGAGATGTATTTGGTGTACAGACAGTTGAAAAAGTCAATTCGTAATATGACAGTTCCTGTTCAATCAGCTAAAAAACAACTATACTATGTCTGTTTAAAAAAAGGAGATAAAAGCTGGCTTATACAACAGTGCAATAACTTAAAAATCAGTATTCTTGAGTGACAATTACATTTCAAAATCAAAGTTGACTAACAACAAGAAAATGTATATTAAAGGTGATCTCATTCATAGGATCATATATAAAGTGTTCAAATACATTTTTGCAAAAACACTAAGAGATGTACAATATCTACATTGATTGCATCTAAAAGAGATCCTATGAAAATTGGTCAAAACAGACATTGTCGGAACCTTTGTGAGGATACCAACTCAGGTGACAGATTTCAATACTCAGACACAATCCCATAGCTTGTCTCTCATTTATAAGCAAAGCATGCAGAAACTCTGCCAGTGAAAGACCTTTTTAATGGCATTTTTTTAATTTTTAATTTTTTTTTTTTTTTTTATAAATGAAACCCAGATGGGACTTATAAAAGTATGTGCACTCTTTGAGCTGAATATAATTATTAAAGCTCAACAACTATCAAATATGAGCGAAACACTGTCAACGTAAATTAAAAAAAGAAGAACCCTTTTTGCACAAAGTGGTTCTTTGGGCTGACAATTGCTTAATGTGAGTATGTACTGTATGTATGTAGCTACAGTAATGTATTTGTATGCATAAATTACACTATTGAAAGTTTTGTTTATAAATAGTTTTGAACACTACACTACATTAATTTTGCATTTGTATTTCATAACACAGAAAAATAAAACTTTTACAATGTACTTCTACAGTTTTGGTTTTGATTAGAAAAAAATAAATAAATGACAGATGATCAGATCCAGTGTCCTTTCTCTTTTAGACGACAGGTTTAGTATTAATATACAGTCTATGGTGTTGTCTATTCTTGACTAATAATTCAACAAAAGATGAAGAAAAAAAAAAAAAGTGCTTATCATTAACAACAAACAACTTCCTATCTAAATAGCGCAAAGGTGCATTTAAGCCGCACGCTGCAGATGCGCAACTCACGCGAGTGATCAAAGCGCGTGAGTATCCTATTTCAAATTTTAACGGTCACAGAAAGTCGGCTGAGCTGAAAGCTTGAGGGCGACGTTACCCTGTTAAGTAAGAGAAATACATTTATTTGTTGATTAATTTTATGTTTTTATTTATTTTGACCTAACTCCTTGTCATTTATGACTTACATGTTTATTTCAGCAAGTACAAAGAATAAATGTCGACAAAAGGGTTTCGTCCAGGCCTGCAATACTCTCCGCCAGTCTGAGGTTAGTAATTTCCAACTTGAAACACTAAAATCTCTGTTCTGGATTGACTAGTAATCTTGATACCAGGTTATGTTATAATTTAATTTTCTTTGCATCTAGAAAACATGGGGAACAATTGAAACAATTTTATAAAGAGATGAATCAAGCTTTATTCAAGAGTGTGAAAATGTCAAATATCCAAAGTCAAAAAGAGGAACAGATGGAAATGTTTCAATTTCTCAACTTGTGAGTATTTGTTGTTTGTAGTTTTATTGTAATTTACAAAAATATGATAATTATGTATTTTTTATTGAAGATGTCATATTAATTTAACATGGGTTTTAGCAAAGGCCTTCACCTAACTCAGAGCATTTCTGACGTTCTGGACATCAACATCATGAGAAGTGGAAGTCAAAGGGGACATTTGACTTCAAAACAATGTCATAAAAGGTACATACAGTTGTGCTAAAAGTTTGCATACCCTGGCAGAAATTGTGAAATTTTGGCATTGATTTTGAAAATATGACTGATCATGCAAAAAAACTGTCTTTTATTTAAGGATCATATGAAGCCATTTATCATCACATAGTTGTTTGGCTCCTTTTTAAATCATAATAATAACAGAAATCACCCAAACGGCCCTGATCAAAAGTTTACATACCCTTGAATGTTTGGCCTTGTTACAGACACACAATGTGACACACACAGGTTTAAATGGCAATTAAAGTTTAATTTCACACACCTGTGGCTTTTTAAATGGCAACTAGTGTCTGTGTATAAATAGTCAATGAGTTTGTTAGCTCTCACATGGATGCACTGAGCAGGCTTGATACTGAGCCATGGGGAGCAGAAAAGAACTGTCAAAAGACCTGTGTAACAAGATAATGGAACTTTATAAAGATGGAAAAGGATATAAAAAGATATCCAAAGCCTTGAAAATGCCAGTCAGTACTGTTCAATCACTTATTAAGAAGTGGAAAATTCGGGGATCTCTTGATACCAAGCCAAGGTCAGGTAGACCAAGACAGATTTCAGCCACAACTGCCAGAAGAATTGTTCGGGATACAATGAAAAACCCACAGGTAACTTCAGGAGAAATACAGGTTGCTCTGGAAAAAGACGGTGTGGTTGTTTCAAGGAGCACAATATGATGATACTTGAACAAAAATGAGCTGCATGGTCGAGCTGCCAGAAAGAAGCCTTTACTGCACCAATGCCACAAATGACAACACCTTGACACGCCTCACAGCTTCTGGCACATTGTAATTTGGAGTGACGAGACCAAAATAGAGCTTTATGGTCACAACCATAAGCGCTATGTTTGGAGAGGGGTCAAAAAGGCCTATAGTGAAAAGAATACCATCCCCACTGTGAAGCATGGTGGTGGCTCACTGATGTTTTGGGGGCGTGTGAGCTCTATAGGCATGGGGAATCTTGTGAAAATTGATGGCAAGATGAATGCAGCATGTTATCAAAAATACTGGCAGACAATTAGCATTTTTCTGCACGAAAGCTGCACATGGGACGCTCTTGGACTTTCCAGCACGACAATGACCCAAAGCACAAGGCCAAGTTGACCCTCCAGTGGTTACAGCTGAAAAAGGTGAAGGTTCTGGAGTGGCCATCACAGTCTCCTGACCTTAATATCATTGAGCCACTCTGGGGAGATCTCAAACGTGTGGTTCATGCAAGATGACCAAAGACTTTGCATGACCTGGAGGCATTTTGCCAAGACAAATGGGCAGCTATACCACCTGCAAGAATTTGGGGCCTCATAGAAAACTATTACAAAAGACTGCACGCTGTCATTGATGCTAAAGGGGGCAATACACAGTATTAAGAACTAAAGGTATGAAAACTTCATTTTTTTCTTTGTTGCCATGTTTTGTTTTATGATTGTGCCATTCTGTTATAACCTACAGTTGAATATGAATCCCATAAGAAATAAAAGAAATGTGTTTTGCCTGCTCACTCATGTTTTCTTTAAAAATGGTACATATATTACCAGTTCTCCAAGGGTATGCAAACTTTTGAGCACAACTGTATTTTTCTAATATGTCTCATTCTTTTGCATTGCATCAAGGCTTTTATGATACTAAATAATGGGTAATTTCTGTTTGCAGTGGCTCTGGAGTGCAGCATTACCAGTTTGACCATCTTCATACAGATAAAACACAACACTCCTATTCATGTAAGTTTTAAGATGCAGTTTAGAGAGATACCAATTTCTTTGTTTTTAATTACTCTGCATACTGACAGCAGGTCTATTAAATGTTTCACATACTTACAGGGATCAGCACATTCATCCTCAACCTGATCTTTCATATGGTGTACAGACCCCTCAGTGCAGAGTGTCGGCATCAGACTGATGACATGGAGATGGCTGAAGTGAAGTTTTGCTTAATATGTTGTATCCAAAAGACCTTATTCAGTCTTTTAGAACATCAAAATGATTCTGTATCTGCCCCAGTGCTAAAATTGTTTAACAGCTTTTCATTGGTCATTTTGTTTTTATTTATTTTTTCTTAGTTTTTTTTATGTGTTTATTAATCTTACTTATGGTTATAATGTTAACTCATAGTTCATGTTAAATAATTTAATGTTTATGATGTTTATTTAAATAATATTACTACTAATTAACTTTTAGCTTAATATTACAAACCTGTGGATTTATTAAGTAAATTCTCAGAACTAGTGCATTATGAATTGTGTTAATTATTGCCTGTGTTGTTGTAAATATAAACTATTAAAAATGTTTTACTTGATGATAGTTAAATATCTTTTATATGGTTATTTCACTCTCTTAGTGATATTGTATTTTAACTATTCAATTTGCATATCCATTAAACGTTCTTCTGCTAAAAAAAAAAAAGGGTTCTATAATGAACATTTTAGGGGTTCCAAATATGAAACAAGCGATAGAACCCTTTAGGGTTCTATATGGAACCTTTTCTTCTAAGAGTGTACAGTGTCTATCCAAATGTACATGTGCTAGAACCACACTTTATGTGTGAATACTAATGAGATCATGTTGGTATATTAGCCTAGTAAAATACAATACTACTGTGAAATTAATGTAGTCCACAGTAACGCTGAGCACATTATCACTTGCTGGGTGACAATCACAGTAACCCCAAATATAACCATGAACAGTGGGTGGATTAGGCTAATATAGTCACTAGACTTGAGGTAAAGTGTGTAATCTATGGTCAAAAGCCAGGAACATTGATTTGGCCACTTACTTACAGATGAAACAACCACACATAGATTCAAAAATCAATTCTTCACTTAGACATGCATAATGCTGTCAAGAATGGAAAGGAAAATATGAATGTTGTACAATTACAGGACAATAACGGGAAAAATAACGGAATAAACATAGAAAATAAAAATTTTAAATACTTATCTGGTTTTTACAAGACAATCCATTTTTACTGGACCCTTTTGATAGGTGATAGATGTCAGATCTATTATGAAGGTGTTCTATATTCAGATGTCTTGGGGTTTTATCAGATTGTCCATATTTTCTATAGTGGTGCTTTACCTACATGCTGGCAAGATTTGGCTGATTGCTCCACTAAACCAATAACAGTCATGTATACAATGGCATCTGCAAGCTGTTACGATATAGCCATTCATAGACCTCCTAGTAGGCATTTCAAAGATGTGCCACTTAAATCTATTAACAAACAGAACAAACAAAAAAAAAAGACACCACAAAGAACCCCCCACCATCCCTCCGCAGCACTTGCACACCCAAACACACGGTTTGCTCCACACCACCCCCACACAACTGCATCTGATCCACACATCAAAGAAAACATCCAAAGCATTCTAAAAACATACAGGAACAAGCACTACATAAAATAGCACAGCTCTTGGGGTGTGCTAGCCTTTCTCATGTACACAATACCAACCTTAGATCGCTTACTCCAGGAATAATCGTCTGTCCCACTGAACATCTTTACAGATGTCAGACAAAAGGAAAAAGAAAAACACTTATCCAAAATATTATTGTCACTATTTGATGAATCTAGAAACAAATCTAGAAAAGATTAATGCAGCTAACATTAGCTTTATGCTGTCCGATCTCCTTTAGTGAAAAAGACAGAATCAGAGAAAGAAAAGGAAGGCGATGAAAGGAATAGAAAATATGATTGTTATCAAGGCGGTGTTATCTGATTGTTATCAAAGAAGAGGAATTAAAATGTGTCAGACTGAGTAAGCAGAAATGAATTTGTCAGGGCTAAACCAGAGACAATGGAAGGCAATGTAGAATGAATAGACTTTTGCCAGTGGGGTGCGGCAGCTGCAGAATAACTTGCAGGTGAAAGGACAACAACAATACTGATGAAGTGCACATGAGCTTAAAGAGGCATTGTTGAGAAAAACCCATGAACAAAAGTTTTAAAAAAGCACGCTAACTCAGAGGCCTCTTGAATAACTAAGAAGCAGATCACCGACTGGATCCCAAGTCTCAAACAGTCATCTTTATCAGTAAAAAAGAGAGACACAAAGACAGAGGGAGGACTTTTATTTGTTTCCAGTGTGGAAAACCATGTAAAGTTCAATGCTTTACACATCATTTCAACCCTAGCAGCGGCACCATGCTCTGCTTGACTGCGCAGACCCTTGTGCAGATGATAGCATATAAACATCATAAAACAGTATAAACAGCCCAAATGACAGCTAACACTTTCTAAAACATGACATCACAGGCTGACACTTCTATTTGATGCTATTTGAGTACAGAGGGTGACCAGAGATGAAAAAAAAGGTGAGGGAAAAAAGAAAGAAAGGTACATGTTCCATCATCTATTTTAATGCTTCTTTTAATTTACATTTCCCTGCCAGGCTGATAAAAGCAGACAGGGAACACAAGGACACTGACATTGGGATATCTGGCGGGCGGCAGAGGTCAGCTTTTAACCTGTCAAAAGCGCAGTACTTATTAGAATAAATCTCCCAACTCACCAAAGGGCAGTACTGGCCCCTGGTTCAGGATGACCGAGGGCTGGTTGGAGTGGGGCATAGGTCTTGTACTCTGATGTGCAGTTATGAACCAATCATCCATAATGAAATGCTTGTTCCTTGAGATGGGGGAGGGGGGGGGGGGGGGTTGTCAGAGCAAAGAGACAAGCAAAGCAAGCATGAAGCCAAGGTATCAGAGTTCATCTCCTCACATGGACAAGCATTTATGTGTCCTTAAATAAACCTGAAAACCAAACACCCAATTGAGTTGCTTAAGATTGTTCTTGAAAATCGCAAAACAAACCCTCAGAGAAAAAAGATCACAGATCAGAGTTCCAGGAAAATGTGGGACACAATGTAACATTCACAATCCATTAAGGTCAGGGCACCATTTTTGATCAAAGGAATGTGTGTCATAGAAAAACAAATGTGTCCAATCCATATAAATGTTGTTTTCAAACAATGTTCTTTTAGGGTTATCTGGCAATTGGAAAATATCATCAACTCTGATTAACACTCATCCAGGCAACTTAGAAGAGTTATTTAAGGTGGAGAGATGTCTCTCTATCAAATGCAGATAACTCCCCTGAAAAAGACTCAGGAGTGAGAAGAGGGGAAGACCTCTAACCCCATCAAAAAGGATGAAAGCGAGAGTTCGGCAAGAGCAAAATAGTGGAAAATCAGCCAGCCTAAAAAGACAAACACCACACAGGAAGAGCTGGAGGCAATTGGCTGGTGCTGCGTCAACACTGTGTTAAGGCCCCCACGAGAGAAAGCGTGTCACCTCCACACCTCAGGAAGGCTCCATGAAGCGCCTGTAACACAGCCAGAGGGAAATGCTGCTTGTGCCAGGCTGCATGTCTGAGCTGAACCTAGAACAGATCCAGGGCTATTATTGAGCTGTGCCTGCTCTGGGTGTGGGGAGAATGAGGTCAGATCCAATGGATTGGAGCATAAATAGGGGAAAGTTAAACAATATGGTGGCACACGTTGAACAATACAGCCATCATCAATCATTTAGGACTATTTCCTGCGGGAAGCAAACTCACACTGCTTCCCCACACGGTGCTGCGGCCACAGGGCCAGGTCACCCAGGTGACCCACAGGGGCCCCTTGCTATGGCATCAGAGTGGCTATCTGTGAGTGTGTAGGCCCCTGACACTATGCTGGCAGGCATTGAGAGGAAGCCACTGGAGATGGCATTTGTCACAGGGTCCTGGAGTGCAGCCCACCCTACCCAACAGGAAGAAGTAGTATATCAAATAGTGACAGAGAGCTTAGCAAAGAAATGCATGAAAACAAGGTCATACAGCTCCAACACAGAGCCTGAGCATCATGCCTCTGGTACCTGTGACCTGTATTTCCTGATAGATTGATACAGAGTAGGGTTCGGTTTCATTAAGTTCTGGCTGTTGATTTCATAGAAAAGTTTCCTGCTTGTGATTGATGACTGAATTAATAAATACCCTGGATTTTATACAAAAGTAGAATTAGAGCTACTCTTAAGTAAAGAATTATTAAAAAATAACTCCATTTGTGATCCAAAATATTTAAAACTCCTTAAAAAGCTATCTCCTTTAGACAATAACACAATTACACATATCTGTAGGCTGGTGGAGGCCTGGTTGCCAGTTGTATGGTAAATCTAAACATGTTGAACTACAGAAAGTGAATGGAACACTAATAGAGAAAATGCTACACTATAAAATTGAAAAGATACTCAAGGCAATTTCTGGGGTTCCTCAGATGCCACACCAACAGAACCCTCTGGAGATCCTCCAAGCCTCAAATACCCTATTTATGTACTCAAGGAACTTCAAGATATATTTCAAGAGCTTCGAAGCCTTAACCCTTATGATGGCCTTACTGGAGGAACTACTGACAGTCATTAAACCCTTGAGAAAGGCTCTCCAAGGGGTTGTCCCTGTAAGAAGCATACTGTAAGTTGCTTCAGATCAAAGCCGCTAATAATTACTACTTGTTAACTCACCAAAAAGAGAAAAGGAATATACTTTGACAATTGCATCCTTAGTCAAAGACAATCAAACACATGTGGCTTCGTCAGAATGATCACAAGTTGACAGCGCTGGGGGAGATCAGAAAAGAAAACCTCTTTGATCTCCTGACCTATGCTTCCTCTGTAGAAGAACACTAAGTGACCCAAACTCACCCCTGCTCTGGACAGAGAGAAGATTCCCTGTCCGCAGCTTTCAGTCATCAATCGGGGCTGGTCATCATTAGTTCCTTAGTTAAAGACAGCCCTTGGAGACTGGAAGGCTTCAGAACTTTCTCTCCACTTCGATTCTGACACATCTATCCTCTCAAGGCCACAGGTTCACACCGGCTAATTCAATTTCACCCCACTGCCCCACCCGCCAGGCTGCAGAGACGTGCATCTACAAGATACAGCCTTGCAGCCACCACTGGAGCTCTGGGTGGATTTTAGAAGCCCTCGGGCGGCCTGAGTGTAATAGACACAGTTAACAAGATTTTAGTGAGGGCAGAGGAGGATGAGGCACAGGTACAGCATGCCATTGGCTTCCTGCCCACTGGTGTGGTGAATGTATGGGTTGGACCACCCATGTGGAGGACAAACACCGTTCTGGAGACTCTCGCTTGGCAAACTTTTATCAGGTGGAGGTGGAAGTGTGTGCGACTTTCTCAAGGAGATTTGGAAGACTTAGAGGGGAAAGAAGTGGGGACAACATCTGTGTGGTGCACAATCGGCTTCGGTTCACTTATTGGAGCGCTCGCTCCCTGCACCAGATGTGACTCAGAGGTGGATGTGTTGTGGCGAACGGTGGCGCAACAGCGGGCAGCCCCCTCTTCTCCGCTCAATACCTGACAGCTGCTGACCCAGAGGAGAAAATTAAACTCAGACGGAGAAGAAAAAGAAAGAAATCACAGTCTCTAAAATGCATTTCAGTTCCTGGAGGGACACTGATAAGACGTGTCATTCCACATGTCTGTCTATGGCTAGTCTGAATGCTATGGATAAGTTGGTTATGGCTTACTCATTTACATAGGACCGTAAGATCTGAAACCTTAGAACCTCATAATGAGGTGAACATTACTTATTATATTAAATGCATGAACATCATAAATAATGATTATACAGGATGCTAATTATCCCACCTTTTGGTCAGTTCATAAGATATACTGATTGTTCCACAAGAAAATATAAACCAAACAATTTCTGTTGAGTGAATGAGTAGAAATGAGTAGAAAATGCATCTATTTTTAGCAGAATTCCCTCTATTTTTATACATGAACACCTAGCATTCCCAAAAGAAAACTCTTTCCAGTGTTGACAAACAATCATACAATTAGACAAACAATCTGATGTGACAATGAAGAGACAAGATTGGAGGAGAAAAGAGAGAAGAATGCCTTGCTGTGCTGCAACACACCCCTTCAGATGCTGGTGTATAGACCCTCAGCAGGAAACACTGCTGACTCCTAGAGAGAAGTGTGTGTGAACAATGCCCAGTGCAGAGAAGGAGTGTGTCACTGAAACCACAGGAATCAAAGGGACACTTATTGTTACCCCACGCATCCACTATAACAAACACTTCCTGCCCTGCTTGCACAAACATGCTGAGAGCTTTCAGTGTAAATGCAACTGTCAATATGAATGTGTGGAGGAGCCGAACTCAATCTACATTCAACCTGTACAGGCCTCCCTCTCGATCATTATGTACTGTTTCAGACACAAAACTAAATATTGTACTATGGAAGTACTTTGTACTTGTAGATTAACTATTTTACAATTACTTTGAACATGACATTGCTTATCCAATAACATTTTTGTCAGAACTGTCCAGTTTATAAGCAACAAGATCACACAGGAAGTCGGCATGTTGTTTCAGAGAGTTCCGGTACCCAAAGACCGGCCGCATTATGCCAATTCACCCACAAGTGGCATCTCCTATCAGACACTTTAGCATCGTCTCCAAAATGTTTACCTTTCCCTGTGGTACAACCGGTGCATGTTGTGTCAGGAGCGTGGGACACCCAGGTTAGGATCCCTTGTTGAAACCAAGAAGTAATACCGTTCACATAATAAGTGACAAGCGCGATTCAGAGGTTGCATTTAACATTACATTTTTAATCCACTGATGGTTAGGTTTAGGTTTGGGGGTACAATTTATAAAATATGCATTCCTCTTCACTGTATTATAGTCTGTACAGCTAAAAACAACACACTTTACAACTCGATTTAGGCACCTCTTCATGGACATTTCACCCATAAAATGGAGCTCACACGTGCCCGTACACTCAACAACAGGTGTTACCATTTGGCCACTGGGGGCAGTGTTTATCATTTTTGTAAGCACATACTGATTTTAGCAAAAGTCAACCTTCTGTTTCCAATTTCACTGTGAGATCAGTCTGTTATAAATGTACCTGTAAAACCATGATGGGAACATATGAATGAATGAACATTACATTTATATAGCACTTTTCTGACACTATACTCAAAGCACTTTACACAGTGAACAGGGGACTCTCCTCAACTCCCACCTTTGTGCAGCATCCATCTGGATGACACAACGGCAGCCATAGTGTGCCAGTACGCTCACCACACACCAGCTATTGGTGGAGAGGAGAGAGTAGAGTCATAGAGCCATTTAATGGATGGGGATTATTAGGAGACCTGATTGATAAGGGCCAATGGGGGAAATTTGAGATTTTCAATGACCACAGAGATTCAGGACCTTGGTTTAACATCTCATTGGAAGGACAGTGCCTTTTTTACAGTATAGTGTCCCCATCACTATACTGGGGCATTAGGACCCACACAGACCGCAGGGTGATCACCCCCTGCTGGCCTCCCTAATACCTCTTCCAGCAGCAACCTAAGTTTTCCCCATGAGGTCTCCCATCCAGTTACTGACCAGGCTCAACCCTGCTTAGCTTCAGCGGGTAACCGGTCTTGAGCTTTGAGAAAGGGAGAGTGTGTTGCTGAGTAAGTACAATAAGTGTACAATAACTGTATGTGTGATGCACATTCCACATTGATACTTTTTGAGAGAGAGAGAGAGAGAGAGAGAGAGAGAGAGAGAGAGATGGTCTTAGTTTTTAATGCTGTCCAGTTAGAAAAAATATATATTTTAAGCAGGAAACCAGAGCTTAAATGCATTAGAATCATCACTGAGCATTGGGAAACCATAACATAACAATATCAACAGACAAAATCAACTGTCCCCTAGGAGCTGCACATCTATTGATTTTCAATAGTCAATTAGTCGAGCCCATAAGTCAAATCCACCCCCAAACCACCGCAAAATATCCTCCAGCAAAACGTTCACAGCTACCTGGTGGTCATAAATCTCTGTCTGGTGCTGGCATGAGCCATACCTTTATGTCTACCAAAGCCTTCTTCACCATAACTAGGTGTTGTAAATTATCTATAGAACCTTTCATCTCCTGTGCGAGAACCTTAACACTGTTCTGAAGTCGCTTGAGAGACAGAAAGCAGATAGGTCTGAGCCTCCAGTCCTGTCTTTACCTCCTTCTGTGAGCAGAAGCCTGATGAAAGACTCCGGCGACTTCACTCAAGCAGTTGATCACATCACCAGACCTTACATCAAATGAAGTATGAAGTTAGCCTAATGCCCACCCTGAACTAGATACTCGGTCATTACAAAGCAAAGAAGGGACCACCCTGTAGAAAAAAGACATACGGTCAGATACATAGTTGGCAAAGAAGATGACACCGGACAGCCTGCTGTTGTAGAATGGGTCACAAATTATGCACAAATTGAAGTGAACATTTTTACTGCTACAGTAGATATTTTACAACTCAAAGTTAAATATGGATGATGGCAGTATTATTGAATGGGTTCCATTACCAAATTCAAAATTCACAGTTCAAAAAAATAGTATGAAGTCTTTTACTCAACCAAATTCTACGAATTCTTTGCTCAAGAAACAATGACATTTTTGTGTATTTAAGTTCCCTTTTTACTTTTTAATTCAAATGCCCAGTATCAAAAAGGTTTAATGCTTGAGAGAGCTATGTAATTTAAACTTAAAAGGCCCTAAATTATAATGGAAAAAATAATAATAATAATATTACACAGGAAAACAAATCCAGTATTATCTCTCTGTCCCAAGATTGTTCCCTTTTTTAAATACCCAACTAAAACAAAAATATATAAAATAATAATTTTCAAACGACCTTTGTCATAGTTCAAAGGTCTCCATCTGTGTGTGAATAACAGTGACACAAAAGAGTGATGACCCTAGAACAGCTTCTCAGTGACTACCTGCTGCTTGAAAAACACTGGCCAGACATTAAACCCAAGCGTACCGAAAGGATCAAATGGGGCTAGCAAATACTCCTGATCTCAGAGAAAATGGAAGGCTGGGGAGGAGGCATCCCTCCTTGAGTACATTTCAGACCAGATGCAGAGGAATTGGAGAAGAGAAATATGAGTCAGACCCAAAAAGAATGAGAGAATAAGAAAGGGAGAGAATGCTGATTTTAACAAAATTCAATAAATATCAGTGCATATCTGTGGTACATTACACCACCGTTAGACTGAAGGTTGATGATAACATTTGATTTTTCATAAGGTGAGGCCCACATCCTGCTCTGATTAGCAAGCCAGGCCCGATCTGTTAGAGACAGCCTGCTGAGTATCCCTACTATCAGCTTAGACTCATCTAACTCATCTAGACTCATCTTATTCCCTCATGTAAAAAAAAAAAAAAGAAAAAAAAGAAAAGAAAATACAGACTGCCTTTATTTCTCTAAATTTACAACGAAAACATACTCTTATCTACATTATGGGTGTCAAACTGTTCTAAAAACGTAGGCCATAGGGTTTACATTTTGAATGTTGACTCCGCTGAATTTTAAGTCATGCACTCTGACATTGCTACACAGCAATTAAGACTTCAGCACATTCATATCAAGACTGCTTGACATCTATTTTTAATTTTCTCTCTTTATTCATCCCTTCAAACCTCCTCCAGAATTCGCTAAGGCATCCACCAAAATAAAAGACGCAATCTGATTTTGAAGGATAGCTGGTTTGACTTTTACATGTTCAAGTCTCTGTATAATGTATACATACTGTATACATACACAGTCAGACATGCATGTAAATTCAAGTTAATTCATGGAAACGAAAGAAAAATGGCTAATGTTCACATAATCTCGTTCTCTGTTTATTACACTCCTACACTATGCTATATGATATCACACACACACACACACACACAAAACAGCTGATCATCTGTAGCAAAGAGCCGTCAGTGGCGTGAAATGTCCAGAATAGATTTATCCTCCTTGCATTCATCCATTACCAAACGGACGAGAGCAAAAGGACAAAGAGGTGTGGAGAGAGATGAGGAGAGGAGCTCGCAGAGTTAGGCCTGCCATGAGTCAGATATAAAGTGCATTCAGAAAGTATTCAGACCCCTTACTTTTTTTCACATTAATCTACACTCCATTCCCCATAATGGCAAAGCAAAAAACAGATTTTTGATAACTTTGCAAATTTATTAAAAAGAAAAAAAAATGAAATATTAGAATTGACACAAGTATTCAGACCCTTTGCTATGACACTTGAAATTTTGTTTATGTGCATCCCATTTCTCTGGATAATCTTTGAGATGTTTCTACACTTTGATTTGAGTACATCTGCGGCAAATTCAATTGATTGGACATGATTTGGAAAAGCAGACACCTGTCTATATACAGGTGCATCTCAATAAATTAGAATGTCGTGGAAAAGTTCATTTATTTCATTAATTCAACTCAAATTGTGAAACTCGTGTATTAAATAAATTCAATGCACAGAGAATGAAGTAGTTTAAGTCTTTGGTTCTTTTAATTGTGATGATTTTGGCTCACATTTAACAAAAACCCACCAATTCACTATCTCAAAAAATTAGAATACATCATAAGACCAATAAAAAAAACATTTTTAGTGAATTGTTGGCCTTCTGGAAAGTATGTTCATTTACTGTATATGTACTCAATACTTGGTAAGGGCTGCTTTTGCTTTAATTACTGCCTCAATTCGGCGTGGCATGGAGGTGATCAGTTTGTGGCACTGCTGAGGTGGTATGGAAGCCCAGGTTTCTTTGACAGTGGCCTTCAGCTCATCTGCATCTTTTGGTCTCTTGTTTCTCATTTTCCTCTTGACAATACCCCATAGATTCTCTATGGGGTTCAGGTCTGGTGAGTTTGCTGGCCAGTCAAGCACACCAACACCATGGTCATTTAACCAACTTTTGGTGCTTTTGGCAGTGTGGGCAGGTGCCAAAGCCTGCTGGAAAATGAAATCAGCATCTTTAAAAAGCTGGTCAGCAGAAGGAAGCATGAAGTGCTCCAAAATTTCTTGGTAAACGGGTGCAGTGACTTTGGTTTTCAAAAAACACAATGGACCAACACCAGCAGATGACATTGCACCCCAGATCATCACAGACTGTGGAAACTTAACACTGGACTTCAAGCAACTTGGGCTATGAGCTTCTCCACCCTTCCTCCAGACTCTAGGACCTTGGTTTCCAAATGAAATACAAACTTGCTCTCATCTGAAAAGAGGACTTTGGAACACTGGGCAACAGTCTAGTTCTTCTTCTCCTTAGCCCAGGTAAGATGCCTCTGACGTTGTCTTGGGTTCAGGAGTGGCTTAACAAGAGGAATACGACAACTGTAGCCAAATTCCTTGACATGTCTGTGTGTGGTGGCTCTTGATGCCTTGACCCCAGCCTCAGTCCATTCCTTGTGAAGTTCACCCAAATTCTTGAATCGATTTTGCTTGACAATCATAAGGCTGCGGTTCTCTCGGTTGGTTGTGCATCTTTTTCTTCCACACTTTTTCCTTCCACTCCACTTTCTGTTAACATGCTTGGATATAGCACTCTGTGAACAGCCAGCTTCTTTGGCAATGAATGTTTGTGGCTTACCCTCCTTGTGAAGGGTGTCAATGATTGTCTTCTGGACAACTGTCAGATCAGCAGTCTTCCCCATGATTGTGTAGAGAGACCATTTTGAAGGCTCAGGAAAACTTTGCAGGTGTTTTGAGTTGATTAGCTGATTGGCATGTCACCATATTCTAATTTTTTGAGATAGTGAATTGGTGGGTTTTTGTTAAATGTGAGCCAAAATCATCACAATTAAAAGAACCAAAGACTTAAACTACTTCAGTCTGTGTGCACTGAATTTATTTAATACACGAGTTTCACAATTTGAGTTGAATTACTGAAATAAATGAACTTTTCCACGACATTCTAATTTATTGAGATGCACCTGTAAAGTCTCACAGCTGAAAATGCATATCAGAGCAAAAACCAAGCTATGCGGTCAAAGGAACTGCCTGCAGAGCTCAGAGACAGGATTGTGTCGAGGCACAGATCTGGGGAAGGCTACAAAACAATTTCGGCTTCATTGACGGTTCCCAAGAACACAGTGGCCTCCATAAATCTTAAATGGAAGAAGTGTGAAACAACCAGGACTCTTCCTAGTGCTGGCTGCCTGGCCAAACCTGGGGAGAAGGAGAGATGACCAAGAACCCGATGGTCACTCTGGTTGAGCTCCAGAGATCATGTGTGGGAGAAATGTGCGATGGGAGAAACTTGCAGAAGGACAACTATCACTGCAACACTCCACCGATCTGAGTGGCCAGAGGGAACCTCTCCTCAGTGCAAGACACATAGAAAAGCACCTAAAAGACACTGTGAGAAACAAGATTCTCTGGTCTGATGAAACGAAGACTGAACTGTTTGGCCTTAATTCCAAGCGTCATGTCTGTAGGAAACCAGGTACCGCTCAGCGGCAGGGACTGGGGGACTGGTCAGGGTTGAAGGAAAGCTGAATTCAGCAAATAGATATACTTAATGAAAACCTGGTCCAGAGCGCTCAGGACCTCAGACAGGGCTGAAGGTTTACCTTCCAACAGGACAATGACCCTAAGCACACAGCCAAGACAATGCAAGAGTGGCGTAGGGACAACTCTGTGAATGTCCTTGAGTGGCCCAGCCAGAGCCCGGACTTGAACCCAATCGAACATCTCTGGAGAGACCTGAAAATGGCTGTCCACCGACGGTCCTCATCCAACCTGACAGAGCCTGAGTGGATCTGCAGAGAAGAATGTCAGAAAATCCCCAATCCAGGTGTGCAAAGCTTGTCGCATCATACCCAAAAAGACTTGAGGCTGTAATCGCTGCCAAAGGTGCTTCAACTAAGTACTGAGTTAAGGGTCTGAATACGTCAATGTCAATGTGATATTTCAGAAGTTATCAAAAATCTGCTTTTTGCTTGGTCATTATGGGGTATGGAGTGTAGATTGATGTGAAAAAAATAAAATAATTGAAAGCATTTTAGCATAAGGCTGCAACATAACAAAATGTGAAAAAAATGAAGGGGTCTGAATACTTTCTGAATGCACTGTATGACATAAGACCACAGAGTGAGTCAGAATGGCCACAGGGGCTGCTTTTGAAACACGGAACGCTCATATAGGCTATATTAACCGTAGGTAAGAAATATAAATCAAGTATTACTCAGAGCACTAAGGTTACGTAAGCTTAAACTATAAAAAGACTAAGTATTACAAATATTTCTACCAAAAATGTTGGATTTCTGAGAAAAAAAACAGCTGGACCCATCTCTCTGAAATTCTCTTTGGTCAACAGATGTTTACGTCAGAGTAGCAAAGTAGTATCAAAATCTAAACCTTTATTTTGACTGCATGATGTAGCATTATTTTCACAAAACATATGTCATTGCGATGCACAATTCCTTTTGAAATCAGTGGATTCATAGACTTCTCTGACGCAGCATAAATTCTGGTGTGTTGGCACCCTTAGTTAATAATACAATGTAATCTGAAACTTTGCATTATACATCTGGAAGAAAGCTCTTTCAAAGAGAGCAGTTTTATGTCCAGTTGGGAGTCCTAATATCAAGAGAGTTCAGTGTCATTAAGAAGCCTTCCTGACCTGATTCTGCAAATGCAATTGGCCACATTTCTATTTACACTTTTCCCCAACTTTCTTTGTTCTATGTTCAGGGGTAAAAAGATGCACGAGACAGCTGAGCAACAGTATGCTGTTTGCAAACGATCTGACACCCATCACACCACTGTGGGAGGCGTTTAGAGGAGAATTTAAATATGAGGACATTACATGTAAAACCTCAACTAATGTGACATTAAAATGTGTTATCAATAACTTTATGCCTCATTTTATGAGTAGGATCACATGGCGTCGGTAAAAGAGCTTTTTTAACCACTTGATGATGATTTGAAGTAATATATGCAGTAGAAAATGTGCAATTTGTCTTGTTTACATTCTGAATTCATGTAGCTATTGAGCTAAACCATACATGGCTATAATATGTGCCCATTACACTTTGTTATTGTAATTTATGATGACACTGATACTACTGCAAAGATGGATGTATAATATTGTGTTAATGGGCAGAATACAGACAAAAGAATAATGATAAGAAAGGCATATCTTACTTTGGGCAGGTGTGTGAATGGCTTCAGCTGCAGATGGCACATGAATAAATGGGCACTTGAGATTATATGAGTAGATTTGATTCTTTATGTAGACAAATTAAACAAAAAAGTTCACATGACATGGTCTTTGAAAATGTCTACATGAACGATCGTACAGATGTTGGTAAATTTGCACCAGCTCTCTAATAACTGCATGCTGGTGTGTTAATTATGACTGATTTTGACTGACTGAACAATGTAAACAAAGTAGGAGAAGCTTCAGGTCACACCTACCGATGACATGGACCAATTGCAGTAAAAAGATGTTCAGCAGCCGGTTAGAAGTTTTCCTAAACGTTCGCCCAGGTGAGCTGTTACGATTAGTGATGTGCCCGAAGCCGAATACCTTATTTGGAAAGGCAAGAATAATGACTTTAAAATGAATAACAAATTTATCCAAATTATAGAAGAAAATATACAGAAGACTGATCAACCAACGAGCACAGGCATAAAGTGATATTTTAAATAAACATATCGAAAATTACAAAGCAATGATGAGTCTGTGAAGCCAATATTACAACAGTGAAAACCTTATGAATGAAAATGCACATGGTGATTTTAAGTTCAGATCGGATAGCCACATTCTCGACTCCATTTGCAGTCTCCGTTAATTGTGTGCGTCTTAGAAATCTAAGCTTGTAAAGAGTATTAACTATATCATACACATTTTCCACTTCTTGAAATGTCTGTTTGAAATGTCTGATCACATTAACGACAAATGTTACACGTAAGGATTTATAAACCAAGCTGAGCGCGATGTTTAATTCCTGACCAAAGAAGTGATGATTTAATAGTGTAGCTCGACTGTAAGTTGACCACATTTATATCCACATTAAGGTAATTATCTGGTAAATCTTTTATTCCAAAAATGTTTAAATGCTGCATAGAGGTTTAAATACTTCATAGAGTGTAAATCTATTCAGAATATTCCTGCACACGGAGGATAAAAATAAAAAAATAAAAAAAACATGCACATTTTTTTCGCTTTTCATTTCTAGAAATATATAGAGGCTCGATCTTGTAATTTATTCCACTTAATTTCACTAATTCTGCACATGTAATTTAACTAATTCCACAAAAATATGTGCACACAAAATAAGCCTCAAGTGTATCATAAAACTTTCTGATAGAGATTTACGGTGCTTTCAGTTTGTAGGCTATATTAATTTATTCTCATTTCTTTTAATATTCGTATTTGTATTTAATATTCACTGCAAAATGTGTACTTGACATTTTACAATTGCTTGACACCTCATGCCTCCAGAATAACTTTGTTACTTCCACACTGCACATACATAAATGAAAATGTTGTTTCAGCAGATATTAATGTCCGAAATACCAGAAGAAACCACAGTAGACAACATATTCCACAGTTTATGTAGCCTACATATTCAGCTTCATCTGGTGAGAAAAAATAAAGAATATATCAATGTAACGGGGTAAAATGGAAAGGAGGAGGTGAGAACCGGACGAAGCATCAAAGTAATATTTAATTAAACAAAAACACACAAACATAAACAGGCAGCTGCCTGTAGCTCTCTCTCTCCCGAACTGCCAACTCTGGCAGCCTTTATCCCTCTCCTCCGCTTGATTAGCCTGATTAGGGGCCAGGCCTGCGTCATCACGGCCGGCCCCACCCTCCTCCTCTCTACAATCAATAATATAATTAAATAATAATAATAATAATAATAATAATAACTATATGATACTAATAATAATAATTAGTATTATTATATTATTAATAATTATATTATTAATAATAATATTTAAAAAGGCCTATCCGAGGCATACTTTATATACAGAAGCTATAGCCTAAATGTAATATAGTTAAATTTTAAAATTAGTTTTGACGCACTTCCGGTTTAAACCATGCCCACATCCGGTTCTATCCGAATAACAGATACAGATACAGATAATGGCTTTGCTGCACACCCCTAGATACGATCTACTGAAACAAACTCAAAAACACCTTTGTTTTATTCAGATTTTATTCTACTATTTTGTTCTTCTATTTTGTATGAAGTATATCAGGCCTTCAATTTTGTAGATTCTCAACTGTACACCCTGCTGAAAATAACAGCTTAAAACATCCTAAGTTGGTTTGCTCGTCTAAGCTGGTCTACTAACCTGGTCAGACTGGTATCGTTTGATAGTTTTAGATGGGTTTTGGGCACTTGGAGGCTGGGAGACCAGACTGCTGACCAGCTAAAGGGGGACCAGCTTGGGAGACCAGCTAGACCATCTTTAACATGCTTAGGTTTGGATCAGCAGGGTATAATATACATTTCTTTATTTCATTTATATTTACAAACATACACATACACATACTGCACCAACATATATGCATTAATCAAATGATATCAAATACCTAATTAATTCCATTATTTCCATAATCATTTAAATAGTAGAAATGTAATTGTCTTTATGCTTCAAATGAAACAAGTAGTATTTTATGTGATATTAATAGTTTCTTTCTCCAAAGCAGAAAAACGAGTAACAATTACCGCGAATGCAGCTCTTCACTGACCCAACAACTTCATCAACGATGCATTCCTAATTTAGAAGCCTGTTACCTGTGTTGTCTTCCTGTGAAAATCTCAGAGCTGGAGGAGACACCTGGCTCGGTGCCTTCCTCTCCTCCTGACACTGCAGCCATCTCACTGTAAGCATCATTAATGCAAGTCTGTGTCCCACCTGCTGGAGGTGTGAGATTGACCTTTCCCCTTGGCCGGCAGTACTGCTGACACAGGCACCTGCCATAGTGCCCTGCCCCACACTGCAGTTCCCTGAACTGGGCCATACTTACTCCAACCTGCCCTGGCTGGCACGGAAGTCAGATCCCACAGTACTTCATTATCATAGCAGTCTCATCTCCATCAGCTGTGTTTACTAAATGCCAAATGTTAGAGAGAAATTAGTCATTAAAGATGACCAGAAATGGATCCCGATGATTAAGCTTGAATGCTGAATGCTACCAGTAAATTATTTAAAATCATGTGGGGGAAATGCAGCACAATGTAATAAGAATATTGGAAATTAACGGATATGGATAATGTCACCATTATCATGTAATTGTGAGGGCAACTGATAGCAACTGACCAGAATCATAATAAAAGCTGTTTTGAAAACCCTATAATTTGGATAAGATGTGAATTCTTTTCTCTGTAGCAAGTCTGTGCACATTTCATTTTGTTGTTAATCAGATAAATCATTTTCGATTTGTTAATTAGAACTTGTTCAAGCCATTTTGTCCAAATTTCCACCAGCCCATCACACCAGGAATTTGGACCACAGATAAATCATTGTTTTGTGCCTGAATCAGACACAGAGCATCCGAGACTTCATACATGAGGCCAGGTATCTTATCAATTTGATTTGAATCTACTGGTACTGCAGGACAGACTTAAATCATCAACATTAAGAATACATCAGCAGCTATCTCTTTCCCTAATGTTTCTTCAATTTTATTGTAATGTGACACAAAAACATAATTTGATAAGAACAGGTTTTAAATCATACAGTAGGACCATGTGTATAGAGGCCCTACCACGCCTAAAGGTTTTTGTGTAGCAAAAATCTTCAATTAACATGTATACACATGGTGCGAATTACGGGGGGGTCTAGGGGGTCTCAGACCCCTTTAAAGCTAGAGGACACCCCTGGAAAGCTAATTTGCACATTCTTGGGCGGTCTTATTTCAAATTAAATATGTTATTTAATGCAGTTATTTATAACGCTGTAGTAATGCATAAACAATTTGACATCAAAATGTTTCTTGTTCTGTGTGATTTTCTATCAGAATCAGAGCCAGGCCCGGTTCCATATCAAAATCATGGAGGGTGCTTCTGAAAATAGTGGGGGTGTTCTGTATAAAGTGGAGATGTATCATAATTACACATTTTTTAATAGATTAAATCATGTTTAAATGCTACTTAATGTAAAGAAAAGTAAATTTTTTTATGTACAAAACATTTATTGCTTCGGGGGTTTTTCCCCATGATCTGTCGCTGAAAATGACAGCAAAATTCTGCACCTGCAGATTAGACATACTGATTTGCAAAATCATACATGTTTATAAGTTTTGATGCAGCATTTTGTGCATTCACAAAATGCAAGGATTTTTGTGTGTTTGCTGGTATTCAAGAAAATCTGCTTGCCAATTTACAGTATTAGTCTTACATATTCAATTGAGCAGGGGTGTGCAATTATTTTGGTACTGGGGCCACATCAGCCGTTAAATAGAACGTGGAAAAGAGAAGATAAAAAGTTCTGCATAGTTTTATCTTTTAAGCCGAGACATGCACTCAATGAATGATGCACAATTTTCTGAAGTGTATACTGATGGGACCATTCTGCGATTGCTTGAAGTTTTGTTGCTATACTTTCTATCATGTGTTAGTAAAACTGAATAAAGTCTGAATAAAATTATTAATTGATTATTTTACTATACTTCAATACAATGGTAATTTAGTATTCAATTTAACACTATATCAGGAGTGTGGTTTAAAAGTAAAATAAAACATTTTCGGGAAAGAGATTCTAAAAGCTTATTTTAATGTTGGCCGCAAAGTGGACCTGTTTACTTGTTTTATTCTCAGAACATTATCAACCTGTTTACCTGTACATGCTTATGGGTCATAATGTGGGTCTTGTCAATGTTTGGCACCCCATTCAACACACCACTGAATAAAACAGGCTGCATGACACTGATAAATGATTACTGCCAGAGTAACATTCGCATACAGGTGTGAAAGACTTCAGCATTTTACAAATAACACAAAGAATAAATATATTCCTCTCTCACTTGGTTTGACTCGTGTGTCCCCTCCATGCACTATTGAGCGCTAAGTTGTTGTTTGTTTATTTTTTGCAGAGAGAAAGGACGTGCGCTGCATGTATGGTTGCCAGATTGCATAAATTAAGTATGACATAATGTGAAATATTTCCAATTTGTGCAAGTATAAATCTCTGATTGGGGTGTTGCATTTATTATCTGGCAATCCTGAGCATATTAAAAGCTTGTGGATGTGTGATAGGTCCAAAAGCCAGATAAATGAAAGATCTAATAAAAAACGTTCATGATAAATCGACCTGCGGGCAGTAGTTTGCACTGGTCTGCAATTGAGGGTGCTCTAAGTTTCCCTCAAGCACCCCCGTTGAAGCGGGACTGATCAAAGCTAATAAGATCGGAGCAGAAGCGCTGCTCCCCCCTCTCTCTCGGCATATGCGTGGGGATGGGACATTTAACATGTAATTTGCACTCTTTGTATGCTGGAATTTAATAATCATAGAAGCTCAACAATGGCATGAAATGTGAACACCAGCAGAATGGTAGGCATACTGCAAACAGCTTCTAAACAGTTTAAATTTTAGAAACTTTCCAGTCAGACACAAGTTTGTCAGACACTTGTGGATGCGTGAGACAAACGTTGTGTGATAAAAAAAATTATGTTAATGTATAAATATATATACTGTGTGAAGGTTCACAAAAAGTATAGAGGTGTAAGCACAAAACATTAGAAAACAAGTAGTTTTAATGTTTTTTATGTTTTTTTTTTTTTTTTTTTTTTTTTTTTATGATTTAAGCGCTATAATAAAGGGGGAGAACAAGAACACTCATCTTTCCATTGTTTGTTTTCTTTTTTCTACAAAACGGCATGAAAAAAAATTCTGCATAATTTTTCCATTTCCCCTGGCATTGGGTTTCCTTCATTCACAAGTTGTGCCTAATGTAAAATATTTCTGATATATTTTAAAATGTATTTTAAAAATTTATTTTATCTACTCCTATCTGATTTGTGATTGCAATAGGGCTGCACAATTTTGACAAAATCATAATTGTCGATTATTGCCCTTGATATGTAATCACGATTATTAATGACAATTAATAGATGAAATTACTTTGATGTCACTAAGCAGGCAACCGTGCTTGCAGGTTCTTCAGAACATCAGGTGGTTATGGGCTGCAGTTTATTTTAAGTATTAAATACTGTAATAATATTTGTTAATGTTACTAAAGGTTATTATAAAGGTACAGTACTGTGCAAAAGTTTTAGACAAAATGTTGCATAGTGAGGATGTCTTCAAAAATAATGACATAATAGTCACCTAATGTCATACAAAGTCCAGTAAACATAAAAAAGCTAAATCAATATTCGGTGTGCCCACCTTTGCCTTTAAAACAGCACCAATTCTCCTAGGTACACCTGGACACAGTTTTTCTTGGTTGTTGGCAGATAGGATGTTCCAAGCTTCTTGGAGAATTCGCCAAAGTTCTTCTATCTATTTAGGCTGTCTCAATTGCTTCTGTCTCTTTATGTAATCTCAGACTGACATAATGTTCAGTGGAGGGCTCTGTGGGGGCCATGCCATCTGTTGCAGGGCTCCCTGTTCTTCTTTTCTAATCTTTTCTATTTGCAAAAGCAATGTTTGGGAGTCTAACATTTATATTTCGTACTGACACACTAAAGCTGACGATATAAATAACCATCTTAAGACAAATGCTTTTGTGCGACATCTTACGTGCCTAAGACTTTTGCACAGTACTGAATATCTATAGTTTACAGTAAAGAAGTGTATGTAGGTTCTTTCTGAACTATTGACAAAACCAGTTTTAACTTCAGTCAATATGCCTGTGTGTCATGTAACAGGCTGATGTATACACATCCTCACACATTTAACACACACCCAAAACCTGAAAAATGTGGCATAAAAATAAAAAACTACCGTCAGACATGCAATGTGTCTTTACTGCTTAAATTGTTGGTCCACATACAGTAAATAATAATATTTGACATATTCAATAGTCAAACTGAACAGCCCATTTAGACTGAACTTCCTTACTGCATTTAAAATCCCGTATTGTGATGTTGTTCGCATAAGATTATCGTTTAATCATATTTGGCCTCAAATCTGTCACAGCGGTTACACTTTGGAAAGTAAGATCAGCCTGTTTGCGATTTTGTGTGATTTGTTCAAATTAAAATCTACCACCAGCAGTGGTGGGTCAAATAGGCATTTATTTGAGCAGACGTGATAACAATGATGATGGTCTGTGAAATTTGAAGTTCAAGACTTTTTCTATGTCCAAAACATACAAAACAAGCTGACTTCAAAACAAGCTACTTTGTACATCGATACAACTGTTATTCCTTTTTTTGTTGTTGTTTTTTTTTTTTTTTTTTTTTTGTACACAAGTTGTACACAAAAATCGAGCAACCCAACAATATTCAAACTCTCCTGTTCTGCACTCACAAATGCTCTCATAATAAATATAGCTGTTTAAACAACACGATAAATCACTTATTTAGACTCTGTCTGTACCTTGATTATAACGGTCAGGGATCGTTATAGTTGTCACGCTGCTCGTTTGCGGGTTGTTTACTTATGATAAATAAAATGGGGCGACATTTAACGAATTGAAAATTATTCAAAATTGCCCAACTTTGTTCTACATCTTCTTTTTGAGTGTCAGGTGATGTTTCTTTAGCACTAATTTTCATGTGCCATTGGAAACCGAGATTAAACATACTGTAAAGCAAGAATCTGGATGTCAGACTATTCAAAACTTGCGCATAAGGATTGGTTGTCATTACTGATAGGACTGTACTGTAGACTCACTGCATCCCTGATTGGCCATTGCCATTTCATTGCTCAACGCACCCGTCTGGGATTGGTTAGAAACTCAACCGCTGCAAAAACACGTTCTAAATAGAAACCATTAACGCAACAGGAGTAGTAAATTGAATGCTGTAATCATCAGTTTTCATGATTACATAATCGTGAGAGCCAATCGTAATCTCGATTATTTTTTCGATTAATTGTGCAGCCCTAGATTACAATGTAATGATTTTAATTAAACGTATAATAACGTAGTATATTTATAAATACAATTTGTTGCCTGTGTTTTAACATCAACCAAAAAATAAATAAGTCAACCAAAAAAAAATCTCAGTAATAGCAGTTGGACTAAAGCGATTACATTTTTAAAAAGACAAATTATTGTTTTAGTCCGACTAAAATCAAACTTTTAAAATAAATGTAAATGTATGGTAAATAGTAACGGGATACTTTAGACAAAAGGTTGATGAATGAAGTGGATATTTATCTGCAAATGTACCATCATTTGTCAGTGATGTTTTTAATTAAGTTCAACACCTGCAAACGACTTAGTAGGCTACAGCAGGTAAAGACATTTTCCAACCAAAAGAGTATCAAAACACTAACAGTAGGGCCTACATGAATATCAAAACACTAACAGTAGGGCCTACATGAAAGCACTGAAATGAACAAAAGGTGCCATGGCATTACCATAGTTTTTAAACATGGTTTGTTTTCTAATCAACATGTATTATATCAAATTACATTAGACATTTACTACTATATCATATTTAACAAATCCAAAAAAATATGAAGTAGCTTGCCATGGAGCTTGTAGTGTAGCTGGCTACTTTCTTTAAAAAGTACCTGTCAGCTAAGCTCAGCACATTTTTCTGTACAGTATTTGGTAACTTAGCTAGCTACATTTGAGTAGCTTGCCCAACACTGCTTCACAGTCAAATCTCAGGCTTACCTTGGCTGTGCGAATTTCTGGAGAGTATATCGCACACCTGATCAATGCAAGGGCATCATTGCCTTATTCCAGTGTCTTAGTTCATATTCTTCTTTTTCCTACACATACTGTAGTGTGTTGAAATTGTATTAGTCAAGAGGATTCAGGAAGCAGTTCCCAGATATTTTGTGGTCAGTAAATGGATGACAACCTACAGGTCTGCTCCATGAAGAAAAACAAGTAGAACAGCTCAGCCACACTATCTCTGGGTCACCTCAACACCAGCCCTTCACAGTATCCAAATTACACCCAGGCCTACAATAACAGACTACAAACATTGGATATACTTTAAATCCATATTCCTTTTAGACAGTATGGAGCAGTTTTTGAGATCTGTTAGTAAAGCATCTACAGCATCATATTATTATGGCAAGAAAAGGAATAATGATTTAATCATAATAGACAAGAAAATTCAGAAGTACATCATATCAATTCAACTCACTGCTGAAGTAAGTACAGTCATACAAACAATACCCAAGCTTAAACTGTCATTGCTGTTTCTTGGCCAACACTAACTGCAGATACACACTATAGATAATAGTCTGTTTCAACACTTTCTTAAAACACAATTTTCTGTACTGTATTGCAATTTTACCTATTGTAACAAGGCAAGGCAAGGCAAGTTTATTTATATAGCACATTTCATACACAATGGCAATTTTAACACCCCTAACCATTTACAGGTAAATAGTTGGACTACCAAACAACTGAAATAATATCTAGATGTAGTAGGCCAATAAAGGAATTACTCTATATCCTAATTAAAGGACAAAAGTGGGTGCTGGTGTAAAAAAAAATATAGGTAACACTTTATTTCTTCTTGTTACACATCAATATACATGTATAAATACTAATACTTTTACTCTAAACAGGACAAATAAAAAGGTATAATGGAATACACATAGGCAAGGCAAGTTGTAAACCCTATAAATGTTAAAACCCGATACACAATTGGGTTTTAACACAATACACAATACTTCACACATAAACAAGTAGTCACACACGAAATTATTGGGGTAGGGGGTATTTTAGACAGAATTTCATTGGAGAATAATGTGTATCAATATTTTTGGTCCATTTTCCTGGAAAAGAAATACTGTACATTTTAAATGTGTTTAAAGTTAACTTAGCATAAACTGCTTTCTCAAGCATTAACTTGAGTAAACTAGCATATCAAAGCTAAAGACCATCCTCATCTCATAAATAAAACTGATCAATAGTGTCGGCAGGGCACCATTCATGTCACTGTAAAAAAATTATCCAGTATAATGTACTACATAGTACAGTATAGTAGGGTTCAGAACTATATGAGGGACTTAAACTAGACATTGTGGTTTCAAGGTTGTTTTGTTGTGTGTGAGACAACAATACTGTTACAATGCCTCTCTCTCACTACAAGAAACAAACCAAGTCCTCTTGTCCTCTTAAATGGCTGCCATGATTTCTGATAGGCACCCGTAGGGAATGTCTATGTCTCTTCACACAAAATGGGTATGAGTACATCCATTAGAGTCAAAACTGTGCTTCTGGCAGAGAGGGTCAGGGTAAACGGCAAGAAAAAAATGAAAGGTAAAGGATTCACTTTTGATCTACAAACACTGACCTCACACCCAAGGAGAAATTGTTGTCTCTGCACTGTCCATAAAACATTAATCCCTTTGAGGCTCACCCAAGTGTAAAGGCTACACTGCAATCATGTTCAAGCAATGACATACAGCGTTAATCCATATTGCTTGATATTGCAGTCTTTGGTTGGTGTACACTTCAGTATATTGCGTACAAAGAAAGTTTACCCAAACCCATTTGAACGTTACTGGGAACCATGTAGGGGTAGAAATTAACAAAATAAAATAAAGTAGCACATGCCAAAGATTTCATTTTGTTGTGTGTTCCAAAACACCATAAAAGACTCCTGTAGAAAATGGCACACATTGTTCCTCAGAGGGAGACTGCTGGAGGAAATTATCCCTTTGATAGTCTTTGATACAGTATTAAAGAAGCCAGACTTGGCAAACCACAAACCGTAGATCAAGTCTCATTAGCAGTCCATGGACTTGCACCTCGGACTTGCTGCCTCCTGTATGCTACAACAAAGAGGAGGACAGAGGCCAAAAAGTCTAAATAAATTGTCACACCACAGCAACTGCAATCCAAATGCTAAAGATGCATCTGTGTAAAATAGATGATAGGCTGAAAAAGAAAAAGCCAGTTCTACATACGGCCTTTATTAGAGGTTGTTACAAAAAGAGGAAGCTGACAGTTTTTTTAAATAAAAATCTTTGCACAGTATTTTATAAGCATGCAGCAATATTATGTGCAGTAAAATAATAGTATTTGCACAAAAGAGTAAATCCAGGCTCATCGTTGACAATGAAAATGCCATACAAAGGCACAGTTGGGGACTGTCTTTTTTGGGGATTTCGGGAAGTGCATAAATACGGGGCTATAAATGAATGAAATCTAAAAGCACTCTGAAAACAATGTGTTTATGTTTTCCTTTTTCTCTTAATATGAATTAGCAAGCCATAAAACGCTAAGAAAAACACCACTGATGCACTTTGCTTTCATCTTACATATTAAAGGACATAGGGGTGCAATAAAAACAAACCTACTTCCTGTTGGGGCACAGAGAGGGTTATGAGGGTCTCTCCTCACAATATCTTCAGCCTACACGTCATGATGTCTTTGAGACCATGTTCAAATCCACCCACTATGTTCTTTTGAATCATTGCTGTAAGCATATTGGCAGGCTGACCACACAAACCTTGAAACTTAAAAGTTCCATCTCGCAAACACACTGGTGTTTAAGAAAATGCAGCACTTCTTTGTGTTCATGTTTATAGTATGTGTTACCATGGGCGAAACTTTGTTTGAAAAAGTGGTGGCGAATGTTTGGGAATGTGGGGGTCATAAAGGTGCTGGTTGTCTCTTCAAGAAATGGTGAAGGCTTACCTCATGGTTATTTGGTAGGTAAGTGATTTGAGGGCGCAATCATGCTTTTTGACCAATTCAAATTCTCAGATATATCTGCAACTGTCAGTCCAATAATTTTTTTAGGTCAGTGAATAAATGCCTGGATGAGCAACCCAAAAGTTCATCCAAAAATTATAATTCTCACCAATTTGCTCACCTTTATACCATCTCAAACTTTCACAAACAAAGATATTTGATAGACACAGGAGATAGGATGTGTGTATATCCATATAATGCAAATCAATGGGGTCCATAATTTTCAAGCTCCAAAAGGGACATAAAGGCAGCATAAAGGTAATCCATACAACTCAAGTGATTTAATAAAAGTTTTCTTAATCAGTATGATCGGTTCTAGGTGAGAAATAGACCAAAATGTAACTTCTTTTTAACTATAAATCTTGACATTTGCAGTCTCCTTGTATGGATTACCGTTATGCTGCCTTTATGTCCTTCTTCAAATATCTTTGTTTGGGGGGGGGTCACGTGATGGTGGATTGGAAGTAGCAGCGGATTTCAGAAGCTCCCGCACCACTCATCCAGTTATTAACAAATTATTCTTTTATTAAGATGTAACCCAACGCCATTGGTAATGTAACTAATGTACTATGTCGCTAGATACTTTTTGGCCTCAAACTTTTTTGAAAATGCCAAGACCAGCCAAGAAACCGGAGAAAAAAGACTTTCCCCCAGAAGCGTCAGACGATTTGCAAGAGCAAACTGGTGTTGATTCTAGTAGTGATACAGAGCTTAGCCCTGCTCTGTCTAAGGCACTACAAACTCTGACTGAGACAATCTCTGAAGTTATAGATGAGAAACTTAGTCATTTAGCAGAAACCATTCATATTCACACCCAACAACTGGAAAATACTACAACCCAATTAGACAAAGCAGAACAGAGGATCGTAGCAGCCGAGGAGGCCTTGTAAAATGCACAAGCCCGTGTACTATCTCTTGAAAGCAAAATTGTTTCACTTACAGAACACATAGACGATTTGGAGAACAGAGGTCTGCACAAGAATACCCGTATTTTAGGCTTGCCAGAAGGGGCGGAGGGCACCAACGCTGTCATCTTCCTTCAAAGATGGATTCCTGAGTTTCTTAAACTGAAGAACAAGGCAGGCCACATTAAGATTGAAAGAGCGCATCACACTCTGGCTCCTAAACTGGGCATCAAGGACAGACCTCGCCCTCTAATCGTTCAGTTGCACAACTTCAGAGACAGGCAGAGGGTACTAAACAGAAGCAGGCAAATGTCCATCAACGGCAACATGTGGTACGAGGACAACAGAGTATATTCCTACCTGGATTTTTCGTCTTTGATCTTGTGAAGGCATATGGAATTCAACCTGATAAGGCAACGGCTGCAGCGGCTTGGGGCCCGCTACGTGATGCTTTATTCAGCCAGGCTGTGTGTGACCATTGGGAAAACAACAAAAGTATTTGACACTCCAGCAGTGACATCAGAATACCTTGACATGAACCATCAATCTTGGCAGTCAGTGGTCTCAGCATCAGACAATCTGGAGACTGACAGATCTGTTGTGAATGGCTGAGTATGACTAAACCTTAACAAACATGTTCAAAGGAGCGACTTTGTCATATTGTTTGCATCTTTCATCACTCATTGAGTGGTGCGGTTGGCCTAACAACCTATGTGCCTAGCTTTGGTCAACTGCTGTTTGATGGTTTTCATTTTTCTTCTAACAGGACTAAATGAAAGTGTTTATCTAAATAGTACTGTTCCCTTTATGGTATGGGGAAATGCCCCATTTTGGTTTTCTTTTTCGCTGATAGTCAAGTTTTGTTGGTATTATAATTTACTCCTCTAAGTTATTTGCGATATGTTAATGGCTTCAAGTAAACTGAGATTCTGCACGTGGAATGTAAGGAGTCTACATGGACAATTGAAAATCCATAAAGTTTTTGCTTGGTTAAGTAAGGAAAATATAGATTTTGCCCTGTTACAGGAAACTTACTTAAGTGACAGCGAACATTTAAATCTCAGGCACAGTTGGATTGGCCAAACTTACTTTTCATCCTTCACAACAAGTAGCAGAGGAGTAGCCATCCTTGTTAATAAAAATGTACCCTTTAAGTTACTAAGCAACACCAAGGATAAATATGGCAGATATATTATAATTAATGGGACACTCTTTGGAGAGGAGTTTTCTCTTTTAAACATATATTGTCCTCCCAGTTTTTCCCCTGGCTTCCTTACTAAAGTCTTCACTGATTTTTCAGAAACTGTCTGAGACCACCATTATAGGTGGAGACTTTAACTGTCTGATGAATCCCTTGCTGGATAGGTTTCCTGTCATGAATTATTTCATTACAAAGCAAGCAAAGACGTTATCCACCCTGTGTGAGGAACTAGGGTATCTTGATGCCTGGCGTACTCTCTATTCATCTCAGAGAAAATGTACTTTTTATTCAGCCCCCCACAAATGTTATACCAGAACTGACTATTTTTAAAGGAAATTGATGTATTCAGTTTCATCCTGCACGACAGGTAATATTATTGTCTCTGATCATGCATCTATTGTTTTGGATAAGCATGTGAAAGGGTACTCAAAACATTCCAAATGATGGCAATTTAATATGTTGTTGCTCAAAGACACCAATTTCCTCTCATATTTTATCTCAGAATTCAAGATATTTCTGTCAATTAATTCAGGCTCTGTAGATGACCTGTCTTTGCTCTGGGAAACTTGTAAAGCCTATATAAGAGGGCTCTCCATTCTAAAAGGCTTAAATGATTAGAGAAGCAGAAATGTCTTGAATTGAAGCTTGAAGTTACTACTAATGACTATATGGCCAACCCCTCTTCATTTGGGTTAGAAAAATTATGCACTATACGAACATCCCTGGACTTGCTGTTAACACAGCAGTCGAATGTCAATATATTGTTTTCAAAGCAAAAGCTGTATGAATATGGCAATAAACCTAGCAAATATTTGGCTCACTTTATGAAGATTAAATCTGACTCTCAATTTATTACTTCTATTGTAGATTCTAGTGGAGCAAATTCCTTTGATACGTTATAAATAGTGCATTTAGACAATGTTACTCTAATCTATATAACACTGAATACTCAAAATTGTAGTATTATGGAATCTTTTTTGATTAATTATCACTTCCAACTGCTTCTGAGGACCAGAGAAGTCTACTTAATGCCCCTATTTCAAAGGAGGAAGCCATAACTGCTCTCCATAATTTGCAGTCCGGAAAATCCCCTGGTCCTGATGGTCTGGTGTGTGAAGTCTATAAAGAATTTGAGCAATTATTATTAGAATCCCTTTTAGCAATGTTTGATCATTCATTCGCAATAGGTAGTTTACCTATATCGCTTCGAGAGGCAAATATCTCCCTTATTTTAAAAAAAGGAAAAGATCCAGGGAATTGTGGTTCATATAGGCCGATCGCTTTGCTAAACTCAGATTTGAAGTTGCTTTCTAAAATATTAGCCATGAAATTAGAAAAAATATTGCCATCTATAATTAATCAAGGCCAAACAGGTTTTATAAAAGGCAGAAGTTCCAGTTATAATGTTAGACAGCTGTTAAATATTATAGAACTCTCTCAAAATCTTCATAGCAATACTCTTATCTTGTCTCTAGATGCAGAAAAAGCTTCCGACCGAGTTGAGTGGCCATATTTATTGTATGCTTTAGAAAAATTTGACCTCAGTGAGAATTTTATTAGATGGGTTCGCTTACTCTATACAGACCCTCTTGCGGCAGTTATCACTAATGTATATCAGTCGTGAAATGTTCCTCTATCTAGAGGTACCCGGCAGGGCTGCCCTCTTTCCCCATTGCTTTTTGCTATTGCAATAGAGCCATTCGCTCAAGCAATAAGAGAGGATGCTTTATTGTCTGGGGTCTTGGTTGGACAGAAGCAACATAACATTTTGCATTATGCAGATGACATTCTGCTTTTCTTATCTGATCCTAATACTTCTCTGCCTCATCTGATAGATATTATTCAATCCTATGGATAGTTTTCGGGGCGCACAATTATTTTTTATAAACCCATAGCTCTTCCTGTGTGAAACCTTAAAGTGTATTTAAATACTTCCTTCAAATTTAGATGGTCTGATAATGGTTTTGTATATTTGAGTATTAATATAAACCCTACATTTAGTGAAATGTTCAAAGCTAACTTTACACCATTGTTTAAGCACAAACATTGCTTGATAAAATTCACGACTATATGAATAGGTGGATGATTCTCCCTCTATCCTGGTTGGGGAGAATTGCTGTGATTAAAATGCATGCCTTACCATGCTTATTGTACCCACTTAAAATTATACCAATATTATTTCCAAACAAGGTCATAAAACAGCTTAATGGGTGGCTGAGTTCATTTATCTGGAGCAAAAGAAAGCCAAAATTAAAACTGACCAAACTTCAGCTTTCTAGGTCTGAGGGTGGCTTGGATGTCCCGAATGTTAAGTGCTACCAGCTTGTTTGATAGCTCAAATTAATTGTTGAATGGTTTAAGGAAGATCCTAAATCAATCTGATTTGGTCTTGAATAATCTCAATCTTCTTGTCCATTACAACATTTGTTATTAATTTGCAACCTCAAAATGGTTAAGGCTTTATGTGATAGTCCCACCGTATATAACACTCTCAAAGCCTGGTTTATTATCCGGAAATTAGAGGGAAGGGTTAACACAACCACCCTCCTCACCCCCATTCACAACAATCCAGAATTCTTGCCAGGCATCACGGACCATGGATTTACAAATAGATTCCATGATCTATTTGAGGAAGGATCGTTGATGTATTTTGAGGAATTAGCTACAAAATATCACTCGACCAGAAAAGACTTCTTTCGATTTCTCCAAATTAAGGATTATATATTTAAAAAATCGACTCACCCCTCTAACATCTCACTAACAGAAGTAGAAAAGATACTCTTGAACCAACCCATGCAAAAGCAAATCATTAATTTCTACAAAGTCTTGTGTTTCTATAGTGTAGCTAATACACAGGATCTTAGACTGGTATGGGAGAGAGAGTTCAGGTTGGACATCACAGAACATGAATGGGAAATGGCGTGAATCCAGGCTAAAAAAATCTCAATATGTAACAGAGCAAGAGCTATCCATCTTAAGATTTTGCACAGGCTGCACATCACACCATATATCAGACAAAAAATTAACACAATAACCTCCCTGCTCTGCCTTAAATGTAAGATAGAGGTGGGGGATTACATTTACTGTATATAGGACTGACACATAATTAAAGATTATTGGTTAGAAGTCGTGAAGGTTATAGGTCAAATTTTAGGTCTGAAACTTGGGCTGAACCCCTTGACATTGATACTAGGCCTCCCTTGCAGATGGCTAACTAATAAATATGCCACCAGATTATTTGATATTTTGTCTTTTGCTGCTAGAAAAAAACATTTTGATATCTTGGATTAGTGATAAGGCACCTTCTTTAAAAGTTTGGTATAAAATTGTAAAATAAATTATTACTATGGAGTTTTTGACATGTATGGTGCATTCATCTACAAATAGTTTTTATTGTGTCTGGACACCATTTCTTGAGCATGTTGACAATCTTTCTGGTAACATATTGTGGTTTGGTATGTCACAATTGAAATTACTGTACTAATTCTTCATACTCCCCTTTATCAGTTTTTATTTTTCATTTTTCAAGTTTTTCTGTATCTGTACACATGTATTCCTCACTCCTAATTGGTATGGTTTTGTATGGCTTACGATGCTTTTGGGAAACGCAGCCCTGGCCATTCTCTGTTGACCTCTCTAATAAACAAGGCATTTGGGTCCGCAGAACTGCCACTCACTAGATGTTTTTTGTTTTTGGCACCATTCTGAGTAAACTCTAGAGACTGTTGTGCATGAAAATTCTAAGAGACTAGCAGTTACAGAAATACTCAAACCAGCCCGTCTGGCACCAACAATCATACCACGGTCAAAATCACTGAGATCATTCTTTTTCCCCATTCTGATGGTTTTTGTGAGCATTACTGAAGCTCCTGACCCGTTTTTGCATGATTTTATGCATTGCACTGCTGCCACACGACTGGCTGATAAGACAATCGCATGAATAAGTAGGTGTACAGGTGTTCCTAATAGAGTGCTCAGTAAGTGTATATCAGAAGTAGGGAATATTTTCAATTTGTTTTGATTTTTCACTAGAATGAATAGCGATCCGGGGAAATGTGATTGATTAGAGTGCGAGCAGAGTCAGAGAGGTGTGTGTGCAAGAGAATATTGCCACTGTCACTTTCTATAACTGATAATAATCACAACGTACACTTACCATTAAAAGTACAAATTCTAGCCCCAGATCGGCACTCATTATAACACACTAACAAAAATAAAACTCCTGCTTAAGTATTGAAGATACTCCCTCTAGTTTTAGATAAATCCTTGCCTCAAGCTAGATCCCTACAATAAATGACACCTATGTGTGTTTCTTTAAGTTAAACTCAAACAGGGTGGGCAGGGGAGAAGAAAACCATGCTTTTTTGTTTGGTGAAAGCTAGAAGGCAGAGACAGGAGAGGGTTACCATAGAGGGAGTGGTGCCTTTCCTCGCCTCTGCTTGGCTCCTCTTTCAGAGCAGACTGGAGGAGGACACAATGACTCCCTGTGTGAGCTGCATAAAAGAAAGCTTACATCCAAACTGGCCTGCGGAAGAGGCGCGGGATAAAAGAGAACTGACCAGGCTGGGGGGTACAGTGTCGAAGAGAGCAGGCTCCACTGCATGTAATTAAACATTCTTCGCCGGTTTTAGGCACAGACGCTGAGACAGACGAAAGACCCCCTTCTTATGTCTTATACATACACTTCTGAACACAAACACACACTACTCCCCAACAATCCGCTGTCCACCTGACAAGTGACAGCCCAATCTGATTAAATGCCAGAGAGGGAGGAGCCAGCCTGGCCTCCATGACAAGCCAAAAGTGATCACCATGGAGATACATAATTACAGCTGTCAACGCAGCCACTGTCCCGCTGGTATCACCTTGATTGCTCACAGCAATAACGACAGACAAAGCTTTGCACACTCTCAACTGCCACAAAACACAATATAAGCTCTCCGCTGCAGAGCGTACAACAGTGGCATATTAATTCGTTTTTTTTTTAACTTACCTGCTTTATCTCTTGCAGCTGTGTTCTCTCTCTCACTCTCCATCTTACCACACCACCTATAGCCCTCCTCCCTCACATGGACAGGCCACAAGCGCAAGTGTTATTACATGAAGCTCCCGTTGTAGCATTAATTGAAGAAAGATATGGTGGGACAGAGGCGGTAGGGGGTAGAGCACGTCCATTATCACTTGTGCCTTCAACAGGTCTCACGTTTGAAAACTGCAAATTGCAAAAACTTGCAAGGGCAAAATGTTTGACTTTACTTGATCTGCAACCATATGGTGAAAACCTCCCTAAGAAGAGAAGAAAATAAATGAATAAATATAAGAGGGAGAGGAAGAGTGGGAGAGGATGGGGGACAAACAAATCAAGGAAATAATTATTTAAATGGTGTAATTAAAGGGGTTTTACTTCAGAGGGAGGATGTCAAGTGCTCTTACCTGCCTCTTCTTTTGGCCTCTCGTTTGTGGATGTCCTTGCCTCCTATGCTATATGTGACAGTGACAATAAACATACTAAAGATGTTAAAACTACCTCCTGTGGGATGCTTAGGGGCGAGACAAGTTCACGCTGAGCATACACACTTCTTTTTTTCTTGCTGAAGGTTGATTTGAGTTTGTTACTTTAATTAAGTTGGACTCACATACATATTGGGGAATTAGTTCATCCATTTAATTATTTTCCAGTGCAATTAACAAAGCTCTGTCCCCTTATGGTTGCTCTCTTTGGAAGTGAATATGACCTCATGTGACAAAACGCTTTAAGATGCCTTTGGCTGTGCCCTTTAAAAACACCAACATTTGCACCAAAACAAAACTGTCACATTTATCTGTTTGTAACTTATAATTATACATTTAGTGTTGACACTGAAACTTATGACCATTTTGAAAATATTCCTTCCATAATGAAAAATCGTAGCTAGCAATAACATGTTACTGTACATCTCAACATTATCTAAAAAGAAATTTTTAACTTCTCTTTAATATCCATTAAATATGTTGCACGTATTAAAGATGATGAAAATAGTTTACTAAAAGATACATTCCATCAACCCTATTACATTCACTAAATCATCCGTTGGAATAGTTTACCAAAAATTTAAAATTCTGTCATCATTCACTCACCTTCATGTTGTTCCAAACCTGTATGACTTGCTTCCTTCTGTGAAACACAAAAAGAGATTTAATGTTCAGGCTCAGTCACCATTCACTTTATTACATGGAAAAAGATTAAAAGTTAAAAGTTAAGGGTGACTGAGGGTATCAGTCTCTAACATTCTGCCTAACATCTCCTTTTGTGTTTCACGGAAGACAGAAAGATTGGATCGACATGAGAGTGAGTAAATGATGAGAGAATTTTCATTTTTGGGTGAACTATCCCTATAAAAAACTAAAGAAAAACACATTTTCATAAAGGTCCTTGCAGACACTGTAAACTTGGCTGTTAAGGTTAAAGAGATTAATGTAATTGCATCTGCTCCCAGAGTTTATACGGAAATGTCTGCTATTAATACTATATGTCTGCTATTACAGCTGCTGGGCTCATCACCATTCAAAGGTTTAAAAGACAAGATAAGAGGGGCCTGGGTAGCTCAGTGAGTACTGACGCAGACTACCACCCCAGGAGTCGCGAGTTTGAATACAGGGTGTGCTGAGTGACTCCAGCCAGGTCTCCTAAGCAACCAAATCGGCCCGGTTGCTTGGGAGGGTAGAGTAACATGGGGTAACCTCCTCATGGTCACAATTAGTGGTTCTCGCTCTCAATGGGGCATGTGGTAATTTGTGTGTGGATCGTGGAGAGTAGCATGAGCCTGCACATGCTGGGAGTCTCCCGCGGTGTCATGCACAACGAGCCACGTGATAAGATGCATGGATTGACTGTCTCAGAAGCGGAGGCAACTGAGACTTGTCCTCCACCACTTGGATTGAGGCGAGTAACCACACCACCACAAGGACCTACTAAGTAGTGGGAATTGGGCATTCCAAATTGGGAGAAAGGAGATAAAAAAAATATACAAAAAATAGATAAGAAAGGAGTAGGATGGGACACTGGCCACTTTGCATTATGCTGTTTTCTTTGTGATGAAGTAGGGATGTCCTAATGCAATCTTTTTGAGAAAGAGTACCGATATTTTTTTTTATTTTTTTATTTTTTTTAAACATTATTATTAATTTTTTTTTGTGGTACTGAGTCTGATACCTGTTTTTTTTTTTTTTTTTTTATTCCATATCAATAGTTTATTTCAATTTTATCATCAAAATCGTGCTTGAAGAATGCACTTATTAAAACTTTAAACAAATGAAAATATAACAATTAATTTTCAACTTAGGATTGTATTATCTTTATCAAATGAATTGCTTTTATACAGAACCTCACAGCACAATCTAAAATACAATACTGGGGTTATTTTTGTCAAATAAAGTGATGCATAACAGAGCATCACAGATGTGAGATATTGCTTAAATATAACACAATTTCTGACGTGTGTTTTCCCTTTAAATTTAGCTTTTATTTTGGAGTGCTTCTGTGTTGTTATGACGGTAGCTTCTCAATATGGGAAAGCAGTGGTGACTCAAAGTGACTTGAAACTACAAAAGGCTGCTATGTAATTAAATAAATATGTAGTTTGTACATGCATTGTGCTAAAAGTGAATTAACGCTCTGCTCACTGTTATCTGCTACAAACAATGTGCGTGATGCTCATGATGATGTTTTCCATGTATGAGTCAAGGAGTTCTAGGAGGTAAGAGCACTGTGTGTCTGTATGATGTCACAACACTGGCTCCACACATTCATAAACACTCAGATTTGAAGTGCACAGCACATGCAAACAACTGTATATATATTATCTCATTAAATCACAGCTTTTGTGATTAAATAATCTAAATAGGACTTAACGTGATTTGAATTTCATCTGAATGTTTGCGGAATGAAATTCGTACATCAGATGGTATCGGTTTTTGTTATCGAAGCATTTTTACGAGCACGAGTACAAGTGAGTGTGGTATCGGACCAGATTCCGATACCAGTATTGGTATCCGGACATCTTATGTAGAAAATTCTTCGCCTTTTTGTTTACAGACAAAACAAATGTTAATCTATAGATGCTAAATTATATAAAAGAAATGAAGTCGACCATTAATGATCCAAATCAAAACAGTGGATGTCTGAAGACTGCCTCAGGAGGGTAATCTTGACCCAGCTCTGACGGTGTAAAATCGAACAGACAGCATCATCTCAACAGACTTGATTTGACCTGTTGTTTTAATATTCAGCAGATGAGCTCAGAGTAGGACTCTATTGTTTACAGTATTGCCTGTGTGTGACTCTATGAAGTCATACGGAAATGCTACACATACTGATGATAATAGTCTGTGTGTCTTTGTGTGTTGCAAACGGAGGTGGCAATGCCGTTAACTCGCAGACAGAACCCTGCGGCCCATCTAGGCAGAGCTCCTGAGTCCTGACACTCAGGGCTGGCGCATTTGCAGGGATCCTGAGAGGAAGTAGAAAGCAAAGGAAACATTAACTGTTAAATAAAACACAGGAAGCAGAGTTAACTGCCACTCCTTGGACCCAAAACCCAATTATCCTTGGTTAACAGGATTAATTACCACTACCTCTTTGCTTTTTGCTCCCCCTCAGCCAATGACTAATAAATGCACAACTATCTCTCACAGACTGGGAAGGCCATCATAATTAGCATAACAAGTCACAAAATCATTACAGCCCTAAACTGCTTACAGAGATGATCAACATCTAAGGCCTACAGGATGTAGTATGGAGATTTTTTGAGGAGAGGGAAGGGGGGCCTGCTTAATTGAATAAAATGTCTTGGTGGTTCTTACATGGGCTAAGCCACATTAGGAGGTGGGGCAAGCTGGCTGATTGACAGAGAATTCCAGAGTGTTCAGTTGTCAGCCACACCCACTTTAGACAAGAGGCTCCATTAGCAGGAGATGGAATGTGTGTGTGCACATGAGAAAACTGTTTGTGTTACCATTCATTCCTCTGCCAAAATTGGGAATCACAGAAAGTGTGTGCAGTTTCAGAGACATCATGACTAAATGTGGCAGCATTGATATAGTACAGTGCTTTACAAAATTATTCAGTTTAAATTAACAACTAGAAGCTATCGTTTTACTCATTTATAAAGGCTACATTGCAATTCCGTATTCTGCAGTGCGATTTTGCCCATTCCCCAAAAAATCTCAAAATGAAATATGCGGTTTGCATAAATATAAAATCCTGTGGCAGTGACGAAAGTCTTTTGTGCTAAATACCATACACTATTTAGGCATGATTTTGGTTCTTTCAGGCTGTTCTGCCACGTTTTCAGTTTGAAAATCCGGCCCCAAAGATAAAATGATGCTACCAGCAATGTACTTCACTGCAGGTGTGCAATGAAATGTGGTGTGGGAAATGCAGAATTCACACTAAATATAATAAGGGTGAATTCAGATAAATTGGGTCACTTGTTTTTTTTCATTGAGATGACTGTCAAACCTATTCCACCCCTACTGCCTTAAATTTTGTCAAAAAAATAAAAAATAAAAAATACAAGAATCCTTTCTTAAATGTAAATGGGCCACTATCATGCTTTTTTGTAAACTACTAAAGATAAAGTTCATCTGAGCTAAGGCTTCTTAAAGTAAAGGCCAGCGTGTTGTAGAAGCCTAAAAGGAATTGTTCACCCCAAATTGATAATTTTCTTATCCTTTACTCACCCTTATGCTGTCTCAAACTTGTATGACTTTCTTTCTTCTGCGAAACACACAAAATATATTTTTAAGGATATATGATGTGTTTATATTAATGCAAGTTAATGGGGTCCAATACTGTCAAGCTCCATAAAGGACATAAAGGCAGCATAAAGGTAATCCATATGACTCCAGTGGTTTAAACCATGCCTTCTGAAGTAATATGATAATTTTTGGGTGAGAAAAAGACAGAAACGTAACTTCTTTTTGGAGCCATTTATTTGTTTGGAAATTATATTGTTTAATTGTATTTGCTTTCGTGTTTCTTGTGTTGTGAGCGCCCTCTGCAGGACAGGTGATGCATTAAAGCCCAGGTGTTGCAACGTAATGACTTGACCTGCTGGGAGCACAGTCTTTAGACTTTTGTAGTGACTATCCTTAAGAAAATTGCCCATTTCGTCACTGAGTGCGTTAACATGGATACCAGAAAGCAGCATATTGTGAGAAAGCTGTGTTCCTTTTTACATTGACTGTATAAGCAGCGTACTCTTAACTCCTGTGTACATGTGGCTCGGCAAGAGAGCAGCGTTCTCCATAGCAACGTAATATACCTGCGACGCTTGTATAAGTAACAAACAAGGCATCTTTGAAAGACAGATTTTATTCTCCGTTGCTTCGCTTTATTAACAAATATTGCACAGTTGTTGCTGTGTTTGCTTCCTTAACTTTCTATTGCAACCTGCAATGGAATTGCGCTACAATAGTGGGGATTTCCCTCTAATGTAATACTCCGGTATTCACCTAATGTACGTGCGCATATACGCTGAGGTAAGGGACAGTCAATTATTTAAAATGTGTATAGTTTATTGTGTATGTGCTTTCCTGATTGTACTCCCATAAATGTTGAAGTCTTTGTTTACTTCTTGTTGGGCTCCATCTGATGACGTGTGTTTCCTGGTCTGTTCATGCACATGCACACTCTTCAAAAACCTATGAGAACACCGTTTATGTGTTTACATGACCAGATAAGCCACATTCTCTGGCAGAAACCTAGGTGTGTTAAACCACTTTCTCTTATCCCTTAAACAGTGTAAGGAAATTGCCGTTCTCGTTTACATGGCGTTTCAGAACACCGCTTTCTGCAAAAACCCTGGAATAAACAGTTCCCTATCTGTCACTCACTCGACGTTGTGTCGATGTAATGACACTAGGGGTCACTCTTGGGAGCCCGAGACACCTCTGGTCTTTGATAAAAGGCCAATGAAAATTGGCAAGTGGTATTTGCATGCCACTCCCCTGGACATATGGGTATAAAAGGAGCTGGTATGCAACCACTCATTCAGATTTTCTCTTCGGAGCCGAACGGTCATGCTCACTGAGCTGAATTCTACTGTTCATTCACCTCTGCTGGATCTGACGGCGCATTTCAGCAGCTTCTCCCTCCTCTGCACTGATGCACTGCAGAGAACGCCCCTGGGCGCTTTGGCAGAAAACAAAGAGAGTATATTTTCTGAAAGAGCTTTTTCCTCTAAAAGAGTATATTTCTCTAAAAGAGCGGCACACACGGAACGTCTTTTTAAAGACGTGTCTTTTTAAAGATGCCTTTCCGATTGTGTGTTATTCCTGGTTGCGGTTGTTATCTCTCAACTTCGGATGGTCAAGACCATGGCGCGACCCACACGGAGGCAGCGTTTGTGGATGGTTCATGTTCTCATTGCGAGAACATGACCATGGCAACGTTGCGGTCACCCCAGTGGCTCCCCGCCTCGGTCCTTCTACCTACGGTATGAGGCCAGCGCGGCTAGCACTAGGGGCGATTTGGGGACCCCAATGGGATCGGCTCCGCCGGGTATCCCCCCACGGACCTCCCATTCCCCAGCACGCTCGTCTGCCCCAGTCGGGCTTACGGATGAGTTCGCCGGCTCGTCTCATGGCGAGTCTGGCTTCTTGTTCGGAGCCTGCGAAGATGATGAGCTCTCGAGCGCAACATCAGAAAGCGGGCTTGTCCAGTCGGATGCAGAAGCCTCAGCTGGGCTCCCCCCCTTGGGGATGATTGCCCAGTCACAGGCTGATGGCGAAATGATGGATATGCTTTCCCGGGAGGCTGTGAGCTAAACCCTCGTGGCTTGATGATTGGTTCCTGGGCTCGCGGCGCCGCTCAAAGCAGCCACGCCCCACTCCAGTGCCTTTCTTCCCGGAAGTGCACGAGGAGCTGACGAAATCGTGTGAGGCGCCTTTTACTGCCCGGCCCCGATTCCGCAGTTCCCCCGCTCTCAATACCCTCAATGGCAGGGCGGCCAGGGGCTATACGGCGATTCCCCCAGTGGATAAGGCACTCGCAGTGCACCTATGCCCGCAGAGTGCCGCCACGTGGCGTGGACTCCCTAAGCTCCCGTCCAAGCCCTGTAGGCTCACGTCGTCCCTGATGGCTAAAGCCTACAGTGCTGCTGGACAAGCCGCCTCTGCCCTGCACGCCATGGCTCTCCTGCAGGTCCACCAAGCCAAGGCGTTGAAAGAACTGCACGAGGGTAGTTCTGCCCCAGATTTGATGCAGACCGACCTCGCTCTCTGAGTGACGAAGATCACGGCGCAGTCTCTCGGGCGGACGATGACCCCTTCAGCCCGGCCCCAGCGTGGAGCCCACCGCAGGAAGCAGACGCCACCCGTCTCACAGTCGGCGCCTAAGAACCCACGGAGGTTGTCAAAACGCCCTTGAGACGGGCGACCCAAGGACGAAGGAACCCACTCACCTGGAGCTGGTAAGAAGACCACTCCATCCCCCGGTGGAGGGCCGGGTGGAAAATCTTTTGTTGCCTTTTTGTTTGATTTTGCCGCATGCCCAAGTGGATGCGGTACCCAACAGTTCAGCAAAAGAGCGGTTTCCTTCCTCCCTGGGTCACATACCCGGTGTGCACGGTCGTCATCACGACTACCGTCCACGGGTTTTTCCTTGCAGGATTGGCGCTCCAGCGGTGGTCTTTCCGTCCCTGAGCGCCCAGCTGTGGCACACAGCTGCCCCCGATGTGGCAGCCTCCACGGGTTGGCAGTCATCCCAGGCTGTTCCGGGGGTGGTCACAAGGAGCCAGGTAAGTGCTTCAATGTCCCTAGACTCAGCACGGCCACGACATGGTGTGGCACCTCGAGCTCCACCCCACCACGAGGCCCCACCTGCCAGTACGTAGCAGTACACCACGACACAGTCGACGGTAAGTCCTTAGGGAAGCACGACCTGATCATCAGGTTCCTGAGAGGTGCCAGGAGGCTGAATCCCTCCAGACCACAACTTGTTCCCTCATGGGACCTCTCTGTAGTTCTTCAGGGTCTACAGAGAGCCGCCTTTGAGCCTTTGCAGTCAACCGAGCTTAAGGCGCTCTCCTTCTAGACTGCCCTCCTGACTGCGCTCACTTCCATCAAGAGGGTAGGAGACCTGCAAGTGTTCTCTGTCAGCGAAACGTGCCTGGAGTTTGGTCCGGGCTACTCTCACGTGATCCTGAGACCCCGACCGGGCTATGTGCCCAAGGTTCCCTCCACCCCTTTTAGAGACCAGGTGGTGAACCTGCAAACGCTGCCTCAGGAGGAGGCAGGCCCAGCCCTGTCGTTGCTGTGTCCAATGTGCGCTTTACGCATCTATTTGGATCACACACAGAGCTTTAGAATCTCTGAGCAGCTCTTTGTCTGCTTTGGTGCACAGCGGAAAGGAAGTGCTGTCTCCAAGCAGAGGATCGTGCACTGGCTCATTGACACCATAACTATGACATAACACGCCCAGGACATGCCGCCCCTGGTAGGGCTACGAGCCCATTCTACCAGGGGTGTAGCAGCTTCCTGGGCCCTGGCCAGGGGTGCCTCTCTAACAGACATTTGCAGAGCAGCAGGCTGGGCAACACCCAACACCTTTGCAAGGTTCTACAACCTCTGGGTGGAACCGGTTTCATCCCAGGTAGTGGCACGCAATACAAGTGAATAAGCCCGGGATAGCCGGCCGGGTGTATCGCATGCACATAGTGCCTTCCACCTCCTTTTGAGCTGAAGACATGCGCCATTAGTTCCCAGTAGTGTTCACAAGCTTTGTTCCCTGGTTGAATTCCTCCGAGCCCTGTGGCAGTCGAGTTTTCGGAGAGACTCGCTGCCGGCCCAGTACACATGCTAACTAAGAGTCCTGTTCTAAGGTAGGTGCTCCGCATGTGGCGGTTCCCTGTAAGGCTAACTTAATTAGTTTCCCTGTTGGCAAACTGCATCTTCCTTGGGGAGAGCCCCTCTGCCCCAGTCTCCATGTTCATAGTAACTCCTCCCCCGTTGGGTAGGATCTACCTTGAAGACTCTCCACATGGTTGGAATGACCATGTGACGTATTCTTCCACTTAAATATCCCCCCTCTCTTTGGGCGAGGTGTGGTCTCCGCGGTGTCTTCCCCTTGGAAGGGACACCTCCCGACTAGACCTGGAGGCCCAGTCAGATAATCCCCCTTCTTTTTTAGGTAATGGAAAAAGAGCAGGGGAATAGAGGCCACGACTGGGTTAAGCCTGTCTCTATCTCTTGGGTAGTCGACTTGTCCCCAAAGGACCGTTCGACACTCATAACTATGTTGGGGGAGGTCATGTGTCGACCTGGTTTGCTGGCTATGAGGCACACAGTAGTCTGCCCACCACACACTGCCAGTTCAGGTAACACAGTTCAGCCAATTGTGGCATTTCGTATAGGGACCCCTAGTGTCACTACATCGACACAACGTCGAGTGAGTGACAGATAGGGAACGTCATGGTTATTTGTGTAACCTCTGTTCCCTGATGGAGGGAACGAGACGTTGTGTCCCTCCTGCCACAATGCTGAACTACCCGCTGAAATGGCCGGACCTTATATCAGCTCCTCAGCATAAAACCTGAATAAGTGGTTGCATACCAGCTCCTTTTATACCCATATGTCCGGGGGAGTGGCATGCAAATACCACTCGCCAATTTTCATTGGCCTTTTATCAAAGACCAGACGTGTCTCGGGCTCCCAAGAGTGACCCCTAGTGTCATTACATTGACACAACGTCTCGTTCCCTCCATCAGGGAATGGAGGTTACACAAGTAACCATGATGTTTTCTAAAGTGCATGTAAACGGGGTCACTTTTTGGGCTTGCTGGGAGCACATGGTCTTTAGAACTTCTTCTGTTTGTGTGCTTGGCATCAGTTTCAATTTGTTTTGTATAGTTTTATTTGTTTGTTAAAACATCGAATTTCATTTCATTTTTATTTTTCAAATTGATTGTAACAAGAGAGGGTTGAAACTCAACTGAAACATTGTGGACAGTGGATAAAAAACAAAAAACAAGAAGCATCTAAATACCTCAGCAGACCCAAGAAGTGACTAAATGGGCAGTTTTCTTAAGGATAGACATTACACTCCTTTTTCACTATAAATCTTGATGTCTGCAGTCTCCTTGGTGCATTAAGAAGCTTGATTACTCTTCCTTGCACTTACCTCCTTGAGTTTGAGGTGGCATAAGGGTGAGTAAATGCAGGGGTGGTTCTAGGGTCAGTGGATATTCATTGCATAGCTCAGACATCTGTGGATATGTATGGGGCCATCCTTTGATGAAATATCAAAATATAATACACTTTATAAAAAAAGTTTGCATGTTATCTTTTTACATCTGCGGGGTGTCATATATAAAGTAAATCTGTAAATATTACTGAAACTAAAACAAAAAGTTCCCACTAACTTTTGTCTCAGCTTCAGATATGCTTAAAAAAGTTGCATGCTTTTACACTATGCACATTAAAACGTGATTTTAAAAATATATAATTTTTTTGTCCTTTGTGGCTTTCCGTAGTTTGATGCACATTGTCTACAGTTCAGTTTCATAGCCAGTATTGATTCATCTGGTATTTTAAGTTAATTTAGAAGATAGCAAGCTATAAATAGACTAAAATAGGTGCCTATGAGAAAGAAAAAATATTGTTTTTTAAAGAGTTTTGCAAAAATGCCAAATGTCCAGGCTAGTGACTTGAAGTTTGCAAATTCCTGAAGCACAACTGTACACATTACTCAGGGTTATATATCTTAATATTTGGTACAGTTCTTACTGCATCTGGAAGGATCAACTCCGTTTCTCCAAGACAGGCATTTGAACCATTCAGACTCTACTGGCAATTGCCAGTTTTCTTCTTGTTTGTGCGTACATGTGCATGGAATGCACTGGTACTTTTAAAACACTGATAATAAGAACATTCAGGGCTTAAGCCCCGGTAGCTTACCCTTAGTGCAGCCATATGAGTTAATGAGAGAATTATCATTTTTGGGTGAACTATTCCTTTAATATGAATGACTGCAACACATTTCTGTTGCCAGCAAATCAATTACTTCAAAGTCACAGTTGCATCACAGGAGAAGGTAAACACACTAGAACCAATGCAAAAATGTTTGATGGGAGATGGCACTAACTCTGCATAATGAGGCTGATGTCAGGGAATTGGAACATCTCTCTCTCTCTCTCTCTCTCTCTCTCTCTCTCTCTCTCTCTCTCTCTCTCTCTCTCTCTCTCTCTCTATATATATATATCCAGCTCTGGAAAAAATTAAGAGACCACTGCAAAATTATAATTTTCTCTGGATTTACTATTTATAGGTATGTGTTTGAGTAAAATGAACTTTTTTATTTTATTCTATAAAGTACTGACAACATTTCTCCCAAATTCCAAATACAAATATTGTCATTTAGAGCATTTATTTGCAGAAAACGACAACTGGTCAAAATAAACAAAAAAGATGCAGTGTTTTCAGACCTTGAATAATGCAAAGAAAACAAGTTCATATTCATTTTAAACAATACAATACTAATGTTTTAACTTAGGAAGAGTTCAGAAATCAATATTTGGTGGAATAACCCTGATTTTCAATCACAGCTTTCAAGCGTCTTTCACATTGCTGTTGGGAGACTTTATGCCACTCCTGGCACAAAAATTCAAGCAGCTCGGCTTTGTTTGATGGCTTGTGGCCATCCATCTTCCTCTTGATCAAATTCCAGAGGTTTTCAATGGGGTTCAGGTCTGAAGATTGGGTTGGCCATGACAGGGTCTTGATCCGGTGGTTCTCCATCCACACCTTGATTGACCTGGCTGTGTGGCATGAAGCATTGTCCTGCTGGAAAAACAATCCTCAGAGTTGGGGAACATTGTCAGAGCAGAAGGAAGCAAGTTTTCTTCCAGGATAACATTGTATGTGGCTTGATTCATGTGTCCTTCACAAAGACGAATCTGCCTGATTCCAGTCTTGCTGACTGATCATCACCGATCAAATGTCTGATTAGAAATCTTGAACAACATTCTAATCTAAAAATCAATTTATTTTTGAAAACTATTGACTTTGCCATCAATTTATCAGAATTATTTTTGAGATTACTCACAAAATGTATAAATTAGGAGAATAATTAAAAATAGACAATCCTATTGCATGATGAAATTTATATAAATTGGTATTATTAAGTGAAAGAGGAGAATAAATGCTTTTTTCTTTGAGCGCAGGGAGCGCTGCTTTTGATGGCACAGTGGTTCAGTCTTTATCTGTAATAGCTTGGATTTTTTGTCCATTGCAGTTCTGGTACATGTTACAGCTGTCTTTGCCTGATTGACAGCTTCAATCTTCTTGTACTGAACATGTTGGGCTATTAAAGTTTATGACTCTATTAAGACTCTAATTAAGCCAGTCAGCTGGCCATTAATTTCCCCTCATAATATTTTAATAGTATTTAAAAATAATGTTAAAACCTCTCTAGGCCAAGGAATTTGGCTGGGTAAGAAGCTAACTAAATAACCAACTAAATAATCTTATAAGCAAGCTATGGAATAAAAGCAAGCAAGGATTGTAAAAATGTAGAAAGAATTCACAAAAATAACTATTAATTGCAAATAAATGCCTTGTTTAGTCTAAATACATTATAAATTGAAAAATAACAACTGAATAATTCCCATTTGTCTATCATCCATTATTCCAAATATATCAATTAAAAGATTGTAACTTTTGTTTAACTGTGGACTGTAGCACACTTCAGCTGAAGAATCTCTTAAAATTCTAGAAGTTTAATTGCTCATATTAGGTATTATTTTCTAGAAAGTCTATTTAACTCCATATCCCACAGATCTTCAACTAATTTTAATTGTATGCATCTGTGGTAAAATGTCTTTTCCTGGCGTGAGTACATGCATGTGTGTATTTATGAGTACAACATTTTATTATGAGTACAAAAATTAATTTTTAACATGGGTCTGTACATGATCAAACAAAAGCGTGGCAGTGCCTCAGCCCTCTCCACCAGTACTGGTATTCCTTTGGAGACAGACTGGCTTTTCGGTGGCAGAGCTGATTGCAGGCGGCCCGTGCCAAATCTAACACTCCCGAGCACAGCCAGCAGCTGCTAACCAGTTTAGCTCTAGCCTCCTCCGTTCGCCTGCTTTAACTAACCTGTCCTGACAAGTAACCAGATTAGCGTAGTCTTCCATCAGTGCAGGGAAGCAGAAAGAACAGATGGATCTTCCTGTATCTCCCCCCCTCGGCTCCAAGCTCACCACCACAGTGCTTAGCTCGCACAATGGCTGGGGCTTGGCCCCGCCGCAATCAATGTGCTATGAGTTAATTGTTGTTAACAGCTTTGCATAATGCTGTTTGGGGAATACCAATCGCAGTCTTCATATTCCCCTACCCTCCTCCCCACAAACCCACCAGTGCCTTGCAAACTGGGGAAATTGGCAAACGCATTTAGCCAAACGGCCACCTCCTTAAAAGAGATCAGAGACCTGAATGATTAGGAAAAACTTGACAGTTTCAGAGGTTTGAACTAAAGCTTATAAATGTGTATATTTGAGTGTGTACATGCAAACCCTCATTAAGGCTAAGTAACAACAACAATACACATATAGCAAATGAGAAACCACAATGCTAAGGAAATAATTGAATGAATAATGTCAGAGGTGGAAAGAGAGAGAAAAAGAGAGCAGACGGAGAAAACAAACTGCAATTTATAACACTTGTCATCTGCCGGGAAAAACCGAGCTTGTCTTTTTACAGTTTCTCTGATATGTATCACTAAGTTTGCTCAAGTGAGCAGATGGGCGCACTAATTAGCTCAGTTCATGCCGCAAGTTTGTTTATAAAGAGAGAATGGGAAGCAGACATTTTGACACATTTTATTAACATATCATACCTTAAAGCTCTGCCTCCTGATACCCAGAAGGCTTTTTAGTGTTTTCACTGTATGCACACACACAGATGGCCACATACCACACCACAAAACATACATATATATGTATGCATATGCACACAAATATATACAGTATATGTATACATTAGGTTGAAAACATGTTTTGTCACTATGACCTTTATATTTAGGAGACTTCACATTGAATAAAACATATCTGTGCATCCCTCTTTATGTTTGTTCTTTATGTTTATATTTATGCATTTGGCAGACACCTTCATCCAAAGTGCACTTGCAGTGCATTTAAACCCACGACCTTGCCGTTGCTAGCACCTTACTCTAGCAGTTGAGCCTTTGCTCTTGTGCGTTTGTTCATGCTGTAGTTTGTTATGCCATGTCTATGTCCTGACTCTAAGACACAGGGTGAATTTCAAATGGCAGTTTTTTTCCCTTGATGGGCACTGTGGGACTTTGAAGGTTCTCATAGGGTTGTTCCAAACAAAACCAAGCAACAGAATCCCTTCACGACGGGCCCTTTCAAAAAGATGTTAGCAAAGTGTAGGATGATCACTTATGATCACTTATGATCACGTGATCCTGAGTGGTGAGTCCTTGCACTTCATTATGAAAGCTGAGGTAATTCTTGATTTTTAAACCCTCAATTGCTCTAATGCCAGTAAGGAAATACAGCAGAAAATATTTTTTACATATTGTATATATGGATATATATATATTTTTTTTGGTTCTTACCAAACGTCATACAAAGAAACAGTACGCAAATACAAATAAATGTAAATTAAAACACACAAAAGCAATAATTCATGCTGAAGTTTGATTTTCCAAAACGATCTTAACAGCTATAAGCATTTGCTGCTATATATGTTATTATTGCAACATTCAAAATAAAGTGGCAGCTCATGCAGGGTGTACCAAACATTCACATACAATATGAGACAGTAATGCCCTGCACTTGTAAAAGTACTCGCATTAACAGCTGTGCCCTTTGGAGTGATTTGGGCATAATGATGTTCACTTTAGAATTAACACCTGGCAATCTTCCTTTTCTCTCTCTCTCTGCTCTAGATGACGTCACTAGCAGAAGAGTTATAGAGTGTGTTTCTCTGCAAGGCTTGGGGATTCCTGTACACTGTCATATTTGTGTCACCCAGAATCCCCACTGTGTCTCACTCGCACACTCTTGCTCTGACCAGCTTGCTATGACAAAAAAGAGACAAGCAGTATCTCACTCCTAGAGGTTTGCACGTTCATTCAGTACAGAAACCATTGAAACAAGCCCAGATTACAAAGGATTTTCAGATCTGACACAAACTTTGAAAAATGTCTTTATTCATAATAGATATTCATTTTAAAATGTTGTTCTTTTTAGAGACAATTTGTATTACTTCATCATTACTTTGAGATATAGGAGAGAATCACCTGATTAAAAAAAAATAAAAAAAGTATATAACCGTTATGAGGACACCTTCACATGCAGCTACATTTGCTGATTTACTGCCCATAACACTCCGGTATTGATGCAGACCAATCAGAGAGTAGTGTCTTCATAATTGTGCTGAGAGAGGTGAAGTCAGGGTCATTGGTATATATCAACCCGTTTCGTCATCCTCTGTTTGGAATGAAGCCCATGTTTCTTTGTCTAAGAAGGATGTAGAAACATTGAGCTTACCTGAATTGATTATGGACTTTTAAACAGCAGGGGCAAAGTGTGAGTGTGTGGGACCATTATTGGTGCAAAATACTTTACTTACATTAGCAGTGTTTTTTTTTAAAGATTTATTGATTGTTTTTTTTTTTTTACCTCGAATAATAATTATTGTAATACAGATTGTAGGATGAGACCATTTGAAAGCATGGGCATTGATTATCTCCCAGAAGGAGGACATGCCATGCTCCGCCCCTGCTAAACAAGACCAGTAACACTACTGTATATGTAATGCCATGCTATTTTTACCTTAGTTAAAAATTCACACATCGAACTATTTTCTGTGATTAATTGCAATTAATCACGGTACATTAAAATATAATCATAAATACATTTACTTTATACTTTGTCTCAATGAACTTGCAAGAAATTGGTTATTAATCTGTGACGAGGAGGAGGGCGGGGCCAGGCCGTGAGTGCGCACGCCGGCCCCCAATCGGGCTAATCAGCCGAGGAGAGGGATAAAGCAGAGCCGGATGGCAGTTCGAGAGAGAGAGCCACATCCGGCTCGGCTTTATCCCTCTCCTCGGCTGATTAGCCCAATTGGGGGCCGGCTGTGCGCACTCATGGCCCGGCCCTGCCCTCCTCCTCGTCATATAATCATCTATTTTAATTATTTAAATATGTTAATATGTTTTTAAAATGTTTTTGCGAATTGAGTTAGACACATGTTTACAGGTATAAAACTTTGATAAAAGTATATGTTTACATGCCATAAAAATCAGTTGACATGTTGTAATTAAAAGTTGGGCAAAATCTTCTGGCATTTTCCACTGGATTTAAAAAAAATAATATGATCAAATGGGCCGATTCAATATATATCAAGCTTTATTGGCAAGATAAACTTAATTGTAGATTGCCAATGCATTATTAGACACTATACATATACTGTTGATATAAAACAAATTGAATGCTGAAATTCAATTTGCTTAAGTTTAAAATCTAAAACCTAGTATTTTCTCTGGCTGCGGTTTCAGTCTCTGTCACACACACGCTGGGTCTCTCATGTTTGACACTGGTTCAGATGACAGTGAGCGAGCGCACACAAACATCTACAGTAATTCTTGTCTTCCTCTCAGCTGGTTATGTGAGAAATGTAGCATTATAGCTAAAATGACAGAGATTATAGAATTAAAGATGCGCATTCAAACATTAGTGAAGATTAATGAGATATAGTACCTTTCAGAGTCACTAAATGTTGTGTCAGATGCGGTTAGTGTAGCGAATCATTCACTCGATTCCGGCAGTAGAGCCTCCGCAGCAAGGCTTCGACAGTTGGAGATAACAAAAGTCATTGAAAGAGATGTGAGCTCACAAAAATAATGTCAAACATTGCATTCTGCTCTGATGAAACGTGTTGACGAGATTTAATGTGTATTATCCTCACTGACTTGTTGGTTGTCTAAGACAAGTCATGTCCAGAGAATAACACAGGTACACTGTAAACAATTTCCGTAATTTTAAAAGACTGTAAAAATTGCTACAGTAAAAAAAAAAAAAAACGGGCAGTTACCTTAAAATATACGGTAAAAAAACATATTTAAAAAGACAATATATGTAATGTTATGGTACAATGTTGTAAAAATTAAATTTTTTACATGTAAAAAGTATTATTTTACCATATAATTAATGGTAAAAATGTATATTATGTTTAACAGGAGAGTACATGTACTTTTTATGGTAAATTATTGTTAAAATTACAGTAAAACAAAAACAATAATTGGGCGTTCCCAGAATTCCCTGCGTAACCCATCACATTTCAATATTTTTTATGGGAATAGTTATGTTTCTTCTTATTTTTAATATCAGTTTTGTACTTTGGGGTGTTCTGTGTTATATTTGATGTAGTTTAGTTGATGTTTATTTCATTATTTTAATTTCACATGTGTTACCCTGATGGTGTTTAGTGTTTGTGTGCGTGACACTGAGCACTGTCTCTATATGTTTACTGGTCATTGCTTTTGGAAAGGCCACTATTGATGAACTTTATGTCATCATGTGCCTTTCTGTAGTTATTACAGTGAGTTACAATACATTATAAAGTGAAGAGCAGATTTTTACAGTTTCAGAAGATTAAAGTATTACATTTATATAATTTAATAATATAAGCGGTAATGCACCGTAAAATATACAGGCATCAAAATTACATCCAATAAAGCCTGAAGTGTGGTTATCGTATTATTTACAGTGAATTTCTGGCAACCATATTTACAGAAAAAACTGGCAGCTTTGACCTTTTTACAGTGTAAAATAGGTAATTACAGTCGTTTTTTGGGCATACGTGGCCAGTTGAAGAGAGGCAGGGCCCAGGCCAGGAAGCTGCCTGGTTATATATTCATTTCACAGACACAAAGCAATTAGTATTTGCATTCCTTGGGAATCAAACCAATGACCTAGGCGTTGCTAGCAGTTGAGCTACCTGTAGCTGTCTCCTCGAAAGGTTTTCTTCCTCATATATCACAACATCTCCAAGTTGTTGTTTTTAATTTTTTATTTATTTATTTTTTTTTGCAACATTCATCTTTGGCTTGCTAAATACTAAGGGTAATAAGTCACTATTTCATGTAAAGCTGCTTTGAAACAATATGTTTGGTGAAAGGTGCTATACAAATAAAACTAACATGATTTGACTTTTGCTAACGAAGTTTGTTTTCATATTACATGATCGAAAAAAATATTTGCTCATGTTTCACAGAACATAAATCCAGAAAAGAACAAGTCAGAACAGGTAAATATTTTACAAGTTCAAGTCAGAATATTTTTGAAACAATCAATAAAACTCAGAACTGATTTGTTCTTTTTCGTACTTTTCCCAGCAGCATATCCCTCCATACATAAGGTATGTTTACAATTAAAAATGATATTATCTAAATATAAATGATCTATATACAGTTTGCAAGCATATCATCCTACATGATATGTGCAATTAACCAACAGTAAAATATCAGCATATGAAATTCCAAAAAGCTACTGTTGATACTGTTGGTAGCTCACAGTGAAGAGTATTTCAGTATTGGGAAATACTTTCTAAAAGTTGTGGTTTTACTAACATAACTTAATTTTTCAGTAGTGTGTCAGTAGGTTAGCTGTTTTCATAATAGTGTAGCTTTTACATTAACAATCTACTTTATCCAACAACTAGCAGTATAGCATGACGAAATGCTATATTGCTATTTTATTGCAATAACCGTACGCAATCTCCTGTCATTTCATATATTACATTAAAATGTCTGTTTCATTTTAGTGAACTGGTTAGTTCGAACAGTCCATGTAAATGAACCGGTTCAACAAACCATTCACAAGTCCCTGCCCAAAAGCCCTTATACCGAATTGTACATCTTTTTGTAGCGATTTCTTTTTTAGCACTTTATTAGGAACTATGGTCCTAATAAAGTGCCCGACATGGTCATCTGCTGTTGTAGCCCATACGTCTCAAGGTTCAATGCGTTGTGCATTCTGAGATGCTATTCTGCTCACTACAATTGTAAAAGTTACCGTAGCCTTTCTATCAGCTCGAGCCAGTCTGGACATTCTCTGATGACCTTTCTCATCAACAAGGCATTTCTGTCCGCAGAACTGCCGCTCACTGGATGTTTTTTTTATTTTTTATTTTTTGCCACCATTCTAGGTAAACTCTAACTCTAAATTCTAAATTCATAATATAATACAGATGTCATAATATAATACAATTCATAAAAAAGTTGTAATATTGATAAATACTGCTCTGATTGTAAAAGTAAATTATGGAGTATAGATAGAGATTTATATTTTAAAATAATATCACCACCTAAATAGCAATTCAATGTTTTTTTAGTAGCTTGCAGTGTAGTTAATTACTTTTTCAATAGGTAGCTTGACTGTAGTGTAATTTATTTAAATTATCAGTAGCTTGTATCCTTAGAAGCTACAGATTCAAAGTAGCTGCCCCAACACTAAATATTTATTCCATAATGTGCAAATACAGAAGGTATACTGTTAAATTGAGCTTTATTAACCAGATGTAGCTGATCTCTCTGCATTTTCTCTTTCTGTGGACCCTCCTGTACTGAGCTGGACATCCCGTTGCCAGAGCCAGAGGAAAAAAATAATAAAATAAAATAAAATAAAATAAAATAAAATAAAATAAAGGCAAAGGGCTGGGGAGAGGCCAGCTGTACCAACCCTGCAGGCATGGCGCTGTTCCAAACCCTACACTGCTTAAATGTGAGACTGCTGATTACATATCCCCTGTTCCAACCACCACCATGGATTACATTAGATCTTAAATGGTCAAAATGCACACTACACTTGAAACATATTGATGCACACATGTATACACATTCAGGGCTCTTTAGCGCCCTCCTGCTGTGCCCCTCCCCTTCAAAGCTAGAGGGGATTCACATGAACTAAAAATGCTGATCCTTCACAAAAGCACTGGGCAGAGGGAAAGGTCATCCACAAAAGGCCGGTAAAATGCATGCCATCCAGGCTTTCCTTCTAATACCTTAAAACCCCCTCTTATTCCGGCCTAACCTACCTTCCTCTAATGTACAGATTCTTCCATGAGAGATTGCAGGCTCTCTGGACATCAGCCAATAGGGACGCAGGATGTGTGTTATCAGTGCCCTTCAGGCGATGCCACTTTGAGGAGAGTGTGACTGAGCGCTTGGGACTACGAGCTAAGCCGTTAACCACACCTTTGACCAATGCTGCTTGCCATGAGTCAACGGTACAGGCGAGATGGCCGATAATGTTTTCACAGGGAAAATCTAAACACAATACACAACAAAAGAACATGTTTAGAGAGTATTCAAACGTGTCACAGCTTTTGGCCTATCACTGCCCTACAGATATCTGGTGCAAACAACACACACATACAAGGTACATTGTGGCATTCAAAAATCGTATTTTGTTCCAGATTTTTCAAGCCACATCCACATTTTTCAAGTTCTGGAACCCAAAATAGTTGTTTAATTATTGTTCAGCAAACAAGACAAGCAAAAAACATAAATGTGTGTAAGCTAGACCAGGATAAAACATTTTTAAAAAAAAGTAGATATCGCAATATAAAGGTGATTTCACATTGCATGACATATGCATCAACCAGAACATATGTGGCAACATTTCAAGTGCTTAAATAAGAGGAGAAAAATCTATTATGATGTAAGGATATCAGTCCTCATCCAATCAGCTACTGATTTAAAAAAATATCCCAAATTGTGAGATGCAACTCTGATGCAAGAGCAAAAACAAAGCAGATGTGCTTTCACGTATTCAAGCCTAACGTTTTGATCTTTATATCACCCACATTACATAGTTCTGTACGTAAAGGTAGAAACAGAAGTAAAACATACACTCACTGAGCATATTATTAAGAACACTATGGTCCTAATAAAGTGCCTGATGTGGTCTTCTGATGTTGAAGCCCATCCGCCTCAAGGTTCAATGTGTTGTGCATTTTGAGACGCTATTCTGTTCACTACAATTGTACAGAGAGGTTATCAGAGTTTCTGTCAGCTCAAACCAGTCTGGACATTCTCCATTGACCTCTCTCATCAACAAGGCGTTTCCTTCGCAGAACTGCCACTCACTGGATGTTTTTTGTTTTTGGGCCATTCTGAGTAAACTCTAGAGACTGTTGTGCGTGAAAATCCCAGGAGATCAGCAGTTACAGAAATACTCAAACCTGGCACCAACAATCATGCCACGGTCGAAATCACCGAGATCACATTTTCCCCCCATTCTTATGGTTGACGTGAACATTAACTGAAGCTCCTGACCCGTATCTGCATGATTTTATGCACTGCACTGCTGCCACACGATTAGCTGATTAGATAATCACATGAATAAGTAGGTGTACAGGTATACCTAATAAAGTGCGGAGGCATAACATTTCATCCTGCCCAGCACCTCAAATCCCACCCAGTAATAAGATTTTACAAATGTGTGTTAATAAGCCTGCAGAAACAACATTTCACCTCATGTGTCAAAGCCGCATTGTCCCAGGGTGGGGCTTTGGAAAAATAAATCAATAAAAAACAAAATAAAGGAAGAAGAGAAGGTAGAGAATGAGAAAGTGAGAAAGAAAGAGTAGAACAGAGAGACAAAATGGACAGACCGCTGTTCAACAAATATTTGGAGATGTGGTGCTGTTTTCATTGCTGACATCAACATAAATTTGTACAATGGGGCCCAAGATGCTCAGCAGGTGTCATTTTCTGTGAAAGATGAAGAGAGAGAAGAAGGAAGAGGTAAAGACATGAGAGAGGTTAAGGGTGGAAGTGGAATGTGAGAGGTGGAAAAGAGCAACCTTTGCCCCTCTGAACTGTGCTCTGTCTCCTACAGGGAAGCGCTGGGTCATCTGCTCGCAACCCTCTGCCTTAACATCTCACACCGCAGTGTCTGCCTTCTGTAGTCATCTCATCTGCCGAACCTGCAAAACCCACTTCAAACCACAGTCCTGACCACAGCACACTCACTTACATGCAGAATAATAATAATAATAAACACACACACAACTCCATAGGAGGTAGAGATTCTCTTTCTGAGTGGCTCTACTACACATTCACACTATATTCACACTATTTATTTTAAATAAATAAATAAATTATATATATATATATATATATATATATATATATATTCCCACCACTCAAAGGATAATTAAGACAACTTTTGTATGGAAAAAATAATATAAGCATTTTAACAATAATATAAGCTGCACAATTTCTGCTTCTACACCCTCCATATGGCCTTACCTACCCATAAACTTCAATTGTTAGTGCCTTACTAGAGAAGCTTTACAAACTTGGGGGACAAAATGATCTGTGTCTGGGGTGATCAACAACATTCCCCAGATAATGCTGATAGGGCGTAAATTGTTTTAAACCCATAACATGCCTTTAATGTTGCATAATCAAAAAACATTTAGCATTTATGGCAGTTTGGTTAGGTTTGAAAAAAAAAAAAATTTCTGCAAAGGATGGGCTTATAGCAGAATATCACATTTACAATTAAGCGTTTCTCTCTAGCCAAAACTCTCCCTCGGGTCTGAGTGGAGAATGAACCTGTTGATACAGTGTTTCTAACATTGCTTTCACACACATTATTTATTCAGCCATCTTGTCCAAGTCTCTGGACATTTCCTGGGTCAGGACTTCCTGGGCAGCAGTGCTGAGTCCCAAGCCCCACTGGGGCTTGCCGTGTCCAGAGGCGTGCTTCCTGTTTTTGTCAGCACTTGTCAGGAGCCACCTGGCCAGTGCTGACCAAAGAGGGTCAGTTTGCTTGGGGATCCGTCCCTAAAGGGAGTTCAGGGGGTCAGGGAGAGGGGGAAAAGTGACCTAGTTTGACACCAAGCACACACATAATGTCACACATGAAGCGTAACCCTCTAGTTACGCATAGCTTAATCCAGTTAGGATCATCTATAGAAATTACAAACAAGCTACGTCTGTACAATAGCAAGTACATACAATAGTAGCCCTGCACTAGTCAAATATCTAAGCATCAAAACTGAAACAAGTCAGGCTTCCAGTGACAGCTGCATCAGTCATTCACTCACAAAGCCTTGATTTCACCACATAAAAGATCTTTGTGCAAAAGTGCAGAGAGCAACGGCGCAGTAAATAACACAGTAATTAGCCCAGGTTGTGACAGCGGTTAATAACTGTTCTAGCTCCAGGTCACGCCTGCTCCTCTGTGCTTGAACAGAATAGTGGTTTAGGTTCCTGCTGCCCACAGCAGTCTGAACCTTTCCACTTCACCTCCTCCTAAAAGATGCCCCACAATGGCCTCTAGCTTTAATGAGTTGGCTTTTCGCTTGGACACTAGCACAGCAAACAGGTGCGACTGGGACTGGAGGCATGGGGAGAATGGGAAGAGGTCTCTGTTTGTCCCTTCAGTGTCTGCCAGATAAACAGACCGACCAGCAGAGCAACCTTAAATTCTTTCAGGGAGAAGGTGAAAGACTCTGCAGATGGATGGCTTGAATGGAGCATGCTATACTCCAACAAACTCTCTAATGAGCGAAACCTTGGCACAGGCTATTCGAAGGACAAAACAAAAAGCCACTGTGGAGATAAAATAAGAAAGGAAGAAAGACATACCACCCTGGTCATTATAGGGATGTTCTAAAGTGATGACATTGGGACGGTTAGGTCAGGATGTATGGACGGCAACAATGCTTGTCGCAATTAAAAAGCTTTTTAGGGTATTTTCTAGGAGAAAAGACTGTTCCTGCTCACTCAACCACTAAGGAGCATCTCAGTGAGCCTGAACCAAAGTCAAGAGACAATGGACGTCAGTGAACGGATGGGGTGCCTATTTTCAGGGAACTGTAATGCACTTTAGATGAGTGTGTGTTGAAGTAGCAGACATGACAGGGTGGCCATTGTGTCTGTGTAGTAGTAGTGGGTGGCGGAAGCTTTAGAATAATGCAATTAAACACTGACCACAAGAACCTCTTGGATGCATTAACACACCTATCGGAGTAGGCCTTGTCAATCAATGGCTAAAATGTGTATGAAAAGAGATGTTAAATTGTTTTGCAGTTATTGTATTTGAAGTTAAAATTGTAATACTTCCTTTGTTGTGTTTGGCTCTATACAAAGTCCAACTATTTAAAGTTTTTCAAACTGATGTAATGTAAATGTACTAATTATTACTATTTTGCAACATACATTTTTCTGTTGTGTGGTAAACAAGGTGAAGGAAATAATATCAGATTATAACACAAAAAAATATACAAAAAAAGTAGCTTTAAAGAAGTACCATGGTAACACATGGTTTAACATGATACCATTGTATTACCACATTTGAATCCCAAACCTATTTGCCATGGTATTTAAACTGTAATTCATGGTACTTCAAAGAATATCATGGTATTATCATCATAATATTGCCCAAAAACCATGGTATTACAATAATAATTTTTCCATGTGTAGCCAAGTGGAGAAACCGTAATCACCCATTTTAAAAACAAATTTTATAACATAAATGGGACCTGGCACTGTTTTATATTATACGTTCATACAAAATGTTACTTGACATACATTTCTGTATGTTTGGATAGACACTGAAACTTACAGTATCAAAGTATTACGTCTCAAATTCTGACCATTCTTCAGATGATTCAGAAACACTTCTAAATCTTTCTGCATCAGTGGTGCATACATAAAAGTGTTTATGTTTTAGATGCTGTCAATACATTTATTCTGTATGTTTCTAAACGTAAAAATGTATGTGTACACTATGTACAAATATCTACAAATACGAATGAGATTACTCTGGACCATTTGAATTGTATAGGATTTCAATTATATATTTGTATGGTGATACTTCAGTACATTTTTGTAAGAACAAAGCATTATTCATCCACAAATGTTCAATATTAGCCATATGTCTGCTGATGAAGAACTGGAAATTCAGTTTAACTCTTTTATTCTGTCGTGTCAAGTGAGAGCAGGTGGAAGTGAAGAAAGACATCTCTCTACCTCCAGAATGGCTAAGACCAAACAAATAGTGCATTAATGTTTTGCTGCCCAGTCTAGGACTTAAAGAACATGAAAGGCAGCAAAGCCCTGGTGAGGTTGTCTTCAACAATCAACAGCTGGGGCAATCGATGGGAGACAGGCAAGCAAGGCAAGCCTACTTGAGTCACTCTTCATTCCTTAACAAGAAGAACAGATAGAGAAACTCCCTCTCCCTGAAACACTATACTGTATCACTAAGGCATTGAGAAAAAGATTTAACTGCATTTTATAAAATGGATAGTTATAGCTCTAAAATATGATTGGAGTAGCTACATTCAAAGCTATTGTAAAATAGGCAATATAGGCACACCTGTTACCACACATCAATTAAATTCTTAATTTTTTTTATTTATTTTTCTCCACTTTTCTCCCTAATTTGGAATGCCCAGTTCCCAATGTGCTCTAAATCCTCGTGGTGACGTAGTGACTCGCCTCAATCCGGGTGGCGGAGGATGAATCTCAGTTACCTCCATGTCTGAGACCGTCAATCCGCACATCTTATCACATGGCTTGTTGTGTGCGTTACCGCGAAGACATAGCATGTGTGGAGGCTTCACGATATTCTCCGCGGCATCCATGCACAACTCACCACGTGCCCCACCGAGAGCGAGAACCATATTATAGCGACCACGAGGAGCTTACCCCATGTGATTCTACCCTCCCTAGCAACCGGACCAATTTGGTTGCTTAGGAGACCTGGCTGGAATCACTCAGCACGCCCTGAATTCGAACTCGCGACTCCAGGGGTGGTAGTCAGCGTCTTTACTCGCTGAGCTACCCAGACCCCCTAATTAAATTCTTTATTCTTATTCTTTATTAAGTACCTAGTAACTATTAATAGTTAACTACAGTTCTTGGAAGAACAATTTTCAGAGGGTTATTGTGATTATTATTATTCATAAATGCAATTTTTATTGAACATTGTTATCTTTTATCATATTACGGTTACCACCATTTTATAAAAGCAATAAACCACTAGAGGGTAAGCAATGTAATGCAACTTTATCAACCATGCATACCAGGCATTACTTTTGAATTATGGTTGGTTATTTTGTTCACAAACTTTTTACAATCTATCAACTACTTACAATGTTAGTTTTATAGTTTGTTTATGCCAAAAACAGTCATTTATTTTTTATGACAATTTTCACCCTCTCTCTGACCTTTAGCATTAAACTGGTATGCAAACATCACCTTTTTATGTGAAATTAGATACTACTACACTGTAGTTTTTAACTGCCCCATCTTTTAATAACAGCTTTTTTTCCCCCTTCAAAGCCTGCATTGCATTCTGACAGGTTCACAAAACAATCTGTGCTGAAACGTGCTGCACAAACTGTTAAGATCAGAGACCTTGTTAAAAATAAACTTCAGCCCATCTTTCTATCATTGAGATTCTTTAGAAGCATATGCAGAGAAGCAAGTGCTACATACAGTTTTGTTTTTTTTACTCTTAAGGCTCGGGCACTGACGTGCACAGAACAGGGGCAGCAGGGGCGCAAGCCAATCACAAGTGATCCTCCATATGCCCTATACTCACTCTGAACTGCAGAGCCCTTGAAGTGGGTACTCTGAAGGAACCATGGCATTACTGTATGAATGTACCCTTCGCTAACAGTCTTGTGGAAGGGCCCTCCGAGAAAAGATTCATTTTCTCACTTTCGTTTTGAAAGAGCTTTCGAGTGGCATCCCCTACCGCAGGAGTGCCCTTCAAGGAAGCAGAAAAATGCAGTTTTGAATTACCCCGGAACATCAAAGTGCTGTTACCTCAGACGAGTAACAGGTCAGATAAAAAGTGCATTCCATGTATTATGTTGTAAGTTCATTAAAAGAATAATACTCTATTGCTACTGCATTTCCGACATCGCATACCACTAGTGTAGATAGATTTATTAATTATAATGGGAGCAGTCACGTCGCTTTCAGTTATATAAATTCAATTAGTCTTTTATAGAATATTGACATAAGCTGAAGGAGCTGTCAGGTTCAGCCAAAGCCAGGTTTGTTTTGTTGAAACTAATAAGCCATTAGACAAATCACTTTCAGAAAAATACCATTAGGCTACCACAGTACACAGCTCCCTATATGCACATTACGCAGTCTGTGTAGGACACCAACTCCCTAGGGGGGCACCATCATACCCTAGGGGGGTACCAGAAACTCCACCGGCTGCCCTTACTCACATGTTATACGTTATTCAAGGACCCTGTAGCATTCGCTGAACACAGTCGATCGCCTCGTGCTTTCTCATCGCGCCTTCGCACCGTGCACCACGTTACCAGGGTAATGCCATGGTACTGAATGATTGATCATGTTCATATTTCATGATACTGTCATGGTACTCCAAGGTATTTAAAAAAATACCACGGTTTTACTATGACACATGTCTTAAACATGGGGTTATCACAGACCATGTCTGAAAATTAAATAAACAAGTATGTTACCATGGTGCTTTTTGTGAGACATATAACAGAATAGGCTAATATTTGTGATAAAGGAAAAATGGAAAAACATATGTACAGTATATACAGAACTTAGTTAAGTATTTTTTAGTGTTGGGTTCGAGTCCACCTTAGTCGAGTCCGAGTCAAGTCCGAGTCTTTAAATAGTCGATTCCAAGTCCAAAAGGGGCCGAGTCAGACTCAAGTCTGAGTCCATAACAGGCCGAGTCCGAGTCGAATCCAAATGAATCGGAATCATGAATCGGAATTAAAATTGTAACCATAAACTCAACATCAATATTTTAAGCTTATTTTAACTTTCACAACAAAGAAAAAACAATTGTCAATATAAATGTAACAAAAACACCTCTATATTTTATTATTAGTTTCCTGCTGAACAAACTTCAAAGTGGTTTCAGAATAAAAGCATATGCTTTAGGTGTATGAAGACAAAACTGTCCTTCAACACACTTCTTATTGCGTTCTGTTGACATTTCAATTATTTGTTGCTTTTCCCCTCCACACAAACATACACCAAAGAAAGTGAAAGCTGCATTTGTCATTACAACCAGAGTTATTATTGTTTCAAATTTTAATTTTGTTTTTTAGTTCTACTTCATTTCCAATATGTTTTTCCAATTTAGTTTAGTTTTATGTAAAATGATCCCTATCTGTAACGTGTGCTGGCAATGACAGGCAGACAAAGATGGTAATTAAGCAGAACCCATGTGCAGTTTATTTACATGGTGCAGTAAATCCATAAACTGGAAACCCAAGACATGAAATGAAAACATAAACATAAACAGGAAACATGAACCTTAACTATAAACTTAACTTGACTCGACTCGACTCGACTCGACTTCCTAACAATATACATTAACAATACCCAACACTGATACAATGGAAACATGAGACTTAAATACATGGACATGGGAAACATAAACCAATGAACAAACAGAACTCTAAACAAGATAACAAGACAATGAGCATAAACCAATGACATGATAGAACCAATAACAAGACCAATGGGAAACAGACACAATGAACATGAGAGAAACAGGATGATCACATGACTTGACATGGAAACAGGGAATCACATGACATGGCAGGGAAACAGGAAATAACATGACATGGAACTACTTTTCAAAATAAAAGACATTAAACACAAAACATGAACAAAAACACATCTAGATGTGACAAAGACATTAACACAAAACATGAACAAAAACACATCTAGATGTGACAAAGACATTAACACAAAACATGAACAAAAACACATCTAGACGTGACACTATCTAAAGAAATAATATATACTGAGATATCTTTTTTGTCTCTATCTGCCAACTGGTTTGGGAAAATAATGAGTCAACACAGTAGTAATTAGCACTTGCTGAGAAGTTACATCTCACGACTTGACTGCAAATGCTACATCCGAAAACACTGGTAAAGCCCACTGCTAATATTAGGGCCATTTAACACGGACATGATCGTTAATTTGTGTAAAATTATTTGTTTTTTAAAGTAAAAAAATATAATAAAATAAGAGGTATCATAAAACTGTATTTAGTACTACCTTGTAGAAGCTATTTGACAACAGATACTCTCATATATTCCACAAGACAAAAATAGTAACTGAATTTAAACAAATGATCCTGTTCAAAAGTTTACATTCCTTTGGTTCTAAAAGGATTAGTTCACCCAAAAATAAAAAGTCAGTCATTGTTTACTCAGCCCTGTGTTGTTATAACTAAATATGATTTTCATTATTTTTCTTAACACAAAGGGAGAAATTGTGAAAAAAAAAATGGTGCTAAGTGTTGTCACACAATGGCAGTTAAAGGTGACCAATACTTCAAGCTTCAAAAAGACGCAAAGTATTATTCAGAAGTCTAACGAATTACTGTATGCAACTCATGTCTTTTTCTCAAGGAATACGGTAAGGTTTGGTGAGAAATAAACCGAAATCTGATGTATTATTAAGTGAAACTCTTCACCGACTGTTAATCTCCTGTGCGCGTTCATGAGACAGACTGCACGCGAGCTTTAGAGCTGCAGGCAAGAGAGCAAATCCTTTAATATGGTGTGTTGCTTTCTCGATGATTAATGAATGTTTGTGTAATAATTGTTCATGAGTCCCTGCTTCGTCCTGAGCTGTGAAGCTGCCCACTTTTCTTAAGAAAAATGCTGTACATTCTTTGGTTTCCCAGCATCTTCTGCACATTTCCCAACAGTGGCTAAATGATATAGACATCCAGCTTTAAACACTTAGGACAACTGATGGACATATACACAACTATTACAAAAGTTGCAAACATTCATTGATGCTCAACAAGGCAACACAAGAACCAAGGAAATGCAAACTTTTGAACAGGATGATTTGTGTAAATTACAGTACATTTTGTGTAATGAAGCTTTTGAAGGGCAGTACTACATAAAATATATAATCTTTTATCTCTATATTTGCATACATTCTGAAAGGCGTGTGAAAACGTATAGGCCTAAAACAAAAGCGGTATGCAAACTTCTGCAATACATAGTTTGTGAAAATGTATATTTTATTTTATATTTTGTTTTTCACTATTTAACCACATTTGAGCTTTTTTAATTTACAAATTCCACATAGTCTATTCTATCCATATAATTTCATATGGCATGTGTAATTATGAGTAGACTTGTCATGTCAGGTACACATTTTAACACAAAATTCACAACACTGGAACCTAAAATTCAAACATTTAAAGGAATATTCCATGTTTAATTCAAGTTAAGCTCAATCAACAGCATTTGTGGCATAATGTTGATTATCACAAAAATTTATTTTGACTTGTCTCTCCTTTTCTTAAAAAAAGCAAATATCTGTGTTACAGAGAGGCACTTACAATGGAAGTCAATGGGAAAATGAAAGTGAATGTGAACAATGTTTGGAGGGTTTAAAGGCAGAAATGTAAAGCTTATAATTTTATAAAAGCACGCATTAATTCTTCTGTTAAAACTCATGTATTATTTGAGCTGTAAAGTTGTTTTAGGGTTTGTTGACATTACATCATCATGGCAAAGAAGTTGTAAAATTGGCTATAAATTAACACAGAAAAGGTTAGTAAGTGATTAAATCACACTAAAATCACATCTACACGCATATCCTTTATGTCTTGTGGCTAAACTTTTGAAACAGTGAGTATTTTAATGTTCGAAAATTAGCCCCATTCACTAAGTGCCCCATAGTAACCTCAATTTTTGCTTTTTTATTTTAAAGAAAAGGACGAGTACAAATTTATTTTTGTGGTAATCAACATTACGCCACAAATGTTTTTGATTGAGCTTAACTTGTATTGAACCCGGAATTTTCCTTTAAGTGCTTGAACTATGTAAAAAGTGCAGTGTAGCTGTCTGAATGTGACACTTGTCTGATTTACCACAGTGCTCGTAGGGAAAATGAACATTCAGAAAAAACCCTGCTTATATTTTCACGTGTTGCGCGAATACATGGATCGGCTTCTTTCAGCTCGTTGTTGAAAACACATTTTTGCATTATTTTGGGCATTTGCGCTGACTGGCAGGATGACATAGAGCGTGAGTGGTAAGCACATGATGTCATTGCCATGGTAACCAGACACATTTCAGCTGATAGAATGAATATATCGTCAAATCAACCTGTGACGCAACAAAATAGATTTTCTTCTCTGCAAACGATACCAGAGACAATAGTGAGAAGGACAATGAGGAGATTTAATTTAAGAACAAAATCAGTGACCCTACCAAAAACCGTGACTGTCCTGTGTAATAAACCGGGATGTCTGGTCACCCAATCTATAATTAAATTATAAACAAAACATTTCACTGCCCAAAATAACTTCATATTTCATTGTGCATTTTATTGTGGAAAAAACGGTAAAAGAACATATTTTAAGCAGCTTGTCAATGCTTTAAATAAATTGAAAAACTATAAATAGGTGCTGTTTATCTGTTTTTCAGAATTGCAGTCTGCTTTAGCAATAACAATTTTTTCCCCAACTATTTAAAAAGTTACAGTTAATTCATCAAGGACCAGTCTAAGTTGACAACACTGCGTGGACCACAAGAGACTACAGATGCCTACATGTGTGGATACATTATACCTAAAAAGACTTAATAGCCCAGTATTAATAATATTTTCCAGAATTTTTACTTTGATATGTTGTTTTAGTAAACTGTGAGAGACATGATGTGGGTGACTTGACTTAATGAAGTTCTTAACCACGACGAAACCGCGAAGTGAGCACCATCTTGGCGTGCGGTTTTACCGGCTGTCATGTCCCGTGTCGTGCAAAACTGTCTTGTAGTTTCTAGTACATTGGCTACATACGTACCTGTCTTTATTTGTTCGTCGTGCCAGCCACCTCGGTAATTGATGTTATACAGCAGTCTCCGTAGTAACATTCAAGCGTATTGGTTGACTGAGTTTGCCGCTCTGCAGGTGTGTTTGCTCAACACGGTGAAACAAACTCTTGCTACGTCGTCGACATCAGGGTGTGCTACAACTGCTTGCAGACAGAGTGTCCATTAATTTCTGTTTCGTAATTTTTATTTATTTATTTTATTCATTGCATCACAAATCAAATGCTATGGACTCGGCTAAACATCCCGAGTCCCAAAGGCTCGAGTCCGAGTAAAAATGCGTCCGAGTCCATGACAAATCCAAGTCCATTAAAATTGGACTCGTGACTCGGACTCGAGTACCCCAACTCTAATATTTATAAATTAGTGCCCTTTTTTATCCTTCTGCCCCGTCCCTGCTAAGGTCTGCGCACATCACTGGGCTCAGGTATACTTTGTTTTTTCACGTGCCGGATCGCCTCTTACGCGGTCGAGCACTCAGTTTATCAAAGTGTACTCTTTTGACCTCAAGCGAATACGAACACGTTCGATGCATGCACACTACGACTGCTTTGTAATTATTTTTTTAGTTCAGTCAACGGCCGCCGCATGCGCTGACGATATGCAAAGACGAGTTCTGTCCACGTCAGGCACGAGGCCACATAAGGGCCAGAGTGGCACTAGTCCACCCAGATTGACGGCTGGTCCACCCAATCAAAACTGCAGGAATATAAGAACAGTTTGCAAATAAAAAGAAACTGCATTTTGTTGCATGAAAAATTGCTCATATGCAAGATAATCATCATATTCCTGTTATAAATACAGTTTGAAAAATGTGTTTTTATTTCAAATAAAAAGTTTGATATGATTACGGTGAACTGAAATGGGTTGCGGCGCGCTTCTTACCGAGTTGCTCATTTTCTCTGCACTGCGCAGCTCTCTACAGTCATGCCTGTAAACAGATCTCGCGGAACATGCACATATGATGAGTTCTCACTATTTCTTCCCTGTTCGTAATCTGGGAACAATTTGCAGGAATATTGTCGTCTATGAGAACGCTGAATATTATCTCGGGATGCAAGGACATTAGGATGACAGTTGAATTGTCAAATGTGTCAAAATTCAGTAGCTACAAGCTCAGAAATGGTTCTTTAACAAGAAGTTTCTCTTCTGTGCTTGTCTACTCTTTAACCTCCATTTGAACGTAACATTCCCCAACTATAAAGTACAGCTGTTAAACAGAACATCTGATTCACTCACGTTTTTCACCAGACCTCTTATTTTACATAGACTACTAATCAAAAGAAATATTTTGCGACATTGCAGCAGCTCCATGACGCCCAGAACGTAAGCCAAAGGAGAGTTGTCAGATTTTAAAGATTCGATCTTTGGGGAAACAGCCAACGCTGGGTTTCCCGATAACATTGCAACTTAAGCCTTTCCAATTATCTTAACTGATGTCATTCGTTATTTTACGATGGTGTAACGGCTGATTCCCAAACCAGCACGCAGATCTCTCATTATAAAATTGAACTTAAGTGCTTTGTTACAGGAGTTGTCTGGTCCAAAGGTGCTGATCACTTTGGCAAATATGTCCAGGTGTTTGTCTTCTCACAATAAAAATAATGTGGAAATACTAACAAACATGGAAGTTGTTTGTAACCTTGTCGAGGCACCGAAATTCAATTAAATAGAATTCAATTAAATAAATAATTACAGCTTTGGTAAGACAGGGTTTCAGATGTTTGCACAGCTTATAGAGAATAATAAAAGTGATACAAGGAGTGCATGTAACGTGAATGTACCCGATGAGCATCACATCATAATAAGTGGATCTTACATAGCATGTGTTGTTTTTTTTGGCTGGAAACTAAACAGATGCACAAAGAGCAGGATTAAAATGACAGACATCATTACTGAACTACTCATAGACCTTTCTAAACAGAATGAAGGGAATCTCTCATTGCACACTCACTCTAACCTCCTTTGATAAACATATATTATTTATTTATTTAGGCCTATTTATTTAAGTTTTAAACTGCAGGGTCACTTTACTCACATATGTCTAAAGAAATCTATTTAATAAGATAATCTTTCTATTGCTATCACAGTTATGATTATCAAATAAGGCCAATAAAACATTATACTGTATTATATGTGTTATGTAAATTTCGATTTATCTTTAGACCTAATTTAGACCGAATCATGTGCAAACTATTCACCATTAGGTGAAATTTGTGAGAATGTGATTTGTTTGTCATTCATCATTTTGAATGTGAAAACATTAACGGAGCCATTTTCAACATATCAGGCTTAAGACAAAGAGTGAATGTGTGTATATTGTATATGGTAAATTTCTGAAGAACCTTTTTAGAAAATTCACTTGATATTGTCTTGATCTATAATGATCTATAACATGAAAATGATCTATAACACAAAGTAGAGCGTTTTGACCCTCAGATTAAAACTAGAACATGGTAAGACCTGTGACTTGTGGCTTCAATTGACTTTTTAGGTTGTGGCAAGGACAGTGCCATATATTTTTAATGCAAATATTATTAGGTAATAATTTAAAATCAATTTAAGGTTTTCTAAATAATTTCTTTGTCTTTAATTCTGAATTTTGTACAGCATCTCCTAAGAGTCTTCTTTTAAAAGAGACAATTTTATTTTGAGTATGAGCCACCAGTTAAAGGAGTAGTACGCCTGAAAATGGAAAATGTACTTTTATTCACTCATTTACTCACCCTTATGTTGTTCAAAACCCACATGGTGTTACTTTTTCTTGGAACATAAAAATAGATATTTTACGCAGCTCTATTCCATAGAATAACAGTTTATAGTGAGCAGGAGCTGTCAAGCTTCAAAAAGGACAAATACTATAAAGCACTATTAAAGGTTCAGTATAAAGACATCATAACAGTAGTCCATATGACTTGTGCACTTTATTCCAAGCTTTCTGGGGCCACACAACAGCTTTTTGTTGTATGGACTACTTTTATGGTATTTTTATGAATATTATTATTTTTTCTTTGGACCTTGACAGTAGTGCTTAATATGATCCATTTTTGTATGGAAAAGAGCAGCATTCGGGTTCTCAAAGAATAAATTGTGTTAAGATTCTACTTTGGGAAAAACACAATGAGGGACAACTTGATGGCAGTAAATAATTTTGTGTATTTTCTTTTTGCTAGCCAGCTGACACATTCATGTCATTTTACAGATATGATGAAAAGAAATTCAAACTGTATTCGTATTTCCTTTGATACAGCACAAAAAAGAAAGAAAAGATTACTAAAACAGGAAAATTGTTAGCAATGTATACACAGTGGTAGCAGTCTTGTACTGTGTGAACTTCTGTGTGAAATTTTTTTTATCTTTTAAAACCAAAAATTATACAATTTTGGGCCTTTATCGCATTTAAAGCCTTTATTCAGAAAATGATGGCTTTCAGAGCCTTTACTATTTTAAAGGTCCTAAGAGGACCATTATATTTGTGACCTCTACACCCGCGACCCCCCACCCCCAAAATGGTTTGTTCCTCCCGCCCCAATGTTCAAGACATTGTTACAGCCTTGTTCTTAGTGCTTCGGGAAACCCAGCCAACACCTGTTAAAAGCAGGAGGACTGAAAATTGTCTAATAATAACAACGTTTATTGCAATATCTCTTATTTTAAATTATTGTATATATTTCTATTGCCATTTCATTTTTCATTGTGTAACAGGGTCAGAAAGGTGCTTCCACTTGCTTTACTTAATTTTGTGTATGACCCTTTAATTATATTTAAGCTGTACTCTCCACCCATTGGCTGGTGCTGTATAGCAAACTGGTTCCGATTTGCGCCAGCCGAGAGAGTGGTTGTGATGGGTGAGTGCTCCCCAGAAAAATATTTTAATTAATTTTCTTATTTTTGGGGGGTTAACATCGACATGTATTTTGTTTTGTCATGTATGAAAGTGTATTGTATGCTCTCTTCTCAAGCTACTATGTTTTAGGTGTAGTAATGTTTGATTTAATGTTCATCTTCATTATACAACATGCGTGAGCATGATTATTGGGAATGGCCACTGCTGTTCAATGTGTTTAAACAGAATAAAATCCACCAAAGGCATGAGATGGTGTCAATCGAGTGCTTTATTCAACACAACGCAGAGACAACCCCATTACAATTGCATCAATATGAACTATTAAGGTAAATTTCTAATAATAAACGTAATAATTGTAAAAAAAAACCCAAAACTAATAATTATTGTTATTGTACATGTAATTATACTCTAAGTATTAGGTAAATGAGCGAATATTGACTCATAAAGGCTGAGGAAAGGGGCACGCTTCATTATATTCACGATAAAATTAGGCACAGAAGAGAGGAGAATTCTGGCCTCGCCCCTGGCCGTGTGTTGAGAAAATATGGGCCGCACACGGACAGTCCACGCAGACTGTTCTGATGACATTTGCATACTGTGCAATGCTTACTGTGCGCATTTAGATCAGCAATGCAGACAACCAAAGAATACTTTGGCCTTTATCTTGAATTCCTCTGATGTTTAGGAATAATAGTATTTACTTCTTCCTTGTTACCTCACTGTGACTGCACTTGCCAACACAGAAAAGGCATCATTGAAGTGTTAACTTGGGCGGTCATGTCTTTCAGATGTATTCCTCTGTTTTATGTCAGTTATGTAAGTTGTGGAAGTGCAGATAATTTTTTTAATTTCTGCTGCATAGTTTTATTTAATGGTCTTTTTTTTTTTTTTAACAGGGTAGGAAGTGATTTATCGAGTTCTGATTTGACCTCATGACCTCTGTTTCGAAGCACTAAAAGAAATTCTTACACACTCATTCTAGGCCTTCACTTATTGTGAAGAAAAGTCTCCAGTTAATCCTTTATCAGCTGCTGGTCATAAGTGGTGGATGTAAAAGCTTATCTTGAGCTCAGATTCTTCCCTCTGCTGAACTGCAAATAAACAGATGTGTTTTTTGATGGTACTCAGCTCTACAGCTGCATGGTCCAACTATTGAGACAAGTGCACAGCCTATGAATACAAAACACCCACTGAAACGCCTACAGCACCAAACATTCCTGCACCTTCCTGCGGCAAAGTATGTCCAAACAAAATAAATTAATCATGTTAACAGACCACAGACACCAGCCAAGTCAACACAATAGGCCACATATAAGAAGGATGATAATTTTTAAGTTACGATTACTGTCTAGATGGTTGAATTGAATCACTTTTTTTGTGTTACATGCTTGGCAATTACCACAGAACACAAATCCTGTGGTGAACTTTGATCACAGCATGGTAAAAAAAAATTATGAAGGCTACACCAGATGGCTAAGGGAGACCAGATCGAGGTATCAGTGGGAAGGGCAGAGGGCTGCAGAGTCTTCCTGGATGTGCTTGAAAATAGGGATGTACAAAACTACATATTTTCAGAATCGATAAGACTAAGATTAGATAAGAAACTAGTTGACTAATTGGTCTTCAGAAAGCCCTGAATAATAAGGCTGGGACCAGACACGTTTCTTAGGCGGTATTCACACTGGATTTCAAAAGACATAAACAATATGCATGTTAATATGGTTTTAGTGTGATAAAATCGCTTACTAAACTTTTCTGAGTAAAGTTATAGCTAATTTTAGACCTTTGTTGCCATGATGATGTAATTTCAAACAAACCCTAAAAAGACTGTAAAAATGACAATTTAAACAACTTTACAGCTCAAATAATCCATGAGTTTTAACAGAACATTAATGAGTGCTTTTATAAAATTATAAGCTTCACATTTCTGCCTTTAAACCCTCCAAAAAATTGGCCCCATTCACTTCCATTGTAAGTGCCTCACTATAACCTTGATTTTTGCATTTAATAAAGAAAAGGAGGGACGAGTTGAAATAAATGTTTGTGGAAATCATTATGCAACAAACGCTGTCGATTGAGCTTAACTTGTAATGAACCCGGAATATTCCTTTAAGTTCACACATGGTCTTAAAAAAATGAAACACTCATGGCGTAAGATGCTAAAAAAAACAGCACAAGTTGTGATGCCTAAAATGGCCAAAGACATCTCAGATAGGGTTTTACCATGCAAACTGTCTAGCAGCTACAGCACATTGTCAACCTGCTAATAATGCACCTTAATAAAAATAATAAAATAAAATAAAAAGAATAAGGTGTAAACTATGCATTTAAATGCATGTCAAAGTTGAATTTGGGTCAGACTAAAGACAAAGAAAAAAAAAGAAAAAATAAAAACCTTATTGGAGATTTTGAGATGATGAGCAGCACTTTTGTCAGAGGCATTCAGTTCCACTTGGTTCCACACAGATAAGACAGGAATTTTAACACACTCAAGCATGGGCTAATTAAAACCCCACACTCTGTGTTGCCAGAACAGGAATCAATATGCTTATTTAATTAATCTATATATCACACAAGCACACATAAGATCAGACCAAACCAGCTTGGCTAAGGAAATGAAAGACAGAAACAGTAAAGTCCAATTATGTTTGACAATGTAAAATGTTCAGAACGAATGTTTGAAACCACTAAAAGTTTGTTAATAATTCCTTTACGGCTTACAAAGTCAATTACATACAGTAACACACTGTATACTGTGCACACAAGTAACAAACATAGGCTTTTTTTTCCACTAATTGAATCAAGTTCAATAGCATTAACAAAAGAATCTCATTATCTAGGCTTCTCCAAATGCTTTGCCCTCTGGAACTCTTTCACACTTTCACTGCTCAGAAAACTCGGCTCCGTAAAACAGGTCCCAGGCCTGTGAGAAGTGCTAATTTGTAAACGTGTCTGTGAAAGGGAACAGAAGGTTATTAATAATTCCCTTGACCTGGTTCGAGTCAGATATCACAATGAAGGGTAATATTCAATTATTGATTTACTCAGACTCCGTTATCTCTTTAAGAAAATGTGGAAAAGAGAGTTAAAAAGTCTTAAATTAATGCTAGTAGAATTAAATATACTGGGTGAGATTAAAAATTGAATGTGGGCTTTCTTTTCTTGAGGCTTGGATTTTATATTCCAAAGCGCTGTTTCTGGCAAATTGCACGAAGAGCCCCGGAGGAGACTTGAGGGGGTGTTCTAAATTTTGTGCCACAATTAAAATCCAAAATGTTTCAGTTATATATAGGTGTGTTACAGTAGGTGTTACTGGGGAAAGACAGGAATGCATCTTTCACAGGCAAATTTATATTTCAGCTGCACATCCTCAGAAACCAACCAATGTTCATGTTTTGCTCTCTCTTTGTCTGAATATCAAAGAGGTTTTAATGTAATATCTTACTGAAATTATGTAATTTTATTCTATTCTATTTGATTTGTTGAAGTTAACTATTATTTTTTATAGTTATTCTTAACATTACTGGCACATTTTCTTAATATTCTCTTTTCTAACAATAATTTTAATAAAGCATTTTCAAATACATAATTCATCCAAAGGTGATGTACTAATGAACTCTGAACAAAACTGCAGAAGTGATTCATAGTATGTCTTTTCGTCTGCCCCAGCAATCCCATTGGTTTCTCTGTTTGTTCTGACATCATGGAAAACACGGATCTTGACCGAGACCATGTCCTTTCTCTCTCTTGTGCTCAGCTGTGACTACAGTTCACTCCACTTTTACTCTTATCAATTCAGTTGTTCCCTCTGTTATCTAACCCTCGTTTCTTTTATTTTTCCTTTTGTTTTTAGCCTCGAAATCCAATTAGGCTTCTTCTGAAATGGCAGCAGTGTGAGAACTTTATCCATTCATGAGCAAAGATAACTAAACTAATTAAGGCTACGGTTCCTCTCTGAAGCTCGTTTAAATGTGCAAATTAAAAATGCAGACGCAGCTTGGATTGGATTAGATAGCCCATGTAAATAGGGGGAGGACTTTATCTTTAAATGCCACTAAACTGTTTTCTGCTCCCTCTCTCGGCACCCAGGTTTTACACCTCCCGCTCACAGACACTTTTAATGACGCCACACCGCAGAGAGGGAGAGAGAGAGAGAGGGGAGAAACAGTGAGATATCTGGAAAGCAGGGCCATCTGGGCACGCTGGCTGGGTGTTAGTAGTGCCAAACAGGAGTGAATGAAGGTTGGGGTGATTTTCAGCAACATGTGAAGAAACGCTGGCTGTTTGCTCTAATGGCCTCCTCTCCAGCAGAGTAAACACAAACACTAGGCCTGCTGAGTACTGTTTACTCCAGTTAGCTGCCCTCTCTGGCCCACAGGACCACCCTGTGCTCCCTGGCACACCCACACGCTGCAGCCAGGCCCAAATAAGATGATCCTCTTGAGGGTTATGGGAGCGGATACTGTGCCCTAAATGAATGGTCAATCAATGAAAAGGGTCTAGACAGAATGTCCAAGCCATCGTTCCATCATGCAGCAGTGACCCAAAATTTTGTTAGAGATAATCAGGAGATGATCCAACACTCTAGAGTAAACACAGGGGCACAGTGTGCTCACAAATATGAGTGTGAAAAAATACAAACACTCAAAGAACTAGGTGCGAAATCTCATTAGTAACAGCAGCACTAAAAATGTTAATGTGAGTTTATAAGAGCTTTATAAATGTATAATAAACAGCATGACAAAAAAATATAAAGAAAAAACATCAAATTAAAAAGCACACACAGTCACATATTAAACAAACCACACAACACTTCATACCAAAAGCCAAACTTGCCAGCAGAGAGCAATTTAAGTTCAAGCTTTGATCATGTGACATTTAGTATGACAACTGACTACGTTTATTACCATGTGCTAAACATATTACCGCAGAGATTAGACCTAAAAAATCATTCAAAGCCCTCATACATGATCAGTAACATGAAGACTCCGTAGGTTGTCAGACATGCAAGGGAATCATGCATTTCAGAGGCGGATGATTGAGTTCCAGGCTACTTGATGACAAGGTGATTACAGTCATTATGTTGGCATGCTGAAACATTTCTAACAGGAAATTAAATTAAGCAAGCATCAGTATGAGTTAATTTAACCAAAAAACAAAGAGATCCAGAGCCAGAACAGTATATCTGTAGGCAGAAGCCTGCTGCATGTGTACCATGTTCCCCTGACGTGGAGCCGGGCGGTAAAATCCCAGATTCTCTGTCTTGCCACTAGCCTTTTAAGGCCTCCTTTATAGACCTCTGGCCTCTCTCATTTCAGTCACTGTCAGATGAGTATCATTAAAACAGACAGAAAAGGAGAGGACATTTAAGGCATAGTTCACCCCAAAAAAATTTATTCTGTCATCATTTAGTCACCCTAATGTCCACCTATTATGACCAAACCAAAAGGAAATGTTAGGCAGAAAGTCATGGATTGACAGTCTCAGTCAGCATTTACTTTCATTGTATGGAAAAAAGATGCAATGTAAATGAATGGTGACTGAGCCTAACATTCTGCCTAAAATCTTCTTTTGTATGCATTGTAGAAAATCATACAGGTTTGTAACAACACACACACATACAGTGTTTAGGGGTAGATAGTGGTGTGTTCTCCTGGAAGGGGTGAGGGAAGAGGAAGATGTAGCACAAGTCAGGCAGCAGGGGGAGCAACTCTTCTATTGATTGGAGGCAGTGATAGAGAAGGCTTCAGCCCTGCTGTGGGGCGGCTGGGTGAGACCAGCCAACATACCCAACTATGGCTTCACTTCAGCAGGCACTGGAGGGGCCGTCTTCCTTATCCTTCTCTCTACACTCTGTCTCCCAACTACTCTTATGTGGAAATCATTGGCTTTGTTGCTATGCAGGGAGCAGATGTGGTGTTGTAAATAAACTTCACTGACTCTCACCACTTTATGAAATGACTCAACTTATAGGTTATAATTTGAGTCAAGAATGTAAACCTGGCCTGAGAACAGTAATTCAGGTCTAATAATATAATATTTTGACAATTCAAAGACTGTAATGGCTAAGATGGATATGCATTAGAGCAAAATATAAAATCAAAGCAGTGCTTTGCGGTCTGTGGAATAGCAGTCGTGTGTCAAAGACATTAAACTGAAACCTGAGACTCTTTAAAGTCTGCGATGAGTCTCAGAGAGCATGACAACACAACTGAGGCCATCTGATCGCAGTTAATACCTGACTCGCACACTTTTCTGAAATAATGAAATGTACTATGGAACAAATTTATCAGTTTCCTTTATGATAAATAATAAAAGCAAAGTATTTGCACTACTAAATTGCAAAGTCAAATAAATTAAAATACAAAAAAAAAAGAAACACGTCCGAATTGAAGGGCGAAATTGGCAGAAAAGGTAATTTCCTTTCATTAACTCGTCTGCTCTGGTAAGTGCTTGTTAAATTTAGGGTTCACCAGATCACACTGATGTGTGTGTGTGTGTGTGTGTGTGTGTGTGTGTGTGTGTGTGTGTGTTGTGGCCAAAAACATCTGCTAATGAGAGATTCCTGATGGAAAATTGGCCGGCAGACAGAACTCAAAATTTCTCAGTGGGAGAATTTACATCTCTTGGCATGTTTAATGCGACCACTATAGATTTAGAATATGTGAGTGTTTTGTGTGTGGTGGTGGTGTGTGTGTGTGTGGTGTGGTGTGTGGGGGGGTATTTCTTTTGTTCCCATTTTAGTTATGCAAGGACATTCAAGTGTGGCCACTCAAGTCAGGAAGTGTTAAACTTACCAAATGCAGACAATTAAGTGCTCTCAAGACAAAATGGAGAAGTGAGAACTCACTGTGCTGCTATTGAAGGAGATTTAATTCTCCCTACTTTCAGAAACACACACACATATACTACAGGATTCTTCACCTCCACGTCTTTGTGTAAGCCTCTAACCCCAATATTTTAACAACAGGAACGCAGGACTTAAATTGAGTGAAACAATTTTTCCACAGCCTCCAACCATCTTAAACCATGGCCACCGGAAGAGGCTTTGCCTTTGCAGCAGCATCATTAGGGCTTTAAATGTTTTCAAAACATCCCTCATTAGCCATGGCACTTCCACCACACACACACAGCCACACATAGTAGTGAGTTCCTGGCTTTCATTCCATGGGAGGTAAGAATTTGTAATAGTGGCAACGTATAAAAAAAGGCCTAATCTGTTATTCCCAAAGCTGACAGTTGACTGACAACACTTCATCTTTATAAACACACATATCACTCTGGATGCCCCTATGACACTTTACAGACATGAGTCATTTCGGGTGCCTGAAAGAATATATGCACGTGTGTGCCTGTGAAACTCTCCTCACCTTGACCAAACCACACACGGGGCCACGGCACTGACCTTGACATCTTGGCGATTAATTTGCCCCTGATCTTGTCTCCCATGGTTTGAGTAGCATGTGTGTCAGTACCAATGAAGGTGACACCTTCTGCTGCCTGCCGAGATAATAAAGTCTTTACCTGTACAGCTCATGCCTATCAGGCAGAAGCTGATCATGTTCACTCTCGTATAAATAAGTGTGTGAGAGTGAGAAGGGGTAGGTGGGCAAAAAAACAAAACAAAAAAAACAGCCATATATGCTCATTCCCACACATTTTCTGAGCAGTGAAGCTCATCATCATGTAAGCAAAGCTGTATTTGCTAGACATGTAGATGTATATGCTAGAGTGTAGCGGAAACAGTGCAGTGGGCAACACGGCAGACCTCTGGACCCTCTTAGCTTGGAGAACAGCTCTGGTACAACTGGGAATGGTAAATTATAGCCTGACACCTCGAGGAGACCTGGGCTGAGACGAAAGGCAGGGCAGGATGAGATGCAGGCCAATGGAAATGCAATCTGCATTCTGGAGATGACATGTTGAGATACTGAGGGGGGAACACTGTTAACACAATGTCTGTTGGCTAATTTCTGCTGGGTTGACCCAGTGTTACTCTCTGACATTCCCACTGTATTTTGGTAACAAGCCATGTGGACTAAAGGGAAGTTATACTGTAGATGTAAGAATCATAATTACAAAGTGAAATGCTAGGACATTATCAGATTTTTAGTTTTTTATTTGTATTCTTAACTTGTGAAGCGATTTTAGAACTTACTTTTTTAAAACTCTCCAGAAACAACTACTTTCTTACAGTAAGAAATTAATACTGTATGCAACATAGTGGAACAGTTGGGTTGCAGAAGTAAAATCCCATACATTTTTTCCATAGACAAATAGATTTTTAATGATAATTTTTAAGCATTTAAAGGCAGACCTACTGTGAGCTCAGAGGTTGTTAATCTATACCCCTTAAATTTAGAATTTCATGACAAAATTGCTGCAAACTTGCCACAAATTCACCACTGATTATTTTCACATGCAAATGAGCTTTGCAACAAACTTGCAGCAAATTGACCATTGTTGCCAAAGGTTTGTTGCAGGTTCACCACTACCAGTGAAGAGCTGCTAACTTCACAATCACAAGCTCATTTGCATGTAAAAATAATGAGTGGCAAATTTGTGGTAAGTTTGCAACTAGTTTGCCAGAACTCTAGATTTTTTGTAAAATGAAGTCATCATTTCTCGTTATTTCAACTTCATAAAAAAAACATGTTTAATAGCAGAATTCTTGGTAAAGAACTACACTATCCATGATTCTGATAGCGAAAATCCACCAGTCAGCGAATCAAGGCCAACAAAGCGCGTCAAACGAGCCTGGCAGTGACCGCCCACTGTGCACTATGAATGACGGAATTGAGTTGATCTCCCTGCACTCTCAAATTACTTATATATTTGCATGTACCTGAATATTTTGCAATAAAATGTAAATATATTGTTCCTTTACAGGTGTATCTCAATAAATTAGAATGTCGTGGAAAAGTTCATTTATTTCAGTAATTCAACTCAAATTGTGAAACTCGTGTATTAAATAAATTCAATGCACACAGACTGAAGTAGTTTAAGTCTTTGGTTCTTTTAATTGTGATGATTTTGGCTCACATTTAACTAAAACCCACCAATTCACTATCTCAACAAATTAGAATACATCATAAGACCAATAAAAAAAAACATTTTTAGTGAATTGTTGGCCTTCTGGAAAGTATGTTCATTTACTGTATATGTACTCAATACTTGGTAGGGGCTCCTTTTGCTTTAATTACTGCCTCAATTCGGCGTGGCATGGAGGTGATCAGTTTGTGGCACTGTTGAGGTGGTATGGAAGCCCAGGTTTCTTTGACAGTGGCCTTCAGCTCATCTGCATTTTTTGGTCTCTTTTTTCTCATTTTCCTCTTGACAATACCCCATAGATTCTCTATGGGGTTCAGGTCTGGTGAGTTTGCTGGCCAGTCAAGCACACCAACACCATGGTCATTTAACCAACTTTTGGTGCTTTTGGCAGTGTGGGCAGGTGCCAAATCCTGCTGGGAAATGAAATCAGCATCTTTAAAAAGCTGATCAGCAGAAGGAAGCATGAAGTGCTTCAAAATTTCTTGGTAAACGGGTGCAGTGAAAAAACACAATGGACCAACACCAGCAGATGACATTGCACCCCAAATCATCACAGACTGGAAACTTAACACTGGACTTCAAGCAACTTGGGCTATGAGCTTCTCCACCCTTCCTCCAGACTCTAGGACCTTGGTTTCCAAATGAAATACAAAACTTGCTCTCATCTGAAAAGAGGACTTTGGACCACTGGGCAACAGTCCAGTTCTTCTTCTCCTTAGCCCAGGTAAGACGCCTCTGATGTTGTCTGTGGTTCAGGAGTGGCTTAACAAGAGGAATACGACAACTGTAGCCAAATTCCTTGACATGTCTGTGTGTGGTGGCTCTTGATGCCTTGACCCCAGCCTCAGTCCATTCCTTGTGAAGTTCACCCAAATTCTTGAATCGATTTTGCTTGACAATCCTCATAAGGCTGCGGTTCTCTTGGTTGGTTGTGCATCTTTTTCTTCCACACTTTTTCCTTCCACTCAACTTTCTGTTAACATGCTTGGATACAGCACTCTGTGAACAGCCAGCTTCTTTGGCAATGAATGTTTGTGGCTTACCCTCCTTGTGAAGGGTGTCAATGATTGTCTTCTGGACAACTGTCAGATCAGCAGTCTTCCCCATGATTGTGTAGCCTAGTGAACCAAACTGAGAGACCATTTTGAAGGCTCAGGAAACCTTTGCAGGTGTTTTGAGTTGATTAGCTGATTGGCATGTCACCATATTCTAATATGTTGAGATAGTGAACTGGTGGGTTTTTGTTAAATGTGAGCCAAAATCATCACAATTAAAAGAACCAAAGACTTAAACTACTTCAGTCTGTGTGCATTGAATTTATTTAATACACGAGTTTCACAATTTGAGTTGAATTACTGAAATAAATGAACTTTTCCACGACATTCTAATTTATTGAGATGCACCTGTACTTATCATCAACAACTTTAAATCAATAGTTTTATAATTTTCAAATATGTCATTTAATATGCTTCAGGGAACTTAAGTTCATGCCCTCATGAAAGATGTTAATTACACAGTCTTCAACATTTGTCTTTTTGTCCGATTTTCAAATTTGTTTTTTATTTATTTTTTTGCTTTAATGTTTATTATGTTGTTTCACCTCAGGGCTGGTTGGTTTGGCTCATGGTTTAGAACTCTTATATGGACATTTTTATGAAAACCATATAGAAAAAAAATATATTTATAAAAATAAAATGCTTCTGGAACAAAGAGGACTGAAAAAGTGAGTGGGCACTGCTCTATTTTTCGCAAATTTATGTCATTGCGCAACTAAATGTAGTCTCTACTAGGCAGTAACAATTTCTTAAAACAATAATAGCTGTAAAAATAAAAGTGTTAAAATTCATGAAAAATTAATAAAATAATGAGACAGAAAAAAGTGTTTCTCAGACGGAAAAATCACACAATCTATTCTACTTCCCAGGTTAACAGAATAGCCAACAGTGAGCTCTGTTGTGACATTTTACAAATTAAACACAATTAAGTTCAAGCTCTACTAAATGTCACTCACTTTCCCTTCACATGTCTCTATTTACCAAAAACAAACCAGAAAGAGGGGCTGGAGGGTTTGACAGGGGCTGTTCTTGAGCTGAAAACAGGTGTTCTACAGCCGTGAACAACCTCATTGCAGCATGTCCTGACATTTGTGTGTCAGTGTGTGTTTAAACTGTGTCCAATATCACTCTGTTATCGTGTCATTGAGGCCCTGTGGAGGAGGATACGCACCCCCTCCTCAACACACAACCTTTACTTTACGTCACTTTTCCCTCCATCAACATTTACTACACACTTTTAGCATAATAAAGGGAACCAGGAGGACTAATCCTCAGAAATCTGCTTCCCTCTCTTGCCTGTTCTTTCAGGCAATTCAGCACGAGAAAACACTTAATTTGAATTCTTAAACTGTACAAACTGTGAATGAGTTCCTTTTAGCTGCAAATGTCATTACATCTACATTTCCAGGGGAGAGTAGGGGAAAAGAAGCTCTCTCACATTCATGACAAACCCTTTTAAATGGGGGGGGCTTATGGGCCTTGCCCACAAATGCAAGACCCATAATATCAACTGCATTTACCTGACACTCACACTGCAAATGGAGGTTGTTGCTCTGATTCCACAAACAAATACACACACACAAACACACACACACAAGTGTGCATTTCTCTCAGAGCAAGTTTAGTTTAATTACCTGTACTGCATGTTTGGCCATGGATTTCATCATGTTAAAAATAAATAACAATTGGGTATACTCAGTGTATGTCATGCGATTTATTGTTTGTTTTTCTGCTGAATTTAGGGCCCTATAAAAATTGTATTACATTTTTTCCAAATGTTCATGTTTTAAAGTTTGATCAACTTTTATCTTCAAAAAGCTGTCTAATCAAATTAATATACAAAACTTTAAGAAAATCAAAACAGAACAATTACTTTTCAACTAGGGATGCACCGATATGAAAATTTTGTCTGATCCCTATAACCGATAATTCATTATATTTGGAGGCTGATAGCCTATATACCTGCTGATAAAACGAAATCTGAATAAAAATCAACATTGTGTGTGCCTAGTGGTCATGTGACACCATGCAAGGTTCGAATGTGTGAACGGCGAGCTCTGCGCACTTTGCTAGTTTTAATACTTTTTATGTCATAAACAGGTGAGATTCGATACACTCTGATCCTTAACTGTTCTAGGAAGACAATATGTCAAAGAATTCAAAATCTTCAGTTTCTGGAGACATTAAAAGACACTTACGTGCTCAAGCTGATGCCCCTGAGCAGCAGGCCGCAAGCCAGGGAACCGATTTGGCCGGAGAAGTGAAGGAAATTCGGCGAGAATTGTTGAACGTGTCGGCAATGCTGACGAAGGTCATTGCTGACTTGGAGGATCTTGCTGTAATACGTCGATCGATCACTACCATTGAGATGAAATTCACTGAGGTGGTTACATGAGTGGGGTATGTTGAGAAATGGATCGATTATCTGAAGTCATCAGAGAGGGAATTAGCTGCTAATTCCCTAGCGACCAAGGTGGATTTGGAGCCCGTCTGGGAGAAGTTGGAGAATTCAGAGAATCGTAACCAGCGGAATAACATCCAAATTGTTGGAATTCCTGAGGACGAAGAAGGTCAGGATATGGTGAAATTCCTGGACAGGCTCTTCCCGAGTCTGCTCGACATAACAGGCCATAAGCTGGAAATCGAGCAAGCTCACAGGGTTCTGGCTCAGCGATCCGCTGAGGGAGACAAGCCCCGATCAATTCTGGCCAAATTTCTGAGATCATCCGATAAAGATCTCGTGTTATGCGAGGCAAGGAATAAAGGAAGGCTTTCTTGGAAGAACCAAAGCATTTTCTTGTTCCCAGACTTTGCGAATTCGACAAGAGAGAAACGTGACCGATTCAAGGAACGCAAGAAACTCTTACATCAACGGAAGGTCACGTTTGCATTGATGTTCCCGGCCAAATTGAGAATAGATGCTAAGGATGGCCGCAAAATATTTACATGTCCCCAGCAAGCGATGTCCTTCATAAAGTCAATGGACTAAGTTATTTTGTGGTACCCATGTTGCAGCCAAGTGGTCTGACTCACTGAATATTCACTTGACTGTCCGAAGAAACTGAGAGCCATTTTTGTTTCTTTTTGTGCTGGTTCCGCCTAGCGGCTGGAGTTTGTTTTGTGTAGTAGTACTCTTTCGGGACAGTGTTGTGGATGAATCTGCACGTTCTTTGTGCTTATGCCTCCTATTGGTTGGAGTTTGTTTTGTGGAGTATTTCTTGCAGGACATTGGAGTGATTGGGTCATTTGTTGCACTTATGTAGCAGTCGAATGGGCCGGCACACTGAACATTAGTTTGACTGCCCGAGGAAACTGAACGTTTTTTTTTTTTTTTTTTTTGTGCTGGTTCCACAAGCGGCTGGAGCTTGTTTTGTGAAGGAACACACATTCGGGACAGTTATGTGGATGAATCTACACGTTCTTTGTGTTTATTCTGCCTATTGGCTGGAGTTTGTTTTATAGATTATCTTCTGTTCTGTAATTCTGTCTCACAAAATTTGTATATAAACACCGGACTTGAGCAATCCTACGGAAAAGTTTTGCGGGGGCTTTCGTAGGCGTACATGGACTGTTTGAGTTTAGAGGGATGGACACCAGTTGCTGCAGTCGTGCACAGGGTTAATGCGCACGTTTTTCTTTTTTCTGTTTGTTTGGTTCAGGGGGAAGTTTGGGGTTTAATTATTGCACTAATGTTGTAATGTGGTTTTTATAATTTTATTTTTGACACACAATCTATTTTTTCCTAATATGTCAAAATATCAAATGTTAATATGAGTGGATTGTCTCTCTCCACGTGGAATGTGAATGGGTTGGGGCACCCCATAAAAAGAAGGAAGGTTATTTATCTTCTTAAACGTAAGAAATATGATATAGTGTTTCTTCAAGAAATGCATCTTTCCCCACAGGAAGCTGAAAAAATTGGGAAGATATGGGGTGGACATGTTTTCTTTAGTGCTGGCTCAAGTAAGAGCAGGGGAGCCATTACACTGATAAGTAAGCATCTACAATTCAAATATCTCAAACAGATTAAAGATAAATTAGAGTCATTATGGTTTTAGCAGAAATTCAGAGGCAAAGGTTGATTTTGGCTAATATTTACGCACCTAATGCTGATGATCAGGGATTTTTATAGATCTCGAAGGGATGTTGCAAGCCGCTGGCACCCCTCATGTTATAATACTGGGAGGACACTTTAATCTATTGATGGACTCAGTCCTTGATCATAGTGAAGCAAAAGAGTGTAAGCCCCCTAGGGAACACTGACACTTCACAGGATATGTAAAACTTTTGGTCTTTGGAGATATTTGGAGACTTTTGAACCCATCTGGTAGGGACTATAATTTTTTTTTCATCAGTCCATAAGATTTATTCTAGAATAGATTTTTTATATACCCAAGTCCCTCATTTTATGTGTTGCTGATTGCTTAATTGGAAACGTCTTAGTCTCAGATCACGCCCTGGTGAGTTTAGAGATGTTGCCACATACGGAGAAAAAGAAATCATATAGTTGGCGCTTTAATGTATCCCTTTTGCAAAATCCTGAATTCCAACAAATGTTAAAGGCTGAAATCAGTGTTTATATGGAGACCAACTGGTCCTCTGTGGGCATGGCTTGGGAGGCACAGTATGCCTCATTCACCAAAAAATTCAAAGTATGAAAACTCGTGGAGTTGGAAGGGAATATTAAAAGTAGAGAGGCAGAGCTGAAGCACCGAATGTTGTCTGATGGCCTCAGAGAATTGACCCAATTGAAATACAGATATAATACTATTTTGTCGTGGAAGGTGGAGTTTTGGCTATTCAGGGCAAGACAGTCATATTTTGAGTTGGGGGACAAAGCAGGGAAGCTTTTTTTCTACCATTTCCTCAGTGATCCAAGCGAGTGTAATAGTCATAGTCCAATTTCCCTGATCCAGCTAGACAAAAATATTGTAAACAATTCTGGCTAACCGATTAAGTTATGACATCTCTTATACATATAAATCAGGTGGTGTTTATTCAGGGCCGCAGCTCTTCTGATAACATTAGGCGTTTCATCAGTATAATGTGGTCAGTGGTGAATGATCAGACTCTGGTTGCTGCCATCTCACTTGACGCCGAAAAGGTGTTTGTTATGGCAGAATGGAATTATCTTTTTAAGATTTTGGAAATATACGGGTTTGGGAATACTTTTAATGGATGGATTAAGTGACTTTATAGACACCCGGTAGTGGTGGTACAAACAAATGAATTAATTTCAGATTATTTTACTCTGGATAGGGGCACCCGGCAGAGTTGCCCTCTTTCCCCATTATTTTTCTGTCTTGCGCTGGAACCATTAGCAGCGATAAGAAAGGAAGATGATTTTCCAGGGGTGGTGACAGGAGGTATGGCGCATAAGCTTTTGCTTTACGCAGATGATATTTTATTATTAGTCTCTGACCCCACTAGATCTAAGCTTTGGCTCTGACAGCGTACTACCCAGTGACAGCTTTTCAGCCGGGCGTCTTCCAGTGGTCCAAACAGGGCATTAAGTATTTGGCCATTTTATTCCCAGCAAATTTGTGTGATTTTTAGCTACAGTTAATTTTGACCCCTTAATAAAAAGGTTTGAGTGATGTGGGCAGGTGGGCTTCATTACATTTATCTATGATTGGGAAGGTTAATGTTATTAAAATGAATTGTATTCCAAAATTCAACTACCTGCTACAATCTCTCCCTGTAGGTGTCCCCCTCTCTTATTTTAAGCAATTTGATAGCATAGCAAAGTCCTTAATTTGGAATGGTAAGCATCCCAGATTACATTTCAATAAGTTACATAGGCCGATTGACAAAGGTGGGCTAGGCCTACCCAAGATTTTGTTTTATTATAATGCATTCGGTCTCAGACATTTGGCTTATTGGTTGCTTAGAAAGCCCCCTCCCTGGTTTTGTATTGATCAGGAAGTTCTTGCCCCTATTTCGCCATTGCAAAGCCTTTCTATTAAACTAACCGGAGAAGTTAAGTTGCACCCCGTTATCTCGCATTTGCACTCGGTATGGGCAAAAGTGTCATGAGTGTTTAATTTGGACATTTATTTAAATGTTGCCTCTCCCCTTTAAGTCCCCTTTCTACTGGTCAGAGTGGATTGTGAGGGAGGTTAATATGCTCGGTGACCTATATGAGAGTGGAGTGTTGAGATCCTTTAACAATTTGGTTCAACATTTTGGGATTCCCAGATCTCAGTTCTTTAGGTATTTACAGCTGCGTCATCTGCTCAGTACTATTTTTGGGAGTAGTATACACCCCCCTAAAGCAGCAGATACTCTGGGAGAGGTGATTACTGCTTTTGGAAAAGGTCATGAGACATCAGTGTATTACTCCCAGCTAATTCAGAGTCTGGGGGACGGAGCTTTAACTTCTATCAAGAGATTATGGGAGGAAGATTTAAACTTGGTATTGGAGAAGTGAGTGTGGGCTAGGATTCTAAAAAATGTCAAGTCTGTATCTAGAGATGCAAGGGTGCATCTTATGCAATTCAAGATTTTACATAGATTCTATTGGACCTCCTCTAGATTGTATAGGATTGGTTTTAAAGACACACCCACCTGCAGGCGATGCCAATCGGAGGATGGACACAGGGCTAATGTTTTTTGGTGGTGTGTTGAGATCCAGAAATTTTGGTTGAAGCTTCAGAGTTTTGTGTGTGACGTGTTGGGTACTAGGGTTTCGTTTTGCCCCAGACTCCGTGTTTTGGGAAATGTGGCGGTCATCGATATAGGGGATAAACACATAAAAAATTGGGTCCTGACCAGTGTTATGACAGGCAGACAGATTGTTTTAAGTGGATGAAGACGGCTGGAACGCCTTCATTTCGGGAGTGGTACACGGAGATGAGGAGGGTGGCAGCTTTCGAGGAGGTGACATGTAGAAGGCTGGATTTGATGGGAAATGGGGCAGTTATTTGGTGTTTTGGGGGGACTCTCGGGGAGGGGCTGTGGAGAGAGAGCCGTAGTTTTAGATGTGTATGATTATTATTATTATTTTTATTTTTTTTGTGTGTGTGTGTACTTATGTGTGACCACGGGGATGTTCATCGGGGGTCGGGTGGAGTTGGTGATTGGGGAGAGGGAGGGGTGGTAGTGGGAGTTAAATGTTGATTCAGTGTATATATGTTTTGTTTCTCTTTGTCATCTATATGAATCAATAAAAATTTTTATTGAAATGCAGAAAACAAGGAACCTGCAAGGAAACTCTAGAAAATCTAAATCTTTCATTTAACATAATCGTTTACCAAATTAACTTTGAACCAGTTAAATACAGTAATTTACTATCCTATATATTTTTCTTTTATTTAAAGTCTTTTGACAGCAATTTATAATTAATTTCATGAGTGAGCTACTTTTATAAATACAGTGCATTGGACTTAATTCAAATTTGTCAAAAGACCACAATAAGGAATGCAAAAAAGTCTCAAACTCACTATCAACTTGATATGCTTTAACATAAAAAATGATCATCATTATCATTATTACACTGCCTGTCTAAAAAAAAAAAAAAAAAAAAAGTTGCTGTTTGGATTTAAATAAGCAGATACTTATGAGCCTATGATTTGATCATTATTGCAGTGATTAATATGTTTCAGCTGGCAACAATTATTTTAACCCTAACTGATGAAGTTTGTAGCTTCTTTCTTAAACAACCATGTCGGAAGACATATCCAGTGGTCGTGGAAAAGATGTCACTGTGTTTCAGAAGGGGTAAATTATTGGCCTGCATTAAGCAAAGAAAACAACTAAGGAGATTGCTAAAATCACTGGAACTGGGTTAAGAACTGTCCAACACATTATTAAAACCTGGAAAGATAGTGGTGAACTGTCAGCTTTGCGGAAGAAATGTGGTCGAAAAAAATCTTTAATGATCGTGATCAGAGATCACTAAAAAGTTTGAAGTCACATCGTAAAAATATTGACAGTAGAACTCACGGCTATGTTTAATAGTGAAAGTAAGAGCATTTCCACACGCACAATGCGACAATAACTGACAGGATTGGGTCTAAAAAGCCTCTGGAAGCAGTGTTATGATCTGGTGTTGTTTCAATTGGTCAGGTCTAGGCTCAGCAATGTTATGCAGCAATAAAATTAAGTCGGCTGACTACCTGAACGTACTGAATGACTAGGTTATCCAATCAATGGATTTTTTCTTCCTTGACGGCACGGGCATATTCCAGGACGACAATGCCAAGATTCAACGGGCTCAGATTGTGAAAGAACAGTTCAGGGAGCATGAAGAATCATTTTCACACATGAATTGGCCACCACAGAGTCCTGATCTTAACCCTATTGAAAGTCTTTGGGATGTGCTGGAGAACATTTTATGGATTGTTGGACTCTCCCGTCGTCAATACAAGATCTCAGCCAAAATTAATGCAACTCTGGATGGAAATAAATGTTGTGACGTTACATAAGGTTGTCGAAACAATGCCACGACAAATGCACGCCATAATCAAAGCTAAAGGCGGTCCAACAAAATATTACAGTATGCAGTTTTTTTTTTTGGCCATGCATAATATTTATTACTACATACAGTAGTAATATATTTATGTTGCAAAGTCTTCAATTTTACGCATCTAGTTAAATTGAGCTTTTATTTTGGTGGAAATCCCTCGTCCGCGTTTTCCGCATTGCGAAAATCATAGGGCCCTATGAAAGTCCTTATTCTTTAGAAACAGCTGAAAACTCATTTTTAACAATTATGAAGGGTGTATTCCACTCCATACTTGCCAATATGACATGTGAGGAATCCATCCACATTAGGGCTGAAACGATTAGTCGACAGAATTTTCATTGTCGAATAGTCGTTTGAGCTCATTTAACGTAACATGAGATCACATTAAACTCTAATGATGACGCGCAAGAGCAGCACTGCAGTTTGCACCTGACTGAGGAGAGGACGAATTACACAGCTCACAGTCTAGATGCACTTTAAACTTTCCAGTCAGCTTCAGGTGATGTAGATCGCAAAGTATGAGGGAATTATAATGCAAAAATACAAAATAAGTAAATACAGAAGCACTCTCATTGTGGAGCTGGAGCTACCACTCCGTTGAAGCAAAACTTGCGTGGCAAGTGTCTTTAAAGGAAACACCCCAGCAGATCATACAAACAACTTCAAACTCAGAAACTGGCATTTCTCTGATCCTCTTCTATGAGTTTCACAAATGTCCCGATCTAAGGGGGAGAGATTGAAACTGCACCCAGCTGAGGCACACTCTGTTGTGGGGATGCTCATCCCTCGAGTGCGCACGCTTGCTGCAGCTAGATTATAACGCGACTTATTGAATCATAATATATGTCACTGTGCATTTCTTATCGTGAAGAAAATTGCCAATATGCAGCTTTATTATAAAGAGAGAGTTTGTTTTTTTGTGAGTTAAAGATGGATTGAAGTGAACAGAAAGGTGAGAGAGGTAGTCTTCGCCACATTATACACTGAAACAAAATACGTTTTTTATTTGTTTTTGTTTTGGCTTGTTTTCCAATATAAATATCTAAAACTCCTTTAAAACAGCATACATGTTCTTTAGCAGCTATACTGCAGAAGAAAAAATTGTTATCTGAGAATGCTGAATATAATATTAAAAATACAAATATTTTAAAATATCTAAAAACTTAAAAAAAAAAAAAAAAATGCATTCACATGAGAAGCAGCATATAGGATATTTAGACTTGCTTTTAGAGAATAGATCTTGAATACAATATATTTTGTCTTTACTGCAATTGCATAAATATAGCCAATTGAAAAAAATACACGTATATACAAAATACACTTATATTTAAGATACATTCTCTTAAAGTCTAAATATCTTATATGTTGCTTCTCAAGTAAATGTATCTTGTTTTAAGGATTTTTAGAAGACAAAACACTTGATAACAACAGGATTTTTTGCAGTAAATTTCTTTACTGAATAAAACTTAATAAAAAGTATTTTTTTTCCCTTTAATTCAGTGAGTGTCATTTAGAGGTATTTTTAAGATGATTTTGTCCTCTTTATTGTTAGTAAGCATGTTTAATAGAAACTTTTAAGTCTGTGCACAAGCTGAATAATCGGTTGAGCTAATGATTATCATTGCAATAGTCGCTGAATAGTCGAATAATCTTTCTAATAATCGTTAGATTAATCGATTATCAAAATAATCCTTAGTTGCAGCCCTAGTCCATATTCATGAATAGTGTTATGAAATATGAAACAAGAGATGAGAGAAATTCTGACAATTCTAAAAGCCACAAAACACAAGCACAACATCTTGCGGGAAACCAGCCAAGCCAAACATGGCATATGGAAGCCATTAAAGTGATCCGGCATCAGAGCTGACTTCAGCCATTAAAAAGCCACACACAGTATTTCTGCTTGATCATGTCACTTTAGCAGATCTAATAGGCTGCGTTCTGTCCATGTTTCACAGCAACAGTAAACCACACTACCCAGTCGGTCCCTTTCATCTCAACAGAATTACATTAGCGCAGCTGTGTTTGACAGAGGCTGCAACACATCACGGCAGCTAACAACAATCTGAATGATTAGAAAAGCAATAAATCCCAGCTTTCACAAGCAGCACATTAACACGTTATTATATTGAAAATCATAGCCTCATCACTGTCAGTGGTCAGACAGTATTTGAATCTAAAGGTGGGGATTTCGAAAGGGAGATGTGAAATTTGTGGCTCATGCCAGTTTTTTTAGTCCTCCTTGTCTGTGAGCTATGTCGTGAATTAGCACTTGCTACCATGCAGTCACAGGCTTAGATGACTAGCGTTGCATTAATATTCCCAGCGAGTGCGTCCATTCACAGCTTCACTCTGTTCACCCTGGTAGCATTAAGATCAAAGGAAACTTTCCTCGAAGCACATCTGATCAAACTCTGCCATACTTCACTCACTCGCAGTTGCATTTGTATTCTCTCTGTGTGTGTGCATGAAGCATTCTCCTCAAAGATGCCTTTTACTGTACAGTGCTAGCTGTAAAACATTCAAAACAGGCACTATAAGGCACACTGCACTGTTACTTTAGGACTGAAGCTAAGCGGCGTTGTTGTAGGACTGATTTAAAATTCATTCAAATTACACGTAGTGGAATTTTCCAGTTTGTCGCTAACCACTCATTATTTTGACCTGTTTCTAGATTATAAACACCATGTAGTCAGCCAGCCATTTAGTGAGTGTAGCACCATTCCACTATGATTATTCCCCCTTTTCCATTCCCTTCTCCCTCCCAAACCTTTTGAATAGTGCAAACACACACAGTTTGTTTCTCTTTCATGTTTGAAACTTTCCATTGACTTTTACTGTATTTATTCTGAGCTGATGATGTTTTAACTATCCCCTAAAGATACCCCTCAATCTAACCCTCACAGAAATGTTTTTGCATATTTATTTTTTCATAAAGATATTATTTAGTTATTAAGCTTTTTCCTCATGGAAACTGCTGGCTGATCCCTACAAAATAGGTGATTTCAGGTTATACTATCCTAAATGTCCCCACAATGTAGGCAAAACCTGACACACACATACACAAACACACGTTTGACTACCACCGAGCCTCGCACAAAAAAGGAGAAAAAAATTGACAAAGATTAACTTATTGAGGTCTCCATTGCCATAGCAACACAGAATAGTTTTGATGCGTCTCCCTTCACAGTCAATGAGGTTTGAACGTATCACGGAGCAGATAGCTTTTCCGTGGCTTGTTACTAAGGGGGCTATTTAATGCAGATACTGCTGTGCGTCTGAGCACAGATGGCTGAATACTCTAGCATGGCCACTTTGAAGAGAGCTCCCGTCCACATTTTCAGGGGGCTGCTTTGCAACATTGATCTGAAAGGGGGGAATGGTTGTTAATAATGAATAAATCAACAATGGGGAGAATAGCCCAGGCAGCAGCAGTTAAAATGGAATAGCGTATGACTCTGGAGTGATGCAGCAGATTAAAACATGATGGTTGTCATCACTTGGGGTACAATCAGGCCATCATGATATGACACACCAGAATTTAGTATATATGGGTTTAGAAGACATTCTAATCAAGCAGATGTCATCTTAATTGAGTTGTCAGTCAAACTGAATACTGTCGTTTTGTTTTTTGTCTTGGCACATTACTGCATTACTCATGGATGCATGCTTATACTGGACACTGTAACTGCTTAGTTCAGTCGCTCTGACATACGAACATGCTGTGGCTTGAGTTCATCCAAAATCCTTCTCACTAGCTGAATTCATGTAATCATAGTTGAATATTTTATTCTCTCTTTCTGTAGTTTTTTTTAATATTGTATGAGCAGAGAGAAATAAGAGAAAAAAAATCTCTGCCATTTTTGGGCAAACAACATGCTCATTAAGATACTAATTTTCTCAGCAGAAATATGAAAAGTTGGATAAAATACATTCCATTTGCAAAAACACTTGCATCCTTACAAAAGAACATATTTACTGTGTAGAACACAAGCCATTCTTTGCCAACCATCCACAAAGAGAATAAATAGCTATACACCAAACATATATTCAAAATACGGCAAACGCCAGACCTATACTGAAAATTCCCACACCTACGAGTGTGTGTGTGTGAACATCCATGTTTGTCACGCTTGCCACAGTTGTTCATACACGCTCCTTAAAGATATTGTTGACCCTGTGGCAGTGCTGCCACCCATTTTACGTCGTTTGGTCCTATCCCCCCGAAGCTGAAGGATGTGGCAGACAGGTGAGTGTAAACATTTCATCACCAGTGTGACACCTCCACATCTGCCAGGCGCAACATGGCCAGGGAAGCTGTCAGTCACCTCCGCCAGTCGAACTCCCCTCAGCCTCGCTGGAGCAGGGCCACTATTACAAGCAGATGTTTCCTTTTATTAAAGCCGCATACAAGAGCATCAGACTGCAAGACACAGGGGCTTGGACCTGGGAGATTCTACTAAATATCAAAATGTGATTTACACAGATAAAATACCTACAAAAATATAAAATAAATAAATACATACAGTAAAATATAAATCACAAACATTTTAAATTACAAAAATAAAGAGATGATAATGCATAACATGTTTTGTTTGAATATAATGTTTCTAATATTATCTAAAATACATGTGTATAAGTTTATGGGTGTAATTTTATAAATGTTACAATACTTTCTCCTGTCCGAGCTTAATATAAGTAAACCAGTTGTAGGTCGATTTCCTTTGTGCTGCTTAATAACATTACTCGGTTCGTCTGAGTTGCCCGGCCAACCTGACATAGCGACATTGGCTCAACAAATGGCGTGAGTCTGGGGCAGGACAATTTGTTTGACTGACCAATGGATGACGTAGGGTGTTTTAGGAAATCTGTTTGAAAACAATGTTTATTTTTGCGATTCCAGTTGGTGACGTTGGCATGACAGAAATTACACACTTCAACTTTAAATTACACATTATGATAGTTGGTAGAGGCTTTTCAAACAGCTAACATGACTAACCATGGCAAGTTATGTTTGGTTCAAATGTAGCTCACTTTTGGGGAAAACAATAGATTGTGATTATGGAGTTTATAGAAATGAAAGGTCCTTTTTTCTTAGAACCCTGTCAGTTTAAACCCAATATGCTTTTCAAGAGACCAGAAATTCAAGAAACAAATGTTAGCAAAAATATGTATTTCATCTTAAAGGTGCATTCAGTGATTTTTTTCCTCATTAAAAAAGTTTAACTCCTAAAATACATAAATTGTAATGTTGCATTATATGTAGGATATCATGACCACTCACATTATAATGAAGACTCCAGTCATAACAGTAACCTTATAAAAGCTTTTTTCTTTTTTTTCCACATGGAGAGGGTCCACACATGGGGGCTGCCATGTTAGAATCACATGACCAGCCAACTACTACTCACTTAATCTAAGTAAAAGTCCTGTTGTTTGACACTTTCACTCATTGATTAAAGTAATCATGGCTAACTGTGAATGCTAAATTTCTACAATGGTATCTGAAACTGAAAACTATTGATTTTAAATTATGCTACATCCAAGCCGCTGGGTGTCAGTGTAAGTCCAAGGTGACACAAAGGCAAAAGTTACTGAATGCACCTTTAACCCTTATGTTGTGATCCGGTCATTTAGACCAGGACTACTTTTTTCTTACTTTTTTTTTTTTTTTTTTTTACTTAATCCAGTTGGAATAAAATTCCTTGACTTTGTTCACATATGGTATATAAAAACACACAAAAAAATGTGGACCATGTTCTTTACATTTTATTGGCTTTATTTCACTTTGTTACACTTCAAAATGACCAGCAATTGGAAATAAATAAATTACACAACAAAATACAGAAATATTAAGTGTTCTGAAGCATCCCAATCCTTTAGATGAGCACACGTGTGTTTGCACACAAAGTCCTCGGACATGTGCACACACAAAACACAAACACACACACATACACACACACAATGTGTGTTGAGCGCCCTTTTGTGCATCGTCTTTCCATGTACACTCTGAGGAATATTTCAAGATCTTCTAATCATATTATGTTGTGTTTGTGCTCGTTTGAATTGGGATAGTCTGCTGTAAGTAATGATATGTCATTGTCTATTTAATATGTATAATTCAGGAAGTAATAAGGAAAACCTTGACAAAAACACACACCTGTTTTTTATATTTATGTGTGTATGTGTTTCATACACTAAAACTCACTGCAGTTTGGCCTCTGAATTAAACAACTTTGCACACTGCATTCTACAAATTGAGACTTTTCCAACAATATACAGTATAACACATGGCTATCGCATCTTTAAGGTTTTACCAACTCTGAATATAATCGTTGTGATAATATACATTTGCAAATGATGAGAACGAAACAGTTCTTTTTTTTTTTTTTTTTTTCAGCAAATTAAAAAGCATTATTTAAGAATTGGTAGGATCACCTATTTGCAATGTAAAGTCCAGATTCTAAGCTTTGACACCTATTTCAATTTCACCTTGTTCAGATCAAGTAAGTGGTTATTAATTTATTATGTAATTATTATATATTTTTTTTGTTTTCCACAAGGAGTGCCTCCCAATAGCCGGTATGAGCTAAGTTCAATGAATCCTTCTATCAATAAATATATATATATATATATATATATATATATATATATATATATATATATATATATATATATATATATATTATAAATATGTTCAAAAAAGGATTACAAAACTTGTCATAATTACTTAAAAAGAAGTTTATAAAAATATCTAATGGAATATCTTGTGATAATATATGCAATATGAGAGATTTATAAACATTTTTGATCGGGAACACAAAATGTGTTAGCACAAAATGAGCACATCACAAGGGTTAAATGTACCTACCCAATAATATTCTAGAAATATCTTAGACAATGATATGTGAAAATCATCAAATACACATTGTATTTGTCTGTAACTTTATTAGGTCAATGAAGGTGCAGAATGCATTCATTTACTGAAAGACATCCACCTCTGCTTGCCATAAAACGGAGTGAAAAGCTCTCAGTTACAAGTGTCACTTTGTGATGGCAACCATTGTCTAAATAAACATACAGGTCTGGAGGGAAAAGCACCTACAGTGCTGGAACTGTGGCAGGGTGGTATTTTCATACGAATGAGGCTGACTAACAGGTGATAAGTGTCAGACCCACAAGTGGCACATTGTCACACAGAACAAGGGCAATATGAAGTCGAGTTGCTCCATGCCCTCTACAGCAGGGGCTGGGATCACATGCGACAATAGCCATCCATCACCCAAGCTTTAACAATAACACTGGGCCATATCTCCCCATGTACATGCATATACATCACATACACAAACATTTACAAATCCCCCCAACCCCTAACCCCTGCACATACACACATACTTAAATACACACTAACAAATATGCATGCACTCTTATATACAAATGCAGACAATGACAGGTAGACACCATCCAATGGAACTATAATCCAACTTCATCAATGCATTACTGAACATATTCTTACTGTGGCTTTAAAATCAGTTTGATGTTAATCAATCCAGTATGGATGTACAACTCAAACCAGGTCACCTAATGAAGCACTATACCTAAGATTACCATATCCATCAGCATCAACGTCTTACAGGTTGAGAAACAGAACCAAGAGCAAATACTCCCAGGGGACCCAATAACAATGCCAGAGTCCTGGTGGGCAACAAAACCCAATGCAGCCTTTTGTTTTGTTTTGATGATGTCTTGCATGACAATCGCAGGCTGAAAGGCAGTGCAGGGGGTCAGAGGAACCTGGGACAAGGCCACATTGTTCCTCTCCCTGTGCACAAGGTGCACCTCCTTCATTCCGACAGGAAACAGAGACCAGACTTAGAATAATCTGGGTAGGCCAGAGGGTTTTCAAACCAAATTACAACTAAAAAAAAGCCCTTCATTTAACAGTGGAGCTTGCCTGTTGTGGTTTGGGGTGGAGATTGCAGTAAGGAGAGAATGAGGCAGGGAGTAAGGGAGAAAGAGACAAAAAAGAGAGAAAAAGCCGCCGTGAGAATATACCCACCATTTTCATTCTATTTAAAAGGTAATAATTATGCGAGCAGCTGGAAACTTTTGGGGCTAGAATTAAAAGCTAAAAGCATAGTTCCAATTAGATTTTTGTTGTTCTGCTGTGAATGGCCATTGGTTGGCCAGCGGAGGAGATTTTTACGGTTTCAGAGGGACTGCTCTTCTATTAAGGATTTTTTATCCCTCTATTTGTTTTCTTATCTAACACATACAAATTGAAGCAAAAGGAAAGACATGTAAATGTTATGACATACAAAGAGGACTGAGAGTAAACAGAGGTAGGTGAAAATTGGGCAGGGTGGGGTAAAATTCCCTCAGGTAACAGGGGCAAAGATACCCACTCCCCCCTCTACCTTATTTTTTTTTTTTTTTTTTTTTTTGGAGATTCGGCCCTTTTAACAACAAGCTTGACAAAATAGCAATAGCGCATACAAAAAGGTAACCCGTGCAATTGGCATAGATGGTGAGTGACTGATTATTAACATAAAAGCCAGAGGTAACAAGGTAACAACTATGGCCAATAAACACAATGGAGACTCTATTACCTGGATGTTCACAGTTATTTACAGCTACAGAGAGTCCTTTCCTCTATTTTCTTTGGACAATGGATGAAAATGGCCTTTTTAACATGCCATGAGCAGTAGTGAGGATTTCCACTACTAAAGTCAAGGGTTCCACACTTCTTGAGCAAGCCATTTCCATGACCTTAGCAGACGTTCATGATTACTGGATAACGATCATGATGATAATTAAAAACATTTTTGTACAGAGATTGGGGTAAATTTCCGGTTGTATGACAGGTACCAATTTTGGGAATTTAAACAGTTTAAATTATTATAATTATTACTGTACAATAAGATTCTAAAGGGACAGATTGATGTGATCATGCTGTCTTATGAGAAAGTACTCTACACAAGCAGTCACTAAGAGCAATACATAGAAAGTGAAATATTTTAGAGAACTGCAAAACTAGAACATTTCATATTCACTATAAAAAAAAAATTCCATGACTTATGCTTGACTTTAAAATTGTATACAGGTTTTCCATAATTGTCGGAATCCAGTAAACTGTTCAGGGCTTGAGTCCAGGTTCCCTTTAAACAGCTAGGAGGCTGGATGGCACACTTGGTTAAGGTGTGGGAAGTCAGGCCACACTAACCTAGAGTTCAGTCATCGGCCAAAGACTGCAGCTGTAGACGTACATCAAATCAAATCACTTTTATTGTCACACAACCATATGCACAAGTGCAACAGTGGGTGAAAGTCTTGGGTGCAGTTCCGAGCAACATAGCAGTCATGACAGTGATGAGACATATACCAATTTACAATAAACATCAGATTTACACAACACAATTTACATATCTAATATACACATAATTACACAACACAATAATAATATACAATGTACAGTATACAATACACACAATATAGAACACACATACACATAATATAGAATACACATACAATAAAAATAGTATATAAAGTATATATAAAATATTCAGTAGGTTGTATTGTACTGTATTGACATTCAGGCTGTCTGTTGATAGTCAGTTGCCAATGTGTTGTTAAGAGAGAATATAATTTATGACAGTCCGGTGTGAGATAATAAGATTAATAAAGTGCAGTGCTGATGTATGTTGATCGTGAGAGATGTGTCTTCACACTGGTGGAACCACTGCAAATACTGAGGACTTTGTATAAAAAGTCAGGCATCAACACGCTATCTTTATATAAAGTAACATGGCAACATTAACTGAGAAGGAAAATGTGCCTATCTTTTTTAATGTTATTTTCTTGAGTAGTAAAATCAAAAATAGAAGTACAATTTTTAAGAAAAACATGATTGGGCCCAATGTGTTGGAGAATAGCAATTAATTAATTTTCTGAGGTATCTTTGTCATTTTAAGGCTATGATGACTATAAAATCAGACTATCAATTACGTTTCACTACAGACAGGCACACGTGCATGCTCATGTTGACAAGCCAATGCTCTGTGGATCAGGCTCAATTACATGGTGAGTTGGGCAGACCAAATCTGATTGGTAGGCATTTGGGAAAATTCTTTTCATTATATGAGTAATTTTTAAAGCCAGTGACTTTCCATATTGAATACTTTCCACAGCATTAATAGCCAAATCCGCTTTCAAAAGCTGTGCCTTCCTCATTTTGTACAACGTTTGCTGCAATTCTAATATCAGACTTGTAGAATGGGGGAGCAAAAATGGAGCACAGTAAGGTCATGAGCTTAGAGTTAAGAACCTGATTATTACTACATGACATTTACCAATGTTCTCTAAACTGATAACATTACATAAACAGTGCAAATGCCTACATGGCCTAGTAAGATCGCCTGTGCTATTCTAAATTGATAGTATGGCTATCAACGTCTTACTCTCTCACCCAGAAAATCAGTTAAGCCAAGCGTACACTACACGACTTGTATGCGGCACCCTGCGACTCAGTCTTGTTTTTCGCTGTGCTGGTACGCACACTACAGGACTGTAGTGTATCAATTACACGACCATTCGTCCCCAACTGAGACCATGTGATCCTTTGTGATCTGATCACAAATGTACAAGCGAGACACACCGTTACACCTAATCATCTCTTTTGACCACTTGTGTTCAGATTTTGAGGAGAGTGACTCTGATTTCATGAGGACATACATCAATCATTACATTTGTGTTTTACTGAATGGTAATAAAGTGCAAAAATGTAAAAGACAAGAAAGAAAGCACTAAAAATTATTTGTAAACATGACTTTTAGGGCACAATTCTGAGTTATTTTAGTGCAGTACCTGTAACTGAGCTACTGATGTATACATGCTGCTAATATCTGTGTCCATATTGTGCATGTTTATGCATTCACTCTTTAAAATTTTCAGATCGTATGCTTTTTCGCTTTAAATCAGTCACCCCCTTTCGAACAGATCACCCAAAATGCATCTTAAAATTAAACTCGCACAGTTTATTCTTGATAACATGTCAACAAACAAAACATCTCTGTGCTTATTGGCACTATTGGCATAGGAAAAAAATAATAAAAACAGCTGAAAATAATAAAAACAGCGAGTAAGGAGATCTGGGTTATGTATTATTTAATTTCCTAATACCTTGCTCTCCTCTTGCGCACTCTATATATTTCATTGGCTGTGACTTATTGTCAGTCTCTCGCTTGTCAGGACGGTGCGCACACCTGATGACGTCTAGATATCAAGCTGTTTTGAAAACTGTCATAGTGTCTGGGATTGGTCTCGGCATATTGCAAGAGTGCGCACCCAACAAGACCGATCATCATGAGATCTGAGACTTTTTGTCGCAGACCAGTCACCGACTCTAAACATCAAAGAAGACAAGCTTGAGTCCTGTAGTGTACACTAGGCTTTGGAAAACTTAACATATGCTCATCTAAGGCCTAACTCACAACTTGGTTGTTCCCAACATGTAAACCATCATTGGCAAAATTACATAACGATCAAAAACCATTCCAAAGACTGTCCTTTTGGCAAACACAAGGTAGCCCTGTACTATTTTGAGAATAATAGAATTTTGAAAAATATTTGAGTTCTTCATGTTTAACATGCAACGGACCTTGTATTTGACTAGGGCCATTGTCATTGCCATTGCAATTATAACAGGTGTCCAGTCAAGCCAATGACTTCATTAGCACAAGAATTGAGAAGTGCTTCTTATTTGTATGAGCATTGCTGAATTGGACTGTGGTGAGCAATTATACATCCAGTCACTCAGTTCACTCAAAAAATTATTTTACCAGCAGCAATTATCAATCAATTTTCAAAACAACACTCAAAAAAGGAAGCCTAGATTGAGTAGTTTATTTGTAAAAGCTGCAGTTAAATATTAAAATAGAATGAATCATGTAAAAGCTTTGAAATATGGTCCCTACTCCTTTGCTTCACAAGTGGGGGTGCCAGATCTGCAGGTCACTGACAGAAAGAAGCACCGGTGAGCTTGGAGATAAAAGATAAAGATGACAGAGATCTTTAGTGGCCTGTTAAGAAAGAAAAGAGAAAGAGATGCCACTCATCCTCACCAGGCCAGCTTCATTTACTTAATGGCACACAGCTTGAGTAGGGCCAGCTCCCCTAATAATGATCTAACAGTGAAACAAGGCGAGAACTAAGATATGGAAAAATTGAAATTCATATGGGCAGGCTGAAAGCATCTCTGCATTGATCTAGCCTCAGCATGGGTAAAAAAGCAGTGTTCCTTTAATCAGGGCAGGCCAGAAGCCTTTGGCTACACAGAGGTCCCTCTCAAGATAAGCCTGTCCTACAGCACAGCTGGCTGAGATGAGGGGGAGAGAGAGTGAAGCCTGGGGGCCTGAGCAGAGAGGAGAACCCGGGCTGAATCTCAAATCAACTCATCATTCCCTACCTGCTTCACCTTTGTCGTGCATGGAGAGTGCTTCTGAATTTAAGAACCACTGCAGGGACAGGGTTACTGGCATTCCTTTGTTTTTCACAAGGGTTTTTTACATTGTGCCAAACTCTGTGCTGTTGACCAAATTTGGCATTTTTGTTGTTGGTTAGTTTGGACATGGATAATTATTCTCCCTTTTCTCTTTATGACCCTTCCTATTTCTCTTTTCCCTCTGCATGCATGCAAATGAAGCTTTCACCCCAGCAATCACACCTTTAATTAAATTAAAACAAAAGGTGTTAAGGCTGTTGATTGTCAAAGCAGAGGAGAAAGAAGGGGAGAATGGGGATGCAGAATGCAATGAATATCAATGTGTGATGAATGACTGGGCTCCCCCAGCTGTCATCCAAATGATCGTGAATATTCAACTCTTTCCCCTCCACTTAGCTTCTATTTAGCTCTGATGATATTTCATTAGCTTGTCCCATGGTGCAGCGAAACGATAAGTGATCCACGGAAAACAGCTTCGTCTTCGTGTTTATTTTAAGACAAAACTCACTCCATTCTGCCATGCATTTTCCTTCTAATTTTTGGCGTACATCCTCATGACAGGCATGGATAAAAGTGTGTCATTTTGGTGAGCGTGTTTAATTTGTATTGGATTGATAAGCAGCACAGGCCTGTCTCTCAGGGATGACAGGTTTTGCGTTCCTTTACTGCAACTGTGCATTGTAATATGCATGGTGTTTTGGCATCGATCACCAGAGATTCACTACAAATGGGAAAAGGACATTTTTAGGCAAGCTACAATTTAATCTGATTGAAAGCCCACAAATTCTGGGGGACATAGTCTCATGACAACTTGTAATAATTCTTATGAGATGGCGAAATCGTAAGATATCATACTACTTGGCCCATACAAAAAGGTACAAGTTTTATTCTCATAGAGATCAACCAAAAAACAAAAAGAATTCCAAATCTAGCTAGCATGTTAGCTAGCATCCTATCCATCACTTTATTTTAAGAGAGGCAATGACAATGAACAAATTTTTTTTTCATTCAATATTTATGCAATAAAAAATAAATGACTGATGTATGGCCAGGCCGCCTGTTGAGTACCATGGGGTTAGGGGTTAAACTTAAATGTTTCTCTTTCTTCTGTGGTACAGTGATTTTCAAATTGAAATCATGGTTTGGAAAAATGTATAACAACATTGTTCACTGATTCATTTATTTATCTCTACGGGAGTAAAAGTTTTATGTTTTTTTGTACAATCCAACCCATGCGATTTCTTACAATTTCACAATTTCGTACCATTATAACAATTAGTCATGAAACCAGGTTGAGATTACGGAGGATGTTGCACTACACTGACATATACGCTGTGTGCCAATAGAGACATCTATCTTTGGCAGATGCGAGATACGCTTGAAAAAGCAGCATACCATCTTCTTCCTCTCTCTCTCTGCCCTCACCAGCTCTAAGTCTCATCCACTCCACCACACCAATGTCAACACATCCTCTTCATGTCAAGACAGATTGGTGCATTAGCCTGATGCTAAGCCCTGCATTTCAATCATTGCTTGCCCATTCCTGTGCCATGTATTGATTTTGATGAAAACAACTTACTAATCCAAATAAACAACATGTCAGCGAGCCATTCAAGCTAACAGAAATATTTGCACAGCATGATCCCCTGGCTGGGCAAGCCAAGGGTCTACCAGAGCTCATGACCTGGCAGGGGGTTGCAGGGGAGGGGAGGGCAGTTGTGTCTGTGTGTGTATGTGTGAGGGTGCTTTTGCATGAGAGGCCCCGTTTCCACCTGGTATTACTGTGTGTCTTGTGTGATCCGATCACATGTGGTCAGGTGAGACACATTGCTCTTTACACCTGGTCACTTAAATGCGTCTCCTGTGACCACTTGTGTTTGGATTTGGAGGGGAGGGTCTCTGTTTCATGACGACATACAACAATCATTACGTCAGTGTGTTACTGCATGATAATAAAGTTCAATAAAGTAAGAAAAGACAAAGAAAGTGCGAAAAAAAATGGTGCACTCTTTCTCCCAGAAGCAGTTGAAATTTTATCTAAGCTCAAATGCATCACGTCAAGCAGAATTATCCATTATTTTAGTGGATTACCTGTATTAAAGGAGCTTTAGGTGTTCGTGCTTGTCATCTGTGTTGATATCAGACACACAAAAGAACATCTGTGAAGCTGTTGTGATTGTGTATGTATCCGGATCTTTATATTTTCCGATCAGACGGTTATTTCCTTTTAAAGCCGCTTGTACACGGCAAAGTTTAAACTCTTGTTTTAGCACTTCGGTTGACTGACAGGTGAGGAGCGGTGCTTCACTGCTGCATACAGGACGGATTATTGTTTACACCTCAAATGTGATCTGGTCACTTGCATTTTGACCACATTTGTATGTGGTTTTTGTGATCAGATTTTTGTGTTTAGACCCAGTTTAGACCTGTTCTTAGGGTTGACCACATGTGATCGGATCACTCAAAATGTATCTTAATACCAGGTGGAAATGGGGCCATAGTAGTGTTGTCAAAAGTACCGGTACCAAGTCGATACCAAAATAAAAAAGATGTAACCGACTCTATCCGGTACCAGCGTGCAGTACGACTGACACACGACAGCTTTAAAATGCTCACAGGCTTATTTTGAACATGTGCTCTGTTACTCCTTTTACACTGAAATGGACAATTAATCAAATTAAAATCGTGACATGTCCTAGTGTGATTCATTAAACCACTAAAAGCTGCAATCTTAGTGTGGAAGAGCTGCATACTTTAAATAAATCATACTCACTCACTCATACACTAGAAACTCCACAGACTTTGAGAATCATTCACGTTGTTTGAGATGACAAAGCAGAGCACTTATCCATTGTGAACCTGTAAACTATACATTTATAGAATTAAATCAGCATTTGCACTTTAATCTCAGCTCAGCTTTATTTATATAGCATTTAAAACAATAGAGTTGACCAAAGCTCTTCAAAGTAATAACATTTTAAACATAACATTTCCAAATTACCACATTCACAAACACCAGAATTCTAAAATACAAACACTCCAAATCTGTGTCCTATATTTCATTTGTCAGTCTCAATGGCCAGTGTAAAGAGATGAGATTTCAGAGGTGACTTAAGTGTTGCAAACTGTTTATCCGGAAAGTGAAGAGTCAGGCAAAAAATACACGTCATACTAAAAGCATGTTTCAAAATATAAGCTAGATGCCTGAAATTGAAGAAATTGAATAAAAATATATTACAACTGTATAGTAAAATGTAATATTCACTGTAATAATAATAATAATAACAACAATAATAATAGGAATATATGACAAGCAAGACAGCTGTTGAATAAAAGTTTGGCAAAAAAAAAAAAAAACTTTGAAAAATGTTGAAAAGTTCTATTTTCACTTGCTAAAGTTTTAAGAATTTATTGATTAGACACCATTTTGATGATTAAATTAAATTAAACTTAACTTAAAAAATAATAATAAACTATAATTATTAAAATAATTATTAAATAATTAAAAATAACTAAACTGGTGTGTTCAAGAGCACATCATAATATTAGCATATTTTTGCTGTTGTATCGAAATTGGTATCGAGAACCGTGAAATTTCACTGGTATCGGTACTGACTACTGACATTTTGGTAACGTGACAACACTAGGCCACTTCAATTACGTACTAAATCCCAATTAATGAATGTCAAGTTGCACGTGCATTTCTTGGCAGACATTTTCAAGCTGTGAATTGGATTCACAGCCTCTTGGATTAAATTCATGCTCCGAAATCACCATAGCCATATCAGTAGAAGACTAATGCGGCTTTTAAGTGGAGTTGGAAATATCGTAATTACAAGTTCCAAGCACAAAGGACTAAGCAAAGTCGTATTTACAAGTGGGACACTTGGAATTCTATGATACCCAAGTTGCCGAGTTGTGATGCTGGAAGGAGCGTGTCCTCATTAAAGTAATGATTTGGCTAAATTATTTCAATTCCAATGCCTTATTTCAATAATATTAATTTGTTATTTATCTCAGATCTTATAGTCAGCTAATGTAAAGCAAAAGACTCACCCTTCGCAGTTTGTTTTATGCAAATTAATAATTTTTTAGATCCCATGCATACATAAACCATATAGGTTGTGTGAAAGTGCTGCAGGTGTGTTCACATATGCTTATTTAATGGAACAAAAAAAAACAAAAAAAGAACTTTTGACGTTGTTTACTGTTTACTTACTTTAGTTGGGCGTCTTCTGTATTTAGTTTCTGACTTGAATGTATGACATGTCATAATAAAAGCCCAACTAGGAAGTAGGAGCTTCCAGGTGCACTTGAAGTCAGCATTATAGCAAGGGCATACTATGATTTCCGCGTGCTATGCCATCTTGCGCATGGTCAGCGCTCAGCACTGTGCGCGAGATGTAGCGGCATGCGGAAATATTGTCTTCAGACAACATTAATCAACTGTGATAGGCCTACTCTACCCTCAAACTCACAGTAACCTTAGTGCCAGATTAACCTCACAGGGGCATTCAAGTGGTGTTAATATAAAGTTAGAGCACAGGGCCCCCTGCCTCCTCCCAGAGGACCTAAACTGCCCCAGTGACCCTTGGGCTGGTTCCACTCACTGCTGCAGGGGTGCGTGTCAGCTTGGGGGCCATCTCGATCACCCCAGCATGCCATGGGGCAGGCAAGGCTCTGCACAGCATGGGCAAGAGAGCGTCCGTACCAGTTTTAAGGTCATGCTAATTGCCACACTCCTCCGCCGAGCCGTCACTTAGCGGCAGAGGCTGCATTCAGAGCATGGTGCAGGTGTTGGGTGCCCTTTAAACCTTTAATTAAATATCACTGTAAAAGGTTAATGCAGAGAGCCAGGTATTACTGCCTGCAATGAGTGTGCAAGAGTAAAACTCTATTTGAGTGTGTTAGCTTGAGAAGGAAGGGTAAGTAAGGCGAAGGGCAAGAATTGAGCTGAAGGTGTATTTTGTCAAACGAAACAGTAAGATAAGTCAAAATATAACCACTATGGTGAAACATTAGTTTTAATCTAATGATAATGACTGTGAAAGAACCCAGTTCAATTAAACTACTGACTGCATATTTAGATATAATATTCCACCTTAAACATGTAATGATATTTATCATTTTGTATGATATTATTTGGAGCTACATAAAGAACAATGGCCACATTTTGAATAACCTAATCAACATTTTGTGGGACCCTAGATGATGAGAACCATCTGTCAATGCATTATAACACACAAGCTTGAAAAAGAAAATATAAAAATGCAACTTGTTTTGTTCATGTACTAGGAGTAAAGAGACTAAATTATAGTGTGATAAAAAAAAAAAAAAATATATATATATATATATATATATATATATATATATATAATATATATACATATGTCAAATAATTACAGTACGATTGGCATAACCTTTATAAGGATATTCATTTTCAAACTAAGCAAAGAGAGATAGAGAGACAAACGCAGAGTGTGTTACTGAGGAATGAAGATTTGGAAATGTGGCCAACAATGTGGCCTTGCATTTTCAAATTCCACCCTGCCACAAATCAATAGACTCAATGTTGCGCACTGTGGAAATATTTGGATATATTATGAAAATATGTCTCTGCCCGAATGCTAAGCTGTGATATGAGACTTTATAAATATTTTCAGGGGGAAAACTGTACAGTGTCTGTTATTCGGCCTTTCGAGGAGAACACAGCTGTGAGGGAAGAACATGTATGATCGGTATGACATTAGGTTCCAACACACAATTAACATAAATGACCCTAATTAACAATCTTTCTGAGACACAGACATAGCAGCCAAAAAGAGAAGATACATATCCAGGGAAGCCAGTAAACCTTTATGCTTTCAAATAGATGTGTTAATGTTTAACCCTTTTAAATTTAAACCCACCATGATTTCAAATTCATGATATATGGAAGACGGTCAAATATAAACTGTTGATGCTACATTTTAAAGGGATGTAAATAATAATGTAAATCTGTAAAGACATATCCATTGCTTGGAATTTTTAACCACAAAAAAATTCACATAAATAAACTCTCCTGTGTCTATTATAAAAGGTATATCGTGGACATCTTATTTCAGTGCATTTAGTATTCACCCTGTGCCTGGTGGCGTCAGCCATATTCATATGATATTTTCATACCATATTTCAGCAAGGCAGAATAATCGGACTTAACATAAGAACAGTCCCTCTCTCTGGAGCACTGCATTGCCCCCTGCTGTGGTTTTGTTGTTTCTAGTTTTGTTAAATAATTAATTCTTCCCCACCATTCCTCCCATAATCTATAGCTAACCATACACAGGAATAACAGTGCCACAGCCTTATCCACCCCACCATGACAAAGAAAATGTAGATAGTGCATCAACAAATGGAGCCAAAAAAACAAATGTATGTGTAAGAACAAAAACATATTTGCTTTAATAATGTTTTCTTTACTAAAATGACTCATTGCAGCAAAAATATCATGTTTGTGCCTTTTTAAATCTTACATTTTGAGTTCGCTTTTGTGGCTGCTGGTTTTAGAGGTTCTTTTGTGGCCCACCAGATCATGGCATGTGGAGCCCGGTAATTTAATTCTCTTACCATCCACCTCCCAGCCCAACCTCCGAACCATAGCTCCTCTCAATCTCCTGTTTTCTTTTAAAGCCAGTGTTTGCCTTCTCTCTCCCTACTTTCTTTCTTTCTCTCTCTCTCTTTTTCTCTATCTCTTTCTGGGCTGAGCTGCCTCCCTGTGGTGAGGGTTGAATCCAGGGGCCACCTGCAGCAGCAGCCGCCAGCGCAGCCAGATGCCGCCGGCCCCCTTTGATATCTGTGCGGCAGCCGCCCCAGCCACATTTACACCCACGCACCAGCCGCAAAAACCACTAGCTAATGTGGGAAATCAAAAAACAGTCTCCTCTTTTTTTAACCAGCTTTTTTTGTCTCTCTCTCTCTCTCTCTCTCTCTTCAGCCTTCATTTTCTCTTTCTCCCTCTCTTTTTCCGGGGGTTTGAATTTGGAGTATGTTTAAGCCACCACACCAGCCGGGCTCAGGCCCTTTCAGAGGCACAGCTTGGGCTCACCGTCTGGCCCATGGCCTCTGTGGCCGCCTCTATATTACACTGGCTTTTGTTAGCGGCGGCCCAGCCAAACAGGACCAGCCATAGGCCGCCATTTTTTACCGCCACCTGAGAGGAGATGAGAACGGGGGAAACGCACACTCACACACAATGAAATGTGCTGCATTTTTCAACTGTGCTCCTCAGGGAAGCCAAAGCGAAGATGAAAAGAGAGTAAGGAGGGACAGAGAATAAAACAGAAAAAAATATACTTTCATAAATACACCAGAGTCTATTAGTGGCGCAGACTTCCCCTCCAATCCCGCAAACTGGCGGCATCAGTATGCCAAATTAAAAGGAAATGAAAAGAGGCATTCCAACAATGTGTTACCTTGCTTGAAGGTCTGGGGCTTTTTTGCCTGTACATATGTTAAGCACCGTAAGTGACTGGATAGAGAGGGTAGGAAATGTAATTTGGTCAATTCTGATTATGTGTATGCATTTCAAACTAAGGAAGCTGTGCTCAGAGAGTGATTCTAGCAGGCTCCCCAGGAAGACTGGGATAATTAAATGAATTGACTAAAAGGATGCAATGAATATCCCTGCACAGCATCAGGTTAAAACCCACAAAATTAAAATACAAAGAGTTCCATATCAATTTTCTTGAACTGGAAAAACAAAATATACATTCTGGTAAGCATGAAATCTCCATCATGAAGCAAATCTCTCTCTCTCTCTCTCTCTCTCTCTCTCTCTCTCTTCCCACGCAAGCTATATAGAGAATGCCGCAGAGAATTCTCTATAAAAACCACAATTTATGCTAATTTTAAAAAATAGCTGGTGAAATATTCATAAAGAAATACAAAAAAGACAACAGCACAACTCTATAAGATGCTATTCATTTCACTAACAAAAGAAAAAAAATACTATCAGGGTGCCCGACAATACATGAACACGGCCCTCTGTCATTTACACATAAACGAAAACATCCACATGTTAAAAAATAAACAAGTGTTGTGTGTATAAACACCTACTTACAAAGATGCTAGCACACAAGAGCAAATGCACCTGAGGAACATGTGGTGCTAAACTTAAGCTAATTAAGTGACAGACAATTGCACTCAGGGGAGACATTCCTGGGAATCACTATCAACAACTGGATCAACATGGCAGGGAAGGGAAGGTGTTTATTAGCCAGTTGTTCGTACTTTCCACTGACTAAAGTGTTAAAATGACCTATTGCTTCTGCATTCTCTGTCATTTATAGAGGGGTATCTTAAACTAGCATGAGTAACATTGCACATTAGAACTCAAGAACGTTTCCGAGGATTGGGGTTAAGAGTTATGAATAAAACTTATGATTAATATGATGGTTAATTGACACCAACCAAAAACTAGCTGACACTGGGATTTTTGCCCACATCATGAAAAAATATCTGTAACTTTTAGCTAAATTTATATTTCACACTGTGACTCTTTATGATTTATTTACTGTACCACTGGATCCAAGAGTATCTCATCTACTCACTATTTCTCCTGGAAAAGATGCCAGTCATATTGAGATCAGTCTTGCTCTTTACAAGTAAATATATGGCTCTTCGAATATTTTTATCTAAACATTAAATTTTGTAAGTTTTGAAAATTTTACATTTCCTCTGTATTCAATAAATACAAAGCTGAATAGAGTGGTAGACATGAGAAGGTACCATTCTGAGAGGTATCTGATAAAAACGTAAGAAGAATATATTTCTGTCACAAATGGCAATAGAGAAGATATGCTGAATTTATTCTAGTTATCACTACACATGGGCATTAAGATAACAAATATCTGCCATTAGGAAGACTCTTGTCTAAGCATGGTCTTTGAAAATCAAGTGAAAATACACACCTTAGTGCCAGATTAACCTCACAGGGGCATTCAAGTGGTGTTAATTTAAAGTTAGAGCACAGGGCTGATACTTAATAGACATATCGATAAAGTCTTGGATAAGGAAGGTATTTTACATTTTCTGTGGCCTTTAGTACAACGTGCTGTTTGATAGCGAACAACTGAGAGCCATGTATGAGTGCTGCCTTCCAGTCACATAACCTTGAACAAGCATATGATTGCCGTCTATTGTTAAAGACTAGCTTCAAAAGCTGTGAAACCCCTAAACAGTCCCACTGAAAGCATTTTACTAAGACAGGATTATTGCAAAATGGATTCTGTTGAAAGCTAATGTGTAAAGGTTCTAGATAATAGCACAGGAAGTTGATTTTACAATCATATTTTGGTTTTAGAAGATGATTGTCTTTAATGTAATTTTTCAAAAGCACGACAGTTTTGGAATATTCAGAAGCTCCGTTTGAGGTAGAACAGAGATGATGGTAAATGCCATGTTATTATAATACAATCCAATTACACTACCATTCTTTCATTGGTTCCTATAAGTGAAAAAGTATTTGCATGATATTGCATGATATCATTGCTTAACAAAAAACTGCTATATGCAGTGTACCTAAATAAAGTAGTGTACAGGTTAGAATGAGACAGAGCATACAGAAGTTTAGAGCATGTTAATTTTTTCCTAGGGTCTGCAAAGGTTAAACTCAGGTGGCTGGTAACAGCTCTATTATGTGGTGTGTCTCTCATTGGCAAACAGAAGCGTTGCATGTAAAACTGCAGTGGAGGCCTGTCCCTAGAGACCCCTGTGCACAGCAGGTTAACCTGTCAGTGCTTTTTTAAGACTGATTGCTAAGCCCCCTGTAGCTTGAGGTAAACTGACAATTTTCCAGCAGCAGGGAGGTTGGCTTTATTAGTGATATGGTGAAATTTTTTTTAATTCAAGCACAAAGGGTATTGTTCCCTCCGATGAAGGATTAACATATGATAGGTCCAATAAATTAGCTTGACACTAAGAAACACATAAGGCTGGATAATGAAGTGATATTCAAAACACTGAATGAGTAGACTTAGAAATCATCTTTTTGTTATTAACAATTTTTATTGATTCCATTCATAAAATAAACATATAAAATACGGAATCAAATTATATACATTAAGCCCCCCCCCCCCCATGACACAAACACGCTCTACAGTGGTCATAAATAATTAGAACCTAAAATAAAACAGTATACTTTCAAAAAACAATAAGAATGCACATATACATTAAAAACTTCCTGTTAAACAAATCCCATTTTCCCAGCCTTCTATATATTACCTCCTCGAATGCCACCACCCCATCCATCTCTTTGCACCACTCCTGAAATGAGGGTGATCCAGCTGACTTCCATCCCCTGAGAATGATCGATCTGCCGATCAAAACTCCGGCTAGGACCCACATTTTTAAATGTCTGTCCCCTATATTAATGACCGCGCCATCGCCTAAGATACAGAATCTGGGGCAAAATGAAAATTGAGTGTCCAATACGTCACACATAAAGCTCTGAACCCTCAACCAAAATTCTTGGATCTTAACACACCACCAAAAAACATGGGTTATGTCCCCATCTTCTGATTGGCATCGCCAGCAGGTGGGTGTGTCTTTAAGACCAAGCCTATACAATCTAGAGGGGGTCCAATAGAATCTATTTAAAATCTTAAATTGCATCAGGCGCACCCTTGCATCTCTAGATGTAGACTTGACATTTTTTAGAATCCTAGCCCACACTCCCTCCTCCAATACCAAGTTTAAATCTTTCTCCCATAATCTCTTGAGAGAATTTGAAGCTCCGTCCCCCAGACTCTGAATTAACAGGGAGTAATACACTGATGCCACATGACCTTTTCCAAAAGCAGTAATCACCACTCCCAGAGTATCTGCCGCTTTTGGGGGGCGGGGGGGGGGGGGTATGCTACTCCCAAAAATAGTACAGAGCAGGTGTCGCAGCTGTAAATACCTAAAGAACTGAGATCTGGGAATCCTAAAATTTTGAACCATATTTTCAAATTAGGTCACCTAGTGTATTAACCTCCCTCACAGGTCACCGAGTATATTAACCTCCCTCACAATCCACTCTGACCAGTAGAAAGGGGACTTATTAATACATAATTTTGGGTTCAGCCATATGCTCGAGGCAACATTTAAATAAATGTCAGAATTAAACACTCACACTTTTGTTCATACCGAGTGCAAATGCGAGATAATGGGGTGTAGCTTAACTTCTCCAGTTAGTTTAATAGAAAGGCTTTGCAATGGTGAAATGGGGGCAAGAACTTCCTGTTCAATACAAAACCAGGGAAGGGCTCTCTCAGGTGGAAGCATCCAATGAGCCAAATGTCTGAGTATTCATAAAGAATAAAACAAAATCTTGTGTAGGCCTAGCCCACCTTTGCCAATTGGCCAGTGTAACTTATTGAAATTAAGCTTCTTCTTCTAAAGCTGATTCTGAAATGTAATCTAGGATGCTTACCATTCCAAATTAAGGACTTTGCTATGCTATCAAATTGCTTAAAATAAGAGTGGGGGACATCTACAGGGAGAGATTGTAGCAGGTAGTTGAATTTTGGAATAAAATTCATTTTAATAACATTAACCTTCCCAATCATAGATAAATGTAATGAAGCCCACCTGCCCACATCACTCAAACCTTTTTATTAAGGGGTCAAAATTAACTGTAGCTAAAAATCACACAAATTTGCTGGGAACAAAATGGCCAAATACTTAATGCCCTGTTTGGGCCACTGGAAGGCGCCCGGCTGAAAAGCCGTTACTGGGCAGTACACTGTCAGGGCCAAAGCTTCGGATTTAGACCAATTGACTCTGTATCCTGAGAACTTAGAAAAGGAATTAATAATTCTGTGGAGGCAAGGCATAGATCTAGTGGGGTCGGAGACGAATAATAAAATATCATCTGTGTAAAGCAAAAGCTTATGCGCCATACCTCCCGCCATCACCCCTGGAAAATCATCTTCATTTCTTATCGTGGCTGCTAATGTTTCCAGGGCAAGACAGAACAATAATGGGGAAAGAGGGCAACCCTGCCGGGTGCCCCTATCCAGAGTAAAATAATCTGAAATTAATCCATTTGTTTGTACCACCGCTACCGGGTGTCTACAAAGTAACTTAATCCATCCAATAAAAGTATTCCCGAACCCGTATATTTCCAAAATCTTAAAAAGATAATCCCATTCTACCATATCAAATGCCTTTTTGGCGTCAAGTGAGATGGCACCGAAGACTGATCATTCACCACTGACCACATTATACTGATGAAACGCCTAATGTTATCAGAAGAGCTGTGGCCCAGAATAAACCCCACCTGATCTGTATGTATAAGAGATGACATAACTTTACTTAATCAGTTTAAGTAAATATTTTTACATCTAGCTGTATCAGGGAAATTGGACGGTAACTCTTACACTCGCTGGGATCTTTGTCCTTTTTAAAAATCAGACTGATCCGAGCTTGTGTTATGGTTGGCGGAAGATTTCCATTCTTTAATGATTCCGTATAAACTTCTAACAAAAGTGGAGCCAGTTCTGTAGCATAAGGTCTAAAGAATTCAGTGGCAAAGCTGTCTGGCCGTGGAGACTTGCCTGTAGGCAAGGCCTTAATTACCTCACCAAGCTCCTCCAAGTTTATCTCAGAATCAAGAGAATTTTTTTGCTCAGTCGTCAGTTTAGGGAGTTCTAATGGTTCTGATATCTTCATCAGTAGATGAAGACGTGGAACTATAGAGATCAAGATAGAATTCTTTAAAAGCATTATTAATATCACTGGCCGAGGTAAATATTTCACCACCAGCAGATTTCACTGAGGGACTGGTAGAAAAAGACTCTCTCTGCATGATATATCTAGCCAAAAGCTTCCCTGCTTTGTCCCCCGACTCAAAGTATGACTTTCTTGCCCTGAATAGCCAGAACTCTACCTTCCGCAACAAAATAGTATTATACCTGTATTTCAATCGGGTCAATTCTCTGAGGCCCTCAAATGACATTCGGCACTTCAGCTCTGCCCTGGCACATTTAATATTCCCTTCCATCTCCATGAGTTCTCGTGCTTTGGCTTTTTTGGTGAATGAGGCATACTGTAAGATCCGACCCCTAAGAACTGCCTTAAGTGCCTCCCAAGCCACGCCCACAGAGGATACTGAGGACCAGCTGGTCTCCATATAAACATTGATTTCAGCCTGTAACATTTGTTGGAATTCAGGATTTTGCAAAAGGGATACATTAAAGCACCAACTATATGATTTATTTTTCTCCGAATGTGGCAACACCTCTAAACTCACCAGGGCGTGATCTGAGACTAAGATGTTTCCAAATCAACAGCAGATGAAATGAGGGACTTAGATAAAAAAAAAGTCTTATGGACTGATGAAAAAAATTTATAGTCCCTACCAGATGGGTTCAAATGTCTCCAAATATCTGTAAGACCAAGATTTTTACACATCCTGTGAAGCGTCAATGTTGCTCTAGAGGGCTTCCACACTTTTGCTTCATTATGATCAAGGATTGAGTCATCAATAGATTAAAGTCTCCTCCCAATATTATATCATGAGGGGTGCCAACGGCTTGCAATATCCCATAAATATTAGCCAAAATCAACCTTTGCCCCTGAATTTCTGCTAAAACAATAATGACTCTTCCTAATTTATCTTTAATCTGTTTGAGACATTTGAATTGTAGATGCTTACTTATCAGTGTAATGACTCCCCTGCTCTTACTTGAGCCAGCACTAAAGAAAACATGTCCACCCCATATCTTCCCAAATTTTTCAGCTTCCTGCGGGGAAAGATGTGTTTCTTGAAGAAATGCTATATCATATTTCTTATGTTTAAGAAGAGAAATAACCTTTCTTTTTTATGGGGTGCCCCAACCCATTCACATTCCAAGTGGAGAGAGACAATCCACTCATATTAACATTTTACATTATGACGTTTAGAAAACATTTATTGTGTGTCAAACATAAAATTATAAAGACCACATTCCAACATTAGTGCAACAAATCAAACCCCAAACTTCCCCCCCTAACCAAACAAACAGAAAAAAAAACAAAAACGTGTGCATTAACATCCCTCCAAACTCAAACAGTCCATGTATGCCCACGAGAGCCCCCACAACAACTTTGCCGTCGGACTGCTCAAGTCCGGTGTTTCTACACAAATTTTGTGAGACAGAATTACACAACAGAAGGTAATCTATAATACAAACTCCAGCCAATAGGCGGAATAAACAAAGAACGTGTAGATTCATCCACATAACTGTCCCAAATGTGTGTTCCTCCACAAAACAAACTCCAGCCGCTAGTGGAAGCAGCAAAAAAAAAAAAAAAAAAAAAGGACCGTTCAGTTTCCTCGGACAGTCAAACGAATGTTCAGTGAGCCGGCCCATTAGGCTGCTACACTAGTGCAACAAATGACCTAATCACTCCAATGTCTTGCAAGAAATACTCCACAAAACAAACTCCAACCAATAGGAGGCATAAGCACAAAGGATGTGCAGATTCACCCACAACACTGTCCCGAAGGAATGTTATTACATAACACAAACTCCAGCCGCTAGGCAGAACCAGCACAAAAAGAAACAAAAAAGGTGCTCAGTTTCCTCAGACAGTCAAGTGAATGTTCAGTGAGTCGGTTCACTTGGCTGCAACAAAATAACTTACTCAGTCTATTGACTTTATGAAGGACATCGCTTGCTAGGGACATGTAAATATTTTACGGCTATCCTTAGCATCTATTCTCAATTTGGCTGGGAACATCAGTGCAAAAGCGACCTTCCATTGATGTAAGAGTTTCTTGCAGTCCTTGAATCGATCACATTTTTCTCTTGTCGAATTCACAAAGTCTGGGAACAAGAAAATGCTGTGGTTCTTCCAAGAAAGCCCTCCCTTACTCCTCACCTTGTGCAAAACGAGATCTTTATCGGATGATCTCAGAAATTTGGCCAGAATTGATCGGGGCCTGTCTCACTCAACTGATCGCCGAGCCGGAACCCTGTGAGCTCCCTCGATTTCCAGCCCATGGTCCGTTATGTCAAGCAGACTCAGAGAGAGCCCGTCCAGGAATTTCACCATATCTTGACCTTCTTCGGCATCAGGAAATCCAAAAATACGGACGTTATTCCACCGACTACAGTTTTCCATATCCTCCAACTTCTCCCAGATGTGCTCCAAATCCACCTTGGTTGCTAGCGGATTAGCAGCTAATTCCTTCTCCGATGACTCCAGATAATCGATCAATTTCTCGTCATCCCCCACTCTTGTAACCACCTCAGTGAATTCTGTCTCCATGGCAGTGATCGATCAACGTATTATCGCAAGATCCTCCAAGTCAGCAACAACCTTTGTCAGCATTGCCGACATGTTCAACATTTCTCGCCAAATTACCCTCACTTCTCAGGCCAAATCGGCTCCCGGGCTTGCGGCCTGTTCGGGGGCGTCAGCTTGAGCACATAAGTGTCTTTTAATGTCTCCAGAGCCCGAGGATTTTGAATTCTTTGACATATTGTCTTCCTAGAACAGTTAAGGATCAGGGTGTATCTAATTTCACTGGTTTATGACATAAAAAGTATTAAAACTAGCAAAGTGCGCAGAGCTCGCCGTTCAGACGTCTGAACCTTGCATGACGTCACATGACTCTCTTAGAAATCATCTTGAAATCAGTTAAGGATCACAAGTCTTTACCTTTGCTATGAGGGGTACACTTTGAACGGGACAAACCACAAGAACCTCACACAACATCAATTCAAGACCAGCATGTGTTCTTCACATATAACATAGGGTCCTACATGTTGAGGTTACATTGAAGATCAAATGTGCCACACCTGATCAAATGCACTAGTACAAAACCCTCATTCACAACTATCAAACTCAAGATCACAGACTACATTTGCATGCACTTAAAAAAGTGGTTTATTCCATGGTTTCTTCAGTAAATTCTGAAACGTCATGTAAACAGGAACACTAATTTCCTTATGCTGTTTAAGCGATTAAGAGAAAGCGGTTTAATACACCTGGATTTCTCCCAGAGAACGCAGTTTAAGTGGTCATTGCGGCATAAGCGCCGTTGTCACAGGTTTTTGAAGAGTGCGCATGTGCGCGAATAGACCAGATAATAAATGTCATTGGATGGAGCCCAACAATAAATCAACAAAACAGAAGGAATCCAACATTTCTGGGAGTACAGTTGGAAAAGCACATACAATATACACTAAAAACTATACATTTATATACACCAATGTAAAATATCGGCTGTCCCTTACATTCACGTATATTCGCTCGTACATTGGGGGAATCCCAGAGTTTTACGTAAGAGGGAAGCCCCACTAAAACAGCAATTGAGGCAGGGTCAAAGGCGGAGTTTCGTCAAGTCAAGTCAGGTCAGAGGTTTTAGCCCCAAGATCGCAGAATATGCAAGCTGTGTTTCCATCGCACAACGGTACAGGCTCTGGAAAAATTTAAATATTGCAGACACAGTACAAATCCTTTAAAACACACAATGGACAAAGCGGTGCCCATAGATCATGGTGCGAGATCATGGACGATCTGTTAATAGAGAGACCACTTGGGACACCACGGCAGTTGGAGTCGGTGAGTTGTCAACGCTAACTTATTTTGCTAGCTATCTAATCTTTACATACGATATAAAATTGATATTCTAGATAAATAAATAACATGTTACCTCAGCATGAGCTTCCATCTTGATTGTGAAATGGGCGGAGTTTGTAACGTTGGCACTAGGGTGGCATGTTAAGGGCGGGTTTTAGGGCAACGCTGCGTGGGTGTTGGCCAGATGGAGGGAATGCAGATCGATTTTGGTGTCGCGGCTCAAGGTCTGCAGCTATTCGCCCCAGCTGGCCAGTTGATAGCCCTGGCTCACATTGGCCCGATAGTGGAAGAACTGTTAGTTTGTTGCTGGTTGATGGAAGCGTTTTGTTGATGAGGCACCAAGTGATGAATTATTCAAGCCTGAAACCCATATACATACATACATCATTAAAGTAGAGGCTGACCCTAATAAGACATTGACATAGGAGGCTGGGGGTAGCTTCCAGACAGCATGGGAGCCATTTAATCCAGCCCATGATTATCTCATTGTCTGTCCACTTGTTCTACAGACATGTGCTAACATGCCATAATCGTCATAATTCTCATCAGCCTCCACTCGCTCCCTAACTTCCTGATTAGGGACCGTTTCCCCGAAGGCCCCTGGTTAAAGCTTAATAATTCCCCTTGGCCTCACCCCAGTGTACCACGGGCCTTTCAATTAAATACAGAATATTGAGCACAAGCATGCTGTCTCAGGGTCGACCCTACCTCCAGCTATACGCCATGCTGGCAAGTTGTACTGTTTTTCGGTTTGCAGAAATTAGTCCCCTCTTATCAAACCCCTAACACAGAGTGTGCTCTCCAAATGTGTTTGGTTGTTTTATTTAGTTAAGTGCCACCACAGTGCTTTGTGGATGGGGAGGAGGGATTGGTGCAAGGTAGAACTCTGCTTGAACACAGCTTGTCGCTCACTGCACCATCAAATAGCATTCCTCTCCTTTGTTTTATGTGTTTTTTGTACAGTAGGACAATATCTGTCAGGAGTGTCACTCTTTTAATGTAATTCTCTCTCTTCTGCATCATTGTGAACAGCTGTCAACACTTTTTCCCATTTATTTGTCAAGTGCTAGAGGGATTGGGGCCTACAAGAATCCCCCCAGTTCACCAGCAAGCCCACCAAGGACCGCCTTTGCTCAGACTTCCCACGCGAGCTATGCACGAGGTGGGAAGTAAATGCACTTGTTTCCCCTCCAGCTAGGCGCTGTTTACTTTTCAACACCTCCTTTGAGGGCCGCATCCCAGAGACCAGACAGCCAAGAGACAGGAGGGATGTCACTACACAACACCAATTTATGGAGGAGTGTGTTTGGCTCTCCATGTTTATAAAGCTATCATCGGCCTCACAACTGCTTGTGTGATTATGAGAAATGCAGACTCAAATAGAGTGCCTTTGTCAGGATTAGCAAGCTGACCATGTCCTTCTCACCATACATATGACTGCTAGGAGTTTGGGGATAAACAGTGTTTCTCATTGGTTGCCACTTGTGATTTGTCAAGAAATCAATTCACTCATTATCACTGTGGCAGTTTTTTGAGAGCAGCACAAGAGAGAGTGTATGTCAGGTGCAGAAACGAAGTAGAGAGGGAGATACATGTGGCTGACACATAGAAATGTGGGAGTATTAACATGACACCTGTGTTTAAGATCAGAAATGACAACACCAAGGATGGTGAGTGTAGATGAGTCAGTCAAACCAGCCTCTACAGATTTCAACTTGTGACAATTAATGTATTATGAGAATAACTTTAGACAAACCTGCAGCCATGAGTGAATTTTTGCATCATTTAAAATCAAAATATATCAGTATTGCTCAAAACATTTTTAAATATTGTAAAAAAAAAAAAAAAAATCAGCAAGAATAGAAAATTGTTCCTTCATCCCCTTCTTTTGAAGATACGTTGTTTACAGTTACATTTCTTTTTTCTTTTTTTTCTTTCTTTTTTTTTTTTGCCCCTGAAGTACATTTTGTATTACGACATATTTACTTTTAATACTTTTAAATATTATTTAGTCAGAAAATACAATTTTTTGCCATATGGGTGAATGATTACCATATTAATGTACCATGGCATTTACAGGTACATGAAAGGATATATCAAGGAGTAACATAGGCCTATCTGGAGAGAGCTATCTGTAAGCATCCCCATTCATCTCTAAGGCACTGCCTGGCTGGTGAAGAACCCCCCAGATGTAGACCTACGCGATCTGAAGTTGCTCAAGGCACTCAATAGCAGTAGGAAAGGGAAAAAAGTAAATTCTGTGCTTTTAAGAGCCCTCCAAAAACAATATGCCAGCAGTAAAACAATTACACACCCATACACACACACACACACACACTTTATTAGGAACACCTGTACACCTACTTATTCATGCGATTATCTAATCAGCCAATAGACCTTTTTCACAGACTGTGATGACGCGTTTCTGCTTTATTTAGCAGCGTAATTCTCACAATGTTTTTTATATTTTATTTGTTTTAAATATTGAGTGTAAATCTATAACATTATGCTTTGTGTTATATTACCCTGGAATTATTTTTTAAAAACAAATTACCACAGCTGCGAGGGGGTTTCAGTTACAGCTGCTGAGAGATTGACAGTAAATTGGGCATCTTCTCCTATCTGATTTGCTTAATCCACCGCTCTCTATTTTTTTCCTCTTCTGGAAAGTCATTCAAACGTATTAGTGGATTTTTTATTTTGGTCTTGGAGCAAATGGGTAAGTGAAAATAATATTTGCTGTGATCCCCATTCACTCCCATTCACCGCTGTCGAAGTTTACCCTGCAAATGTTTACTTCCGCCTTCCAAAACCCAGAGTATGAAAAAGGTCTATCATGTGGCAGCAGTGCAATCCATAAAACCATTCAGATACGGGTCAGGAGCTTCAGTTAATGTTCACATCAACCATCGGAATGGGGAAAAAGTGATCTCAGTGATTTCAACCATGGCATTGTTGGTACCAGATAGGCTGGTTTGGGTATTTCTGTAACTTGATGATCTGAGATTTTCACGCACAACAGTGTCTAGAGTTTACTCAGAATGGTGCCAAAAACCACCAGTGAGTGGCAGTTCTGTTGATGAGAAAGGTCAACGGAGAATGTCCAGACTGGTTCGAGCTGACAGAAGGGCTACGGCAACTCAGATAACCTCTCTGTACAATTGCAGAATAGCATCTCAGAATGCACATCGAACCTTGATGCGGATGGGCTACAACAGCAGAAGACCACGTCAGGCACTTTATGAGGACCATAGTGTTCCTCAGGGGCAGACTGGGAAATTGGCTTGGGATTTTACATAGAAACTGGCCCAAAAAGTTGTTTAGGGGGGTCGCTGCCCCTTCGGCATATTACGGCGTTATTTTGTGGCCCGTTTATCATAACGTGGCGGCCCATTTCATCTTATCGCGGCCCACCGGGAACCCGGCTCTCCCGATGGCCAGTCCGCCACTGGTGTTCCTAATAAAGTGCTCAGTGAGTGCAATGTCTGTTTGAATTTGAGGTAATTTGATCTAACATTTAATCATTTTTTAAATTATGCAAATTATGTAGCTAATGAGAATGTAGAAAATGAAATTATCACATTTATTATAAGACAAACTATTATTTGGCATTTTCAGTTTTGTTCAAGGTGATTAAATCAAAAGTTTTTGATTTCATACGATTTAGCCAACTTGAAGGTATAGTTCAACCAAAAATTATAAAATTCTCTCATCGTTTCTTCACCATACCATCCCACATGTGTATGACTTTTATTTCTTCTGCTGAACACAAAATAATATTTTTAGAAGAATATTTCAGCTCTATATGTCCTCACAATGCAAATGAATGGGTACCAAAATGTTGAAGCTCTAAAAGGCAGCATAAAAGTTATCCATATGACTCCAGTGGTTAAATCCATCCAAAATCGTCAGAATACACAGTTGTTTTTGAATGTCAATAAGGTTATGTTAACCAACCAATTCCTGAGCCTGTACATGTCCTCAACTTTGGAACTTGAATTTTTTTGTGTAATATTTTAATACTTTGTTAGAAAATCTTTACCTGCAGTAAGTAGGCTTTAAATTCGTTCACATTCACAAGTCGCTGTTGGTGTTTAACTTAATGACGACCTTCTACATCACTGGCAAATGATAATAGGCAATGCATTTGCAGGTTTGGTTTCAATGGATTGTATTGTAAATAGAAAAAAAAATCACTCCTTCTTGCTCGCTGTGTGTTTTAAGTAGGGAGTAGCAGGGCACAAACTGTTCCATTCAAAGTTGGATCTGGGATATTCCTTCTTGATATCTCGGACAATAAATGCATTCCATTGCCCGGTGCTCAGACGATGACGCATTTAACAAAACTTCTATGCTACCATTAATTTAGCAGGTATTCGATGGTCACCAGAGACATCTAGCAACCCAATTGATAAACAATGCTGCAAGGCTAGCATTTGTGCTACAGAAGTACAATTTTCAAAAGAGAGTATAATTTACCTTTTTTAATTTATTTTATTTATTTATTTATTTTTTGTACACCTGTCTCTGCAAAAGTTTGTTATATTATCATATAATGTAGGAAGATTGACTCATTGATAGATATAATTTTATAAAAGTGAATGTTAATTAATATCTCCCTCGGTGCAGACATAATTGTGTTACGTCACGCACCTGCATCTCGGCGAAATCGGAGTTGAAGATTTCCGCACGAGCTTGAAGTTAGAACTCCGACTTCAAATGGCCTTCCATTGCACTTTTCCTGTCAGGAGGTTGAATGGAATGCAGCAAAACGCGGGGCTAGTTGTAACAAACATGGCTTAAACTTATCCACACACTGGTAAGACGAAACATTTGTTTACTTGTTGCCATATCAACACTGTGTAGCTAAAACAAATGCAAAATAATAATAAAATAAATAAATTATAAATATATAATATTATTATTATTATTATTATTATTATTAATATATCGCCAGTAGTTCATTTTTTACAGTAGTAAAAGTACAAATTCACATGAAGGCAAACTTTCATATCTGCTTTGAATGTTTATTTAAAACGAGGCTAACTTTGTATCATTTTACTTTCCAGTCTGTTACTAGCATATTGCATCTTAGCTAGCCAGCAGAAGTAACTAGCCAAGTTTAAAATCCCCATTATGCTGATGGGGCACGTTGTAACACTGCGCTACAACGTGCCCCGATTATAAACTATTTGCAATTCCATGCAGTCAGATATGTAATTTACATAATTCCCCTTTATACGTGTGTGGGTGTGGGTGTGTGTGTGTGTTGTCTAGTGTCATCAATCCATGCATTATTCCAGCCAACACTGCGGCTTTGTTGTGTACGCTATTCATTGTCAAGTCTCAAAATTATTGCTATATTATACAGTATATGGCAAAGTTCATAAATTGCTTTTATTGACATAATATTTTAGTTTATCTTCTATTTATTTTAATTACATGAGATACAGTTGTTAGAGGATTACGTTCAACCTAATTCTATTTTATTTTATCACATGCATTTGAGTAGGATAATCATTATCACATAAAAGTACAAAGAGGAAGAAAATGTATGCCATTCTTTATTACTAACAAAAAGAGCTCCTTATGACTTTTTTAAAAAGTGAATTAAACATTACATGAATGAAATAAACATTAAATCTAACAGCATTGATGGTGCATGGCCAAAGTTTATAATTTGAAACACTGAGACATCAAGTACATTTTCAGTGCATAAAACAATAGCAACATTTCCAAACATTAATGACTATAAAATCAACATTAAAAGATCATAAAATGAACAAAAATAATGACCATAAAATCAAAAGCAAAGTTGCCTAGGTCAAAGCTTTCATCTAAAAAACACTGAAAGACTTTTAACCCTTACTGCTTACTGATGGTCCATCGCCTATTCCACAGCTGTGGTGCAAGATATTTTCTTTTGAACAGCAAGAATATTCTAAAAGAGCAGAATATTTTAAAATAGCAGAGTTTCACCGAGTCACACAAGGATCAGTTGTGTCAAGTTTTATGTCAAGTTTCATGCAGTGGACTCCACTGCATCAGCAGCAACAGTAGAGTGATGGGCTTTGTTCCATATTGCTGCACATTTTGCAGTTGAACTATTGTGTACCCTGCGGGCAGGACCCTTATGTTATCCTCTAGATCCTTTGAAGCAATTAAGTTCAATGTGTGAGCTGCAAACCATTGATGAGGTAGTAAGAAATAATAAAGATAAAAAATAAAAACATCTAGTTCATTTTAAGTGCATAAAACAAAAGAAACATAACATGAACAAACAGTATCTGAAACCAGCAGAAATGATGTTGCTAGGTAGTGCTGCAACTAAACTATTATTTTGATAATCAACTAATCTAATGATTATTAGAATGATTATTCGACTATTCGGGCGATTATTTCAACGATTAATCATTAGATAACTATTCAGCTTGTGCCCTGACTTAAAATGTTGTATTAAACATGCTTGCTAACAGTAAAGAGGGAAAAAAAATAATCTTTTAAAAAATGACATTCATTGAATTAAAGGGAAAAAAACTACTTTTTATTAAGTTTAATTCAGTATAAATTAACTGAAAAAAAATCCTATTTCTATCAAGTGTTTTTGTCTTGTTTTCCATTTTAAAATTGACTAAAAATCCTTAAAACATACATTTACTTGAAAAGCAATATATAAGATGTTTAGACTTGCTTTAAGAGAATGTATCTTAAATATAAGTGTATTTTTTTCACTTTGTTATACTTCTGCGAGTGCAGTAAAGACAAAATATACTTGTATTCATGATCTGTTCTCTAAAAGCAAGTCTAAATATCCTATATGCTGCTTCTCAGGTGAATGCATCTTTTTTAAAGGATTTCTAGATATGTAAAAATACAAATATTTTTATATTATCAACATTCCCAGATAACAATTTTTTCTTCTGCAGTATAGCTGCTAAAGTTAATGTACGTTGTTTTTAAGGAGTTTTAGATATTTATATTGGGGAAAAAAAGCCAAAACAAAAGCAAATCAAAAATGGATTTTGTTTCAGTGTATAATGGGCGAAGACTAACTTCTCTCACCTTTCTGTTCACTTCAATCCATGTTTAACTCACAAAAAAACAAACTCTCTCTTACTAATAAAGCTGCGTATTGCCAGTTTTCTTCATGATAAGAAATGCACAGTGACACATATATTGTGATTCAATAAATCACGAGCCATCACTTTATAATCTAGCTGCATTAAGCGCGCATGCTCGAGGGACGAGTGTCCCCTGAGTGTGCATCAGCCGTGTGCAGTTTCAATCTCTCCTCCTTAGCTCAGAGAAATGCCATTTTTGGAGTTTGTAGTTATTTACATGACCTGCTTCTTTATTATTTGAACTTTAATAAAGCTATAATGCATTAAATATAATTGCATTTAAGATGTAACGCTGGGGTGTTTCCTTTAAAGACGCTCGACACGCAAGTTTTGTTTAAACGGAGCGGCAGCTCTGGCTCCACTTATTCCACAACAAGAGTGCTTCTGTATTTACTTATTTGGTATTTTTGTATAATTCCCTCATACTTTGCGATCTACATCACCCGAAGCTGTTTGGAAAGTTTGGAGTGCATCTGGACTGTGAGCTGTTTTCTTCCTCTCCTCAGTCAGGTGCAGTGCTCCTCTCGCATGGCATCATTAGAGTTTAATGTGATCTCATGTTAAGTTAACTGACATCAAACAACTATTCGACAATTCAAATATACGGCAATTTTTGTTGACACTTTTTTTTTATTGTCGACGTTGTCAATAATGTCTACTAATCGTTTCAGCCCAATTGCTAGGTCAAAGCTAACTGCTCAAAACTCTGACACACTTATTTTTGACCCTTACTACTTAGTAACAGTCCATCACCCATTACTTAGCCGAGGTGCATATCTTACTGTTGTATCGTAAAAGGAGCACATGCTCACAATGTTCATCTGTGAGACTATTGTGCTTTGTGGTAAGAATATGATGATATTGATATAAAAATGATCAATAAATGATTAACAGTTTACTTCCATTGTCTTGTTAATATATAATCTCGTAATCTATAAAAAAAAGTAACTGTAGTCTGATTACGAGTATTTTAAAATGCAATTTAATCCAATAACATGTACTTGTTTTTTTGTAATCTGATTATGTAATCCAGATTACATTTAATCCGTTACTACCCAATACTGCATATGGTCATGTTACAATGTGCCCCTCATCCTTCTTTCTAGGTTGCTGGAGAAAAAAAGTGCACGCATTATTAAAGACTATTTAGCAGATACGGGCCACTTCTATTAAAATTAATAGGATAAATTGGAATGTATAACGATGTAGAAAGGAAGTCCTGCCTTACAGATAAATGAGCCAATCACCTTGTAGATAAAGACATCGCCGGTCAATAACTCGAGAATGCGCATGCGCATTAGCTATACAAGGAGGGAAAATTGCTTTTTATTTTTTATTTATTTATTTATATTTTTTTAGCATAATCTGAGGTAAAGAAGCACAAATTCCAGTGTTGTCAGAAACTGCTGATGGGAAATTTGTTCTTTGATCATAATCTTGACCAACCGTTTTTGAGATTTTGGTGTTCCACTATTCAAGTAGATAGGAACTGCACTTTCATGACTGGAAATAGCTTCCTGGGAGCATTCAAAAGATAGCCGCTAGTGGACAAAACCACATATTTGTACCAAACGTGTAAAATTTATGTGAAAAAATATAAAATACTTTGAACCCCAAGTGCATTTACACAAAGGTAAGAAAACCAAAAAGTGATAGTTTGTGCCCCACTCTCACCTAAATGAATAAGCTGTCTGTTGTCTGAAGCATCTCTTGTTGTTAGAAGTGAGAAACTGCTCCAAACTTTAAAATTCAGTACATCAATGAGCTGTCTAAATGATTCAGATTGAATTGTGAACTGATTCAGACTATTTTGCTATGCCATTTGACTGATTCTTTGAAAATAACCTAATCAAATGAGTGATTCCTTTGCAAATGGGATTTGGCTAGTTTTGATTCTTTAAAGCCAGAATAGCACGTATCAGGATTTGTTTTTTACTCCATAAAACTTTTATTTCAGCATGATGTGGTGGCAAATATAGACAGCTTTTTTTGTGTTGCTTGGATAAAATGATCTGAATTTCTTAAGTCATAATTTCTGTTCTTTTAAAAGTGCAAATGAGATGTGTGAAGGATTAGTTTCAGGTTGTTGACATGGTGACAATTTAGCAATGAGTTTCTATGTTATTTTAATAACATGACAAGTTCATCTATTTTGTTTGAGCTGAGGTCATGAGGGAATCACGAGGTTCAGAACTGTCATTAAAATACATATTTGCACACATAAATTTTAATCTGCTCCATTCATTCAAATCACCATCACTTTGAGCATTATCTTAAGTTAGTGTGCATTGTTGTTCTCGACATTGACATATGTCAGGTGCTACCTGACTAGCCACTGATGAGCTCACTGACCATGATCACAGAAACTGTCAGGGGACCTCCAGCATGGAAACTTGATGTTCAAAGTCAATCAAATTAGCTCCTTCCAGCCCACTAACCTGAGCAATGAACAACCTGTCATAACTCAATAGCCAGCAGTTGACGACATTGATGGAGCAATCTCAAATGCGCCTCATGGGGTAAGGCATACATTGATAAATATGGTGGACATGAACAGTGCCATTGAAGAATCTCCAAAGAATAGCAGCATAATAACGATGAGTCCTAGATATGTTTTCTTTCTCAGTGCCTTGAGCATTGTTTTGAAGAGTAGGTATCAAATTGGACTAATATTTGCATGAGACAGAGATGTTTTTATAGTATTCAGAGAGCTCTGCGGGTGCATTGCCTCCTCATGTGACGACCAGACAGTGAAAATAAAAAAATAAAAGTATCAGTTCTACAACTTACGGCACAGGAATCCATTCCACACAGACTGCTACTGTTTTTATGTTCATCTTCAACCATTTCAGGTGTTTTAATAACCTGTGGAGGGCCACTTGTAAACTTTTGATGTGGGCAAAGTCAAAAACTTGTAAGATATTAGATATGTACAGGAATATCAAACCAAATCCTTGGAGCACAGGGGTTTTTACTTCTCACATTTGCTTTTTGAAGATTTAGTCAAAGGTGGTCATTGAGGAATGTAAGAAGAGACAGCTGGAAAGAAGCTTATCTATGAGACGTATGAGAGACTATCTGTGCACTTCTTGATATTTATAAAGAGCCATCAACACTCATTCCTGTCAGCTCATGTCAATTCTACTGAATTGTGTTTCCCTGCTCTAAGTATTGTTAAATGCAAGAATAACAGCAGGAGCAAGACATGGAATGTCTCAGATACAGCTTATCAAAAATATAAGTTTTCACAACACTTTGAGGGACTGTCTCCATAAACCAATTGAATTAAGTGCTAAAACAAATTCATCTTGACATAAAATACATAGTCCTACCTAAAAAAAAAAAAAAAAATGTATATATTTTTTTTTTTTTTTTTTTTTTTTTTTTAGCTTGTTGGTGTTGAGTGTTTTATTTAGGAAGAGCAGCCCATTAAGTGCAATTACCTTGCCCTATTTTAAATCTGATTTAAAGAAAATGCTGAAATAAAAAAGGTAACTACAAATCTTATGCCAGTTTCCATGACAAATACAACATAATGGTGGAGAACATGAAGGGTTGTGTTCCATTAAGTCATCAAGTCCTTATAAACCAAATTCTGAGAGCATCTTTAGCCCTGCTGCTGCCCTCAGGCAGAGGAATGTTGTGTTTCAAGATCAAAGTCGTAGAGGTGTGACTGGGTTTATATGCTCAGGGAAATTGAAAATTTCCCTAAACTGGAGGGGTTTACATAAAATGTAGGCCACAGCCCTGTAATAGTCCTCAAAAACAGGAGTTGCACCTTTTCCAGGGTATTCAGGGCTTGAATAACATAAAGTGCACCTTCTAAGCTGTGTTTTTTGTGAGTAAGTGGCTTACGTCATTAGACCTCAATTAGTGACTCAAATCTGACGTCCATCTGTTGGTGTGGGTTTGAACCATTCCATCCAACTCCACCTACTACCATCAAAGAACCATTAAAGAAAAAAAGGAAAACAAAGGACCAAAAAAAAAAAAAAAAAAAGGGGGCACATTTTCTTTTCATGAACTTTTATACATTAATTACTAAAGTTATTATATTACATACATAGAATATTTCTGAATGTGTAATTTAAAGAGAGAATTCACCAGCAAAAGGCCATTTCTCAGAATCTTTCCTTTAAAACCCCTGGTTAATTTTCAGTATTCTTTGGCTCTGGCTGCATCATAAAGTGAAATATTGGAATATCAAAATTATTTAGCTCTGTTCTTTCTTGACAAAACATCATGTGACTTGGAATACAATGTTTATGGTGTTGACTGTTCTCAGTACCATGACTGTACTTCATAATTCACACTCACCACCACTTGTGTGACTCACAATAACAGAATGACTCCCGTGAGTGAAAAACACTCATTCAGAGTGATCCCATATAAAAGGGAAAGTGTTTAGGAGGGGAGGTTTTCAATGGCTCTGTCATGTTTGTCCTGAATAGGCGGTGCCAGCTTGGGTTTCCTTCAGGAATCAGGCTTTTTGTTTGTGTCTAAGTCTGAAGTGATAACTATTCCTGCTTGTTCAAAGTAAGCTTATACATTTGTCGTGAGAATGGCTGTGCCTGCATAACAGGAAACTCAGCTGTACATAGACTTTCACATAACACACTATAAGAGAGGGGTGGTCCAAAAAGCCAGGGAGACAGAGAAAGGAAGAAAGTGAGTCATTCCCAATGGCCTGAGCTGTTATATATATAACAACATGATGCTCACAAACAAAAATCATTAAATTATCGCACAGTGTTTATTATTACTCACTGACACAATACTCATTGAAACATCACTTTGGCACATATGGCAAATCAGAGATGTATTTGTAATTACTGAACTCCTTCAAAATTTATATACTCCGTACATACTCTCTGTAACACATTTTAACATAAAATAATATGTCCACCTACAGTATGAAACAATTAAATAAAAATCATCATGACAAAATGTCATGCTGAAACTTTGAGTGGAGCTCATTCTTTAAAGAGTTAATTCGCCCCAAAATGAAAATGCTATGGCCATTTAATTCAAACCAGAAAGAATTTCTTGTGTGGAACAAGAGGAACATTTTTGAAGAATGTTAATGCTGTTCTTTATTCCATACAATGATAGTGAACTGGTGCTGAGGCTGTAAGTCAACATTCTGCCTTATATATCCTTTTTTTCCTCCAAAAAAAAAAAGTCATACTGGGTGTGGAACAACATGAGGGTGAGTAAATATTGACACAATTTTCATATTTGGGTGAACTATCACTTTAAGAGCTGAACTTACTACAAATTATTGGGATTCCAATACCACAAATGCAGATACCTGAAGAAAAGATATTGACCATGTACATACAGAAAGATTTTTTTATTATTTATTTATTTGCCAAAATGTTTACACATGTTATGACTGTCAAAAACTAAGAATTACCGTTTCTTCCAATTAAGGCCACATGTAATAGTCATATAAACATTTAGGCTATCTGTCACGGTAATTTAACGGTAGGCTTTTCATCATCACATTGGCCGGGTTTTCCAAAGCACCAAGCAGAACGTTAATAGCATTTAATATCTACGGCACGTTTCCCAAAATCACCTTAAAGGTGTTTAAAAACATTCGCAAATTAACAAGAGCCTCGGGTCACTCTTAATTTAAATACATGCAACTTAAACTGGCATTTCCTCTCCCCTATCAGAGATAAATGCACTCTAGGTAACCGATATTAATGCATTTTGATTATTTAAAAGTCAGTGTTCGCTGTATCCGGAAATAAAACGTGTTGGTAAAAATCAGTCGCCTTTAAAACGATATTCCGCAGTCTGCGGTGTGTGAATGCCACGGAAAAAGACTGAATTTACATGACAGACAAATTAAAACGTTCACTTGGCCTACTTTGATAAGTATAACTAAATGTCTATATGATATATACTTCATGTTAATTATTAATTTAAAATGTGACCTGCATTAGTTTTCATAAATAAATATTGATTAAAAATATCAGTTGAAGTGAGCATGCGCTAAATGAGCGACTGCCACTTTCTCTTCTTTTTCTCATCATCCTCTTATAAATGACAGGTTAAAATCTGCTCCAGGATAGATTGTAGTGCATTTAATTTTGCATAATGGCAGTCACAAGTAGCTATTGCACTCCTTGGACGTCAAACCATGTGTGAATACACCAAACGAAAATTTGCCCATCCAATTTATATGGCGTAAACTACAGTGCGGATGCAACCTTGTCAGTCATTGTTGGCTGTTAAGTTTCCAATTAAAGGAGCACAACTTCACTAAATGATAAAGAATCCCTTATAAAGATCCACCTCGCATGTAATCACAATACATTCATTTATTTTCGGCCACTTTCATTTATCTCATAATAGTTGAGCTATTTGAACCCCTGTCTTTCCAAAGCAATAATTATACCTATTTCTTGAACTATATTCAGTAATGTTTAATTTAACTTTTCTTTTTAATTAATCATATTTAATGTCGTTTCCATGTTTGGCAGTGTTTTTTTGGAAAAAAATAACAAAAAATAAAAAATAAAAAAATAATAAGGGTTTAATATAGAAATCTTTTCTAGCCTAACGGACAGTGTCATATGTCAGTAGAATGTATTCAAAAATAAAAGTGTGCAAAATGTTCTATTTGTAATGTTGTTGGTATGGTATCTATTAATTAATTGTGTATTCTATTTATTTACCCTTCATGATTATTTCTAACGATAACTCTCAATATTTTATAGTAACAAAATGGTCTGTTTGCTTTTTTCAATGAAAACCTTTTACGTGTCTTTCTTTCAATATCTGCTAGTTTACACTCAATGTGAATCAATGAAAAGTTGAAGTCTAAGTTGAATATTTTCTCTCTTGTTTTTGGCACACCTGAATATGTATCAATAAAATGGCATTCGTTTATTTCTCTCTAAATGGAAGAAATTTCTTCGTTAAGTTCAATTACATAATACTTTCAGATGGTTTAAATTCCATAAATAGCCTATTTAGTTAAAAAATATTAGCAAACATACTGGTATATGGACATCTTTGAGAGGGCATCAGTGAGAGAGCAGCTACTAGATAGGCAAGGCTAAAATAGATAGACCTATAAGTTGTTTTCAGTGTCTCTTCATATCACCCTATTACCCAGTGCAAAATTATGGTTTGAAATATTGACATTTTAGTAATGCTTGACATGTCAATAACAAGGAGACTCAGAGGCTTATTGCAAGCCATGTTTATCATTCGATGGCTGGATGGTCCTCGTTTTAAACATATGTCTAATTGCTAACAGTCCGAATTCTTCACAAAAAAGAAAAGAAAAAAAAAGAAAAAGAAAGAAAAACTTATATCACGCATGCGATTTAGCCTATTGTTTATTTGTTTGTGCTCATCTCATATAATATGTAACCACACACATACTATTGTATAAAATACGTGCGTCCTATGGTCTCTTTCCAGACTTAAATATGTCTACTATAAGCATTATAATATTTATTCATTCGTTCTAGTCTTTACGACGTTGCACAAAACATACTTGGCATATAGCCTACGAATGTTAGCTTTATTTTTGGCAGAGCCGTTACAAGAACTGAAAAAAACTCTGAAAAATAGTAGCCTACATGTAGAATTTAATCCACCCAGGCCATTGAAATACTCTTCCCCATGTGAAATACTCGTATACCAAGAAAAATGTTATTCCGACACAGTAACAGTATCCTTTATCGAAATACTATGAACCCAAAATATATCTAAAAATGATGACCTCTCAAAATAATGTTCCAAATGGTGTCCAAATTATTTTCAAAATAAAGGGACAAGAAAGGTTTGAGAAAACATTTCTGACACAGTTTTTGCTTTCTGTTTGTAAGAAAACCAGACGGACCAGTGTGTGTGTGTGTGTGTGTGAGAGAGAGAGAAAGAGAGAGAGAGAGAGAGAGAGAGAGAGAGAGAGATTAACTCTAAATATTTTGTATTCTATTTGTATTGTTATTTGTTACTGCTTCATTGTTATTATTATTATTCTTCTTGTCATTACTCGTTGTGTGTACTGATGTTTTAGCAATACTGTATGTAAACCAAATCATGTCCATAAAGTTCTTTGAAATAGAGAGAGAGAGAGAGAGAGAGAGAGAGAGAGAGAGAGAGAGAGAGAGAGAGAGAGAGAGAGAGAGAGAGAGAGAGACTGCGCAAATACATCTGCGCATATTTCTGCAGGTGTGGGTGAAATCGGCTGGAAAATGAAGGCAGCCATGCAGCTATTGCTCTAATCATTGAAAATGATGTCATATCCGTCGTCTCAGAACGATTACAGCTCTTGGTTAACATTTTGGGGTTAATAAGTACTTTTTATTTATTTATTTATTTATTTATTTATTTATTTATTTTATTATTATTATTTAAATTCTTAAAGCATTTAATACCCTCCAATGTAAATGCAAGCACATCATGAAAAAACTGTAACCAAAGCACAGGCTAACTGGAATATCCATAACTTGACGTATCCTTCTAGACTTTGAACTATTTATGTTTTTAGTTGGTTGTTGTTGTTTTTTTTTTTGGTCACGCGTGCATCAGTTGAACAAGCACTTGTGCGTTTTTGCGTGTTGAAATTCATTATTTGAATGACTGAATTATAATTATTTGAAATCACTAACTCAACGCCTATTATACTTTTTGTTTGTCGTGTGTGTGTGTGTGTGTGTGTGTGTGTGTGTGTGTGTGTGTGTGTGTGTGTGTTAAAAATAGTTCGTTTATAGTGGAATGTACAGTCGTGAACTGTATTTTCTGTGCGCAGGTCTTTCTACGGATCAATATCAGAGCAACATTTGCTGAGAAGGAAACGCCATCCAAGCGCTGCAGGATGCTGACCTTTCAGTCTTCCGACAGGTCACGCCATCTTCCCCTAAACAGGTCAACACACCCAGCTCACAACTATGTTAAAGTATGCCGTAACAACAAACAATATTTATATTCAACGTATATCCAACACAATCCAAGGAGTGGGCGATTTCATTAACAGCCAACAAAAAAGGGTTTAACTGGGCAGTCTGGGAGCAACTGCACATTATTAACCAGTGCTCTGGTGATTTCGGAACAGAGCAACTGGTTTCTCAGGGATGGCTCTTACAATGTACTCGCCAAAATGTATTTCCCGTGTATACATTTTGTCAATGTGTGCCTACCTCGGAACACGATGTGGTACTAGGTGGTGATTCTACAGTGAACAACAAAAGGAAAAGCGTCTAACAGCCTAGCACTTCCCTCAGGCTTTACGCGCATGAATATTAATCTGATCCTTCACAGTAAACAGTTCTACACCACATTGCTGTGGAGCTCTAATACAGATAGTGACACTGATACGATTGCTCTCAACTACTATTAATTACCCATGTTCAAAGATTGCTGTCATAACACTTTTCATGTTGTCAGTGATATCATATCATACACCAGAAATGGCCTATAACCAGGCACTACATGCTTCGCTGTGGCTGCATCATGTCAAATAATCTTTTGAATTATATTTTGTTCTGCTTTTGCATTCTCAATTAAATGTCACTCGGCAACTAAAAGTGTTTACTCATCTGCTTCTCTGGCTCCCAGCAACCGAGGGCTGCTTTTTGTTTTTTCTTTAAAAGAAAATCCTGCTTCGTTCTGCGCTGCCCATCTACAATCGAGCGGATAAGTCGCAGAAAATAAAAGTCTTTTTATTATTATTATTATTTTTTTTTTTTTCAATGGTGTAAGAAATCAAAAGGTTTTTTCAATGCCTGACAAGAGTGCCAGAGTCAAGTTCAAGTTCACGTCCACTGATTTCAAACTCTGTTTTCTCCTATGTGCAAAGCGTCTAAGGGAGGGGGACGGCGGCCATATTCTGTATAAATTAAACAAATGCGTTTTAAGAAACGATGCAGTACTCTATGATACTGCAACAAATATTTACATAAACAGTGCCAATATCACGGCCGTAAAGACCGCAGAATGCGGGTCGCCAAAGAGTATTGGTGCGACAGCTCCATTAAAATGTTTCTGTCTCTCTTTCCTTCAAAAAATGCCAAATATCTCCTTCAGTTGTGTTTGAAACCCCGAATTTGACTATTTATTATGGGAAGATAATTCAACACTGACTCCCCAGCAAAATCGTATTTTTACTTTCTGCCCTGTGTCAAATGTCATTTAATAGCTATAGCTATATGCAGGTAACCAATGACAAAAAAGAAATACAAAATGCATATTCAAATTCAAACACTAATTTGAGCAGCAAAACAAATATATTTACGCAGACCCTGAAAAGTTCACAGTGTTGGAAAGAACACGACACGTTGTAAAGATTGTACACTTGCACCACATTTTATTATATCTGTATGCAGTAAATTCTTATCACAATAATGGAGAAAACACTTCTTAAACTTTGAACAAAAACACATATACCAAAACAACTGCCCCTGTTCAGCCCATTATTGTACATATTTATAGTAAAGAAACATTCTTTATAAATATTGTTTCATTTGTAGCAAGTAAATACCATAATTTAATTACAAATGGATAAATATGGCAGTCGATATTTACAAAAAGATGGGTGTAGTTACAGATATTTAACGGCACGACATTAATTTCCCCCACAATCTTCCAAATATATTTCACAATTCCAACTTGCAAAGCACAAAACATCACAAGTTAAGCCCAGCAAACTAAGATATACATTCACAAGCAAATATTGTGTCTGTCTTCGTTAAACGTTGACTTTGGCACTCTTTCCAGTTAATAGATGTTTAATTACAATCAGTTTGCTTTAATGGGATCACAATATTCATTATGATAATACAACTTTATGGTAATATGTGCACTAAAAAGTCCAGTTAGAGAAATAGCTACCATTGAAGGAACATCTATACACCAAAAAACCGACAGTCTATTACAACCACTGGGAAAGAGCGCGTGTATATGTACAAACAGAGGCTGTTTAGTGCTTTTGCGCACGTCTCTTCTGCTGATGTGGGAATATTAAATCCGAACAAGCGCATATTATAGGAGCGTTCGTTTTGTACAAGCAGTATCGATCTCCTGCTTTTGTGAAATGGTTCCTCCTACATTCTTAAACATACCATTCACTGAAATTGGACGATAAACTGCTGTGGTTGTTGGAACTGTGCACCGTTGAGGAGGGCGACAGATTGTTGTTGCTTTGGGTCTCAGTGGAGGGAGACACCAAACCAGGGGGTGTTGAGGACTCATAACCAGAACTTGCCGCTGGCGACGAGTCAGACGCAGATGGAGAAGACTCATGAACCTAAAAAAAATAAACATTCAAATAATTAATGATCCGCGGAATGAATTATGAATAGCTTGTGTTGGTAAAACTTTATGAATAAGAACAATTCTTAACAGTATTTCTTTATGACTACGACAGTAAAGCCAGCACTATTACATTTCTAAATATTGTGTGTTAACTAATGACCTGTTATGCATTAACCTATATAATTGAATGCTATTCGTTAATGTCTTCAATTAAAGTTATTCTAGTGTATTATCGCGTTTAATTGTTATTAAAGTAGCCTTTAAACAGTTTTAGGGACTAAAATAAGTGTATAATGTATTTCTTATTCATTGTTGATCATCTGGAGAATTACCTTCATATGCTTTCGAAGAGAGCTGGGGTGAGTGTAGGACTTGTCACACATTTTGCACAGATACGGTTTGTCTGACGTGTGAACGTGCATGTGCTTCTTTCGGTCACTGCTGTTTGCAAAGCGCCGATCGCATCCTTCAAACTCGCACTGAAACGGTTTCTCCCCTGAGAAGAAAAAACATATACAGATTCACATGATTAGTGAAGTTTTCATTTATGTTGTTTAAACAACAACCCATATTACAACAAATAATTAACCTGCCATATATATTCCAACTATGGCTTCAAGAGAATATTTGTCATCAAGAGGTATTTATAACATACACTTACGCCTTACAACGGCGACATACTGTGTCAAACCACCCACTACAAACTTGATCATTTTAAAGGCAACAAAACAACAAAAAAAATCAAATATTGCTGATAATGACGATTGCAAATATTCGCTTTGTTCTTCAATTAATACCGTGTAAAATCTCAATTTAAATAAGGAGTAAATGAGTCATGATAGCACCTATTTTGTTTTTTCAACAATCAGCTTTTGTCAACCACACAGAAGTATTTGGCATTTGCTTAGAAATAATCAAAATGTAATTAACACCTTGACAAACAGAAGGTTCAATGCCTCCATGTATTCAAAAGAGGAAATTGCTCAAATGTGCAGCCCTTGTAATGGCCTGTCTAACACACAGACTGTCAATGCAATGGAAAGAATAACATTAGGCCCATATATCGCCCATTGGAAACATATTCTTATTTTTCAACCTCTCTCTTTATTTTGCCTATGTTTTGTATTTCTTTTTTCATTTTTAACAAATGTATGTGCACATGTGTATGTGCAGACTATCTACTATATATTCTCTCTGTAAAGGTCTTTGTAGTCATTTTTTTTTTATAAATACTATATTTACACAAAGTTTACCATTTTATTACACATATATAGGCTAAATCGTTTCTTATTTTAGAGTGTACAATTTACACCAATTATTATACTCAGTTATGTGGACCAAAAAAAAAAAAAAAAAAAAAACTTCCACAATGAACTCAAGTGAATCCTGACGTAGTCACCCGAGTGCGAGAGCATTGGTCCACACAAACATTAAACCGGTTGGGGAGATTTACTGCTCCTCTGCGCACGCGATGAGCCCTCGAGTCGCCTTTGACCCGTTTAAAGTTTATGAACCATAAACCCTCGACAGTATCTTACATAATTCAGCACATTGTTGCAAAACATCGCATTTATTCCATACGAGAGCAGGCATAATCGTTTCCAGCCGCGTTTGCACGAATTGGATGGACTATCCGTTTTTTAAGATCTAAATCTCCTTTAAGCGTGCTTTCAATGTCTAAAAATACACCAACCTGGCATAATCAGCTTATTTTTGTAAACACCACTACTTTGGACACCAGTCGGGTATGATTTTGTGTTGGTAAAATTGGAATACTGTAGCTCCCAAGAATATCCAAGACATTTTAATATGAATGTCATGAGCACAACCAGAAATAAATAGCGTAATTACCTGTGTGTGTTCTCTTGTGAATCTTCAGATTTTCCGATCTTGCAAAGACTTTGCCACATCCAGGGAAGGGGCAAGGGAAAGGTTTTTCTCCCGTATGCACGCGAATGTGATTGACCAGTTTATATTTGGCTTTAAAGGGTTTGCTTTCCCGGGGGCACTCTTCCCAAAAGCAGACGTGGTTGCTCTGTTCGGGTCCTCCAACATGCTCGACCGATACATGGGTGACCAGCTCGTGCATGGTGCTGAAAGTTTTATTGCAACTCTTCTTGGGATTGCTGAGCTGCTCCGGATCGATCCACTTACAGATGAGCTCTTGTTTAATGCACTGCTGCCGCATGTATCGAAAGAAGGCACCGGGGTGATGGTGATGCGCTGCCATATTCATCCCCATGTTCATGTTCATGGAGCCGTACTGGTTGTGCAGCTGGGCGGCTGAGTAGGGGTCAGTCCTCGGGCTGGAGACCTGGTGGTACTGATCTGATCGCCCGAAAACCTCCCCCGGTAGTCCGAGTCGCATCTGCCCGTTGAGCACGTTTGGGGAGCCGTGAGATCCATGCTGCTCATGGATGCCAGGAAACAGAATGTGGCCTTGGCTGTCTGTATGGGTGTGATGGAGGGAGCCGGCCGTGGGGCCGAAAAGCGCATGCTGCCCGCCCGCCGGTGATGATTCCCCGAATCCACGGCTGCGAAAGAGAAAGTCCCGCGTGGAGTTAAACGGCGAGCTCGCGTATGATGTGACATGAGCCGCGTGCGCGCCTAGAGCTGCAGCGGGGTAACCGGGCGCTTGGCTCGTGAATGCAGAACTCTGTCCGGGAGAGAGATCGTGGTTCAGTTTGAAGGCGCCCATGTGCGCCGAGTCTACGAAGCTGTTCTGCGCTAAACTCAAATCTCTGTCCTGCATCTCACTGGAGGAGTGGTGATGCCTGGCAAAGGTGCCCACTCCCAAACCAGGGAACTGGTGCCCAGCGTCCAGTAACATTCTTTCGTTAACCAAAACCAATTCTCTTTAAAGCAATCTATGCAAGGCGCTTTATAAAGCACAAAATAATACTGAAGGCACTACGGGAATATTAACTTCCAGATTTGATAACACGTCATGAGGCGATGAAGTTCGATCCGCTCATAGGGAAAAAGCTTTTCGCACTGAGTTAGTCTATATTTTTCTTGTGGATAAGTTGTTACTCAAAATCCCCAATGCAACAAAATGCGAAGATTCCTTTGCGCTTTTCCTTTCAAATTGAGACGATGTCGTTGTGTTCAGATTACAAGAATATACGAGTAAATATTTTACTGAGTCTTCCTTGTTCCTGAAGCATCTCGAATAGGAATGTTTATTTCTTTCGCTTGTCTATGTTTATCTCGGAGGGTCCCTCTTTCTCAGTGGACTGGCACTACCTCCTCTTACGCCCCCTTTAACTGGAGCCCGGTCATTCATTTGACGCTCTCTCATTGGCCGCCGCTCCTCATCAATCCCAGGTGCCCCTCCAATGGAACGCATTCATTTGGCGACTAATCGCTGATCGCCATCTTCTACTGACAATTACCGCCTACTTTTTCGGAGAGGCTTTTCGGGGAATAGGTAGAGGGAAAGCGAAAATACTCGCGTTTAATCAGACCGTTTAAAAAATGTGAATCAATTGACAAATTACTTCACTAAAGTATACGTAACCCATAATACTTTGGTGGAACAGTAAAAACGGTCGAATACGGACGCATAATTAATCATTTAATAATGTGGGAGCTTTAGTTTATAGTAAAGTCTCTCACAAACTGTAATCCAACAAACAGACAGCGCAAACTGAATGAAATGCAAACTCGTAAACCTCATTCAAGGTGCCTTAACCTATTCTGCACGTGAGTACCCAAATGCTACAATATTTCACAATGTAGAAGTAAAATATCAGTTTGCATCCAGTTTGTATGTAGTCGTCAGTCAGCATATGAATAAAGGAAGACAGTAAATCATGTGGAATCTCCCTGGGTGCGGACTGACATATAAAAAATAATCAATTAAATATACGTGTATACATGTATAAAACATTAGCCTATTGAGATTTGTGGCAACAAGGGATAGATTAAAATGACATGGAGTTTGGAGCATAACAAAGCAGGTGATGTGTGGATCGTGCATTATCGCCATCAACATCATCATTATTAAAACCAGCAATACATACAGTAAGTGTCATTGGATTAGAAAACACACTGTTTGTTAAATCGTGGCTAACACTAAAACCCTGTTATATATCTTGTATAAAATTCTATTTCCTCCACAAGAGCCCACAACCATAATCTGTAGACAACACTGTGTTTCAAATACAGCAAATAAAATAGCAACATAAAATAGGCTGTTTTTATTTCACCAAGACATACTATTATTATTACAACATATATAAGACAAATGCTCAGACTCAGAATACTGCTAAGATCACATATAAAAATTGCCAACACAATGCCATTTTAATGTCAGCTCGATAGGCTATATTCTCTTGTTAGACAAGCACAATCTGATACAAAAATAAACCGTGATGTCATGGGCCAAGAGTCTAGTCTTTCCAATGGAATAAATGCAGATTTAAAAATCAAATTTACTGGTATTTTGTGGTTACGGAACAATCATATATGCAAGCTGTAGGCTAACATGTACACTCCATAACAATAACGGAAAGGTCCGACCTAAGTTATCCAAGCCCATGTGGATGGGGTTATTAGCACATTGCGAATTCTAGGCCAATATATAGATAAGCCACTTCAGAGACCATATCAGAACTCTTCCCCCATAGCACCTGGGCATTTATTTAAATGTTAAGATTCAGTTAAAGAAGGTTTACTTACAATTGCATTGAACTTAAGTCCCAAGTCCCGTTCCAACAGAAAACACACTTTTTCTCGTATTTTCTCAGCTCCGAATGCTATAAGCTGTAAATAATAGGGCGGAGGATGTATAAAACTTTGGGAATTCAGTGTGCCTCAGCTCAAAGCGATGCTGTTTGAATGTTATGTACCATTCTTCCAAGACTATTTCTACCCTCTCCACAGGAAACATAGGATCTGATCCAAGTTCAAAGTCACGTCTACCGACCTCTCTAAGAAGTTCTTTATTTCTCCAGAATCCCACAAAACCTTTCCCCTATCCAATGGGCAGGGGGAAGAAGAAAGAGAAATTAGACAGAGACTGCAGTCAGCCAGGAACTCATAGCTGCAGTTTTGTTGTGTTTCTTAAGGAAGGGAAAAGGTTCAAAAATGCTAAAACCAAACACACACATCCGTGGGGGGAAATGAGTTTGGCTTATTTGGCTTGTATACGTCACTGCCTGGATATTAACTAATATTACTATTTTTTTTTTTCTTCTGTGAAAATTGAACATCCTAACTTTATCTATAAATCACCAGACTTGAACAGTAATAACAATACCTATAGTTTACATGAAATATGGCTTTCCTTTGTTGTATTTTGCTATGAGACAAAGCAACAAGGCATTTCTTTCAAGTTTGTCATTACCAATATGGTGATGCATTGTTGGTTACTTTTAGTGACCTGGGGTATTTCAAGGGTGTTTGACCTCCAACCCGTGGAGACCACATATGTTACCCTTTGAACTTATTATGTTAAGAAATCCTCCCTGTTCAAAGGTTGCAAGAAGACAAGTGCTGCCGTCTCCCTCCGTTTTGACGTTTTCATAAACAACAGCAACCGAAAACAGCAAAGGTTCACTCACAACCTTGTTTTAACCATATTCAACCATTATACAATTCTCACCATGAACTTTTATTGTAAATGAACTATTAATTCATTAATTCAAGGACAACAGCAACACTTCCAACATGCATATTGTAGCCTGTATTCTTCCATTACAATCCAGGTAAAGGTTGGGATGTCGGAAATCTAAATTGTAACGCATAGATTGTAATGCTGCTGGCATTAATCGGGATACATTGTGGTTCTTTAACACATTAATTCCCTAAACAAAGCGGACAGGCATGATGGCTTGTGCAGGAAATCGTAACACTTGCAATTACTACAGGTGCAGTTTACACAATGAATGGTAGGCTAATCGTTAAAAAAATAAAATAAATAAATAAATTAAAAAAAAATCCATTTGACACATTTGTTTTTCAAAGTTTGTAAAATTTAGCCCTCATTTACGCAATTTTACGTGATCTGAGAGAAAAAAGTGGACTTTGTTGGCACATGTTTGTCTAACTGATTTAAAATGTATTGAGGATTTTGAAATTATTTAGTATTGTTAGGGTGTGTGATACAGAATCCACAAAAAGTAATTTGTTAATTTGTATTATTAGATGTATTCCTGTTTCTGTACCTTCTACTGTACTTAGGTCTTTGGTTTTTGCAATTATTCTTTGGGATATGGTCACAAATGCCCTGAAGCATTTTCAAAGCTGTCTTTGAATTAAGACATATTAAATCAATGGCTTACACTTCATGCTGAGTTCAACATGGACTCTAAAAGGGCATGGACGTGTACCATGACATGACACACATGTACAGCACACACAAATAAACATGAATTAAAATGATGTGAAAGGTGAGATGCTTCTTAAACATTATTTTTTAAAACAACACTTGACGGGAACATCTTCGAAATGTCATGGTTTGAAAGACTTTAAGGTAAACGTTTTTTTATATCAAGGCACAATGGAACGCTTGAAAAGTTTAATAATTACTTTTTTCTAATTTAAAGCACAGGAACCTACCAACATCTGAAAGCGACCAGTGGATTTTTTTCCTCCTAAGATCTAAGATATTCAAAATTGCATTTCTAAAACATGAATATTAAAATGCATTTACTACATTTGATTTTGAATGTAAAATTACCTGTTAATGTTGGTGATGAATTAGATTTATTTTAATCATCATTTTATCTTGACAACCTAGGCTATTAGAAAGTGTTTTCTCTTTTCTTAAGAAATTATGCCAAAAATGCTTAATAGTTCTAGCTATTCAATTTTCCTGTTTATATCTAATAATTTAGTTTTGCATATATAGCTTGCTTATCAATATACTGTAGCCTACTACTAAACATTGCAAAAATTAAATAAAGAAAAGAAAACATATTTGCTAAATTTCTATTTGGTATAACTATACATTTTTGTCTTAATTTTTATTTTCATTATTTCCAGCTTATGCTTCCTCATTACAACTATCAAGATAATGAAATTGTTTATTATACAGCCTTTTTTTTCTTCTTTATTTTCATTTTTTTATTATTATTTAATTATTATTTTATGCGGTGATGGGCGGTTGCTCAGTATGCACGTATGTATGTAGTGTCAATCTGTTTTGTACAAAGGAAAAACACCATCCTTCCACGTGTGTGTGTGTGTGTGTGTGTGTGTGTGTGTGTGTGTGTCTTGGTAAACATATTTGCCTGTAACTTTGTGAGCACAACTTTGGAGTGAACAGTGATGAAGGGAGTGAGGGGGCGGAACCCTGCTGAGCCTGTGCGCTGAAAGACAGCCAATCGCTTCGTTCTCTTAACTGCCAGTCACCGAAATCTGTCCAATACCCGCAGTGCCATTTCTAAACTCTATTTCCCACTGTGTCCTCCAACTGTTGTATGTTCTGCCAATCGCTTGAGGACAGAGTGGGAAAAGGAGCAAGCAGAGTTAGAGGCAGGACAAAAGAAGTTCTATAGGCGGCCATATACATATATTTTAATGGTTTCGGAAGGCCCGTAGTTAAGAAAAACAATAGCAGTGAGGGCGGACATGACAGCGTAGTGATGGAGCCCCCTTTAAGCAAGAGGAATTCGGCGATAAGATTAGCGGATTTGGCATCGACTCAAACCCTTCCTCATCAGAATATGACAGGCTTCCCGGGGATAGGGGGGCATCACCCGCACTCCCACCATGCCCACCTCCACCCTGGGGAGATGGGCAACGACCCCGGAGTGGCTCTCACTCCATTTGGACCCGAGCACATGGCACAGACCAATGCTCTCAAACTTAGTCCCTCTCAGCCTGTTCAAATCCATCCCGAAGCCCAGACCGCGGCATCTTTCACGTCTTCTCAGACCACAGTTGGTTTCCCCTTGGCTCACCCCCACACAGGCTACACCACCAGCAGGGACTTCATCCTCAGGAGAGAGCTTTCAGCCTCTGCTATGCATGCACTTGGCGACCAGCATAGTTCCGCCTCCTCCCCTCATCACCATGGCATGTTCATTTCCCCAACAGGTGCTTATGGGCACGCGGAAGGTGGTGCCCATCCACTTTTCTCTGGACTGCACGAGCAAGCGGCCCCAGGTGCCCATCACCACCATGCCCTCAACGGGCAGATGCGTCTGGGTCTACCGGGGGACATCTACGGCAGGCCAGAGCACTTCGGCCACAGGCCCGAGCACTATGGATCATCTTCTCTCCACAGCTACAACTCCATGAACTTAAATGTGAACCTCGCCACGGCTCCACACGGAGCAACGGGGGCGTTTTTGCGATACATGCGGCAGCCCATCAAGCAAGAGTTAATCTGCAAGTGGATTGATCAGGAGCAGAACTCTAAGAAGCCTTGCTCCAAAACTTATAGCACCATGCACGAGCTCGTCAACCACGTTACGGTGGAGCACGTCGGAGGACCGGAGCAGAGCAGTCACGTCTGCTTCTGGGAAGAGTGTCCGCGCGAGGGAAAGGCGTTCAAAGCCAAGTACAAACTGATCAATCACATCCGCGTGCACACAGGAGAGAAACCGTTCCCGTGCCCCTTTCCCGGTTGTGGCAAAGTATTTGCGCGCTCGGAAAATCTCAAGATTCACAAGAGGACGCACACAGGTATGTGAAGTGCACAAATTCCTTGAAAAAAACAAAAAAAAACAAACAAACTGCAATTATGACTGCATGTTTCACAATTTATGCTCATGCGTTCAGAACAAAACGAGTACAAATAGTTATATATAAGACTACAGGCAAAATATTGGTCCGAGGTAATACTTGAGTCTTTGGCACGTGCTTGTCTCTGTTAGAGCCACAGATAATTACAAACAGGTAGCAAATAAGTCCATACCAATGTTGATATGGAAAGTGTGCCAGCCATGGTGTCTTTACCACATTTGGATTGACAAAAAATGTTGCCATTGAGAGAGAGGAAGGCCTCTGCTTACGATGTTCCTCTCATGACTGTATTCTAACAAAATTATTTAAAGACACCTGTGCATTGGTAGCTGTGCATTGCATTAAACTAGACTGTTACATCCAGGGAACACAAACTGATAAAAATGAATGCATGAATCGCTTTGGATAAAAGCGTCTGGCAAATGCATAAATGTAATGTATTTTAGTTTTTAATAGATGTAAACAAGCTCTTTCTCCTGTCAGCACAAACATGTACCCCTGAACCCATTATAAAGTGTCTTTTTACGCAAAAGAAATGTAAGAAATGGTGGTATCTTGAAGACAATTTGTTTTTGCCAGCTGTTAAGTAAGTACAAGGATTGTTTGGGATATTGGAGTATATTTACCCTGCAACACGTGATGATATGAACTGCCCTCTGAATATAGGCAAGCCTGTCAAGCTCACCTAGATTAAGAATTCTGTGTAAATGGTGGTATCTTGAATCAGTACTCAGTAAAATGTGAGTAAAAAAGTCAGTATTGGCATTCAATAAGCCCATTTGTTTTCCCGGTATAACACAGTGAATCAATGACTAACGCTTAATGCTATTTTGACATGAGATCCTTTATTTATTTTGAAAAGCTTGTCATTTCTGTCACTCCAGGCAATTTCATACATATGGCGGGCCAAAATGTTTTAAGTGCAGTTGAACTGCATGAGTCAGTGGTATATGCAGTAAAAAAAAAAAATAAAAAAAAAAGAGACATTGGCAATATTTATGCAAGCTTTATTCTGAGAAGGCGAGAGTAGCCTGCATCTACAAAGTATGCCTGAACCATATGTAGCATTTCCATATGCCAAAGCAGAAAATAATAGGCTACTGGGGAGTTACAGTATGTGATAGTGTTTTGATTTTCAAAACGAAACAAACCACCAATCACTGAATGCTTTCTATTATTGGTCACGCATCCATTTCTACTTTTTACTGAGAATAAACAAGCTATTATTTTCTTATGAACAAAAATCTTCTCTGGACCTAAAAAGTACAAGGATGATATCTGCACCATAATTTAATTTTCACTCTGTTTTTGTTATCTTCCAGGCGAGAAGCCGTTCAAGTGTGAGTTTGATGGCTGTGACAGGAAATTTGCCAACAGCAGTGACAGGAAGAAGCACTCTCACGTCCACACGAGTGATAAGCCTTACTTCTGTAAAGTGAGGGGCTGTGACAAGTCGTACACACACCCGAGCTCTCTGCGTAAACACATGAAGGTCCACTGCAAGTCTCCTCCGCCCCCTTCCGCCAACACGGGCTCCTCTTACCATCCCTCGTCCACGACAATGGGTGATGCCCTCTCACCAAACCTGGAGCCCCACAGGAACCGTTCGTCGAATATTTCGCCTCAGGTGACAAACCTAAATGAGTGGTACGTGTGCCAAGGGAGTGCTGGACCAAACAATCTACACACCCCTTCCAGCGATGTGCCAATGTCGGAATCTGACGACGAGGACACTTACAGACACACAGATCCAAGGGCAATGCTCTGATGTGAACAGCAAGGAATAGATTCATGATCAGTGGTCCCCATTAAAAATAAATAAATAAATGAATAAAAAATAAAATTCCAATTTCAAGGACATGGAAAGCCTATGGGTGTCAGTGGGTCAAAGAGATTTTGCCCCCAGTTTGCCCTTAAAACATGCTCAGAGCATTGATGCAATTTATGTTCCCTATGATAACATTCATAAGCAGTTGAAACGTGTAAAATGAATTGTGAAACTTCGATAACAAACATGAAATACTTGACGTCTCCCCTTTTTAAAGATTGCATCTGACTTATCGACTTGTCTTAAAATAACTTGAGCTCAAAGAGAGTATTAACAAAATTCACTTTTTTTGTTTTGTTTGTTTTTTTGTTTGTTTGTTGTTTTTTTTACATCAGACCCCCTTCGTTATTTGATATAAACGCATTTTACACGTGTAATGTCCATTAGGCATTGTTCCGCGTTTGGGGACAAATGCAGAGACAATAATTTTAGGTTTCACTTGTAAATTGTCAGTGTCAAACAAAAACGAGTTTTAAATTGGTTGAGTCTGGTCAGGACGGCTTTTGTGATATTTATTTAAACCTATATTTTATGCAAAATCAATGTAACTGATTAAAGAGTACGAATATGTCCTTTGAGACCCTAAATGATGTATTATTGACAGGCCTATCCATGACTGATTTGTAAATAGTAAATTGCATTGATGCTTGTGAATGTTGTCGTAGAGTCTCGACGAGTTTTGTACATTGTAATTTATTTGCTTGTATTAATGTTGGTCTGGAAGTACAGAAACACCAAAAAAAATAATATAATTTTGGTGAAATGAAGTGATGGTTTTTTATCGTGTTATGTAAAAAAGGTCAAGCTTGAATAGGATGTATAATGTGAAGAATATTTCGCATGACCTGTGTTGTAACTATTTCTGTGAGGTGCATGATGGTATTAATGGAATTACGTAAGAAGGTTGTGAAGAAATGTGATGTTTGTGTATAAATATATGGGAAACTTGAATAAAAGGCAGGACTTGTAAATATGGTATTTTCAGTAAAAGGCTTTGATTCACTGATCAGCGTGCATATCTCATTTTAAATAAAAAAGGTATAGCGTTGATTTGAATAAAACGCCCACCCACTAAAACTCTGCAATTTCCAGACGAATGATTACATTTCTCAATTTCTGCTGAATAAAAATATTCCATATGCCCTTTCAAATGGGATAACGTATCACTTGCTAATAGTGCATCAATCCATCAATACATGAATCATACATGGGACTAAAAGTCATAAAAAATAGCCGACAATAAGAAGAATATTGTATTGTGAATATGAAACAAAGTTCTCCGTGTAATTTCCTTAATTAAATCGTACAATCAAACTTTCAACGTGCATTCTGTCTTAGACAAAAGAATCAGAACTGACCAACGCAAGTCTTGCACCACTTCAAACAGATTCACTTCTGAAAGAAAGACTGCACGATGCGTTCGGATTTCTATGGATCCCATTTGAATATTTATAGTAGAAAAACAACAAACTAGCCTACTACTTGACAGTCAAACATCAAAGCGGAAATCTCCCCCACGAACCATATTCTCCCTTAAAATCAGCAAACGCCGCATTGTATAACAGAGCAAGAAAAAACAGCCACCTTGACCATTTCATTTAGCGGGTTTTTATGCGAGAAAACCGTTTTTATGCTTCATACGAGAAAACCGAAAAAAGGATAGAAGTTTAAATTCATGCTAATAAACATGAATACATCCATCTTGCGTTATATAGCCTACCCAATTGAATATAAAGTATGCGCGTTGGTACGTCGTTGGAGGTTGTAAATCTAGCTTTTTTGTGTCAGTGAAAAGCCCCATAAATAAAGTGAAGTTCAAGGGCACTTCATATAGAGTGTGTATGTGTTTACCCGACACTGGAAACAGGCAACTTCAATTGGAGACACTCTATTAAGATACAGTCGCACTGACCTTTAGTTTCATGCTACGTTAGAGCAGTCAATTCGCACTTCTTCAGAATCGCTCATATTTGTGTTCCCAAATCTTTGAAATCCCTCCTGCGCATTCAGGTTTACTTTGGAAACAAGCGCGCGCTACTATCTGTTGTCCGCAAACTACTATTTGCCCAAAGAAAGAATGATCTTCTATTTATTTAAAACAAGTGTCTTATGAATAGTGCAAAATAAACATGGTGAAAAATAACCAAAGAGACAGTCCTCTCGGAATGAAAGGGGGAACTTCATAAAAGCTGCAGCAGTCACAGCTGAATTGGAGACGCTTTGAAGTAGAACTTATTTGAGGAATACTTTTCGGTCGTCCTAACAACGCTATTGAATCGAAAAGATACCCCCTTTGTCAGCGATTTGTTCTCCTTTAGTGCAAAGCCCGTGGAAATCACTTACATGGTCTACCTTAACACGCAGCCTGCAAATCAGTAACTCTGAGAGTCAGACTCACAGACGCCACTTTTCAAAAGACAAAGCAGAAGTCAGTCTGAAAACGCAGCGAGTTCTCTCTCGTTTTGCCTTTATTGGACAGAATGATCACATCATAGGAGTCTGTTTACTACAGTCAAGTCAGATTTCACACCGTCGGCTTCTTATTATTCGTTTGACGAGGGTTCAAAGTACCCAATTCATTGTGCACCCCTTTTTTGTGACGCAAAAGCAAGAGCATTTAAAGAACTCGGGGGAAAGAAAACATGCATCAGTCTAAACTTCATATTTCTCCATTAGGAAAATTCCCTTTACACTTCATCTGTTTGAAACTCGTACATATGTTCATCTCATACTGCCAGACTTCATCTGAATGCTTGCAAAGTCTCAGAGGTAAATTACGGCACTAATGGAATATTTGCCATGAGAGAGAGAGGCGTTATAAAACACTTGCAATTAAATATCGAATGACACAAATATATTTAAAAATCTTCTTAAACGCACTGCGCGCGGTGGTTTTAATTCCTCTTTTGGATTAGTCAATCTCTAAACTATAGTGATAATTAAAATGTAATCTTAAATATATAAATATATATTTGTTCCTCATTTATATCGACAGATCTGCTGTTTAAATCATCCTAAAATATTGAACTATAATTATGATAATTAATTGTTTACTATCATAGGTGATTATCATTTTATTTGTAGAATCATTTGACTACTTCATTATTCATTTTTAAATGGTGTAATCGTTTCATCAAAATTATAGAAGCACGTAGACTAAGTAACATGAACAAAATGTAGAATTTGCTACATTGTTAAAAAGCCTTAAACAAATGTCAGCTGGACATCTGCAAGACAAACACGGAATAATTGTGCAAAAGTGAACCTTCTTTAAACGCGTTTAAAAGAGCATAACTAAACTGTTCTCGTCCATACTATTTCAAAACAAAAACAACTTCCAAGTATGCGAGGTACTATAAACATCCGTTGAGTGTTTGACCACACTATGCTTTGAAGAACAAGAAAACTGGGCACATATTCATTCTCCAGGCACTCTGCCAAACTCTTCCGAGCACCCTACCTGACTATTATCTTAAGTTTCCCGAATAAGTGAGAAAACACAATCCAGTTGCAGCTGCAGGGCTGCTTGTTTCCTCCCTGCACTCCGAGATTTAACTCTAAAACACGGAGAGGAAAATGTCATGCTCGAAAATGCAAGGGGTGTTTATACAGTGCAACGTAAGTACATGTTTTATGAACTCAATTCTGGGGGAAAAGGGGCTATTGCACGCTTTTCTCGTTTTAACTAGCAACTGATTTAGCGCAGCTATTGATTAAGCGTCGTGCTTTTCCTTCTTGCGTGCATGTGAAGATGATGTTGTTAAGAAAGTTTGCCGTCTCATTTAGTTAGAGACCGGGTGAGTAGTTGTTTGCTATTTGCACTGAAAGCACAAGCCCGACTCAGACAGCTGTGAGTTCACCTATTAGCCCCGATGTCTTTCCCAAAAGATTACTTGAGTTAAACATCTGACAATGAGCGCTCAGGGGTTCCGCTCGCCTGACCTCCACTCGCTTTTAATAGTTTCATAGGAACTTCATTAAATCAATTACTCCACGAGCACATCAACATTTATTTGCACTTGTCCCTCAAAAGATTCCTTAGTAATACTTTCATTTCTTTGGACAACAACTTTCGCGAATAAGTCATTAACAAACCATGCTTAACACATAGGTAGTTCATGTGGAATTAAATATTCAAATATATGAATCTAAGTTCATGACATTTCTATCTATTTAAATGTAATGATCCGATGTTGAAGTTATCAAAAAGTGTTACTGCTTGTATTTCCTCTTTTTTTTTTTTTTTTTTTTTTTTTGCTGGCAACGATATAACTCCACACAGACTACGAACATTTTAAGTGTTTAGAAGCTTGAGACTTGGAATTAAGAATTTGTCTGCTTTAGATTAAACTCTTGTATACAAGTTCTCGCAAATTCATGCTGGAGAATTAAAGTTTCACGCGGCCCATTTATATTTTATGCTTGTAACACTGACAGAGTTTTGGAATTAGTGAAGTATGCCTTAACATGTCTAGAGGGTGAGATTCTTTAAGAAAAAAAATTATATATATATATCTACACTACCGGTCAAAAGTTTTGAAACACTTGACTGAAATGTTTCTCCTGATCTTACAAATCTTTTGATCTGAAGGCGTATGCTTAAATGTTTGAAATTAGTTTTGTAGACACAAATATAATTGTGCCAACATATTAATTTATTTCATTATAAAACTAAAATTTCATTTAAAAAAAAGTTTTTGAAATTGATGACTTGGACCAAAAAATAAAGAAAAGCAGCCAATAAGTGCCCAACATAGATGGGAACTCCTTCAATACTGTTTAAAAAGCATTCAAGAAGTTGGTTGAGAAAATGTCAAGAGTACATGTCTGCAAATTCTAGGCAAAGGGTGACTACTTTGAAGATGCTAAAATATAACACAGTTTTGATTTATATTGGATTTTGTTTAGTCACAACATAATTCCCATAATTCCATTTATGTTATATAGTTTTCATAGTTTTGATGACTTTACTATTATTCTAAAAAAATTATAATAAAGAATGAGTGTTTCAAAACTTTTGACTGGTAGTGTGTGTGTATGTATGTATATATATATATATATATATATATATATATATATAGCCAATAAATCTGTCAAGTTTTTAAAGATTAGATCAACCAGCAGAAGCAGCATCTTGTTTTGTCAACTGACAAAACAGTTCAGAGCTTAAAAATAGTCAGAAATATCTACTTATGTCTATAAATCTAAAAATGTATAAATAAAAATTTCTGAGCAATTCATAGTAAAGAATTTCCTATATTTCTAAATCTTTTCTTGTACTTTAAATTCTCAGAAATGTGAAGTAAAAAAACAACAATAACTTGGAAAATTAGTGATGGCATTACTTGAAGTAATTAGACATTTTCAACCTGTTGTACATTAAACAAATGCTTTGCTTTTTTCATTTATTTCCAACACAAACCAGATAAAAGTACTCGAGCTCAGAATCTACAGTATTCCTCTAGGCCCTGTTAATGACATTGCTTGTAAGCATATCTTGTGTTAACAGAAAATCACACACACACAAAAAAAATGCAAGTTAAAGTTTAAATTGTATTTGAGTGGATATCCATTTATCCAGCACAACAGCTGAACCCTTTTATCGTTAACACATATGAATCATCCTGTCAGTCTGCATGAGAAAACTGTCATAATATCTGGCCTCTCCACAACATCTGTGGGCCTCCAAATTTGGTGCTGGTCCAAATATGGATCCCCAGGACTGGGAGGCTTTCCAAGGCACTTGGTGATGAGAGCAAGGTCGTCCACGGACATGTCCAGGAGCCAGAGCTCTACACCTGGTCCGTTCAGCCTGTTCCGCATTATATGAAGCAAACCTCAGAGCCACGCGACCACTACTCTGCTTGCCTTGTATTTGACAGGTCCTGTTTAAATGGCCCTAAATGCGGGTCTGGACTTCCAATTGAAAAACACTCTGTCCATGTGGCACATGTTCAGAAGCATTTGTGGTGCTGTGCCTTGTCCTAGGAGAGGACGCAAATGTTTGATTTAAAAGCTTTTTGGCCTAGGAAACATATTACATGGACATTGTGGCCTGCTTGAATGTGGATTGTGGACATACCAGTTAATGTATAGTTACTATTGTTGTTGTTTGCTGTAGATTTTAGCATTTCCAGTAGGTATATGACCAAACAATGACCAAAGCTTTACCAAAGTTACTATTTAACTTATGCAACAGTCTCTGTGCATAATTTGATATGCACTGCGATGGCATAGGCTAAAAGAAAAGAACTGTGTATTAACTGTGTACTGTATATAGTTTTCTTGACAGCCTGGAAAGATGTGAGAACTTTTTCTCACTAAAATAAAATAGAAACACTTTTCAGTAGAGAAAGCAAGCTAGTGTTAGAACTCCTATTCCCAACTGCACAGTAGGCCTTTCAAAAAAGAACATTGTGGCTTGTTCAACAACAACATGAAAACAGGATGCAAGGAGAGATTTTTAAAACAAGCTTGTCTAAAAGCACTGTGACTTATCTCAACAATGAGAAACTGTACAAAGATTAGTGATGTGTTTGACTATAAAATTACAACATTGGTCGCAGTACCAACATACTTATCATTTTAAATAAATAAAAGTCAATTACACATTATGTGCATTCATGTGACACAATCTTTACTACATTGGCTTTCCATTTTGATTTTACAGTCTGTAGATGCTGATCCCTTCCACATCTGACGAACTACCATGAGCAGCACATCAGAGTCGTGCCTCTGAATACGGCATCTTTCATAGAGGAAAAGGTCAACATTCGGTGAGAGGAAATCATCCTGCACAGCTGGACAACCCCAGTGCTGGACCCTCTCAGTGAGAGAAAAGAACAGAGTACAAATACACAACTTTCAAGCGTAAGAAGGAAGGGGATGAGCAAAAGAAGAGGATCTCAACACTCAAACAGTCAAAACCCTCAAAAAAGCCAATTCACTTATGCAGTTGTATCTTCATTGACTTGACTTTGTTATATTCTTTTAAACTCTATTGATGATTTGATTGAAGATCTCCAACTACCTTAAATATACAGAACCCACCTTATTTCAGTGAGGGACTAATCCCTGCTTAATAAACCCGTAAACTCACCTCAAGAATCCCCTGGACTACACCTATTGCGTCACCGGCCACCAGAACCCCTGCTGGCTTCACAAGGGTGGCTAGATGTTCTTAAACATCACAAGCCACTTTCTCTGTTTCAAGCTGACCTTGGAATGGCCATTAGACATGGCTTTGAACTACTGGAACTATCTCTTGTAGACCAGTGTCAAGGGTCCCCCTGAGTTGATAATGACTTGCTTTCATAACTGCTGTGACATTTTGTGAAGGTACGCTAGGTGTGCTCGCAGGCCATATCTCCAGAATGCAATGCTTCCTTTCCCCCTCAGCAGGTGCGAATCCAAGCTGCATAGTATGCAATTTGCAGTGCTGTGTTTGCGCATCTCAGAATAAGTATAGGACTAAACACATGCTTATGTCCTACCTTGATAAGCAATTCAGCTCACGAGTGCATCAGTGCCAATTCAGAATTACCACCAAAATATTTCGCACATAAAAAGCCGTGATATTTGGTTTAAACAGCATAGTTCCAAGAAATGTTAGCAACAGTTCAATGAACATTTAGGTTAGAACATTTTATTATGGCTATACTTGGTAAAACACAGGCCATATTCTATCAAATGTTGCCAATTAGAAGTAATTTGACCGTGACCCTTCAATTGTGATGAAAGGTGGGATTTACACCATGTTTGATGTCGAAAATAAAAATGGTCTGGGTGAAATCACTGTCCACTTTGAACATTTAATTGCAACTATGTAACTACTCCATATAGCTGAAATCTTAAATGGTCACCATAAAGATTTGTTAATAACATTAAGACCTGATAAAATAATCTCAAATATTCAAAATAATCTTGTAGGCCACTGAATGGCATGCATGCCTTGTCTAGATCCTGTGGATGAAAAAGAGATAAATGAACTTGCTCACTGTGCCCTTACTTAAATGAGGGTTGATGAAACTGATGATAGACTCTGCTGCTGAAGAAGTGATCCCAGTGGAGACTTTACAGTGGTCTGTCTCACTCACAAGACAAATTATATAATTAGGCACATCTCTTAGGGGATGGCCACCTTTGCCCCTTTCTTGACATATTCAAAGGTAAATGACAGCATATCTTGCTAAAATAACGGAGCAAATTCATCTTGGTG